>NC_056665.1:77320443-77952110 GCF_018350195.1 Panthera tigris
ATATTCTGTTAAATAACAGTGGTGAGAGTAGACGTCCCTGTCTTGTTCCTGACCATAGAGGAAGAGCTCTCAGTTTTTCCCCAGTGAGGATGATATTCGCTGTGGGCTTTTCAATTATGGCCTGTATTATGTTGAGCTATGTTCCCTGTAATTGTACTTTGTTGAGAGTTTTTATCATGAATAAATTTTTTAGACTTTTTCAAATGCATTTTCCGTATTTATTGAAAGGTTCATATTGTTGTTATCCTTTCTTTTATTAATTAAGTGTACTACATTGGTTCATTTGTGAATATTGGACCACCGTTGCAGCCCAGGAATAAATCCTACTTGATTGTGGTGACTGATATTTTTTAACGTACTGTTGGATTTGGTTTGTTAGTATTTTATTGAGAATTTTTGCATCCATGTTCATCAGAGATATTGGCCTTATATTTCTGTTTGTTGTTGTTATTGTAGTTGTTTCTTCTTGTTGTTGTTTAGTGGAGTTTTTATCTGGTTTTGGTTATCAGAATTATTCTGACCATAGCACGAATTTGGAAGTTTTCCTTCCTTTTGCATTTTTTTACAAGAATAGGTATTAAGTCTTCTTTAAATGTTTCGTAAAATTTACCTACGGAGCCATCTGGCCCTGGACTTTTTTGGGAGATTTTTTATTGCTGATTCAATTTATTTGCTGGTTAATGGTCTGTTCAAGTTTTCTATTTCTATTTCAGTTTTAGTACTTTATGTGTTTTTGAGAATTTATCCATTTCTTCCCAGTTGTCCAACTTGTTGGCATATAGTGTTTCATAATAATCTCTTTTTTTTTGTTGTTTGTATTTCTGTGATGTTGGTTGTTATTTCTTCTCTCTGATTTGTGATTTTCTTTGTTTGGTTCCTTTCTCTTTTCTTTTTGATAAACCTGTCTAGGTGCTGATCAGCTTTATTATTATTATTTTTTTTTTAAAGAAACAGCTCCTGGTGTCATTGCTTTGTTCTAATGTTTTTATTTTGTTTTTCTTTTGTTTGTTTTTTTGATTTTAAGTTTCAATATCATTTTTTTCTGGTCTAATCTTTATTATTTCCTTCCTCTGCTGGCTTTAGACTTCATTTGTTCTTTTATCTCCTTTAGACGTAAGGTTAGGTTGCTTATTTGAGATTTTTCTTATTTGCTGAGGTAGGCATGCACTGCCATAAACTTCCCTCATAGGAATGCTTCTGATGTATCCTAAGGTTTTGAACCATCGTGTTTTCATTTTTATTTGTTTCCATGGGTTGCTTTTATTTATTCTTTGATTTCCTGGTTGACCAATTCATTGTTTAGGAGCATGCTATTTAACTCCAATATTTGTGATCCTTCTAAATTTTTTCTTGTGTTGACTTCAAGTTTCATCACGTATGGTCAGGAAATATGCATGGTATGATCTCAATCTTTTTCTACTTGTTGAGACCTGATTTGTGACCTATTATGTAATCTGTTCTGGAGAATGTCCCATGTGCACTTGAAAAGAATGGGTATTCTGCTGTTTTAGAATGGAATGTTCTGAATATATCTGTTAGGTCCATCTCATCCAGTACGTCATTCAAATCTATTGTTTCCTTGTTTATTTTCTATTAGGTGATCTATGTATAGTTATAAGTGGGTGATAAAGTCCCCTGTTATTATTGTATTTCTATCAGTGTGCTCCTCTATGTTGGTATTTGCTTTATATACATGGGTGCTCTCATGTTGAGGGCATAATGTTTACAATTGTTAGATCTACTTGGATTGGCCCCTTTATTATGAGATAGTGCATTCTTCATCTCTTGTTTTTGTGTGTATGTTTGTTTTTGTTGGTTTGTTTGGCTGGTTTAAAGCCTAGTTTGTCTGCTATAAATATTGCTCTTCTGGCTTTTTTTTTTTTTGATGTCCATTTTAGGATAAATGCTCTCCATCTTCTCACTTTAAATCTGCAGTTGTCTTTAAGTCTAAAATGAGTCTCTTGTAGGCAGCATATAAATGGGTCTTTTTCATCCACTATGACACCCTATGTCTTTTGATTGGAACATTTATTTCATTTGCATTCAAAGTAATTACTAATAGATATGTTCTTGGGACACCTGGGGGGCTCAGTCAGTTGAGCATCCAGTTTTGGCTCAGGTCATGATCTCATGGTTTTTAAGTTTCAGCCCCACACTGAGCTCTGTGCTGACAGCTCAGAGCCTGGAATCAGCTTCTGGATTCTGTCTCTCCCTCTTTCTCAGCCCCTCCCCCACTCGTTCTCTGTCTCTCTGTCTCTGGCTCTCAAAAATAAGTAAACATTAAAAAATCAAAGTAATTACTGATAGATATGTTCTTACTGTCACATTATTACTTTTTTGTCATTGTTTCTGGAGATTTTCTCTGTTCCTTTCTTGTCTTTTTTACTTTTTCTTGCAGGCTGATTTAGTGGTTACAAACTCCTTTAGTTTTTTTTTTTTTATTTTTTTGTCTGAGAAACGCTTTATCTTTTCTAGTCTGAATGATAGCCTTGCTGGATCGAATATTCTTGGCTGCATTATTATCCCATTCATCATGTTGAATATATCATGCCACTCTCTCTGGCATGCAATGTTTCTATTGCGAAATCTGCAGCTAGCCTTATGGGTCTTCCCTTAGCAGTTAAGGACAACTTTGTCTAGTTACTTTTAAGATTTTTTTTCTTTTTCACTATATTTTGCAAATTTAATTATAAAATATCCTGGCATTAGCCTGATTTTATTGATTTTGATGGGAGTTCTCTGTGCCTCCTGGATCTGGATGTCTATTTCCTTCCCCAGATTAGAGAAGTTTTTAGCTGATTCCTTCCAATAAGTTTTCTGCCCTCTTCTCTCTCTTCTCTGAGACTCCTTTTTTGGGGGGCGGGGATAGGCAGAGGGAGAGGGAGACAGAGAATTTTAAGCAGACTCCATGCCCAGTTCTTAGCCCAACATGGGACTCAATCCCACAACCATGAGACCATGACCTAGGTCAAAATCAAGAGTTGGACATTCACCTGACTGAGCCACTCACACATCCCCTGAGATTCCTATAATAAAAATGTTATTATGTTTTATGGAGTCTCTGAGTTCCCTAAGTCTATTCTTATGCCCCATAATTCTCTCTCTTTTGTTCAGCTTCATTACATCCCATTATTTTGTCTTCTATTTCACTTACTAATTGATCTGCTTCTTCCAGCCTTGTGTTTATTACACCAAGCCTGTTTCCAATCTCAGTTATTTCATTTTTCGTTTCTGACTGATTTTTTTTTAAATGTCTTATATCTGTGGTAAGGGTTTCCCTAAAGTCTTCCATTCTTTTCTCAAGCCCAGCAAGTATCTTTACACTCCTGAGTATCCATCAGGCATGTTACTTATTTTGTTTTAGATCTCTGTCCATGACTTTGTCTTTTACTTTCATTTGGGATGGATTCTTCTGTCTTGGCATTTTGTCCAAGTCTCTGCCTTTTTCTCTCTGTTAGAAAAGCCTGTTATATTTCCTGCTTCTGAGAGTAATGGCTTAATGAAGAAGACATCATATAGTGTTCTAGGCCTTGTACCTCAGGGAGTGTCTCTAGTGTGTGCTGTGTATGCTCTGCTATTGTGTTTTGGCTGCTCCATTATTCAGGCTAGTCATCTGCAGAGCTTCTCCTTGCCTACAGTTGACAGTATTTGGTCCTTGGCCAAAATGTGATGAGTTTTAACTAGGTGCACTCTGGTCTGCTTATTAAATGACACTCGACACTAATTCCACCAGAACCGAGACCCTGAAGAACTCTCTGGTCAGGAGACGTAGTGTAGGCAGGGTTATCTGCTGTTCTTCTGAGGCATGACCCACCTTGCTGAGACTGAGGCACACTTGACTTAGAGGAGCAGTTGCACCAGAGCACATGATGGTGGGACTTGGTGTAGTCAAGTGCGGCAGGCACTGTTGCACAACTCTACTTCCAGAAGGTGGCTGAGGGCTAGGAAATGGAAAGGATGACAGCCAGCTCCTTTTTCCCCAGAAACGTATCTTTGTGAATGCTGCCTCTCAGGAAGGCATTCCAAGAGGAGCAAATCATCTCCACCCTGTGTGCCCTAGGTGTTCTTCAGTTCGCTGTTTCATGCTGTCTTCTCCCAGCTTGTTTGCCCGGCTTCTCTCCATTACTAGGACAGTGCCTTCAGGGCTTTATTTCAGCCAAGAGTGCTGAACTTTAAAACTCCAGCCTTTAAGCCCTGCTGTTTGCAAGAATTCACAAAAATCAGCCCTTCTCCTTTTCCTAACCAATGGCTTTGGATAAATGTCCTCCTACTTCACCACTATCTTAGCTTCCACCTTCTAAACCACTTTCTTTGTTCATTCATAAGAAGCAACTTCTCATTCATGAAAGTTTTTTCATGACATTGCAACAATCTGGTCACATCTTCAGACTCCACTTCTAATTCTAGTTCTCCTGCTTTTCTACCACATCTGTAGTTACTTCCTCTACTGAGGTCTTGAACCCCTCAAAGTTATCCCCAATATTGGAACCAACTTCTTCCAAACTCCAGTTGATGTTGATATTTTGACCTCTTCCTATGAATCATGAATGTTCTTAATGGCATCTAGAATAATGAATCTTTTAGAGAAGATTTTCATACTTTGCCCAGATCCATCAGAGGAACCTATCTATAGCAGCTATCATCTTATGAAATGTATTTCTTAAATCATAAGACTTAAAAGTAGAAATTATTCTTAGTTCCATGGCCTAAAAATGGATGTTGTGTTAGCAGGTATGAAAACCTCATTGTACATCTCCATCAGATCTCTTGGGTGACCAGGTGCATTATCAATGAGTAGTAGTATTTTTTCTGGGTAGTAGGCCTCAACAATAGGCTTTAAATACTCAGTAAGCCATGCTATAAAAAGATGTGCTATCATCCAGGCTTTGTTGTTCCATTTATAAAGCAGAGGCAAAGTCCATTTAGCGTAATTCGTAAGGGCCCTAGGATTTTTGGAATGGTAAATGAAAAGTGGCTTCAAGTCACCATCTGCATTAGCCCTTAAAAAGAGAGTCTGCCTGTTTTTTGAAGCTTTGAAGCAGGTATTCATTTCTATCTATAAAAGTCCTAGCTGACATCTTCTTTCAGTATAAGGTTGTATTGCCTACATTGAAAATCTGTTGGTTAGGGTAGCCACCTTCATTATTATCTTAGCTAGATCTTCTAAATAATTTGCTGCAGCTTCTACATCAGCTTTTGTTGTTTCACCTTGCACTTTTATATTATGGAGATAGCTTTTTTCCTTAAACCTCATTAGCCAACATCTTCTGGCTTCAAACTTTTCTTATGCAGCCTTCAAAGAATTGACTAGAGTTTGGACCTTGTTCTGAATTAGGCTTTGGTTTAAGGGAATGTTGATTCTGGTTTGATCTTCTCTCTAGATTACTCACACTTTATATATATTAGCAATAATGTTGTTTTGCTCTTTTATCATTTGTGTTCACTGGAGTAACACTGTTTCTTTGCATTCTTTTTGGCCCAAAAGGCCTACCTTTTGGCCTGTCTTGGCCTTTGACATGCCTTCCTCACTAAGCGAGAGAGGTTTGGCTTTTGTTTTTACATGAATACCTGCAGGCCATTGTATGGTTATTAATTGCCCTTATCGCAGTGTTGTTGTATCTAGGGAATGGGGATGCCCAAGAAGAGGGAGAGAGATGTTGGAACAGCCAGTTGGTGGAGGAGTCAGAATTCACACATTTATTGATTAAGTTCACTGTTTATATGGGCACAGTTTGTGGCACCCCAAAACAACTACAATAGTAACAGCAAAGATCATTGACCACAGATCACCATAACAAAGTAATAATAATTTAAAAATTTGAAATATTGACCAAAATGTGACAAAGACATGAAGCAAGTAAATGCTTGAAACAAAGATGCTGATAAATTTGTTTGACACATGGTTGCCACAAATCTTCAATTTGTAAAAAAGGCAATATCTGTAAAGCAAAATAAAGTGAAGCACAACAAAATACCCATTTCTTTGGGTATATATTTAGTGCTATAAGATGAAATTCCTTTATGTCTTCATTTAATAAGTTGGTTGGGAGAATAATCAGTAAAGTAAATTTAAAAAGATGTACTACATATTTTGCTTAAATAATGAAAAAATAATATTATAGAGTATAAGATAATTATTATATTCTAAATAGTCAGTAACATTCAATCTGACCAATAATTGATTTGAGAAATGGGTACTAGAGTTCTTACAATATATTTTTAAAGTGATGTCAAAAGAAGGGACAATGAGACACACAACTGTAAGGTTTTAAGGTAAAGAAGTCTAGTTAGAAAATTATATATATTAATATTTAGTAATAATTTTTTCTCTATAACAAGGAAAGAAAATTCAAAATGACTCTAAAGTTTATACCTTGTATCATAAAAAAATATAAGTATAGTTTGGATAGGAGTAGTTTTCCACATTTAATACATATCCTTTTCTGTAATCTTGAAACTTGAGGTTCCATGTCTAAAGAATAACATTAAAATGTAAATAAATAAGGAATTCTTCATTGAAAAAATGGGCTATGGTTTACACATTAAAGGATTGATGGAAAAGATTAACAAACAAGAGCCAGCACAGGGAAAGAGAAAAACTGGAATGAAGTCACAAATCAAGGGCAGTCTTTTAGGAAGATGGACAATGATGTGTAGAACAAATGCAAAAGAAATTTGCATAAAATTAACTTTCCTTATAATTTTTGGGTCATTGACAAATACTTGAGTCAGGTAGAGTATGACTTTACTCCAGGAAATCCCAGAAGTCTTAATATAAATGCCTTGCTAAAGGAAAAACAACCTTAGCTTGACATTAGCTAGGCCTCTAGCATCCTGTAAGTTTGAAACATTTGAAAATCTTTCTGGAAACTTCCTTTGCTTTACCTCCCACCAACTCCAAAGTATATAATCAATTGCTCCTCACAATCCCAGTGCAGCTCTTTCTGCTCACTGTTCCTGTCCCTGTGCTTTAATAAAACCAACTTTTTTTGTATTGAAAATATCCCAAGAATTCTTTCTTGAGCATTCACTCTCAAACCCCACATCAAATTATGTCATTTTGGTGCTCCCTATGGGGGCTGAATCACTAGGACAACTGCCAATCTTAAGACTCCTGTGTGAGGTTTCTTCCTCATTCATCTAATGTAATTCCCTCCACATCTCTGGTCTAACCACTTGTGGCCACAAGACCCTCACTGGGAGCTGGCTGAAACCAGTACCCTGTTGAATTAAAACCCTCAACTAGGAGCCATTTCCTAGGGAAGTCAGCTGTAAAGTCTATGTGTGTTGGAATGTTGTTTAGACAATGATGTATTTCTATTTCCATTGTTTTCCATCCGTGTCCCTTGCTAACTACTTAAATTACAAAATTGGGTAATTTCCCCCTTGTAAAACTTTTCTTATTTTTCCCCTGGGTTAAAAATGGCAGGTTCTTCCCAGCACGGCAAGGTGAGACAAGGTATGGTATCCTGGCCCATATGCTGGCATCCATTTGCAGTCTAGAATGCAATGAGGAAGTGGTGGGACACTGGCATACCTCCTACTGGGCAGGGTGGTGATCATAGCAATTTTGTTCCATGGGTGACTTAGGACACTTTGACACAAGGAACTTCTGACATATCCTGCATAGGATGCCACCAGGAGTTGGGGGTGTGTGTGGATTTTCTTGGAATAGACCTTCTCACTTCTTCGGTTCTCAAGGACTCTCCTTTGGGACTCCTTTTAACCCACTGGAGACAATTTAGATTGCAAGATTTAAGGAAATAAAAAAAAATCTAGTCTTCTTTTATAACACTTCATGATCTCAGTACTCCTTAGAAAATAAGGAAAAATGGCCCATTAAGGGGGCATTAAACTTCAGTACAATCTATCAGACCTCTTCTACAGGCAATGGACAGAATGTACCCCATGCCCATCCCTGCATGGCCCTAAAATCAGTACCCTGACCTAAGAACCTCTTGCAGAATGTGTTTGGCTGATAACCAGGCTAGTAAATCTCCTCCTGCTGTATTGGATGATAATAATTTTCTAAACAGGTCTTCAAGTAAACCCAGATTGCTGGAGAAAGCACAGGCCATTCCTAACTAAGGGGACATTGACTCTCTCTTATACTACCTCCTTCCTAACAGACTCAGCTTACTCCTATATGTGGGAGTTTCTCCCTCATTCATTTCATGAGTTAGTGGCTATGATAATTGAAGCCAACTATCTCTAATTAGTGTACCTCAGGATGGAGACTTGAAGGAATATTCCTAAACTGCTGCTGGAGCTCCTTTACTTCTTTTGTTTTGGGGAAGGTTCCTGTCTTCTCCAGGCTGATATGGACTGCCTAATTCCACGAGGTGGAAGGAAAATCTGTCTTTTCATCAGTCCAACTTGATGAACTTTAGGACCTGGAGACCTCTTTCCCCATCCTCCAGATTTTTATCATCCTCCAGCCTTCCTGGTAGCACCTCATGTTTTCTGCCTTCCCCTTTCATCATTCTGTTTCTGCACCACCTCAGGTGCAACCTGCATAACTGGCTCCTTTACCATCCTGGGTGCCTCTGGCACCATTGGCTCCTGCTTCTCCCCTTGCTATTAAAAGTAAAGAGCACCCCCTTGGACCTAACACCCCCCAATTCACATTTCCCCACTGGTGCCCCAGGAAAACGTTGGCAATGGGGAACAAATTGATTATTATCAGCATTATATATGAAACTTTTATTCTACCTAGGTTTACTAAAGGTCAAATAACATCACATTGTGTCTGTTGCAATTTGTCAGCAAAAAGATGACTTAAAGTGATCATTAATTTTGTCTGTCTCCAAGTTTTCATGGGTAATTGTTACGACAGCTTTCAAAGTCTTTGGTAACCTGAAACTTTAAAGTTGTGCTTGGAGAATAAAGCGGATTGTATTCACTGGGCATCTAAGTCTTTACCAAATGAGATAAGATACTAAAGCAATGATTACTGAAAGTAGCTTGTGCTTGGCAATCTTACTGCAGAGAAGCTGAGGATACTTGGGTCTGTTGGTAAGTGTGCTTTGTGCTTTATTGAAAGATTGTGCTATGGAAAAACCCATGTTTTTAAAATTATGAAATATATTTATAAATTTCAAATCTAAAGAATTCTGGTATAACTTTTCACAGTTGGTTCCTACTTACTTTTCACTGGAGACTAAGATTTCTAACAAATAATAAGCCTTAGATTATTTTGTTTGGGTAATGCTATAACTGTTCTAGAGATTATATGTAATTCCTGAACTTAATGTTTTGGTATGAGGCCATCATTGGATATTCTGATCCTGGAAGTGTTATGAGTCACAGAAATAACCAGATTTCCTTGCTAGCTGACCTCTCATCAGATCTTGAACCATGTCTGAGTCTTTTGTCATTTGTAATTATTATTCTTATTCTCTTGCAAAATGTGTTTCATCTTCAAGGAGATTCATACAAGGGGCTTTTGACACATACAGTTTTTTTATATCTTTAAAATTGTTAAGAATTTCCAGAACTAACTAAAAAAGCTGCATTTATCCTCAGCCAAGAATTAGTAACATGGGATTAAATGAAATGAGGAAGATGATTAGGGTTTTTGTGACTCGTGTTTGAAACATTGCTGGTTCTGTAATGTTTACTCTTCCAGATTAAGTAAACTTCCTTTTAAAATAGCCATGATATACATCAATTGGATACAATACTCCTCTGTGAACAAATTGAAGCATTTAACTTTTCTCTCTACCTGAACCCTCTGAAATTCAAAAACTCTCAGTGAGTGTTCTTTCTTTCATGGCAATTGAAATTATTTGCCTAAGTTCAATAAGAGTCTGTTCTCCTTGTAATAGGACACCATTGGAAATATTGGTTATTCTACCAATGCTTTTGACAGGAATGCTTGAATGTCATATTTGAGGGACACGAATAGATTCAGATATGACCATACGGCTTTAAGAAAATAGGGTTGACTTTATGAAGCATGAAGCCAATAGAGCCCCCTTGGAAATGTTGGCCTGATACCTTCTTATAGAGTTGCGAGCAGCCTTACCAGGTGAGGAAAAATGTCACTTCCTGGCAGATGCATGAACCTCAGGATATTTTGGGGACCTTGAGTAGAGCAATTCACCCAAATCTACAGATATCACAGGCATGTCTGATGGCAAATATTTGGCTTGGCTGCTGGCCTACAGAGGCTACTAAAACTTCAATCTCGAGATTCCTTATAAAAAGTTCTAGCAAAGCATTTTAAAAGAAATTATGTAGATAATTAGGCCAAGTTTACTAAAAATGGTCTTGTTTTACAAACAAATTAGTCTTGATTTGGCTATCTCTGATTAAAAATGAGGTTGATTGTAGAGAGAAAATATTTCAATAACACATCTTTGTAGATATTAGATTTTAAGCACTCAAGACTCAAGACACTGGGTTTGTAATTTGCTCCAACCATTAACTTATATTTTTATTTTGTTTCCATAAAGGTGCCTCTTATTACCTGATGGCTTACTAAACAAAACAGAGTGTATGATGGCTAACACCACTTACTACACCATTAAGACCTTAAATGACTCTCAAAATGCCATTAGATATTTTAAATACTACACAAGATGGAACATGGGCTAGCAGAAAAACAAAATGTTGTGTATATATTCCAGATATCACAAAAATATAGCAGGATTGCTAAAAGATATAAATACTCAAATTGATACTTTAAATGATCTCTCTCTTCCTTTAGTGATTGGTTAAACTCGACTGGAGGAAGATTTTGGTTCGCTATCAAAGGCCATTTTTATTGTGTTTCTTTTTCTCATATAATATTAACCTTCAGTGTCTCCCTGCCTGGTGCCAAAACTTTCACTGCCATAAACTTCAAGCCAGTAAATAATCCTTTGTACTTAAGGAGGTTGTCTACCTTGGATTCAGCTGCCTCTGCCTTTGGTAGCTCATGTATATATATACACACTAACGTGTGTGTGTGTGTGTGTGTGTGTGTGTGTGTGTGTGTGTATAAATCCCCCATTGTTGACCCATAGGCAGGGACATCTCCATGTCCCTATTCAGCAGGAAGAAGTTACAGAAGATAAGATCTTCCACCCTCAGCAAACTTAAAGATTTAAGGTCAAAATTGTTTGGCGAGGAATGATGTGGAGAACAAAGGCTAAAGGAAATATAGATAAAATTAAATTTCCTAATAATTTGCAGCCCATTGACAAATACTTTAGGCAGGTAGCATATGACATTCCTCCAGGAACTCCCAACTGTGTTAATGTTAATGACTTGCCAGAGGAAAAAACAACTTAGCTTCACAATAGCCAAGCCTCCAGGATCCTGTAAGTCTTCCTTAGCATATGAAAATCTTTTTGGAAACTTCCTTTGTCTTTACTTCTCCCATGTCCAAAGTATATAATCACTTGTACCTCACAATCCCACTGCAGCTCTTTTTCCCTCAGGTCCTGTCCACATGCTTTAATAAAACCACCTTTTGGGGCACCTGGGTGGCTTAGTTGGTTAAGAAGCATCCCACACTTGATTTTGGCTAAGCTCATGATCTCACGTTTCCAGAGATTGAGTCCCTCATTGAGCTCTGCCCTGACAGTGCAGAGCCTGCTTGGAATTCTCTCTCTCCCTCTTTCTCTGCCCTTCTCCCACTTGTGTTCTTTCTCTTTCTCTCTCCCTCTCAAAAAAAAAAAATCAATATTAAAAAATTAAAAACACCCTCTTTTTTTGCACTGAAACTTCTCAAATTTGTTCTTGACCATTTGTTCCCCAACCCCACATCATAAGACAGTATGAGCAGAAGGCAGAAAATGTTTTTGGAAGTTTTATAATTTAGCTTAGTATAACACATAATTCATAGACAAATTGGTGTCAATACTTAAAGTTTCATAATGTCCTAATTTCTTTATATTAAAACCATATTTCATTCTGTATTTGTAAATATTCTGATTTTTAAGGCACTATTTATTCACTATCCTTTTATTTGTCTCTCTTCTTCTTTACAATTTGGGCATTAGCATCTTTCATTTCCTTCACATTAACACATCCCTAGATTCCTGCCATTTGCTTATTATCACCTCCATTGGAGAAAACCAAAAAATAAATAAATAAAAAATATACACTAGTCACTTATTTGAAATCTTAATGCTGCTAACACTTTAAATAAGAAAAGAAGCTTAAAAATATAGGCCGTATTAAAGCTTCAAGGTTTTCTATGAAATTTAACTACCCAGACAGTGGCATTTTAGCAAACGTCTTTTAGGAGAAAGATTACAATTTAAAGGAAGGCTATCTTTGAGTTTGTTGTTAGCAAATAGAGGAGTATTTGGTAATATTATTTTTTCCTACTTACACTATTAACCACAAAGAAACAGATCTTGAAATATATATTTATGTCTGGGATATAGCTTTTTAACATATTGTATGAAATAAATTTTAATATTCCTAACAGTTTATTTCAAAGATTTGAATTTTGTGTGATTGGGGGTGACTATATATTATCTTTATACATATATAATGTATATAATATACTATATATTATCAGAAATATTTATCAGAAATAAAGAGTCAATTAACTTCTATTTTGAACTGAATATAAGGGAATTCCTGAGAAAATAATGGGTGGATTAGCAGAATGTGTTAAGGAAGAACATGAACTCTCTTAACTAATATTTAAAGATTTATTGTTGGGCCAGAAAAGACAAAGAGCAGTCCTGTCTACATTCAAAGGCAGAATATATTAGAAATCTTCAAACTTTTGATTTTTGTGAACCGGAAAGACAGACAATATTTTCATTTACTAAGAAAGACCATTGAAAATAACACTGAAGGGGCACCTGGGTGGGTTGGTTGGTTCACTATCAGACTCTTCATTTCAGCTCAGGTCATGATCCCAGGGTCATGGGGTAGAGACACTTATCAGGCTCTGTGCTGAGCATGGAGCCTGCTTAAAATTCTTTCTCTTTCTCCTTCTGCCTTTCTCCTCTACTTGTGCGCGCGCGCTCTCTCTCTCTCTCTCTCTCTTAAAAACAAAACAAAACAAAACACAAATGACTGAAAATGGTAACTGATTATCTCTGGAAATGAAAGTGAATTTAACTAAAAGGCAACCGACAGAATGGGAGAAGATATTTGCAAATGACATGTCACATAAAGGGTTAGTATCCAAAATCTATAAAGAACTTATCAAACTCAACACCCAAAAAACAATACAGTGAAGAAATGGGCAAAAGGCATGAATAGACACTTCTCCAAAGAAGACATACAGATGGCCAACTGACACATGAAAAAATGCTCCACATCACTCATCATCAGGGAAATACAAATCAAAGCCACAATGAGATACCACCTGACACCTGTCAGAATGGCTAACATTAACAACTCAGGCAACAATAGAAGGTGGCGAGGAAGTGGAGAAAGAGGATCTCTTTGGCATTGTTGGTGGGCATGCAAGCTGGTGCAGCCACTCTGGAAAACAGTATGGAGGTTCCTCAAAAAACTAAAAATAGAACTACCCTATGACCCAGCAATTGCACTACTAGGCATTTATCCAAGGGATCCAGATGTGCTGTTTCGAAGGGATACATGCACCCCCATGTTTATAGGAGCACTATCAACAATAGCCAAAGTATGGAAAGAGCCCAAATGTCCATCGATGGATGACTGGATAAAGAAGATGTGGTGTGTGTGTGTGTGTGTGTGTGTGTGTGTGTGTGTGTACACACACAATGGAGTATTACTCTTCAATCAAAAAGAATGAAATCTTGCATTTGCAACTATGTGGATGGAACTGGAGGGTATTATGCTAAGTGAAATTAGTCAGTCAGAGAAAGACAAAAATCCTACAACTTCACTCATATGAGGACTTTAAGAGACAAAACAGATGAACATAAGGGAAGGGAAACAAAAATAAGATAAAAACAGGGAGGGGGACAAAACAGAAGAGACTCATAAATATGGAGAACGAACTGAGAGTTACTGGAAGTGTAGTGGGAGGGGGATGGGGTAAATGGGTAAGGGGCACTAAGGAATCTACTCCTGGAATCATTGTTGCACTTTATGCTAGTTTGGATATAAATTAAAAAAAATTAAAAATAAAATTAAAAAATTAAAAACTAAATAAAAAAATTTTAAAAAGAAAGTGAATTTAAAGGAGATAGAGGGAATATATATTTAGTTTTTATTCCACATTCTTAGATACTACTTGTTTTATAAGAGCTTATAACGCTTTTGCATAAAAATATTAAAAATGAAAGAAAACTAGTATTTGTCATTATATTTACTTATGTGGTATTTATAGGATATTTATTTCTCTGTGTTTAAATGACATAATCATTTAATAACAGAATTATTTAAAGTAAATTAATTTGAAGCAAAACCTCATTATGCTCTATTATATTGTTTTTCCATGGACCCATTAATAATAACCATAATGATGATGAGGGTAGCTAACGGTTAAAAGTACATACTATATGCTAAACACTGTTCAGGATACCTACATACAGATGTGTGTGTATCCATTTATTTAACCCTCGAGAAAAAAATAAAAGCAAAAACAGAAACTATAATACAGGTACTACTTAACTAGCCCATCTAATAGCAGAAAATTTTAAGATTTAAAGCGATTTAATAGTATTCTCAAGATCTCACAATTATATAAATGGGACAGGATTAAACACAGGCAGTTATTAATGGGTGGCCTCCATCCTTACTTAATATTTTATGTATGTAAGGTGTTGCCAAAAACTCTAAATTGCTAGAGGGAGGACTCTGTGAAACTAATGAAAGCAAAGATTGTGCACATGCAATTTTGAAAATTCTTGGGGAAAAATACCAACAGTAAGGTTCGTTTTGAAAGAAATGTGGTGACACTCTGATCCTGAATCTTAAGAGAGGGATGCCTAACGAATGTAAGGACTGTTGTATTTCTCTGTGTTTCAGGTTAGTAAATAAAGGATTTCTACTTTTTCCAGTAATTTGTGTTTTTCTCAAGTTTATATTACTGTTGCAAATAGATCTACTTCAAGTATCCTGTATCCTTCAAATATACATTTTGGGTGAATGCTGAAACTCAATATTTTGATATGTTGGTTGCCATGAATGCATTTCAAAGTCTATATATTTTAAATTCAATGATATTCTAACAAGAAATGTACATTTAGATATAATCATATGTGATATAGTTATTAGTGGGCATCTGGTAAGTTTAACATTGTGATAAATTGGTATACACATGTTAGTTAAAACTTTTAACAATAATAACAATATTAGGTGATAATATGTAACATTTTGAGCTTCTCTTATTGATCAGGCTATCTTGACATATATATATCAAGAGTCCTGCTAATTTAAAAGCAATTTTATATTCAATTTTTACTATTTTGATTTTAAACATATTTTCAATATAGTTTTAAAAATTCATTAGTATCCGAAGTTCCCGGACCCTGAAGTATGATTTCAGTCATAGATTATTAGACATCCTGGAATTCTCTGAATATGTGAGAGTAGGATGACTAGTCCAAAAAGTCACCACTGTTTTTTGTTTTGTTTTGTTTCCAATTTTGTAGTGAATGCTTTGTCTTTTTGGCTCTGTAAGAGCACCATCTGGTGGCACCCTAGACTTTGAAAATAATGTTTAGACATCATTGTTGCCAATGATTTTGTTGTGTATAGCAGAAAACTTGTTAGAATGCAGATTTATATCTTTTAGATTTGTTTTGTTTGTTCCAAGTTCAACAAGGCAGTCATTTATTATTTTGAGTGAATAATCCATACATGAAGTCAAATTCCATTAATGAAGTACATTAAAGCTAGACTTTCCACAGGAGAAAAAAATACCTTTTCTTGATTACTGATTATTAGATAGAAGTTTACAATTACTAGGACTTAACCACAGAGAAATCAACTTGCTTCAAATTGAAATGTGTATCTTTTGGTTAATGATGTGTGGTGTTCTCCTATATCAAGTGGAAAATTAAAATTTATTTATATAAACACATTTTATAAATTTTCACGTCAGCTAATCTCTTCCCAGCACGTCCTTTAGAATTCAAAAGATTACCACTTACTCAATACTAATTTTTACTCATTATTGGCAGATTTAAAAATAATGGAAAAAAGGCCATGGTAAACAATTTAAGGTTTGGAATCAGGCTATCTGGATTTGATTCAAGGCTATCTCTTACTTCTTTCCATTCATGTGCTCTTGAACAAATTATTTCTCTAGACCATAGTTACCTTACCTCTAAAATGGAGATAAAAGCTTCGGTCTCAGAGTTGTAATAAGGATTAAATGACTTAATACAGATAAAGAGATGGAGTCGTGCCTACTTTAATCAAAGCACTAAATAAATAGTATCTAATGAAATATTTTCATAAGAGGTATTCATTTGACTCCATTTGTAATTTCCTATAGAAGTACATTTAACGAATATTCCTTTTGTGTGTTGATGCAATGTAAGAGTAACTTTTGCAGTGGGAAGTATATTTGTATGGTAAAATTTCCTAGCTAATGCTGAAAATGAGTTCCACGTTCTTTGGCCATTGGTGAGCAGAGCCCCTCAGTTTGTTTCCATTGACTATGGGCACCCTTCTTTGTCACTAGAGTATGTTGAATAAATGTTTCTGGTCTTCTCTGTGTAATGACATGTAAATGTTTGGGAAACATTGCTCTAAGTTGATGTTGTGAAGCAATCATACATATTTCAGTAATTTATCATGTTGTTAGAAAGACTTAGGGTTATAATTCATCATAACAAAACCAAAGCAAATTCCAAATTAGAGATTTTAAGTGAATAGTTCTTAATACATAAATGCATGGAATTCTAGTGAGTATCTCTGATTGCCTCTTTGAAGGATCAAAAACCATTGTCAGTTTCCTTACTAAGAGTTGTTATTTCCATGACACCAGGTTATTAGAATCCTAGATTTTCTCATAAAAATGAGCTTTTTTTCATAAGCATCAACATCTTCTACCTGTTTATAAAAATGTATTTTTTTCATTCTATGTTTTTTTAAACAACTTCACAGTGTTTGACTCCCTATTGATTTTTTTTGTTAAGATATCATCTCACTCAAATCCACTTTTAAGTATTTCATTTTGGGTATGGCCTAGCAAATCAAAACAACAATTTATATATCAAGTGAGTCAAATTTCTACACATGAAGCCAACTCGGAAATATAAAAATTGAAAGGATAAAGTGAGTATTTCATTGTTTTGATACGAATGCATATAGTCTAAACCAGAACTCAGTAATTTTATTTTGAAAATAATGAGTTAATGGGAAAAAACAACTTTTTGCCAAATTGATTGCATTTCTTAAGATTTGGATATAACCAAATAATTTACCAGGTTCCGTATTCCTCTATCTGATTTTTGCATATATGTATTCATTACCTAAGGATAATACTGTTTAAATAGGAATAAAATTTTATAGAGCAAGAGATTACAGAAATGAGTTGTGTACAAATAAAGCACAAATAAACTAAGGCTATCTAAAAGTATAATGAACTGTTGATTAATAATACATTAGCAGTTAACACAAAAATCAAATTAGTCATCTAAAGAAGTTTGCATATATATGTTTCCCTTGTCATTGATGGGGCTGTAATAGTTTTTAAAGCAAGTATGCCTGTATGATGAGTTCATTTGGTATTCAGTGTAATAGCACAGATAATAATGAAGTCATTTGGCTTCCATTATATAAACATTAGATAATGGATACCTATATTAAAATGCAACTCTTATGTTTGTGCTTATTTTTGTCTTCATTTGTACACAGTACTAAATCTTTAAAGTTGAGCTTTTATGCAAATCGTTGACATTTATAACTCGGGATCTCAAGTGAGTTTTATGGACAAAAACATTCCATTATATTGTTTTAGACTCCAAGATAAACAGCAGTTGGATTTGTTTAAAAAGGGTTCTCTTATACCATTACCAATTGTCTAATCTAACTCTCCCCCTCTCACTTTTTGTTGGTCTCTTTAATGGAAGCAGACATTTACAAAACATCTTGACAAAATACAGCATTACATAATATATTTGAAATGTTTGATTTTTATTTTTTATTTCTTGGGTTTTTGTGTGCTGTTTCTTTTGTTGAATACTTTTATTTCATTCAAACATCATTAAACAAATTAAGTGAAAATTATATTTTAAAATTATAATAAGATTTTTCCTTTCCAAAGTCTCCTACAGCTAGAGGATAATGGTCAAAAGTGACAAATACTTTTAGCTTCTTATTCTCTTGAATGACATTACTTATTTCTGCCACTTGACATAAACTCTTTCGAGAGAGGAAGGATTATACTTGTTATACTTCTGTGTGTTTGTGTTTCTAAGAAATTGCCCATTTCAGAGTTTTGAGGCACCAAATACATGCTGATTTTCTAATTTCAAAAACCAAGCAGACGCACAAAGCATATTACATTTTTTGTTGATTATGTATATGTTCAATATTTTGGCAAATCCTTGTTGTGTATGCATATTACAACGTACAGGTAAAAAGAAACTATACAGGTAATTACAATAGTATACTAAGTAATTATACTTATAGAATAAAAATTGCACTGTAGAACATGAAAAATTTGTATTACTCTTCATTTTTCATGGTCTGTTATAGAGAATTCCAAAAGAGGGTTTACTTAAATTATAGAGAGGATAGGAAGTTTAGAATAAACTCTTCTTCTAAAAATGCTTTCTCTGTATAATGAGAAAATTCCAAGTGTGGCACAGCCTTCAAAGTTGATAAGAATGAAAGAAGTAAAGAGATAGGTAGAAAGAGCTTACATTTAATGAATAGAATTGATAAGTCTTCCTGTGTTTGATCACTCCTTTCTCTGACACCATTCACTGTAAACCTGCTCTTCCTTTAGGTCTCAGATTTGAAGAGGAAGCCCCCTTTAGCCCTTCCTCAGTTGGATGCTCCTCAGACAGATTTTCTAATCTCCCTGTGCATTTAAAATGATGTGATAGGTTGGTTTGTTTTAAGTGTACAAAAAAAAAAGTCATCCAAACTCACTAATACAGATGCGTAGTTGGAAAAGAGAATGGTATTTTAACTGCTGTTTCAGATAATGGTGGATATTCTTTGGTTCTACAGCCAAATTCAACAGTGGTAGTTTCTTGAAGGTCATCTGCAATGTGGAACCTAAAAACATACCAATGAATTTTCATTAGGTGCTATACAAAACTCCATTGGCCTGTCTTGTATTTTTAAATGTATCTTTTATCTATGTATGATACTGTCATAACACACTTTGATCATTTGGAAAATATAGAAAATAAAGGTTTGTGGAATTATACAGATGTTCAAAATGATGATCATTTCATTATAAAAATAAAAAAAATTCATATTTGTTAATATCATTAAGAGTCCCATCAAAAAAAACCTCTAAGTATTAGGAAGTTCTTAAGCTCAAGGTGGCAGACACAAGTTTTCCAAAATTCCAATTCTCATTTGAAATGGTGAGTATTAATATTGGTAACCAATGTCATCAGTTTTTTTTTGTTTGTTTGTTTGTTTTGAAGCAGCAGCCTTACTTAGCTTATTTGTTAGAAATGTCTACCAGATACCCACATGTGGGTAACTACTGTTTGTCCATTGGCCTTTCATATCAAAATGGTTTTGTATGAAAAAAGGGCACACAAACACTTTTCTTCACCATCATAACATAAAAGTATATAGCAGATATGCTTTGTGCATACTTCTCATACTGTAACAATATATTAAAAAGACATGTACTCACATGGGTGGTATATAATAAAATGTTTACTCTGTCAAGGACATTTTTAAGTGAAACCAGCTTTTTGTTTTGTGTTTTCTTACTACAAATGTGTGGCAGTGTAGAATCAAAATCATCAAAGTGAACATCTATGGTAACAGGTACAACTTAACACGGTATTAGCTTTTCAATATGATATTTTGAAATAGACACAGTATCATTCTGTGACATTCTTACTAAAAATTCATGACCTAAATTGAATCATAGGTAAACTTAAGGCAAACCCAAATTGAAGATCATTCTGCAACGTAGCTGTTCTATTCAAGAGTCAAAGTAAAAAACAAAAACTGAGGATCTGTTTTGATAAAAGTAGACTGAGGAACATGACAGCTAAATGAAAATGTTACTCTCTGTTGGAATCTGGACCAGGAAAACGTTTCTCTTCATTTATAGGAGTTAAAAAAAACAAAAACAAAAAACAAAAACACCACACACACACACACACACACACACACACAAAACACAAAAAGGAAAATTCTGTTTTACATTTGTGATAACTCCATATATTCCAATCAAATATTTTATCATAATTTACTTAAAAATGTAAGTACTAGGATATCAAAGGCATAGCAGATTACAATAAATTATAAAATATAAGAGCAGGACAAGAACTCAAACATCTCCAGAGAATGGTTAACATCTTAAAGCATTAAACTGACAATATAAAATCGAGATTTTTTTAATTTATGTTATTAACTCTTTCTTGAAACATAAAAGTAAAGGACAGCCCCAGGAAGTCATATGGTTGGTAATGGCTGACTGTATTGTTAGCTGTTTGGTGATGCACTGGAACAAATAGCAATCATGAGAGCCACAACATGGAAGATCTCTAAAAATAAGGCTGAACTGTTAATGGAGATACTCCCCCACACCCTGGTCCCCATTCTCTACTACTTTTCTCTCAGTTTTTTTTAATACTTCTATATTTTGTTTGCTGGAACAAGATTCAATACCATTGTTTCACTATGATATTTATTATCTGTGCTGATATTGACACCATACTCTATGTAGTCAGCATTTCTTTTTCAATTTTTCTCAGAGGCTCTGGGTTTCCCAGTATCTAGCTAACGTGATCTGGGAAACCCAGAAGTAGTTTTTAGACACATTATTTACCTTGCCTGGTATTGCAAACAATACTACCACCACCACCAACAGAAATGGTTTCTTTGTCAGTGTTTTCTGTTCTCTCCTATCAGAATGGGAAGTACAAAGATGTCAATTCTCTTATAGTCTCTCTCTAATTTAGATGCTAGTCTTTTGCACATATAGGGCAGATTTTGTCTTTTGTTGTTCCGTTTGTTGGGTTTATACAGAATTTCCATTCTCCTATACAAAGCCATCTCCTGTGTGATTGATAGATATCAACAATAATTATTTCTCGATATTTCCCAGTGGTTGTCCTGTGTGTTTTCATAACTGTAGTCTTTGCCTCTTCCATGATTTTGCAGTTCTTGCCCTCATTCCCTTTGGCTAGTACTTATTGTCCTAGAAAACTATGGAAGTAGTATCTGTCTCTACTACTGTTGGAAATTTTCTTTGTGAGATTACCAATGCATGTGCCAGGGCTTCAAATATTCCCAGAGTGGTCTTGGATTCTTTATCTAGGTTTGGAAAATGGCTCATTTCGCATCTCCAAGGAACAGGTGATCACCTGGGCCCTGAAATAGTATTGCTTGCTTCCTGAATCTCCATATATCTGGTAAGAAAATCTTCAGGTGTTAAAAACAATACACAAAAACCCAACAAAAATATGTTAATCATTGGAGTGGAAAATTATCCAACCAAGTCCCATCTCCATGCTTTCCTTCTTCAATACTTCCATTCCAAAAGTAACAAAAAACAAAAATCTCTTGAACAAAGCAATAATGACCTTAAGACACAATTTAATCTCTTTCACACAGCAATTTTCATTTATGAAATACAATATCTAACAACAGCATTTAGAGTTAAAGTTGATTTTGTAGCTTTCCAAAAAATGCTTTTAACTTGGGTAACTAAAGTTGTAATAGTGAATTTTCTTAAACAAAGATATTTTTGTTCCAAAGGTCAAGTTTAATCTTTACCTCTAGAGACGTGAAACGGCTTGTATTTCTACTTTCATCTTATTTTATGTTTTTAAAGTTTTAAAATGGAAGAGTTTACTCTTGGAAGTTGACCCACATTCTTTTGGTCATCATGATTCTCCTTGGGCACAGAATAGTAGAAGATTTAATCCTGACTTTCTATTTACAAATGATCTAGATTTCTGAGGTGGCACTCAATGAGTAATATGTTCCAAGGTATTATGTCTTTTCTTCTTTCCCCATAAATAGTTCATGGTTCCTCTACAAATGTAGATGTGTATGGATCTTGTCAGGGTCTTCCATAAAATTGGAAGTAATGACAGTTTTAATCTGCAGTAATAACAACTATTTATAAGCATTGTTTCTGTAACTATGCTCTTAAGGCCTTGTACTGAATGTGTAAATGACATTGTCTAAGCATTTAATTCAAAACCTCAAGCCCCAAATTTTATGGTATTCCTAAATTTGTGTCATCTGTGGTGCAGTTTTGCAGTGAAGATCATGGCAATAGAAGACAGTGTGTAGGGGACTGAAAGCTACTAGTAACAACAAAAGCCCAGATACATGTGGTTAGAATGGTGAAATGCAAAATGGGGGTGGGAAGATGTGATATAATATTCAAAAGAATGATTGGCCTGCTGATCACAACATGCCTCAAGTTGGGTGCATCATATGGTTTTCTTATGATATTACAAACAAGGATACAAATAGAAAAAAATGGAAAACTAAAAATAAAGCTTGTTGTATAGGCAATGAAAGGAACTCATGATTTTACTCAAGAAATAAAAGAGAAAAATCAATACATAAAGTAGAATACATCAGAATTTTTAAGAAATACATTTACATAGAAAAACCAAACCAAATCAAACTCAGCAGCTGCAATCTGTAACATAATGCAGATTGGAAGCCAAGTTGCTTAAGGGCATGGAATCAGACTAATCTGGGCTCATATCTGGCTCTGTTGGTTACAAATGTGATTTCTGGAAAGACCTTTAGCCTCTCTGAGCCTCTGATCCTCAGGAGTTCTTAGAATCTCCTTCATAGCAATATTAAGAGGAATGAAATGAGAATTACATATAAAAAGTGCCTGGCACAAAGTTGATTACAAGTAACTGGTTGTTATTAACAGTAGTAACAGTATCACAAGGTCAGGAAAAAAGTCATAATGCCCTCTTCAGCTCTAAACTCATCTTTTTTTACAATGCTTTCCACTTGATAGGCCCAGTGCAAAATGGTCATATCCAGAGACTCTTAAATTTTAATCACTGCTGATGAATTATATAGTGCAGGAGCTGCTCTGAAGGCAGCTTTTGGAATGGAGACTAAACTTTCACTGGTGGTTGGAAGTGGATAAATTAATTTATCTTTTCATCTCGGGTGAGCCCTTGGAGGAAATCATTATCATAAAACATTGTAAATCTATAGACTTGGCAGCTTTTGCCCTGCAGAGTCTCGGGACTTGAGTAAATATGGAGATTTAGAGATTTACTGTCTTTCCCTTTGAAGAGGTTATTTCCCTTGGTAGGAAAAGACGGACATGGCAATAGGAAAAAAATTTCTTGTTTTAACTTTGAACCTGAACCAGCTTTGAAATACATATATCTTTTTTACCAGGATAGCTTTCACAGCTGCAAAGCCATTTTTATTAAATTACAATATTAAACTTTAGAGCAGAGATGAGCTGGGGGAAAAGATCTTACTCAATATATGCACCTATCAAGAATCAGCATTAAATGCTATGGACTATTATCAACATTTCCTGTGAGGCCTGGTGAGACAGAGAAACATCATTAGTATACATTGTCAAGCCAGGAAATTGAAAATAGAAAATAAAAGTAGCCATTCAGCCTAAAAGTTAAAAGTTGCATTTGTTTGTAACAAACAAAAAAGTTTGTTAAGAAAATATTTGAGTAGATTTTCACAGTAATTATCAGAGTGTTTATCTAAATTTATCCTGAGATACACATAGTTAAAGCCATTACATATTCTCTCTCTATATAATATATATATATCATGATATATATATATCATATATATATATATGATATATATATATCATATATATATATAGGTATCATTTAATTTAATGAAATCAGTTTAGAAAGCCTCCTGAAGAATGTCTAAAGGGGGGGGGGCATTCTTTACCAGAGAACGTGTATCCTTGAAGTTAAGAAATTTTCCACCTTGAATCAATTCTTCATTACAGCACATAAATTAGAAGTAAGATTCAAGCACAGTAGGACTTTGTACATAGAACAACAACAACAACAAATGAAGGAAAATAAGTTTTAAAAAAGAAAAATGTTGGTCACTCTGAAATGGCAGAACTTGTGTCATAGAACAGGTTGGAATTTTTATGTTTCTGTGGGGTGCGTGTGTGTGTGTATGTGTGTGTGTGAAAGAGAGAGAACGAGAGAGAGACTGAAAGAAAATGAGAGGGAATGTATGTATGTGTCATCTTGATCCAAACTCTCCACCTTAATTGCTATTGAGCAGCCAGAGGCTGAACCTTCTTCATGTACTAAGAGAACCCTCTTCTTTCTTTTGTCCCCTTTTTCATTAATCCTATTGAAAATGATAGGTCACTCCAAAATCTATAAAGAACTTACCAAACTCAACACCCAAAAAACAAATAATCCAGTGAAGAAATGGGCAAAAGACATGAAAGACACTTCTCCAAAGAAGACATCCAGATGGCCAACCGACACATGAAAAAATGCTCCACATCGCTCATCCTCAGGGAAATACAAATCAAAACCACAATGAGATACCACCTGACACCTGTCAGAATGGCTAACATTAACAACTCAGGCAACAACAGAAGGTGGTGAGGATGCGGAGAAAGAGGATCTCTTTTGCATTGTTGGTGGGAATGCACCTGGTGCAGCCACTCTGGAAAACAGTATGGCGTTTCCTCTATTTTAGTTCCTAAAAACAGAACTACCCTACGACCCAGCAATTGCACTACTGGGCATTTATCCAAGGGATACAGGTGTGCTGTTTTGAAGGGACACATGCACCCCCATGTTTATAGCAGCACTATCAACAGTAGCCAAAGTATGGAAAGGGCCCAGATGTCCATCGATGATGACTGAATAAAGAAGATGTGGTATATATATACAATGAAGTATTACTCTGCAATCAAAAAGAATGAAATCTTGCAATTTGCAACTACGTGGATAGAACTGGAGGGTATTATGCTAAGTGAAATTAGTCAGTCAGAGAAAGACAAAAATCCTATGACTTCATTCATATGAGGACTTTAAGAGACAAAACAGATGAACATAAGGGAAGGGAAACAAAAATAAGATAAAAACAGGAAGGGGGACAAAACAGAAGAGACCCATAAATATGGAGAACAAACTGAGGGTTACTGGAGGGGTTGTGGGAGGGGGATGGGGTAGATGGGTAAGGGGCACTAAGGAATCTACTCCTGAAATCATTGTTGCACTATATGCTAACTAATTTGGATGTAAATTAAAAAAAAAAAATGGTCACAAAATTGGTTTATAAACGTACTAGAATTTTTTTTCCTCTGAATATGACAAGTACAGGTCAAAAGCAAATGGGAGTTTTTAAAAAGATAGGGCGCTTGGGTGGCTTAGTCAGTTAAACATCCAACTCTTGATTTCGGCTCAGGTTATGATCTCATAGTTTGTAAGATCAAGCCCCAAATCAGGCTCTGCACTGACAGTTCCGAGCCTGCTTGGGCTCCAATCTCTCTCTCTCTGTCTCTTTCTGCCCCTTGCAAGCTCTCTCTCTCTCTCAAATAAATAAATAAATAAATAAATAAATAAATAAAATAAAATAAAATAAAATAAAATAAAATAAAATAAAATAAAATAAAAATTTTAAAAATTAAAAAATACTTAAAAACATTTAAAAATTAAAAAAAAATCATATATGAACATCAAGTAGATATACCATGTTATGCATACCTAATACCCAACAATATCTAGTGACAGGTCTCAAGAACATAGAATACATATTTTGTGATTTCTAGAATATATGATATGCATAGTTCTCTAAGAAGAAAAAAGTTGAACTATTTATAGTTGATATATCCAAAATGAAGGAGTCTCCTTAGGAAATTTTTCAATATTTAGAACAAAACAACCTACATTAGTTTCTTACAACACTTTGATAATTGGGGTAATAAAACAGGAAACATAAGAAACATATCTTCTCAACAAGGAATTCTAAACACCAAATTGTGAAATAAGTAATTTATTTTTTGTTATTATCTCCAAGCATACATCTCAATTAGGCACTAAGGACCCCAAGGTGGAAAATTGGTTACCGTCTTAGGCCAACTGCCTCCATTTCTGGACTTTGTCAAATAAAGTAGCCTTCTGTCAACTGTAACTTTGGAGAGACCTTGTAGATTGGAGTATGGGGCCAAGAAGCAAAACTCTTAATAAAACAATAACTTATTAATGGTTTACCACTTCTAGGATTCTTTTTAAGTCTATATGCTGGTTTATGTTTGTATAAGTATGGAAAAAGTTTGAAGGATACTTGGGCTAGTGTCTGGAAATGTGTCACAGATTCCTACCTCCCTGATTGCCTCGGGAGAGTAAGAATTAGAGTCAGAGAGAAAGTAGGGTATTGACATGCTATATTAATCTTTCCATTATTTGACTACATGTAATGATTATTAATACATCCTCAGGAAAAAAAGAACAGTTCTCTAAAGAATTGTCCAAGTCTTAACCTAAGGGTTTTCAACCACTGCTTTAGGTTGCAGAGTTTCTTCCGTCTTCTGCTTCTCCTTATACTTTTTTTCCCTCTTCTTGTATACATTCTCCTTTTTCTTTTGTCAATGATTAAATGGACCCTTACCTGAAACTTTATTATATAAACCAGAGGAAAAGAAGTAAGGGCAGCAAGATCAACACATAGATAAGGACAGGAAACCAAGTCTTAAATAAACATCACTGATGATCAGTGCCTCTTTTCCCATCTATAGGATATGCCCAGGCCATATAAACAACCACAGAATTTTAAAGAATTCAGTTTGAAAACTGTGTGCTTAACTAAAAGAAAAAATGCAATAATGCTAAAATTTCTCTTACTATCTTAGAATTTCATATATATATATATATATATGTGTATATATATATATATGTATATATATATATACGTATATATATATATATACATATATATATATATATATATATATAAAATATAACTTATTGTCAGATTGGTTTCCATACAACACCCAGTGCTCATCCCAACAGGTGCCTTCCTCAATGCCCATCACCCACTCTCCCCTCTCCCCCACCCCCCAGAATTTCACTTTCTTACTTTATAGTTATTTTATCAATGAAGTTGTCTGCCTGAAAATTCAGATAGTTCCACTAAGGCAATAATAACTTCTTCCTACTCCACTTTTATTTCTGAAATTTTAATCTATCTTTACTTTTGAGGCTAAATGTTTCATATTAGCTTGTTGGTGATCATAAGATGGAACTTGAATTCCTGAATAATGTTATTCAAAATCTTATAGTAATCATGTTACTTTTCCCCAGTTAATAAAAAATGCTTTGAAAATAATTTTCTAATGTTTTGATAAGTAGACTTATGTATTGCAGTATTGGATAATTTGCTTGTTTTTGTAAAACAAATACACTGCCTGAACACAATCTAGCAGACATTGAAATGGTAGTCATGTTCATGTCTTTTGCTCTTCTCCTTTTAAATTAGTGGTCTTCTCATCTATGTTCATAGGTGCAACAGAGTAAATCATCTCTAAGTCATAAATAATCAGTATGAAATAGGGCTACCTGGGTGGTTCAGTCGGTTTAGCATCTGACCTTGGCTCAATTCATGATCTCGTGGTTTGTTGGGTTCAAGCCCTGAATCAGGCTCTGTGCTGACAGCTCAGATCCTGGAGCCTATTTCCGATTCTCTGTCTCCCTCTCTGACCCCTCCCCTGCTCGCTCTCTCTCTTTCTCTCTCTCTCAAATAAAAAATACACATTAAAAAAAAGAAATCAATGTACATAACTCTGATGGTCATAACCATCTGAAATTGAGGATAATGGAGAGTCATTATGGAGGAAAGAGAGGAACACAGCATATACTCCTAGTGTAACCCCCATACTACCTTGTTCAAAAAAAATAATTCCTCAGCTAATTTATCTACCTCCTTTTACTCTTCTATAAAGCAGTTTATCTTTATCAATTTTTCTCTGACCATCAAAGATATTTTTATATTTGTTCCTCAAAATTTCTGACTCTGAGAGTGGTGGAGTTACTTGACCAAAGGTCAATACTTTCCACTACATTTTCACCATTAATATCAGTAGATACAAATTGATTAAGACATACTAGGGAGATATGACCTAGAAATGGTTTAAGGCAAACCAATACATTCTATCATCTTATCAGATGGTGATTTTGATTATCAATTTTGAGTATTTAATTTTTAAATATTTGACAGCCTTGCTGACATCTAGCATCTTGAATAATAAAAAAATAAATTAACTGAAAAATCAAATATTTATAAATACTCTAAGAAGACATACAAGTAAATTAATGAATATATCACAGGCAGAGTAAAAAATACTAGAATCTATAAATAGATATAAAGCAAATAAAAATCTATATTACAAATAAAATTGGTAAAATATTTTCAAGTAGGTCTGGAAATAAATGGAAGGAATCCTCTAGAAAAAGTATTGAAAAATACAAAGATAAAAGCCAAAGGAAAAAAAAATCCAGGATATATGACCAGTCTAAGAGGTCAATAGCTGATGCGTAAAAGTCCCTGAAAAGAGAAGAATAAAATTGGGCCACCATTAATCAAAAATATTAAAAAGGATTTTCCCAGAGCTGAAGACATAAATCTCCAAATTGAAAGATTCTACCAAGTGCCCAGAAAAGTGAACAGAAATAATCACACTTAGATTCCTTATTATGAAGCTTTGTGGGGGTACTGAAATAAGGAAATCTAAAAGCTTCTAATGAGAAAAAGCAATAAAGGTGGTCCATACTCCTTCAGTTTTAGTAGTTGTACAGTATACTGGCAACAGTACAATAATTCCATCAAAATCATGAAAAATAAACCATTTTCAATCTAGGGTTTTATTATTTGTGAGAATAACATAGATTGATTTAGCTATGCAAGGTTTTGGTAAATTTGCCTTCTACAGACTTTTACTAAATTATAGAAAGACTTACTCCAACAAAATGAGACACAAGCTAAGTAAAAGCAAGACATATCCTTAAGGAGGCAGTGCTTCCAACTCTGACAAGCAATGAAAGAAAGTTCCACCATAATTGATATCATCAGGAGTAGAAAAAAAAGAATGGGTTCGTATGGAGCCAGAGAAATCTAATCTGCAAAAGTTTTTAAGAATATACGGACTAGATTAGAGAATAGAAAAGTTTGAGAACTGGGAAAGATGTGCGAAAAGTTTGAAGTACTGAGAATCTTGTTTTATAAAATAGGGGCTTATTATTGAAAAGGTGAGGTTTAAATAAATCTTTGTTTAAGCGTATGATTTAAAGTTACATAAAATAAGCTGGAGAAGAACTAAATAAGAGTAACACTGATATGTATATAATGGTCAGGTATCTGGACAGAATTGTCAAGTATCTGGCAGAGAGGATGGAGTGGATAATAGTCATGAGTTATGGATTATCATTTAGAAAATCAGAAAGTATCATCAGGCTATATTTAAAACATCAGTTACCTAGCAAATGAAAGCAGATTTGAGGTGATAAATCGATGCATATATGAGTTAGGTTGCTCTGATACTACGACGAATTTATATTATAATGCAGATAATAGGAAAAACAATGTTAAAGATACATGATGAGTGCAAAAAACACAGCAAAGCAAAATAAAATAAGTAAACACTAGATTTTTTTTTTTTAAGTGGTTATTCACCAAATGAAGAGAGGCCTGTTTGAAGTTTGCTGGCGGGAGAAAGAAAATGGGGGCTGAAGTGACTGCTGCTGTTTGGTGATATGTGCCCGTGAGAAGGGTAAGCAAAGTAATAAATGTTTAAGATTTGCTAAGAGAACATGGTTCTTTGGGGCATAAAGAGCTGAAATACAACTGTCTTGACTATACACTCTCTTAACAAAAATGCTCAATTTAAGTACATTTCACTGGCACATGCAAGTTGATTCATTATAGCCAGTTTTACATTCAGATAGCAAGTTTTGAATAAAATATTTGTGAGTCATCTAAGTGAATATTAAGATAATGGGAATTCGAATGGCAAGGAGTGTCTGCATTAATTTAAAAATATTTATGAAGTGACATATCCATTCTTTTCCTTTAACTCCAATTCAGTAGGGATTTTTTTTTCCTCCAATGTGTGGATCATGGGTTTACATTTCCTTTGTTGCATATTAAACCATTAAATGTAAAATTTTAATTTCTGGAATGCAGATATTTTTCCAGTATTCCCTCTAGATGTAGCCTACATATCCTGTTTTAATCGTTGTTTCTTTAGAACTTATTGTTCTAAATTGAAACAATAGCTATCAAATTGAAAATTTTGTTTAGGTTTTATAAGTGATGAGTGTATAAACTATTTGTTAGTCTTTTTAAACTAGTATTTAATTTAAAAATAACCAAAGTTGTTCAAGCCCCTCATCGAGCTCTGTGCTGACAGCTCAGAGCCTGGAGCCTGCTTTGGATTCTGTTTCCCTCTCTCTCTGCTTCTCCCCCACTCACGCTCTGTCTCCATCTCTCTATCTTAAAAAATGAATAAACGTTAAAAAAATTAAAAAGAATAAAAATAACCAAAGTAATTTTTATAGGGGAAAAGAAATATAAGCAGTTAGCTCAATGCCTGACATAGAACAAAAATTCTAGATAAATTTGTTTTCTGTTACTGTGTCATGAATTGAACCATGATGCACTGATATTTTTTATGCTCTATATGTTGCTAAATAATACATTGATATAGTAAGAACTTAGAGGAATATTCTATGAGCAAATAAGGTTGTTTGTGAAAAAAGCTTTCAGCAAAATTAATATTAATTGCAAATGCTCAAGGCCTTCCATTAGAGAATAGTTTGATGATCTCATTTGAAGTACCATAAATTCCTTAAAGCAATATGTATAAGGTGAAATTATAATTTGCTATTATTTGTATTTTCTTTGTCTCTAATGATTCCAGATTTGTAAGATACTCTAGTATTTGTAGTTTGTGCGTTGCCTTTAACATGCAAATGGTATTGCTTAAGTTAAAATAATTCATTAATTTTTAGGAAGGTTAAACATTCATTTGCTGGCCATAAAATTTTTTATGATATCAAGCATTCACTTTTCTATATGTCTTGTAATATATCTCAACTCTAAACTAAGAAAAATGTCAAGTTGATTCACTTTTACTTAATATGGTCTGAATTCAATATATCTTGTTGAAACTTTGTTCACCTGATAATTTGTTTTTTTTTATTTTTAAGTAGTATTATCTCTACTTTCTATGTGATTATATCTACCTTTTGTACTTCTTTGGTACCAGAAAATGTTTTATTTATAATCATTAATTCAGAAAATATTTACCTTTCCAAAACAATAGTGTTTCATTAGCCTTCTCAAGAAGCACTAGTCTAGTTGAAATATACATTTTATTTCTTTTCATTGCTAACATCTATCTCCACATTCCTGGCGACTTTAAATGCTGTCTATTTATGATTTGTGTTCCCTTTGAAAAAAACAATTAACTCCTCCCTAAATTGTTTCTCTTTTCCATTAAAATAACAAGACATGTTAACATTGCTCTGTAAGAATTGCTTTGACAATGTATGACTTACTGAATTGATTTTCCATGATTATTCAGATGGTTAGTCACTTCTGAATTCTCTCTGGCATCTCTGATAAGCCTCTTACAGAGCACAACATTTTCCTGTTCTTGATTTGAGACTTATAATCAAGACCTGTTTATTTATCTGGTCACATTAACTTTATGGTTAAAGAAACATGTTGATTATCATTTTGGAATATGTTTAAAGTAAAATTTAAAACATTTGGCTGAAAGTGTTAATTTCCACTATTTAAATGAAACATTCCCTGTAGTAATATTTGCAAAATAACAACTTTACTGCTACTGATTTAGACAAATCTCAATAATTTTTGTCATAGATGTAATCCTCCCTGTAGGCAGGAGCTAAATGACTCCTCTTTTCTGTATACTGACTTTTCAGGCCGTGAAAATACTATCTAGTATGTCAAAGTAGTCATATGTTGAATGGCACCCTAGTGGCCTAGAAATGTTAATGTAGATTCCAGAAGTTCTATTGAATAACATGTACACTGGATTAGAAAATCTTTTCCAAGACATAACTAAAATAAAACAAACCTAAGTGAAATAATATATATTTCCTAATACTCTTAATTTTCTTGTCTCCAAAATCCTATCCTCAGGCTAAAGCTCTTTGAGAGCTATTCAACAAGTTTAATACACACATTATATATTAGTAGTTATTATAATTATATAGTACTTAAAAATATTTGAAAGTGTATACCAAGGTTCTTAGTTGTGTAATCAATTCAAATTGATTTTAGAGTGAGCAAGAGTTCCTAGATTAAAAACAAGTTGAAGGTCATAGAAAAGATAATGCAACTGTCATTTATTAAGATTAATGAAACATTTCCCAAAATAATCACCATAGGCTCACACTTGGTTCAATATCTATATTATAATTCTAGAGATGAAAACACATAATGTCATAAGGAAGTGATCACACTCTAAGCTGTTGAAATCATCGAGGCTAAAATCAAAGTATTTGAGAGTTCAAAGGAGAATATAAGCAACCAAAACAAAACAGGGAAAAAAAAAGAAAAGAAAATGATGAAATTTTAAATCTGAATATTTTTGTGTACTATATTTTAATGTGTTAATTTGCAGTGGAAGAAGGAAAATGACCTGGTGTTACATGTGGGATCAGTTTCTTTTTTTTTATTTTTATTTTTTTTTTATTTTTTTTATTTTTTTTATTTTTTAATATATGAAATTTACTGTCAAATTGGTTTCCATACAACACCCAGTGCTCATCCCAAAAGGTGCCCTCCTCAATACCCATCACCCACCCTGCCCTCCCTCCCACCCTGCCCTCCCTCCCACCCCCCATCAACCCTCAGTTTGTTCTCAGTTTTTAACAGTCTCTTATGCTTTGGCTCTCTCTGTGGGATCAGTTTCTAATTAGTTAGATTAGCTTGGATAATACAGATTATAATAATGGTCTGTTAATAATAGTAATAATTATAATAAAAACAATAGCTGAGTTATTGAGGGTTTTCTGCTAGTCAGACATTATTAATCATACCTGTGCGTTATCCCATAGTTTTTCTAAAAGACTGCCTATAATTTTATCACCATTTTAAGGACGAGAAAGTCAAATTATGGAAAGCCAAAGTAACTTGCCCAAGTTCATACAGCTTGATAGGGGTGGACTGACAATTTAAATTCAGATTGTATAACCCAAGGGATTAAACTCTTAAATTCTAGATTATGTACCTCCTCGTTATTGAAGTTCTCTCAAGATCACTTTCTTCACTTACAGGTAGGAATTATAAATTTAAAGGCCTAGGACTACTGTGAGGTTCAATTTTCAATAAAAAAAAAATATTTAAAGAATGCATCCAATGCACTGAGGATACCACTCACTTCTTAACCATTATGGTTTTGGTATACTGAGCAATAATAATAAGTAAGCAAATAATTAAGATAAAGTGTGATAAATCATTCATCATAGTGCTCCTTCCTTTATTCCCATATTCAATAGTCAGCAATTTTTTTTTTTTTTTTTTGGCTCTACTTCCCCATATATAAACCTAAAACCTTATCTGCTCTGCTGCTAAAATCCTAGGTCAAGGCAAAATCAGTGTATCCTTCAGGGTACATAAAAAGATTTTTAACCAACCTACTTGCTTCCCAAGCTCTTGGCCCAGGACAGATTGATAGAGAAATGAGGAAGAGGCAGCTAGAGGAGATTTTGAGGGTTAGGTTCTAATAAGACTGTTGGAGAACAGTCCCTTCAAGGTCCTTCTAGTTGTACAACGAACCAAACTGACATGAGATAGATTAACAGGAGAAAATCAAATTTAATAGCATATGTATAAGGAATCAACAAGACGTGGAAATTCTAAGACAGGCAAGATGATGCTTGTATGAGCTAAGGAAAGGGGTAGGGGTAGGAGGATACAAAGAGGAGAAAGACCTTTAGCCAGGAAGGGAAAAGATTTTTGGAAAACAGAGGTTGCCTTATTGTGTAGATAAGTTTCTTAGATAAAGAGGAATCTCTGTTAACAGCTATATCTTCCAGAGGAGAGCTGGCAGTTGCGGTAAAAAGCTGCTTCTGATTGTGCTGGCTTTTGATTGCTTTTAACTCAAAATGATGCTCATGCCACAGTGGCCCTTCTTATGGCGGCTGCCCTTGTTCCCTACAAGAGTCTACAACAGCATCCTCTGCATGTTTAAGATTTAACTATGATACAGTTCAGGAAGGAGGATGGAGACTCTTTCAGGAAAGGTGAATCTTAATGTAAGGAGAAAGAGAAAATGTAGCATCTTACCAAAACTAAAGAATTTCAGTTTGTTGGAAGAAAAATAGGTCATAGGAGAAATGAAAGAGATTAGGTCAGATCATAGAGTCTGGTAGGAGATATTGAGGATTTTGTAAATCATATTCTAAGTTATGGAAATTTATCAAAAAGTTTTAAGCAAGAAAGAATGTAGTAAAGGCTGTGAAGTATTTCATTGTCTTAACAATGGTGTTCACAACATCTGAGGTATTCATATCATTTGCATTTAATGTGAGTTTTGATATTGTTAGGTTTAAGTCTATCCATGTACTGTTTTCTATTTTCCCAGTCTTATCTTTGTTCCCTTTATCCTTATAATGAATTTAGTTATGCTGCTCTAGGGTATTGCTGCCTCCACATGCATTCTGTTTGGCCAAGCAGCCTGTGGGGTCCTTTACCTGCATATAAGTGCATGACGGAGATAACAGCCCACCGAAACAGGAGCAAATGTAAATTCTAGATATGGCTTTTCCAGCAGCCCTTGTGATAATCTCCCCTGCCTCCCAGAGACTTCCCTTGTGTAGCCTTAGATAAAACCCCTGTAGAACTTCACCAAAGCTCCACTTTTTTTTATTTGAATTGACTACTCTGGCCTTAAACCCAGAAGCACTCCACACAGACCCTAAAGAAGACCTGTGCTTCTCATCCTACTTTTCTCTCTGCCAGCAACCTGCTTTGACTTCCCTGTGCGTTCCACACTGCGTTTTCTGTAGGACCTGCTCATTATAAACTTGTCTTACTTTCCCTTGTGGTCTTTTGTTGAACCAAGTCTCACTGTCCACTAACGAATGTTAATTGAACAGTCACAGCAATCCTCTTTTTCTGTCTTCTTATGGATTAATTTAATCAAACTGTGAATCCATTGTACCTCCTTTTCTTTTTTTTTCTTTTTTTTAAACTTTTTTTTTTTAACGTTTATTTATTTTTGAGACAGAGAGAGACAGAGCATGAACAGGGGAGGGGCAGAGAGAGAGGGAGACACAGAATCTGAAACAGGCTCCAGGTTCTGAGCTGTCAGCACAGAGCCCGACGCGGGGCTCGAACTCACGGACCGTGAGATCATGACCTGAGCTGAAGTCGGATGCTTAACCAACCGAACCACCCAGGCGCCCCTGTACCTCCTTTTCTAGCTTATTAGCTAAAACTCATTGTTTTGTCGTTTAATGGTTGCTTGACATTGATAATATACTTTATCTTATCACATTCTACCTTTGAGTGTTACTGTATCACTTCCCTATCTCTGCCCTCCTGGATTTGTGTTATTATTGTCATGCCTTTTACTTTTATGTATATTTTAAATCCCCCAATACATTATGATTTTTAAGTATAGTCATTTATCTTTAAAATAAAGTTAAGAAAAAAGAACAAGAAAGAAAAAAACATAAGAAACAAAGAATGAGAAAAAAATCATATATATTTGCCCAAATAACTTCCATTTCTAGTGCTTTCATCCCATTTTACCATCTGGTTGTCTTTTCTACCTCTGACTGAAAGAAAATGGCTTTTTTGTCATGATGGTCGGGAGGTGACGTCTAAAAAAGTCTTTTTTTCACACTTTTTGGAGAGATATTTTTACCAGCTAGAGAGTTCTAGTTTGACTGCATTTTCATTCATGACTTTGAAGATACTACTTCATTGTCTCCTCATTTGCATATTTTCTATGGGAAGGAACTCATCCTCATTTTGCTTTTGTACATATGTATTGTGTTAGATACATGGTTGGGTTAAATAAGATGTCTTGTTTGGGGCCATTTAAAAAATGTTCCATCACTGGTTTTTAGAAATTTGATTATGTTGTGGCGCCTGGGTGGCTCAATATCTTGAACAACCAACTCTCAATTACTACTCAGGTCATGATCCCAGGATGATGGGATTAGGCCCCACATCATTCTGTGCTCTAAGCCTGGAAACTGCTTGAGGTTCTCTCTCTCTCCCTTTGCCCCTCTCCCCCACTCACACTCTTGTTCTATCTTGCTCTCTCTCAAATTAAAAAAAAAAATTGATTATGTTGAACCCTGAAGTACTTTCCTTAATGTTTCTTGTGCTTGAGATTTATTGAGATGTTTGAACTTCAATTTTTTTTATTTGTTTGTTTAATTGAAATACAGTTAACACAATTTTACATTAGTTTTAGGTGTGCAACATAGCGATTTGACAAACACTATACATCATGCTATGTTCACCATAAGTGTAACTACCATCTGTCACCACACAATACTATTACAGTACCAATGACTATATTCCCTGTGCTGTACATTTCATCCCCATGACTTAATCATTCCATAATGGAAACATGTACCTCCCATTCCTTTTCACACATTTTCTCATCTCTATGTCTTCCTCCCCTCTGGCAACCACCAGTTTGTTCTCTGGATTTTGGGTCTGTTTCTGTGTTTGCTTTTGTTTGATTATTGGGTTTCTAGTTTTCGTCAATTTTGGGGAAAAACTCAGCAATTATATTTTGAATTTTTTTCTGTCCTTCTTTCCTAATTTCCTATTTTTTTGTCTCATAATGAGCAATTTTTCTTTCATGCCTCATATTTTTTTATTGGATATGAGACATTGGTGCTTTCATCTAGTTAGGTGCTGGATATTTTTTATACCTAACATCTTTTTGAGCTTTGTTCTAGGATGCAGCTAGATTACTTGAAAACAACTTTATCCTTTGAGATTATCATTTAAAGAGTTTTCAAGGCACAATAACTGGAGGTGTGTTAAGTATCTCTCATGGGCAAGGAGAGCTGAGTATTCTCCATGATGGAGGCAAGACCTTTTGTGTACTCTACTCAGTTTTCTGAGAATCGTAAGGCTTTCTATTCCTTCTGGTGGGGAAAAAAGTACAATTTCTAGTGCCTGTAAGCACCAGCCACTGTTACTTTCAGTCATGTCCCTTTCTTTATTTACCAGTATTGGACATTTTCTGCAGGCCTGTACTGATGAGTTGTATGTTGAATACTGCAAGGATATCCTCTATAGACTTCAAATGTTTTTTGTTTATGCCACCCCCCCCCCCATATTCTCTGATAATCTGATCTGCAAGATCTAACTGCCTAGAAAATTCTTGTTTCTCCTGATGCTCAGATCCACCTTTTCAATTCAGGGAATCTTCCTCAATCTGGATAGGTTCCCCCTTCTCTGCATGGTGAGCTGGAATCTCTGTTGAGGCAGTAAGCTAGGGTGGTTTTCTGGCTGACTTCACTTGATTCACATCTCTTAGAACCTCCTTGTCCACAATCAGCATCTTAAAAACCGTTGTCTCAAATATTTTGTCAGGTTTTTTGTTTTTTTGTTTTTCTGTTTTGTTTTTTGTTGTTGTTGTTGTTGTTGTTGTTATTTCAGGCAGAAGGGTAATTTGGGTCCTTGTTACTCCATCTTGTCCAAGCCAGAAGTTCTTTCTTCTGGGTTTTAGCCAGGTAGACAACCATCTAGCTAAAGACTACACATATTTACTCTTATATACTGGTGTATCCACGTGAAGAATTATTGGTGGATGGGGTAAACTGAGTTATATGTGCACATTCTGATGACTGCCACTTACAGGGTTGCACCTGGATTCCCCTCATCCTTTCCCCCAGTTAGCTTGTAATGATGAGAACAAAAAAAGATGCCTGGACATTGAGAATAGCAGAGCTATTGAGGTTGACAATAGAGGGAGAGACAGAAAACCTCATACTTTGATAAAGCTACTGAATTCTTGAGTCTTGTTTTATAGCATAATAGTCTATACTCTAAATAAGAGAAAAAAGATGTTGTGAAGAAAACCTATAAATCCAGAGGATTGTTGAATTTAAAGTCCTTGTGGAGAAGGTGCATTTGGGTGGCTCCGTCACTTAAACATCTGACTCTTGATTTCACCTCAGGTCATGATCTTACAATTCATGAGTTCTAGCCCCCTGTGAGGCTCTGCACTGGCAGTGGGGAGCCTGCTTGGGATTCTCTCCCTCTCTCTCTCTCTCTCTCTCTCTCTCTCTCTCTCTCCTCTCTTCCCCTACTCCTCTCATTCTCTCTCTGTCTCTCAAATAAATAAACTTAAAAAAAATAAAATCCTTGTGGAGAGGATATATAAATGGGGAAGATTCTGAAGCCCAAGACAGTGTTCCAGTTGGAGACACAGACTCGAAAGTAACCAACATACAAATAGAAAATAAAATCATACTGTATGAATACACAGTGATAAGAGAGAAAGGAATAGTCTAGAAATCTGAGATAATGGTTCTCAAACTTGGCTGCACTTTGGAATCAACTAAAAGTTTAAGAAATTATATCGAATCCTGAGTTTCTCCCTCAGATATTTGTATTGAATTGTTATAGGGTATGTTCTGGGCATCATGACACCTAGAAGCTCCACAGGTGGTTCAAATATGCAGCAAAATGGACCTCTGCTGCTCTAAAATGTATTAAAAGAAAAATATATTAAGGAGAAATAGAAGATGTGCTCACAGAGGAGACAGGGAAGGAATAGGGAATGTGATAAGAGGAAATCTAAGAGAATGCATTGTTTTGAACCAATTTTGCATACGATAAACCCCAATAAATAAATGCTTATGTTCCAATTCTGAATTTCACATGTTATCATATAGCTGGTTTGAGAATACGTTTTTAACCTAAAGCAACTCACCAGATCAGAACCTCAGTACAATCAGCTGTAAAATGTGGATAATATTACCCATTCACTTTCACCTCATCACTATATGGATGACACTGCCTTGCAAACTATAAGGTTGCACCATTCTTGAGTGAGGTATTTAGTCAAATTATATTCCACTCCTGACTTCCTGCCTTTCTAACTTTCTTAGGAAAATTACATTTATGTTTAAGAAAAGTGACTCAGGAAAGAGGAATTTAGGGTGAATATAAATGACAGATAATTGTTTGTGTTTCCTTTCCTTCCTAATGGCACAACTTCATCACCACTATGATTACTGTAACAGTTCTGTTAATCATGTTTCTGATGAAATTGGCAGTTACTAGCAACAGAAGACAGTCTCGTTAGAAACAGAAGGCACTTCTCTCATTATTGAACTAATAACAAAGAACTCAAAAAATTTTGGGGGTAATGGCAAGACGAATCATTATGGTTCATATGTAATAGATACTGGATACTGTTTGGAGTATATTATATGATTTCCGTTCCTTCCAGAGAGATTCCTGGTTTAGCCTTGGGGTAGAAGCATTAGAAGACACACTTATTGAACCTCTTTAAAGTTCAGAGTGACAAAAATTTTTTTAAAGAAAAAAATATACCATGGGGAATAACCCTGCCCAGAGAAAAGATGAAAAGGGTGACTTAGCAGGTTATTTACATCTCTAATTTCTGTGACTCCATTGGAATTGGAAGTAGCAAAGTGATCTTGAATATTCTGATTAAAACACTTACTGGGAGCAAGCAATTAAATCCCAAGTGAATCAATAAGTGGATAGCCGGGGCGCCTGGGTGGCGCAGTCGGTTAAGCGTCGACTTCAGCCAGGTCACGATCTCGCGGTCCGTGAGTTTGAGCCCCGCGTCAGGCTCTGGGCTGATGGCTCGGAGCCTGGAGCCTGTTTCCGATTCTGTGTCTTCCTCTTTCTCTGCCCCTCCCCCGTTCATGCTCTGTCTCTCTCTATCCCAAAAAAAATAAATAAAAAACGTTGAAAAAAAAAATTAAAAAAAAAAATAAGTGGATAGCCATTTAAGTGCAGTAAAATAAGGCTTGCATAATCATCTAAATATTAGATACCAAAGAGGAGAAGGCAGTGCAGCTATATAGGTATATTTGGAGAACACATCTAGATTCCCATGGCTTGATCTTCCGAAGCAGACTTAAAACAAATCTTGAACAGAAGATAGAAAAACTTACACCAGGATAAACTGAAGAACTGCATCATGGTAAAGTTTACATGATGAAAGATAACATTTTCATAGGTTGAGGAAGAAGCTTCAATTTAAAAAAAGCTGATTGCACATAAGATATGCGATCTAAAAATCAGGCATTAAAAAAGAAAATACTTAGTCACTTGGAAAGTATATGATTAAATTGATAATTTGTATACTTGGAAAGTATATGATTCAACTTTCTCAATTTAATATAAAAATCTTGTGAAGTGGTTTGTTATTGGAATTTCTGTCTTAACAGATTTATGTCTTTGCTCACTAATCCATCAATAATGTGTTATTAGATGTCTCTTTTATTGTGGTATATGTGAAGGTTAATTAAGGTTTTGCCTTTCAAAAACTTGCATCTCTATAGGACAGAAACAAAACATGTATTTAATTATAAAATAGAGGATATGAAGTGATGTAGATCACATAGTATAGGAGTAAAATTATGTAGGTGGGAGATGATATTTGCAAATTTAACAAATAATTCATTTATATCTAGAATATATAAAGAACTCTCAAACTTAGCAGAAAAACCAAATAGTGAAATTATAAATTAGACAAAATCATGTACAGATACTTCAGTGAAGATGGTGTACAGATAGTAAATAAGGACAGGAAAAGATGTTCAACATCATTAGCCATTACAGAAATACAAATTAAAGCCGCTATGTGATATTAGGTATTACCTATCAGAATGGCTAAAATAAAAATAACAATAACACAAAATTCTAGGAAAGATTAAGGAAAACTTAATCACTCATCATTAGTGGTTAGAATGTAAAATGATACAGCCCTCTGGGAAATAGTTTGTCAGTATCTTACAGAACTAAATATACTTTTATCATATGACCCTACAATCACACTCTTATGCATCTATCCCAGAGATGTAAAAATGTATATTCACACAAAAACCAACACACAAATGTTTATGCTAGCCTTATTTGTAAACCCGAACCTGGAAATGACCTAAGTTTTTTTCAATGCATAAATGGTTAAACAAAATGTAATACATCCATATCATAGAATATATTATTCATCAATAAGGAGAAGTGAATGATTGCTACACACAGTAACCAGAAGTCTCAAAGGAATTAAACTGAGTGAAAAAAACTAATGCCAAAAGGTTACATACAGTATGTTTCCATCTGTATAACATTCATTAAATAACAAAATTACTGAGATGGTGAATAGATTAGTGGTTGCCAAGTGTTAGGGATGAGTAGGGAGGAAACTATGTAGATGGAAATAAGTAATATGAGGGAATCTTGTAATTGGTGATGAAACAGTGTTGTATCTTAATTGTGGTGATGGTTACAGAAATCCACGTGTCATAAAATTGTATAGAACTTTATACACATCTATTCAACAAAAAATGGGTGAGTGTAAAATTGGTGAAATCTGCATAAAATCTGCAGATTATACCACATATCTGGTTTTTATATATAGTACTATAGTTTTTGCAAGATGTTACCATTTTGGGGGCAACTGGATAAAAGAAATATGGGATTTTCCTCAATAGTTTTGTTTTGGCTTTTATTTATTTATTTTTTTACTACTTCCTGTGAATCTGTATTTCAAAATAAAAAAAATAAATAAATGATATGGTATTCAGAGTAAAGAAACAAGAGGTAATTTCATGAAAAAAAAAAGGAATGGAACTTTAAGAATAAGGATTTGGCTTGTTAAAAGTTTAGAGGGTTCCATGCTTAGGAGAGGGACGTTAATAAAGACTATATGTAGATGGAAGTGTTTAAAAGATGGAAGTCACATGAAGTAACTCTTTTGGAACAAGCTTCGGGTCAATGAAGTAGTGAGAGATAAGTGTTTTGGAATCTAGGTCAGGCTTAGATGTTATGGAGCTTCAAATGTTAGGATAAGAAGTCTGATACCATTAAGTTTGAAGCTGATAGTCCTGGAAGGATTTTGAGATGTTAAGTAATATGATTAAAGCTATGCTAAATGGATTCAAGATAAAGTAAACACAGGGAGGAAATGCATGAAGGCTATCTCAGTAGCACAGATGACAGATAATGAGATAAGTGTATTTACTAAACCAACATGTATGAGTATATGTTAGTATTATCATGAATGAAAGTGTTATTATTTCATAGAAGACAAAAGAGAAAATAAAGAACAAATGCATTTCTTTTAGCCTATGCTGTATAAATATATCACAGAGCAATGAGTATTTCACTCACTTTATATTCATCTGTATTCTGTTAGAACATTTATTAGAATTTCTATTATTATTATTATTATTATTTATTATTATTTGAGAGAGAGAGAGTGTACATGAGCAGTAGAGGGAGAGGGAGAGAATCTTAAACAGGCTTCATGCCCAGTGCAGAGTCCTATGCAAAGTTTGATCTCACAACCCTGAGATCATGACCTGAGACCAAATCAGGAATCAGATGCTTAAGTGAACCATCCAGGCGCCCCTAGAATTTCTTTGTTAATGTCATAAACTTGTAATAAATATGCATATTTTGTTGCCATAGGTAAATATCAAATTCATAGACTTTGAAATTAGTCTGGATATATCATCAAAATGTGTACTCCAAAATATCATTTATGTCCCTGACTTGGGAGTTACAGGTAGAGGGATAGTGCAGTTTTTGAGAAACCAATATTAATATCTTATTCACCTTTTGGTTTTTGAGATAACACACTCTACTTTCAAAATATTATGTAAAATAAATACTAACAAACTGAAGAATACTCTACCTCCCTCCCTAGCACCTAAGTAAGGACTGAACTCATTAAACTCAAACTCTTCCCTTCTCCTTATTACAGATCAATACTGGGCGTAACACTATAAATCTAGTATCTTTTAACTTTATTATATTTAAGATAATTCATTCCCTTTCCCCAAATCTTAACGTATACATGTAGGCTTCTGCAGACCACTGAACATAATCTGTATGTTATATCCTGAAGCAACTACTTGAAGGGAAATTATAAAAGTCATAGCACAACCTAATCCTTTGTCACAATTGAAAGCACAGGTTGAAAGAATGAAACTCTGCATGAAATCCATACTGTCTATGAGGTATATGGATAAACATCTGCCATATACACATATGTTATATATGTATATATATATATATATATATATATATATATATATATATATATTTATTTATTTATTTATTTATGGATCATTCTTCCCCCTTAAGGAAGCAGAATTTGCCCCCCCAGAATAATGCCTGTTTCACATAAAGATTGTTTTGAGCTGATTTTTAAGAAATAGCAGCTACAGAAAAGGTTTTGAAAAATGAGTAGAACTTACCCTTTTGTAAGAGACATTAAGTATTTGTAAGGGTGTCTCCCTCTTGGTACCAGGAAGAAGAGGATAATCAAATCTCCAGAAATCCTTACCAATGGAGAAGGCAGGAATTTAATCCTATAATAGTCATACCTATGCTTTGTCTGACAACCTCCCACACATGGCTCTCATGCCCCTCAATATTTTTCTTTGGTCTTAAACCAGAGATCGCATATAAAGTAATGACTTGGGCCATTTCAGGAAGTTACTCAGTTTTCCTGGGTCTCTCTCATGTATATTGGAGATAAACATGTTATTATACTTCTGTTTGTTTTTGTCCTGTTGATCTATCCTTGTCTAAAGGTCAGGGTGGGTGGAGCGGGTGAGAGATCTCAGCCAAAAATTTAGAAGAGTAGAGAAAAAATTACTTTTCCTCCCATACAAATCAAACCTGAGATTCTCCCCATTTCATACCTGAAGAGAAAAATGCCGTTAATGCAGAGAAGTAAAATCCTTGAAAACTTTTCAACCTCTGTTCTCATTTTGTCTCATTGATCCTGAACTATATGAGCCTAAACAGAACAAGTGTTTTTCCTAATATTTACCTTCTTGAGGCTTGTTAATAAATAGCTAAACAAGCTAGAGGGAATAGTAACAAAATATTACTTCCAATGTAAGATTTTTAAAAAATTCAGAATGTTACCAAAAGAAAACCATTTATAAACATTTTGTTGCATATAAATTTAGAAACATGAGTTTGAGGACATGGATTTGAGTTGAGAAAACTTGTCATCTCTTTTCTTTTATTTACTGAGAATAGTGATATTTCAGACACATACTTTGAAACCAGTTTGAAACTTCTTTGGCTTAAGAAGTTTTAAATATGAAGACAGGAGGTTTGGTAGTAGAATTAAAGAAATTAAAAAAAAAAAAAAAACAGGGGCGCCTGGGTGGCTCAGTCTATTAAGCGGCCGACTTCAGCTCAGGTCATGATCTCGTGGTCCGTGAGTTCGAGCCCCCGCGTCGGGCTCCGGGCTGACAGCTCAGAGCCTGGAGCCTGTTTCAGATTCTGTGTCTCCCTCTCTCTGACCCTCCCCGGTTCATGCTCTGTCTCTCTCTGTCTCAAAAAATGAATAAATGTTAAAAAAAAATTTAAAAACAAACAAACAAGCAAAAAAAAACCAGCTGCAATGATTAACTTAGGACTTACAGGTTGACTGTAACGAGTAGGCAGATAAGTATAAGAGACCTAGAAATGCAAGATATACAGAGTGACCTGAGATGAAAGCATGGATCCAGAAAAAAAACATTCTATAGACATAGGCCCAACCATGATGTTTTGGGTGTTTGAGTGTGATATTTACATGAATGTTTCCTTCAGTATTGCTTTCCTCAAATCACGACACTTACAATGTCATTAAAATTAATAATCTGTAATATAACCCTGCAAAAATAATTAGAACATTGAGTATCCAGATAACTCATATTTCTTCAACTAAAAAAAATTACTTTATTTCTATCAAGGTTTGATTTCTTTTTTCATTGTTTTGGGATAATTATGTGAAATAGTTCTGCACATGCTGTAAAGTAGGCTTGTTCTAAAGCCAATATCAATACAAGGACATGGGTATAAAGTAGTCTATCTCCAATGTAATCCAAGGTGGTACAAGTGAGAGAATAGTAAAGTTAGACAGGGAATGGAGAAAAGCCAAGAACATATATAAATGAGTAGATATCATTGTAAGCAACAGAGCACAAACACATTGGGAGCCAGATAAGAAACTATGTGGAACACACCTTCGAGTTGTCCTACAAAAGGATGGGTATGCTGTTGTTGGAAGGAAGAATTTAACTACCCTTCAAGGTCCTTCTATCTGGACTAAGAACCAAATTGACCTGAGACAGATTAACAGGAAAAAATCAAATTTAGTAGCGTATGTACGGGGAATCCACACAGATATGGATATTCCAAAGACAGACCACATGATGCTTATATGGGCTAAGGAGAGGGGTAGCAATCTGAGGACACAAAGAAGAGAAAAACCAATAGCAAGAAGGTGGAAGGAGATGTTTGGAAAACAAAGGCTGCCCTATTAGGCAGATAAGTTTTTAGGTAGAGGGGGAACTCTGTTAAGAGCTCTCTTCCTGATATAAGCAGGCAGTTGAACATGATAGTTTCTTCTGAATCTGCTGGGTTTTGATTGCTTTGAATTCAAAATGATGTTAATTCCAACATGGCCCATCTTGGGATGGTCTGCCCTTGGCTTCATATTGGTGAAGGTTGTCCTTGGGCCACTGCCTCCTTCATTCTTCTAGATTCCACTTGGGCACAGCAAGCCATCTCCTGAAGTACATGAGGGAGACTTCCCCCAAATTCTTAACTAAGGGGTGGAATAATGCAGGCATTCAGTAGGAAGCTATCAGCATGCCCAAACTGTGTGCCTCTACCCCTACCACAGCTTCAGGTAACTCACATGGGCCAAAGGGGTATGGGAGAAGGGCATCAACAGTATCTGCTACAATTGATGATTCTACATTTAAAGTCTAATATCGAATCACCAGGTGTTGGAAATCGTATGTTTGCTTTCTTAGAGGGAACTCTTCAGTTTAATCATGTCATCTGTAAAGTCAGTGATAATTGGATAAATCCACGGATTTCTTTTTTTTTTTTTTTAACGTCATTGTGTAGGCAAAAAGTTTATAGGAATCTGGCCACACATTCAATTTTGGTGTGTGAGACTGAGGTTTGAAGAACTTATAAGTTTCTTTGGGAAGGTACAGAAGAAATACAATAAAAGCAATTTTTTTTTACTTAATCCTTCTTGAGTCATAAATGTCTAGTCTAGCACATCTTGATCAAAGGAATCACCTTTGTGCTAGAAAAATCTTCCTACTTTTACTGTTTTTTTGAAATGTTTATTTATTTTGAGAGAGAGAGACAGAATGGGGGGAGGGGTGGGAGACAGAGGGAGAGAGAGAATCCCAATCAGGCTCCATGCTCAGCTCAGCCTGAGAGCCCAACACAGGGTTCAACCTCACAACTGTGAGATCGTGACCTGAGCCAAAATCAAGTCAGACACTTAACCAGCTGAGTCACCCAGGCACCTTGCCTACTTTTACGGTTGCTGAAAACTGACTTCTGTGTTCCAGAGCCAAAATATATAACACAAAAACAAGTTTAGATATAAAGGAGAACAATAGCTTTTTTGCTTTTCCAGGCAAAAGAGGCCAGAGGAAGGGGCTCAGGATTTTATAGGGAAATAACACGATCCAGTTGGCTTCAACAGGAATTGTGTGTGTGCTGCCATCCTCTTTCCTCATGTTTTCAGGATGGTACTAAGTTCCTGAAACAAAAACTTAAGAAGGGAGGGGGAAAGGTTTGCAGAAGAGAGGCAAAAGGTTACAAAGTTTAAAATTGATCCTCCCTGAAGCATTAATGCAGCCATTTTGATTTTTGTTCAACTTTATGCTTTTAAGCAGTTTCATTACCAAGGAAGTTAAGTACCTCATTGTACTGAATTTTCTTAAATTTAGTGAAAAAAATGTTATGAAAAACTGGTCAGAATTATATTCAAGAAATAGAAATCAATATAACATTTGCACTATGCAAGAAGACATATAGGGATAATAGGTAAAACAGGTATATGTGTTATTCAGCTTGAACTCTAAAAATATTTATAATACTTTAGGAGTAGAAAAGTTTACCCTTCTTCCCTTTTAGGTTCTTTGGCTGGTCTAATAATTAAATTGATATAAGACAGATTAACAGGAAAAAACCCCAAGTTTATTAACATGTATACCATCTTGTATATCTGGGAGAGACTCAGGAAAACCTAGTAACTCTCCAAAATGGCCCAAGGTGTCCCTTTAAATACCATTGTCAGCTAAAGACAAGAAGATGTTGGGAGTGGGGAGTCAGTTATGGGAGGATGCCAGGAAAAACACAGTAACAAAGGTAAGGTGCTTATGTAGATTTAAACTGTGGTCTTCTCCATTGGTAAGAGTTTCTAGAGGTTGAATCATCCCCCCTCTTCCCGAACACAGCTGGGACGGCACCCTTACAAATGGAGAGTTCCTTTATAAATGTACCTGTCTTTTACAAAAGGGTAACTTCTGCCCAGTTTTCAAAACTTGCCCTGGGTCTACCTTTCCTTAAAAATAACAGTTAAAATAATCCTCATGCCAGAGAGACACATTTTGGGGTGGCAAATTTTGCTCCTCGTCAACACTTTGTACTTAAAATGAGAGAATGTCTGTGTTCACAAGATTGCTAGGTACTCTTTAAACTATGGAATTACTCTATTTCTTTGAATTCAATAGGAAGAGCAGAATGTTCATCAAGGCAAGTAGGAAACTTCATGCACAATTTCTGTCATTTTTATGGAAATTCTGTCTTTAACTCCCCTAGTTTTCAATAAGCACATCTCTTAAGATGCTTTAATCTATTTAATTGTTTTTGAAGTTTGATATTTCTTCTATGAAAATGGCTTTGCTACTGAGTTGTTTTTATTCAATTCTGAAGAAGTGAAGCATAGCCATTTTATTCTCATTTTAAGCAAATGTCTTTTAAAAATACATCAAAAAGGCAAATACCATTAATGAATAACACTAGACATTTGAAAATCCAATAAAATGTAATAAGCATGTTGTTTTCAAATATAAGAATATACATATGTATGTCTCTATTATACATTTGTATCTTATGTATCCTTCAATATTAACACATTCATGTTTTTGCAAAAACAAAATAACTAATGAGAGATTAATGAGAGTTTCGAAAAAGAGAATAGATTTTAAAAAGGAAATAATCAAAACAGGCTATGACCATTTTTTTTTTTTCAAAACAAAAGGTACAAATTTCTTGATTTAAAAGACTTTGAGAGGCACCTGGGTGGCTCAATTGGCTGGGCATCTGACTTTGACTCAGGTCATGATTTTGTGGTTCATGGGCTTGAACCCCACATCAGGCTTTGTGCTGACAGCTCAGAACCTGGAACCTGCTTCAGATTCTGTGTCTCCCTCTCTCTCTGCCCCTCCCCCACTCATGCTCTGTCTCTCTTTCAAAAAGAAACACGAAAAATATTAAAAAAAAAAAAAAGACCTTTGATTACCAGTATTATGGTGGGAATGAAAAATGATACTGCCACATTGAAAAACAGAATGACAGCATCTTCTAAAGTTAAACATTTATCTACTCCTAGGTATTTATTTAAGAGAAAGAAAAATACATGTCTACACAAAGATGGGTATGTAAATGTTCACAGCAACTTTATTGAAAATACTCAAAACGCAGAAACCACCCAAATGAACATCAACTTGTGAATGTATAAGCAAAACTTGTATCTCTGTGTAATGGAATACTATTCATTGACAAGGAATAAACTACTGATAAAACATCAAATTGGTTGAAACTCAAGAGCAATATACTAAGTTAAAGAAGCCAGACATGAAAAACCATGGGCTTTTGTGAAATTCTAGGAAAATAAAAACTATGGTAACAGAACGGGGTGATTGAAATGTTCTAATTCATGAATGAAAGGCTATTTAAATGATTTATACATTTGCCAAATCATGTAGAATTATACACTTGAAACTGAAGAATTTTACTGAATATTTATTTCACCTCAAAGAAGTAACTGTGCACCAAAGCATATCATCGTGTAATTTCAAAGCTTTAGGACAAAGAGAAAATACGAAGGGCTTCTGAAAAGAAAAATCAAAGCAAAACAAACAGAAGATATGCAAAGGATTAGTTTAACTGAAATTTAGAATTTTATGTAACTCTCATGTAACTAATTATTTTGTAACTAAATGATTTACCAATAAAAAGATAGAATAAAATTGTTTCCTGACTTGCAAAAAGCAAAAACAGCATCAAATCAGTATCCCCTATGCACCTTCTCCAAAAAGATTCTGGCTGATGTGCTACACTTAGTATAAACCAAGAACATACTTAAATAGCTAATGTAGCAAAGAAGGGATCAAATATTGGAATATGGATTTCCCAATTCATGACCAAGGAGTTCCAGTCATTATAGTTGGGATGATGGGCCTAGAGAGCAGCAATTTCCAACGGCAGCATGAGTGACTCGAGTTCTGATATGATATTAATTGGAATTTGTTCAAGGAAGCAGAAAGCAGTGTGTGTAATCCATGTCAGAAGGATTTGAATAGATGGAGTTAGAGGCTAGCACATCTGTTTGGAGACATTAAGAAGTGATGGTCAGGAGGCATACTACTTAAAGGCTCAGCCTAAAAGGTTCTAAAATATTACATAAGCAGGAAGCCACTGATATTTTCAATTTAAGGAGGTTCTTGAACTTTCAGCTTTGCTGCAGAGAGACTGGTCCTTTGGACACCGTAGTGCTCCTTGCATACGCCCAAGCATTTGGCTACAACAACCTGCTTGACTAACATCGTGTCCTTGCCTTCCCTTCTGCCTTTGTCTTACATGAGTACTTACTGGCTCATTCTAACCTGGAACCATATGAGTAAAAAGATATTGAGAAATGTAGGTCTCAGCTTCTCTTCTGAATAGTAGAATAGAGGTTTGAGGCATTAGTAGTGATACAGAATTAACAGAACTGATATCGTCAAGGAAAAAAATAATTGCCCTCAGAAAAATGTTCTTTTATGTTAGAAACAGAGTTAGAAGTTACATTTGAAAGTCGATCTCATTCAATGAATAGAAAACAAATGAAAACAAGAAATTAATGATTAACTCCAAGGAAAGCAAAACTTGTCCAAGAAATGAAAAAGATAATTGCATTGTACTCTAAGGCATAGCTTGAATTTAATGTCAGTCTGCAATATAAACATTAAATTATGACTTAACCAAAAATTTATTTTTACATATGGACAATGGAGTGGAGAATATTATTTCTAGGTTGGTTGGGAGTGGCAGCAAGATGATACCCTAAATTCTCATCTTTCATAATAAGCACTAATAAATTATGTCTAACATTGGAAACAAAATAATAAAAAATAGCAACACCACTGCAACTTACCTGACATTTAGTAATCAACAGACATGCTGTCTCCAACATGGTATGGATCTCAGTCTTTGCCTATACCCCTTTGGGCATTGCATGAACTCTTCCTTACATTATTTGTATGTTACTTAGAATTTGTTTTGCCAATACTTCATTACCCGATCCCAGTTATAGTTATTAATTCTTCATATTGCATTCCCTGTTATTTGTTTAAATTACTCCGTGGTTTCTGTATCTTTATTCTATCTTAAGTGATATATTCATTAAGATTAGCTTTTTAAGATTAGCTTTAAAGTATAAAGTGGAATTCCATTTTGAATAAAAATGGAATGCATTAAAACTCAAACGGCATAATGTTTTTCTGAAATCCAGATGTTTAAGCAAGAACAATCTAAGTTTTAAAAGAATATTCTTAATTATATTTCAAAGACATTTGAGAAGTATATGATGGGATAATAGAGCACATTAACATAATTACCTGTTTATTGTAGTACTGCCCAAAGTTGCATAAGGAGACATAAATGTGCATCATCTCCTTTGCTCAGTACAGGGAAAAGTAATAATAATAGTAATAATAATAATAATAGCAACAACAACAATAATAATATTCCTGGAGTCCTGTAAAAAAAAAAGAACTCGTTGGGTACCTGGTCATTCAGTCAGATGAGCGTCTGACTCTTGATTTCTGCTCAGTCATGATCTCCTGGTTTGTGAGATTGAGGCCCCTGTCGGGCTCTGTGCTGATAGTGCAGATACTGCATGGAATTCTCTCTCTCCCTCTTTTTCTCTCTTCCCCTCCACCCCCCATCCCCCCAGCTGGTATACTCTCTCTCTCTCTATCTCTCTCAAAATAAATAAACATTTAGGAATAAAAGAAAAGTACTAGTATAAATGACAGATATTGTGTTGTGTAAGTTTCCCCTTACAGTCTATAATAGTTTGGAAAAACATAAGCAGTACATACTTAAGCTCTATTTGAAACTATATTGTTACAACAAAATTTTCCATCATACTCTTACTTTGATATTTCACCACTTAAAGGTAATAAGTTTGATATTCTTCCCTGGTGTATTCAAAAACTGTCCAGTTGATTGAATGAGCTAATTGCTTTTCTTCCTGTCTTTTGGCATTTTAAATGGTTGTCTAACCTTCATGGGTTTTCATACTTCTCAAGGAGGAGAAGGAAAATTAGAAGACAGTAAAAATAAATACTGCAAACTTCAAAATTGTTTATGTCTACACTTCCTTGTACAGAATTATAACTATGTCCTTAATGATGTCTAAAATTAAAACGACATATAAGTGGTTAATACCCTACTTAAAATAAGAAAAATGTTACTAAAATATGGTTTAAAATTTTGAAGTATGAAAATTTCCAGTGCAATTTTTGTTCATAGGTATTAATTTTATTTGAAACACATAATGTTGTCCTATGTCAAAAAGTATATTTTATTTTTTATCTGATTTATTTGTTAAAGCAATATTTATCAAATTAATATAAATTGATCATTCCGTTAAAAATGCATAAGATCTATGTAAATAAGTTCGCTATGCAAGTAAATTATAATGGTTTACATACAGGTAGTATAACAGAATTATGGAAGTGGAAAATTAAGCAACTAAAACTATCTAATACTACAATTTGTTAAATAGGTCAAAAAAGATAAATGGTTTTCTCGGCTTAATATAAATTAATGACAAGAAAGCACCATAATTCATTTTCTTATTATTCCAGTGCTCGTTCCTTTATGTCACAATATCATGAATATATTCATTTATTGAATACATCTATTATGGGCTAAATTATGCCCTCCCCCCATAATTTATATGTTCAAGTCCTAATTCCCAGTACCTCAAATGTGACAGTGTGTATAGGTGGAACCTGTAAGGAAGCAGTAATTAAGGTAAAATGAGGTCATATGTGTGGGCCCCAATCCAATGTGACTGACTGATGTCTGTATAGGATAAGGAGATTAGGATATAGACACACATGCACGTAAAGCAAAGAGCATGTGAGACAGAGTGGACATTTGCAGTTCAAGGAGAGTGACCTTAGAAGAAACCAAATATGCCAACACTTGTAGACTTTTAGCCTCCAGAACTTTGAGAAAATAAATTTCTGTTGTTTAAACCACCCTGCCTGTGGTTCTGTGTAATGGTGGTCCTAGGAAATTACTATAATATCTGTATGCCAAATATCATGCCAGATGCAAAAATGCAAATAGGAATGAGATGCCTTTAACTTTTAGAAACATATTTTAGTGGGAAAAAGAAATACCAAATACATAATTACAGAATAATGCCAAAATAATGATATAAGTTATGAAGAAATCACTGTATCAATATTTTTTAAGGCATGATTGGTGGAATGGTTGTACACGAAAAATTCTGGAAACTAATTCTGACAGTGACTACCTAAATAAGCAGGAAAAACACACAAACAGACACTTGTTACTATATGAACAGAATTTATTAAAAACCTGCTTCAAGACCTTCTACCTGGAAACGAACCCCTGTTATCTGGTCTGCTAATTACATCATGCTGTAATATCCCTGTTGAGAAATAATGTAATTGCAAAGTAAAGCCCTGAATTTCAGTTGTTTATAATACACTTTTTACAGAATTATTATAAGTAAACAGAAAAAAATGCACGTCATAATTCTCCAGTTTTACTGATAACCACAAAATGAGCACACTTGTGTAACCCCCAGCCACATCAAGAAATAGGATATTGCTAACACTTAGGAAACTTAACATGCTACCTCTCAGTTATTACACTTTCCAAAAGTGACCGTAATTCTGACTTCGTAATATTAGTTTCATGGCTGAATTTTCCTAAAGATAATTATAGTATGTATTCTTTTGTGCCTGATATCTTTTGCTTAGAAAAATACCTGTGAGATCCAGCTATACCACTGCATATATGCTAGTTCATTGGATTCTCCATTGGTAAATAGCAGCAATTCTCAAAATGTGCTCCAGGGATACTCCAAGTCCCCAATATGCTTTCAGGAAGAGTGGGAGGTTCAAATTGTTTTCATAATACGACTAAAACATTATTTGTCTTCTTCATTGAGTTTACAATTCCACTATTAATGCAAAAACAATGGTAGATAAAACTGGTGGCATCAAGTCAGGGGCCCCAAACTGCAGCAGTTGTCAATATATTCTTCAGAGCCACACGTGGAGGGAAGATATATGCAAATTTCACTTATGAAGCCCTTCAGAAATCTGCAAAAACATTAATAAAATTCTCACCCTTGATTACATATCTTCTTATGTTGTATGTGACAAAATCAGTATGCATAAAGCATTTTCCTTCATATCAACATATGATTATTGTCTTGAGGAAAAACACTTATGCATTTGTATTATTACGAACATGCATTTGACATTGCTGACTCCCTGAAAGGGTCTTGAAGATCATAAAATGTTCCCAGACAAATTTCAAGAATCATAGTCCTAGAATAACTCCTAAAGACAAGAACAAGCCAATAGGTAATGGTAAGAACCAATAGGGCAAATAAAAGGGTTCAAAAAAATTTTTTTTGTTTATTTATTTTTGAGAGAGAGAGACAGACAGAGCATGAGCAGGGGAGGGGTAGAGCGAGAGGGAGACACAGAATCCGAAGCAGGCTCCAGGCTCTGAGTTGCCTGCACAGAGCCCAACACGGGGCTGGAACTCCTGAGCTGTGAGATCATGACCTGAGCCAAAGTTGGCCGCTCAACCAACTGAGCCACCCAGGTGCCCCAAATAAAAGGATTTTTTAAGTAATCTCTTGGAAGCCAGGAAAATACAACAACAACAACAACAACAACAACAACAACAACAAACCAAAGAACAGATAGAGAAATTTTTTTAAAAAAGTAAAAAAAAAAAAAAATGTGATAGATTTAAACCCAGCATTAACAGAAAGTAAGTTAATTGTAAATGTGTTAAAAACTCCAAATAAAAGGCGGAGATTGGTACACTGAATTGAGAACTGAGAGTAAACTATATACCGTTTTTAAGAAAGTCATCTTAATTATAAACAGGTCAAAAGTTTAAGGAGCAGTTTTACTAAAATAAAACACACACACCCTATTAAAGAATAGTAAAAAATATACCTTACAATCGTTATTCAAAAAAATCTGATTTAACTATATTAATGCCAAACAAATTAGATTTCAAAATACGGTATGTTAATTGGGAAGATCAAGTAAATTTTTTTCAATGACAAGTTCTTCATGAAGATGACTTAATACTCTTAAATGTGTATGTGTCTATTATCAAAGCTTTGAAGTAACTGTAGCCAAAACTGAAAATTGAAAGCAGAAATGGATAAATCTACAATTTAAGGTTGAGATTTCAAGAAACATCTGTTAGTAGTTCAGAGAACATTTATAGAGAAAACAAATAAGGATATAAAAGTTCTGTATTATATTAACAACTGTTTTCCCCATTGATATTTATAGAACATTCTACCCCAAAACAGAAGAGTATACATTCTTTTCAAATGCAAATAAATATTCATCAAGATATAACATACACCGTATTTTGTTGAATTTAAAAGGACTAAAATCTTCTATAGTATATTCTTTGACCACCATGGAATAAAGTTAGAAATCAGTAAATTAGACACTGATAAAATCTCCTAATACTTGGAAATTTTGCAACGTACTTCCAGGAGACTTCTACTCCTGAGAAGTTGGTAGATATCCTACTCCTCCCATAGAGTATAACTAAAACCTGGCACATCATATATAAAACAAACATAAGAAGGTTGTAAGTGGTGAAAGAAGAAAGCAGACCAGATAGGGACCTTAGAAACAAAGAACAGTATGATGATGAACACCCTGGGCTTTTTGTCCGATATATACCACCCTCAGAACTGAATAAGTCAGCCAACTGGAAATGTCAAGGAGTGCAGACAAAAAACTCCAACTAAAAGGTTAGGGAAAGACTAGGAAAGGGGCAACCTAGCAAGAGAAGAAATCTTTATGTAATAACTACCTACTCCAGCCAAATCCTGATATCAAACAATAGCCAACACAACAACAGCAACAAAAACAAAAACAACAACAAAAAACAAAAAACAAAAAAACACCTATGGCTCCATTCCCACCATGCTTGCAAAAGTTGAGTGGAAAGTCTTGACTTTCATCCTCACAAGGATGTTGTAAGACACCATAAAATCATGATGTCAAGGAAGGCCAGCTATGGAGCTGAGACTTATATTACCATCAGATGGTAATAAGTACTCCTACTCAGCAGTGTCAGTGAAAATCATATTGAGAACATAAATTTCCAACTCATCTGGTAGTAATTAGGTGCCTATCTAAATCAAGGTAGACTCAGAGGAGGCCATTGGAGAATTAGGAATTTCACCATCACCTTGTGGTAACAAAGCAACTTGCACCACAATGTCAGTACAGTCTGGGAAACCAGAACTCACACTCCTGCCTAACAGTAATAAAGAGCCCACTTGAGTGTCAGTGGAGAATAAGTAGGAAAGCTGGACTTCTCTTTCTATCTGGCAGTAATAAAGTTTTATTACTACCTACCCTGTTGGAGCAGTGTCACAGAAAGCATGTTAAAGTTTAAAGATGATAAGTGTGCCTGGGTGACTCAGTCTGAGCCTCTGACTTCAGCTCAGGTCATGATCTCCTGGTTCGTGGGTCCAACCCTGTTTCGGGCTTTCTGCTGTCAGCGTGGATCCCACTTTGGATCCTCTGTCTCTCTCTCTCTCTCTCTCTCTCTCTCTCTCTCTGCTTCTCTCTCTCTCTCTTTCTCAAAAATAAATAAATAAATAAATAAATAAATAAATAAATAAATAACATTATGAAAAAAAGTTTACAGATGATAATAGTGTCTCATACCATAATACAAAAATATCAAGCTTTCAATTATAAATTACTCATTATGTCAAAAACTAGGAAGATCCCAAAATTAATGAAACAGATGACCAATAGATGTCAACACTGAGACTACAGAGATATACAACTTCTCTGAAAAATATTTAAAGAAGTTATGATAAAAATGCTTAAGCAAGTAATTGCAAAAAGGCTTGAAACAAATAATAAAAGTAGAATGCCCTAGCAAAAACCAAAACATCTCAGCAGAGAAATAGGAAATATAAAGAAGAACCAAATGGGAATTTTAGGGAAAATATTCAATTACCAAAATGCAAAGGTCTGTGAATGGAAGGGTCAGTGGATGGGCTCCATAGTATAATGAAATGGTGAGAAAAATGGATCTGAACCTAAAGATAAAACAATAGAAATTACATAATCATTGTGAGACTATAGCAAAAAAAAATCAAATTTTATGTTATCAGAATCCTGGGAAAACAAGAGCAAAGACTGGGGCAGAAAAATTACTTGAAGTAACAAAGGGGAAAACTTCCCAAATTTGGCAACAGACATAAACCTACTGATTTAAGAAGCTGACTAAATACCAAACCTAAAGATATTCATGCCATCAAGATAAATCATCATTTAATTTCTGAAATGACATCTTGACTATAGAGGAAAGACAAAATAAGAGCAAGTATCCTTCAGAAACAACAAAGGCCAAGGAAGTGGCATAATATTTTTCAAGTCCTGGAAGAAAAGAATTGCCAAATCAGAATCCTATATCTACTGAAAAAATTCTTCTGGAATAGAAGGGAAATCAAGGCATTCTCACGTAACTGTAAACTAAGAGAGTGTCACCAGCTGACCTAATCTAAAAGAATGGCTAATGGAATTTCTCTAAAAAGAAATGAAATATAAACATGAAGGAAACATGTAATATTCTGAAATAAGAAAAGAATAAGAAAAAATATCAGCACACACAAATACCTTTCTTCTCCTTATGAGTTCTCTAAATTATTATTGACATTGGATCAAAAATTATACAGATTGATTTTGTTCTAAATGTATATAGAACAAATATTTAAGAACATTGTATTATAAAAGGGAGAGAGTAAAGATGTAAACAGATATAAAATTTCTGTGCTTCACTTGAACTGGTAAAATGAGGAGACCAGTAGACTGGCAAATTATGTATATATGTTGTCATGCCTAGAGCAACCATCAAAAAATTCTATATAGGAAAGTACATAAATACATGAAAATATAGAAAAATAGAAATTAAATTTCTAAAAAAAATGTTAATGATCATGAAAGCAGGAAAAAGAAAAAAGTGCAACAGAGAATAAAAAAAATAAAATGATAGACTGAAGACCAAACTTATCAATAATTATGTAATATAATTAAATGTAAGTGGTCTCAATTCACCAAATAAAAGATGGTTTGGCAGAGTGGATTTAAAAACTTGACCCAATTATTTTCCATCAACAAGAAATTTAACTGAAGTACATGATACAGGCAGATTCAAAGTAAAGGATGGATAAAGCTATATCATGTAAACTTGAATCAAAAGGAAATAAGAGTGACTACAATATTGGAAAAGTGGATTTCAGAGCAAAAAAGAAGAAATTACCAGAGACTGAGAGGGACACTATAGAGAGATAAAGGAGTAAATCTACCAAGAAGACAGCATTCCTCAAAATGTATGCACCAAACACAAGAGCTGCAAAATATGTAAAGCAAAACTGATCAAACTGAAAAGAGAAACCCAGAAATCCACAGTTATGGTTGGAGACCTCAGCATTCCTCTCTGAACAATTTAAAGACCAACTAAACAGAATGTCAGCAAGTACATATAAAAACTCAACAATACTATCAAACAACAGGATCTAATGAAAATTTCTAGAACGTGCTAGCTGACAACAGAATACACATTAATTTCAAGTGCCTACAAAACATGTAGACTTGTTCCTTTAAAGGCACAGAAATCATACAGAGCATATTCTTCAGTCACACTGTAATCAAACTAGAAATCAATAACAGAAAGATAAGAAAATCTCCAAATACTAGAAGCTAGAATACACACATAAAAATAATCAATGGGTCAAACAAGAAGCATCAATGGAAATTTCAAAAATACATTGAGGAGCGCCTGGGTGGCTCAGTCGGTAAAGCGTCCGACTACAACTCAGGTCATGATCTCGCGGTTTGTGAGCTCAAGCCCCACGTCCGGCTCTGTGCTGACAACTAAGAGCCTGGAGCCTGCTTTGTATTCTGTGTCTCCTCCTCTCTCTGGCACTCCCATGATCATGTTCTCTCTGTTTCTCTGAATAATAAATAAACGTTAATTTTTTTTTTCTTTAAATACGTTGAGATGATGGGATGCCTGGGTGGGTCAGTCAGTTAAGCCTGTGACTTTTCATTTCAGCTTGGCTCATGATCTCAGGCTTCATGAGATTGTGACCTGCATCCAACTCTATGCTGGCAGTGCGGAGCCAGCTTGGGATTCTCTCTCTCCCTGTTTCTCTGCACGCACCCTCGATAAATAAATAAACTTAAAAAAATACTTTGAGATGAATGAAAATGAAAAGGCAGCATACCAAAATTTGTGCTACACAGCTAAATCAGTGCTGAGAAGGAAATGTATAGCAATAAATGCAGACAAGAGAAAAAATGAAAATCCTCAAATAAATCATGTGCACTCCCACTTCAGGAACACAGAAAAAGATGAATAAAATAAACCCCAAGGCAAACCAAATGAAGGAAACAGTAAAGATGACATCAGAAATCCCTGAAATAGAAAATAGAAAAAATAAACATTGGAAATCAGTCAATGAAACAAAGAATTCCTTCTTTGAAAAGGTCAATAAAATTGATAAACATCTAGCAAGACTGACAAAAAGAACAAAGTAGCAATATCAGGAATGAAAATAGGATATCAAGACAGATCCTGCAGACATTAAAAGGATAAAAAGGGGGGCAGTTAGGTGGCTCGGTCAGTTAAGCATCCAACTTTGGCTCAGGTCATGATCTCACAATCCTTGGGTTCAAGCCCAGTGTCAGGCTCTGTGCTAATAGCTCAGAGCCTGGAGCCTGCTTCCGATTCTGTGTCTCCCTCTTTCTCTGCACCTCCCCCACTCATACTCTGTCTCTGTCTCTGTCTCTGTCTCTCTCTCTCTGAAAAATAAATAAAAATTAAAATTTTTTTTAATTTAAAAAAGGATAAAAAAGAAATACTAAGAGCATTTCTAAAACACATAAATGTAACAACTTAGACAAAATGACTTATTCTTTGAAAAACTTTTCCACCACCCACCCAAAATAAAATAGATAATTTGAATAGCCTTATAGCTGTAAAGGAAGTGGATTTGTAATTTAAAACTTTCCCTGAAAGAAATCTCCAGGTCCAGATAGTTTCCATGAAAAATTCTACCAAACTTTTAAAGAATGAATACAAATTCTATACAATTCTTTCAGATATTTAAAGAGGAAACACTTCTTAATTGATTTTTTGAAGCTATTATACTAATACTTTATACCCCACAAAGACGTCCCCCCTCATCCCTAGAGAGTAATGTCATTTATGAATATAGGCACAAAAATGTTTAACAAAATCTGAAACTATACAAAATGTAACAATTATATACCATGATCCAATGGGGTTATTCTAGGGATGCACAGCTGGTTCGGTAGTTACAAATTATTTAATGTCATTATTAATAGGCTAGAAAAGAAAAATGACATGATTATATCAATCTAAGCAGAAAAATTATGTGAATAAATTCAGCACTCATTTATGATAAAAACTCTAGAAAAATAGGAATAGAAGTGAACTTCCTCAACTTGATCAAGACTTTCTACAAAAAACCTACAGTTACCATTACATTTAATGGTGAAAGACTGTCTAGTAAACCAGTCATTTCAGCATAATCAGGAAAACCATCAAGTTGACCAGAGATATAGTAGTCATTGATCCTGCATAGTTTTGCAGTCCCCTTCTACTCTGGGGTATAAAAACGCTGTAAATAACCTCCTCTATTTTGAGACTATGAGAGGTGAGGCAAGGTTTTGAGACACTGAATATTTTACCTAGAGAGACTTTGAAGTGTCATCCAAAAGAGGTTGTTTCAGTTAGTTGTGGTCGAAAGTTGTATTCCTATTCTATTGCTATTGTAACAATTTACCAAAAACTTAGTGGTTTAAAACAGCACAATTTCATCACTTTACAGTTCTGAAGTTCTGAAATCCAAGATGAGTTAGTAGGCTAAAATAAGGCATCAATGGAACTATATTGCTCCTGAAACCTCCAGGAGAAAGTTTGCCCTTACCCTTTTTCAACTTCTTAGAGGCCGCCTTCATTTGTGGGTCCACAAATGAATATGGTCCATTCCCCCACATTTGAAACCAACAGTGTAAGAACTTCAAATCTTTCTCACTGGTTCCAACCCTCTGCCTCCCTCTAAAAAGGACCTTTGCCAATCATTCTATGAGCCCACTGGTTAATCCAGAATAATCTATTGCAAAATGCTTTGTCTAATCATATATGGAAGTAACTTTTGCCATGTAAAGTAACATATTCACAGGTTATGGGAATTGAGATATCTTTGAGGAAAGGCATTATAATGCCTACCATAAAAAGTTGGAATAAATCAAATATATACAAAAAAATTATCTCATGGACCAAAAGTTAGCATTGTTATTTACTTATTTTTCCTCTTATCAAAATGGAGGCAAATCTTTTAGAAAAGAGAAACTACATATTTCTCAGCATATGTGAGAATACAGATTTTCTCATTCCATAAGTATAGCAAAACAAAACAAAACAACAAAAATCCTCCACAAATTTCTTTTGCATTTTTCACAATATACAGTGTGACTAAAATGTAAAAATAACACATTCTTTCTCTTCTTCTCTCATTCTCATCCTCTCTCCCTCTTTGCCACCCTCTCTCTCTCTGTCTTGTCTCCGTCTGTCTTGTCTCTCTTTCTCTCTCTCTCTCTTTCACACACACACACACCCAAGAACAAAAGAACAAAGTTTAGTCCTGATAGAGTTTAGGGTTGAAATTATGTTTCAGACAAATTCACTCAACATTACAAGTTTATGGAATAATGAGTCCATTGGTATTTATCAAATTCATTCAATGTAAATGTATACGTAAGAATCTAGTTTGCTGAAAATTGACTAGACAATAAAGGGATCCATGAATGAATAAAGTCTGATATGATAGTGTAGTTAAATAAACAAGAATTCTTCTCAATAATTATATTACCAGGTAACAATAGCTCAGCACAGCAAAGAAAGTTAAAAATTTCAGGTGAAGGAGGGATTACTTTGTGTGAGTAGTAATAGTCAAGATTATATAAGATCAAGATTCTGTGATCACTGAAAGAGCTATGAGTCAGAGATTTACTAAAACCTCAGGTTCCCTTTGCATTTTCTTACATTTGTTATGTATCTACAGTATTTTGTAACAGAGACATCACAAAAAAAGTTCCTCTCGCATTGTTTGCTAAATTTTTTGGAAAAAAATACTTTGCAGTTAGTTTTTTTTTTTTTTTTTTGAGCACAACAAACTTTTAATTTATAGGTAGCTATTTAACAACCATATGTTTTACAGAATAATATGGTTATTATATTAATTGAAAATAAATACATAGAGTGTATTGAGCCTAAGTTCAATATAGGTTCTTTGGTCTGCTGATTCCAATATTTAGCTGCTCTGTAGGTAAGTTTCTGAGTCATTGCTTCAGCAGTCATTCTTAATTGTCTACCCAATGTCTGTTGTTCCCTTTTGTTCTCACTGAAAACACCCCATTGAAGTACCTAGGTGCACAGCTCAAAATACACACTTTTTACATTCTCTAACAGCAAAGTTTCATCATGTTATGGAATTGTAGGCATTAATATGCAAGCAGAATTCTCCAAGAGGCTTCAGGGAGAGGTTTAGTGTCTCCCTGATAAAACGTTTCACAAATTCCTCCTGTTTGCCTTCTTCTGTCTCCTTGGAATACAGATTGCTACCAGAAGGAGCATCTTGCAGCTATGAGGAAGCAGTAAACACTTTTTTTTTATGTTTTAGCCACTCATACTAGGTTTTTTGTTACTTGCAGCAAATATATTCTTTTTTTTTTCTTTATTTACTTATTTTTGAGAGAGAGACACACAGAGCATGAGCAGGGGAGGGGCAGAGAGAGAGAGACAGGGAGACACAGAATCTGAAACAGCCTCCAGGCTCTGAGCTGTCAGCACAGAGCCCAACACGGGGCTCAAACTCATGAATCATGAGATCATGACCTGAGCCGAAGTCAGACTCTTAAGTGGCTCTTAACCCACTGAGCCACCCCTGCACCCATGCAGCAAATGTATTCTTAATTCAATTACATGTTTGTTGTGTTTTAAGTTGCTAATTTTTTTTTTTTGCAGATTAAATAATAAATCTAGTGCTGGTGTATCAGTTCTTAAACTAGTAGTTCAACACCCCTGTTGAATTGATTAAATTACCCCCACTTGTTTTGTTTTGTTTTGTTTTGTTTTTTCTGTTAACTTGCTATATTTAAAATTACTGAATCTTCTGAAGTGCTGCTCTGGCTGTCCTTTAGGTATCTTGTTTTTAACTGAGGCCTAGTGCTCTACGTAGATGATTTTGTGAAGGTCCAGGAAAGCTTGGATTAGGGTGTGCCATACCCGACATTATTTCTTGATTTTTCCTTCATACAAGTTGGTCCTCAAGAGGTGGACAAAAATAATGGAAGAACTTCCCTATGATATATGTAATTTTAGATATTTCTCAATGAAGTAAGATAATTATCAGGATAATTAATCAATTGTTTTACCATCCAGTCTTGATCCCAGATTTCCTCTGTCAGTCTCAGGAATGTCATCTTGCCTTCTACCATGTTTTCCAATATTTTACTTACTACGATTTCCTCTACTACCAGGTATTAAGTTTCTTTTCCTGAATGCCTTCCAACATCAGTTTTTAATAAAAAGAACCAGATCGTACATAGTGATGAGTTGTTTAAAACTAATGGCATAAAGATATGATTAATAGTTTCCCAACATGTTAGAAAGTAAAGAGTGTTAAGGCTTATGATTTCAAAATATTTATGAAAACAGGGATAGAAAGACTTATAATATGCAGATATGAAAGTGAAAATAGAGTAATGCATCAGGTTTCATAGTTGCATATGTTAGCACAAAGGGTCTGTTTACCAAGAAGACTCATGAATCTTGAGATCTCACTCAATATCAAATTTTACTAATTTTAAGGACATGGATAATTGTGAAGCATGGGGGAGGCGTGGAGAAATCAAAGAGTGTCTGGAACTCTCCTCATGTCCTTCCGTTTTATTTTACCGTGTGTCTGACATGGATTTAACACACACCTTCTCTCCTGTTCTTGAAGACCACCACTTACACCAAGGGAGCTATGTATGTGAGTTATGAAATATTTTCATTTTTACCTGAAAATTATCTAGCCTATATGACATTCTCTAAAGAGATATATCAATTGTATCTACATTAAGCAATTTGGATGGAGCAGGTACAGTTTGTGTAGGGCTAAAGTGTATTCCCCCAGATTCATGTACTGAAACTCTAACTCTTAGTATCTCAGAATGTGACAATATTTGGTGACTGCTCCTTTATAGCACTGATGAAGCTAAAATGAAATTAATTACATTAAAATTAGGGCCATTAGGAAGGTCCTAAATCAGACAAACCCAGTCTGATTTGTGTCATCTTAAAAGGACAGAGACACCAGGGTTGCAAGCAAACCGCAAAAAGACCATGTGAGGACACGCCAAGAAGGCAGCCATCTGCAAGCTGAGAAAATAGGCATCAGGAGAAACCAGACATGCAAAATCTTGATCTTGGACTTCTGGTGTCTAGAACTGTGAAAAACAAATTTCTGTTAAGACACCCATCTGTGGTATTTTGTTATGGCAACCCTAGAAAACTGATAGAGTTTTCTAAAATACTCCTAACATAAGGGCTTTCTTACTGGGAAATATCAGGATGGCTTTTGCGGAAGGATAGACATTAATATGTTTCCAAGATGATTTGAGTAAGGCATCTTTCTGTCCCAGACATACAGATAGGTGGGAAAAAATAGATCACAGGCCTTTTCTTCCAAAAACTATGACACCGAAACTCTACTTGGTATATATCCAAAGACATTACCATACAAGTATGTTTTAGGGAATGCTTTAGTGTATGTTTTTTGTGATGAGATTTGTTGTAGCACATTGTAGATCATTAGGCAAGTATACAGTTAGTTTTGATGAGCATTCACCATGGAACAATAGGCAGCAGTTAAAGCAGCAGACTGCATATGGGTAAGGCAACAGGGATGGACCTTCAAAACCTAATGTAAAGTCGAAAAAACAAACAGTTAATTATTTTGAAATTGATTACACATTTCCGTTCTGTAAATTACAAGTACTGAATATAAATGCTTGTTTTAAAAGAACGTATACCAAAAAATCGTTCCCATATTGAACGTTACAGAATGGCTTTCTGAGTGGTATGTGGGAGAGGGGACTGCAAGTAAGGAATACAGAATAAAATGAATTTTAAAAAGCCTAAGAATTGTATGACATACACCAGTGATAATGATGTGCCATGAAATGAGGAGTATTATTAGTTCAATACACTGCATCTGAATTCCAACTTTAGAAGCTTATTTTAAAAATAAGATTTAAACAGAAAATCCTGAACCAAAAACCTTAAATAAATCTTAGTCACAAATATAAAGACATATTTTATAGTTAATTCTAAAGAAAGTAACCTAAAAAAAATATATAAGAAGAGAAGATACAGTTTATTTTGGAGAGCTAATTACATAAAACAATAAGGAAATCCAAGAAAATAAAGACTTCATTAGCTGCTATTCATAAGAATGTGTATTACACATGCCTTTGGTGGTTGAAATTCTCATAGGAATTGAAAGGAAGGGAACAACAAGAATGAGGAAATTGCCTCAGGTTTTAGATACCAAATCTAAAGATTTTGGTGACCTACTTACTGATTACATAGGAATATAAGAGAAGTCAAAGGTAACACTGAGGTAAGAAGAAGAAAAGCACTGAAGGTAGTATTGGTAAAAAGAAGGACTAAGCATTTTCCCATTTCCCTACTTACTTATATATTTATTGCTTATCTTGCCCACAAGATTATACCATGAAGGCAGAGATCTTGTTTGTCTCTTTTTTCTCAGTAAGAAACCATCCAATCCAGGGTCCATATGTTCTGGAAATAATGTACACTTAATAACTGAGGAGTATATTTGAGATGGAGAGAAATAGAGGACAGCTTTATCAAATAGCGTGGAAATTCCCTATAGGCAAGTAGCACCACAGGGTATTAGATCTAGAGCTTCTTGGTAAAACATTTGTTTCACTGACTCTTTTAAATGTGACCTAAGGCACATCGTTGTATTGGGAAGAATTGTATGGGAAGAATGTTAGGGATTGTATTGGGAAGAATGCAGTGGCCAGGCAGACCCTTGTTCCTTATCTTCTCTGGCTAGGAGAAGGCATGATCTTTGTCCCTGTGATTTCTTCATACCAAATAATAACGTGAATAAAATTAGACATTGCTTTGTCATTTTAAAATTATCTTAACCTATATACACTTAATATGGTAGATTCAGATTGCATGCCCCATGAAATTCTAAATTATCTATCGAAACACTCCCAAAAGGTGTGCCAGTGATATGTAATCTGTACATATATATGAATGCGGCCCTTTCACTTACTTTGAATTAAAGTTCTTTCACAAGCACTGTTCCTCCCTGTCTATTTAAGATTGACAATGGCATTTGTCTTTACTCATGCAGAGATGCCTGATAACTCACTTCTATCACACACTCCACAGTCATGAAGTTTTAACACAATAGATCAAATCTGTCTTGGATTTCTTTTTCACTTTCCCTATGTTTGCTGCTTGGAGAAAACAGGAAAAATGGAGAGTAGCATTAATTCATAACGTAAAATAAATTATTTTTGGATTATTATTCTGTAATAGGATATAAAAAAACCTCTCAAATACAATGACAAATTCAGCAATACATGGTTTTATGACTCTGGCCATCGCATGGTTTTGTTCCTATGACTGTGGTTTTCCTCTGGTGTAGGTCAGATGCACAAACGCACACGTGCACATACTATATCACATGTCTACTGGTGAGTGACTGGGCACTGAGGTCAGAGTTTATTTTTGGATTGGAACTGAACACTATTATTCATTTACCTTCTAATCATGGTATGATACTTATCTATGCCTCATTTTATCTCAGCTATAGATATCAATAAAATACGTATAGAACTAAAATGTATTTAAAGATTAAAAGAACCTGTATAGTTCCTGACATAGAGTAAGAACTAAATAAGTGTTTTCTAATAACACATGTATGTGCGTTCTGTGTGTCTGCATATATATGCATATACATGTATGCACACATGCAGGTATATACATATACCTATGATATAATTGCATATTATGCATCTTTGAATAGGACAAATATGAATTGCACTTAGATTAAAAGTGTTACATCTCCTTCATTGTTTTTAACCACACACATCAGCTTTTCTTTATGAATTTTACTTGCAATATATGAAAGTGTAAAAATACCCATATATCATAAGCAAATAAAATATTTAGGTAAAAGATTGCTTTAGTTTCTGAGAAAAAATGCTTCAGGCTCCATATGCCTTATAACTAAGGGTTACCATATCATTCAAAGTAGGGCAGCTTAAGAGTAAAATGTGTGTGCTTTTAATAATCACTCAGGCAAACCAGGAAGAAATGTCACACTGCTCAATGAGAAGCAAACGTTTTACGTGTTCCAAGACAAAGGCGTTTAAACAAGTGGTCCCAACTCTTCTTGGTGAAATAGTGTCATCTGTTTATGCTATGTCTACAGCTCGGGCTGAAATTATAACTCAGGTAGAATTGGCCATCTTTAATTTTCAGATTATTATTAGTAGTATTATTATTATACATAATGCTTTGCGTCTCATGGCAAATAACACTTGTTCTAAACTTTCCAGCGTTGCTAAGGGGCAGCTGCCAGGATTTAGTGTGGATCACATTGTTTGAGGCGTTTGCTCAGCTGTCTGTTGAATCCCCTGAAACTAATGCTCAGTCTATATTAATGTCTCAGTCCCGGGAAACCTCAGCCTATTCTCTCCTATAATTAATCTTGCAGGTACTGCCTTGACATTATTGGTTCACCAACAGAGCAGAACTGCCTCGGCCATCAATAATAATTCAACGCATTAGGGTGAGGCCTATGTACGGGCCACAGAGGGAGCCAGATCTGAACGATCTCCTGCATTCCTATCCAGTGGATGGGAAACTCTGCAATTGAAACTAGTTGTTTTGGTGGCTCGATAATTTGTAATAGAGGGGTCTTGGTGTTACTAATTGTTTTGCTTTATGCTTTTCTCCAAATGTAGCCACTGCTTGGCACAATGGGAGTGATTGTCTGTTTACTGAATCTTAATATTGAGGCTGTTACAAATTGTCTTTCACAGATGGTGGGAGCTTTTCAGATCGAGAGAGGCAGGGAATTTATTACTCAATATTTCTGTATTACTGATTGGGACGTGAGGAGCATAGACAATCTGTCCTACTGCAGGGTTTGCCGCATGGTTTTTTTTCCCTCTGCAAAATTATGGCTGGCTCTAGACGTTTTTCTCATTTTGTATAGATAGCAGCTGTGTAATTTCAAGCAGAATGTTTGCTTTGATCCCCCTTCCTTTAATTGAAATCCACAATTATGAGATTTGTTTCTTTTATGTTTGCGAGTTTATTGGTTTAATCTACAAAATGTGCTGTCTTGCTGTCTTACACAGTTAAAGGCTACAGCACAGTTGGGACTTAAATGACAAACATTGGAAGGAGGGGCTTTCTTTTTTTCTTTATTGGTTGGCCGTGGAAAGAAACCAATAGATACCTCTCCCCTCAGATAGCAGGCTACATGACAACCGCATAAACTGTCTTTCTGGAGAATTTGAAGCTACATGTCTTGTGTGTGGGTGTGTGCGTATACGTATACATACATATGAATGATTAAGCTCATTTCTAAAAATGTGTGTGTGTGTGTGTGTGTGTGTGTGTGTGTGTGTGTGTTTAGAACAGAAGGGTAGCCCACTGACATAGGATCATCCCTTTGATTAGAGTAACCAGTACCATTTACAAAAAGTCAGCCTTAGCATATTTTAGGGGAAAGAGAGCAAAGGATTATAAAGTAGATAGATAGATAGATAAACAAGATTGCATGGCCTCCAAGAGCATTTCACAACAAATACCTTCACTGATTACATGTCAATATGCTCTACCCCTGGATAGGACAGGTTTCCTAAACGGAAAATTTCCAGACACTTGGAGTTATTTTTGATCAAAATAAATGAAAAAAAAATTCAGGTGGAGAATTAAAAGATTCTGTTGCCAAGTTTACATCCTTCCATTCATAATCTGTCATACACCCATAACTACGTTTGTTTTTTTTTAAACAACAATTCTTGTTAATATTTTATATATTTGGTAGGTACATTTTTTTTTTCTGGTGCAGTATGGTGAATTATAATTTGGAAATCTTGTCTGTGTCTATAGAAAAGAAATCCTGTATAAACTGGTATTAGGTCAGTTAGTTTGTAAGTGAATTAAACTTTCTATGCAAAACCCTCATCCCACTTCAACTAATTGAATTCGTTTAACAGCCTTGATATCATTTGGGCATTTCTTTTAAATGCTCACGAATAATTAATTCACTTTGACTTCATAAACCAAGGAATTTCTCACACAACTCTTCCATTTTTTATTATTTCTTTGGAGGGGGCAAGAAAAACAAGTAATCATACGAATTTTTTTAAACTTTAGAACTGTACATTATGAACTGTATCTGCAGTTCACTGTGTTGACTCCTAATTATTACATGGTGAGGTCTAAAATCATTCAACTGTAGTATATATTCTTTACATGTTGTCTGTGTGGGCTGTGTATTTTGAATTCAGAATATATTTGGATATTTCCTATATCCCATAGTAATAGTTGTATCCGAAGAAAAAAAATTAGCCATTTAATAGACTACTGCAAAGTCCTGATATCTACTATTAGAATAACTTCTTAGTAGTTATAATTTAATTAAATTTCCAAACTTCCAGGAATTTATTTATAACAAAAACCTTGGTAGTTTTAGATATTTGCATTTTACATATGGAAAAAAAATTAGACTAATGAATCTTAAGTTATTTGCTCAAGAACATCTAGAAAACTAAGGAAAAGGAACAGAATTCAAATCTATATCTTTCTGCAAAAACTGTGTTTTCTCTAATCTGACCCTACCTGTTTACCATGGGTTATGTAGTGACTTAAGAAACTAATGCCAGGCTTTGCATTATTTGATGGAACTTCAGAAAATTTAAGAACACGACTAGCCTGAAGATGGAGGGGGAAGGTGGATGGGAGAAAGAAAATTAGTGAGATCTGGAAACAGAAAGGAAAAAATGGAAAAGGGGATTGGAAGGTAAAGAGAACTCACGGTAAACTACCTCATTCACCATGTTTTTATGGGCAAATTCAGCTCATGTTTGAATAAAAACTATCCTTATGGATAAAGTGTTGATTTTGGCGGGGGCGGGGGGTGTCATGCTCACCTTTTTCGTTTCCTACATGCAAGTTGGATTTCATTTATGAGGTGTTACATCAACTCTTATGAGGGAAATGCGTTGAATTTGCATAAAGAGGTTTCTAAGGTAACATTGCTTCACATCTGGCTTTATTCACACCAGAAGGAAATATTCTCTCTCATTGCTCTCTCTAGTGGCTGCTAGAGTAAGAAACTCACTCCTCCAGAGAGTACAGTAAGGAATACAACTTCCTATGCCTGCTCTCTCTATTCCTTCTCTCTCAGGAAGCCGTGAATTATCAGATTGGTGAGATTGAGATAAAAAATAATTCCAAATAGGTGTTTCAGCCACTGCCTCTGTTGGGACAGTCTTTCTCAGTTCTTTTTCGTTCTGTTTCTCAATGTAGTGAGTTTACCACACAGGCTCTGCCCCCTACCGCATGGGAACACAGGCTCTGTCCCCCTACTGTGGGACGTGGCTCTGTTTATTTCTGAGAATAAAGTGTGGTTAATCTGGCCAGACATCATGTTGGTGTCTTGATTCACCTTTGCTGGTAACTAAGCCGTTCGTGTTTATGACATCTATTTCCTCAGAAGTATAATTTCACTGGTGTCGCCCCAAAACATCTAAAGACATATTGATATATCTCAGGGTTTTTTTAGCTGTTGCATAATATTTTTCCAGCGAACTCCTTATAGGCATCCTGGTTGTTTCCAATGTGTTATAAGTTACAAATATGATACTAAACAAGTAATATGATAATAAACCTCCTTGTTTATAATTTAGCGTATGTATACAAGTGTATTTTAGATTGAATTTTGAGATTCATAGCTCAGTCAGGCCATATGTACACTTTAAATTTTGCTCCGTATTACCACATGTCCTTGCAAGAGTTACACAAGTCTATAATTCTACAAGTTATAATTTTCCCCACACCCCACTATTGCCCCACACCCTCACCCAGCCTTGATTTTATAAAAGGTTTTAAAATTTTTCAATGTGAAAAATGTCCTTGCTGCTGCTGCTGCTTCTTCTTCTTCTTCTTCTTCTTCTTCTATTTCTTCTTCTAATTCTTCCTTCTTTTTTTTTTTTTTTTATTTTGGAACACATTTATTTCTTTGACTTTAAAATTTCTTATTTTAATCTACTGTTTTCTCCTTGATAGATTCTTATTTTATAAAAACATTATTGTCATTTCATTCTTCTATAGAATTATTCCTGGGGGCATTTTGTATTTTTCGTTCATTATATTTTATAGAATGAATTCCCAATCTGCTGCTTGCATGTCCTTTTGTTGCCTTGTCTTCTTACTGTAAAATGATTTCATACTTGCCATCATTTGCAGGCCTGCCAGGCTGAAGATGGACAGCTATTTCACTCTAATGTATTGTGGACAACTTTGTCCTTATTTTTCACATTTGAGCTACAGTTTCAAGACTTTGTTTTGAAATGTGTCCGCTTTTTCTCTACCTGAGTGTGTAGGGAATAGGCAGATGATCTCAGATGGTATGCAGCATCGGTTAAAGGACCTGGACTCTTGTTCCCACATCTGAAATTTCATTAAAGCCCCAATATCAGACTTTGCTTCATCTTCCCACAAGGAAGTTTTATTTCCCAAGAGAAATAGCCTAGCTTTTGAATCATTTCTGTAATTTAGCATGAAGCCACTAAGGCTTTGCCTGTATCAACAAGCCACCTCAGACATTTCCATCGCCCCATTTTGCCAGTTCCTCCCTTTCTACCTCTATTCCCCACCCCAAACCTTAGTGGAAAATAAGGATTTGGTTGAAAGGGGTATGATGTCTTATCTTGTGTGGCACAGGACAACCTGTTCATCCAAAGTTTAAGGTATTTTCTTTGTTCTCTCCATTCTGCTAGAGACATAGGTTCTGGGGGTATTTATGATGGGGTCACATTCCAGCCAGAGACATTAAAATAATAAGCTGTAACTACTTTCCTATTTGTGATAGGAAATGAAAATTAATATTTCATGGAAATTATCAGGTATCTGTCAGGCTGCCTACGTAAACCCTCATATCACCTGCCTTTAAATACGGGCATTTCTGAGATGTTTTGTACCTTTTGTTTTTCAAAATAAAGGTAAATGCCATATGCTCTCTGAGAAGCACATCCCCCATCATTTTTCTAATATAGCCTGTGTTTGAGAATTAAAGCCTTGTTTGGACACTGGTTTAATTACAAGCATACTTTTTATGTTCTTTAAAAAAAAATCTATTGTTTTGCATCTCCTAGTAGTCATTAAGGTGAACCCAAAACTTTTTCCCTCTCATCTCTGCTTCCCACTAAAGTCCATCCTCCAACAGAATTGGACATGCCCCTGGTTAAGTGTATTGAAAACAACAATCAAGATGAAACCCATAAAGATAGCTATCGCAATCAGTCAGAACTGGCTTCCAATCATGCTTTGTCATCTGCTCATTGTCTGAAAAGGAATAGATTACTTAACAACTCTGAGAAATGTTTTAACAGTCTAAAAGGTATACTGATGTGTACTTCACAGATATTTTGTGATGAGGGAATGAGATATTTTATCAAGGTAATTATAAAAACTTGAACAAGAATCACACTTTCCCATGTTTTCCACTTCTCTAAGCCCATTAATTTTTCTCAGCTATATTTCATTTTACATAAATACTAGTTTCACTTTATACAAACATTTGCATATGTACCATATAGTCTGAAATGTGCAATGCCCTTTATGTTTATAATGTTATTTTCTTTAAGAATTTAAAGAGGTACATTGTTTGCTTTTATTTTTATAATCTAGTTATGAATGAAACTTTATTTAGCTGGAAATGAATTTTGCTCTATCCACCTATGAAAAAATATCTACAATTTAATACAAAGCAATTTGGTAGAAGGGTGAGCTGCTCTGCCAAATATTTAAAAGAATAGATATTAAGGTTGCAGACATTGACAGAATGCTGGCATTATCTGGGGCCTCAAGCATTTGGTATCCAAGCAAATGTCACTTTAAGTTATGCTTCTTAATTCTCTGAGAGTATTGCCAGGATGGGCTAATTTTTTATAGCAGATGTTAAAAGTTTATAATTTTATTACTCCAAGCTGATTTGGTTGTCATACATTTTATTTGAATCCATCTTACACTTATGTATTTGCTTCCACCGGGAAGAAACATTGGAAATTAGAATTTTCATTGTAATTTTTCTCCTTTGTATTTCAATTTTGTTTAATTTACCTGAAATTTCTTTAGAAGGCAAATTTAACTTCTTAATTATTTTTCTGTACTTTTTGTTTGTTATGCTTGTTCTACCTTTAAAAAATTCTCAAAATAGATTAAGAGTGGTACCATAAGGATTTAGCACAAAAAATAATTATAAGTGTCTTATAATTTAAAAACTGATTTTTTGAATGCTGAGTTAGATGAGTTTCTTCAGTTTAGACTTTTTTCCCCCAAGGAAATAATGCATTACTTATTCTACCAATATATCTCTCTACCGTGAAAAAGTGAAACTATATCTTACAAAGTTCCAAGGAATGTTGATGGAAAATCTGGCTATAGATAACACTAGAACATTTTATGCTTTTAGTTTTGTATTTCTCAAAAAAAAAAAAACAATAAAAAGTACACAACAACTTAGATACAGTTACTTAAAAACACACACACACCACTTGCACACAAATCTGAGTGGTATTTGCTTTTAATATGGAAATTTAAACCATTTACATTTATTGTTATGAGGGATGTTTGGTTTTGATTCTCTTATCTTTTTTATAATTTCATCCTGTAGTCTTCCTTTTGCTATTATCATTTTCTTAGGTCTTTTTTTATGTTGTCCACTGATTTTACGATTTATATTCTTTTTATTAACTACTCTTAACATATGCAAAAATATGATTTTTTAGCAAAGAACTTAGTGATATTTCTCTTTACTTCTCAGTGTTCTATTATATTTTAGAGTTTATAACTGGATAGTTTTATTAATTTTTTAATATAACATGGTTTGTTTTTCATGACTCATACATCGTATAATATTTCTACATTAATTTTACCATTAATAAAAAGCCACTCATATCCTTTTTACTTTCCCATTTATTTACCTAGGAACAAGGTATTTTGCATATACTTTACCACTAGAATATTTCCAGTTAGAACCATCATTAAATTTATTTTATATTGCCAATTCTGATCTCTCCAACAGAATTACAAATTTTAATTCTCCTATAAGACTTGTTATATTTCTTGAAATTATTTCTGATGTCATTCACACCCTTTTCCAATATATTCTGCTGTCCATTCTCCTTTCCTTTTATTTTCTTCTCCAAGTTTTTTGAGGCCACATTTCCCACATATTTAATTATTCAACCATTTCCTAATATGTTTTTATCATAAAACATTTTCACAACCCTTTTTCTCACCAAGTAATAAAAAATCATCTAACTAATTTTGTTATCAGCACTAAATATTTTGTGTCTGAGCTTATCTTTGTGGCTAATATCATTTTAGTATTTCTATTTGCATTTCATGAAATTACAACTGCTTTTACTCACTGGTTATATTTTATAACAAACAAGATGGAAGGTTAGTATATTTCCCTTTTGTCTGGATAGATTAAGAATATGAAGTTCCAGACATGAGAGAAAGTTTTGCTCATTTAAATATTTCTCATGCTTTCTTTATAGATCTTGCATGTTGCCAGGTGCAACGTAGATGGTCAAAAAATAATTTCAAACAAATGAGCTGATTACTTGAGGGAAGTTATTCAGTGGGAATATGAGAGGGAAAATGTCAAGTAGAGGAAGATAGAACAAATGGGAGAAATGTTAGGATAAAATAAAATAATAGGACTCATTTTAAAACCAGGTTAAGTAGAGGAGTAATATAACCATATTTATGTTTTATACAATCATTATGATTGCAAATTGACAGTACTGGAGAAGGGTGATCAGTTAGGAGGTGAGCATAACTCAGAGGAGGATGGATAAAGGACCAGACATAAAATTTAAAAACTACTTACAATATACAGTTGTTACTACTTGCTGACTTTGTGTGTGTGTTACATGTGCATGCATGTGATAAAGGAGAGAAGAACAAAGACAATATTCACGTTTCATGTATGGCTGTTTTCTGATAGGGAATTTGGAATGCATCTTCTATTGTCATTGATACTTCCCTGAGAATCATAATAAATGACATATATGTAAAAGTAGAATCTCCACAATATAATACCACTAAAATTTTCCATGACTTTAACTCAACGTGTGTTAGTATATTACCTGGATATCCAAGATGAATTATGCAAATGCAAGGCACCTATATGTTCAATCTATACTCTCACTATTCATTGTCCCATTCTGAGACTTGTGCTTCTCAAATAAATATTGACATTTTGTATGAAAATAATGTAAAATGAAAGAAACTAACTCTGAATTATTGACAAAAAGTAGTTTTATAAATCTTTTTAAATTTTTGAGTTTTTACTTACTTCTGAGTCTTTAAATTGTTCTGTAGGAATCTTGAAGTTGTCAGCTCAGGAAGCATTAGCCATAAATTAAAACACTTTGTCATTAAACATCTAATATCTAGTTGTGATATGGTTCCCTTTAGTGAAGTCATTTGAAAACCAACCTGATTCATTCTTCTGTTAGTTGCTGTATACTCTTGACTACTTTATTTCCACTAGATAATTACCTTATTTAGGTACACAAGAATAATATAGCTCTTTGGCATAGCATCCTTTTGTTATTGAGTTTAGATTATAGTTAACAAAGATTTCTCAGATACACCTTTATAAAAGAGAATGACATATGAAAATGTTCTGTTTTGTAGTTTTCATTATCATCTGACTGGGTTACTTTGGACAAGTCTTTTCAATCCTCAATCTTTATTCTTCTCATTAAAAAAAGGGAGCTTTGAGTGGTAATGGCCACTCTCAAAGCTAAGATTCAGAGATATCAACTTGCTATTTAACTTATTTTTTGTATGGATATAAAAAATAGTGCCCTTATTTCCACATTCTATCATTTTCCAGGACATATTAAAAAATATTAGCACTGAGTCAATTCGCATTATAAATTATTCTCTCTCTTTAAGCTGAAAGTACATAGAAAAATTAAGCACATTTGTTGTCTTGTGAATATATGAAAGATTACAACAGGAATTCATGATGCTTATCTAAACTATTCCAACCTTTCATTCGGCCCATTTGTGAAATATCTGAGCTCTACAATCAATGACAAGTGTCTCATTTTCTTTCTTGTCTCCTTTAATTCCTGTTTTATTTAATATCTCTTTAGCAGATATTGAAATATGACAGGATACTTAAGAAATAATAAAGCAATCATATTTGAAGTCAAATATAATAGCTTTCCTCAGCTCACATCCGATGATCAGAAACTCAGGGAAATTTTTATATTTTTAAACAGTTTTTTTTAGTAGTTAAAATTTGTAGGTTAAATTTACCTAAGCATACTATCATTTGTAGAAATTTAAGTCATTATTTTCAAACAGTGGATTTTACTCAACGTCCCTATTCATGTAAATATTTAAATATTTGAAATATATATGCCCGAACTATCTTCTGAAAAGCTCAGTGTCTGATACTGAACAGAGTAAGGCACACATGGCATAACAATGTATAATAAAAGATGTCTAAAGTTTCAATTAAATAAGTTAAATTGTATTGAACAACTACTATTATATGGGCATTGGGATTAAAAATGCTAAGTGGTATAACATTAATATTATCAAGTAATTAGTCAGTCCATCAAGAATATTAGGGGCGCCTGGGTGGCGCAGTCGGTTAAGCGTCCGACTTCAGCCAGGTCACGATCTCGCGGTCCGTGAGTTCGAGCCCCGCGTCAGGCTCTGGGCTGATGGCTCGGAGCCTGGAGCCTGTTTCCGATTCTGTGTCTCCCTCTCTCTCTGCCCCTCCCCCGTTCATGCTCTGTCTCTCTCTGTCCCAAAAATAAATAAAAAATGTTGAAAAAAAAAATTAAAAAAAAAAAAAAAAGAATATTATCCTAATTCTATAATAAGTAACAACATAGCTGTAAAATATATTAAGAAAAAATAGAATTAAAAGATGTACATACACTCACAACCACAGGGAATTTTGATACATCTGTCTTAATGGTTGATAGAATAAATAGAAAATAAGTAGTATAAAAAATCTGAGCATAATTTATGAATTAAACTATAGACATACATAGAACACTGCAGAATCTACATTTTTCCCCTAGTACACAAACATTTATAAACTAGATGTATAGTGAACCATTAAAGGAAGCCTCAATAAAAGATTAAAATCATTCAGAATATTTTCTGACTACCATAAAATGAAATTAGAATACAATAACGAAAGAAAAAATATCCCAAATATTTGGAAGTAGCAGTAGCATTTGACATAACCCATGAATCAATGAAAAAAAAATCTTAACATAAATAGAAAGCATTCAATTGGATGATAATGAAAATAAAACATAAGAAAAGTGTGGAATGCAGCAAAAGTCATCAGGTGAGGAGATTTATAGCATTAAAATTATGTATATAAAAATGTTGAAAATCAATTACTATTCATATTTAGAAGTTAGGAGTAACAAAATTAGAACAGAAATGGATGAATTATCAAGTAGGTTGTTATCCAAAAAGTTATTAAAACAAATGTGTACAGAGAAAATAGAGATAAGGTAAAAAATTCGATATTAAAATACTAATATAATCTCTAGTAAGAGAGCTTTTATGTATTTAGTATATATGCCATTACATATCTGACATAGTATATATTATATATTCTATATTATTAACATATTTGTCTAGAGTTCAACTGAGCTGGAAGAGTTAGGTCTGAACTGCCAGGTATTAGAATTAGCCAATTAAAGCAAGAGCCAAAAATGAATAAAAGTGATGAGAGTGAGCATCCTATCTTTTTCCTGATATTAGAACAAAAGCTTTCTGAATATCACCATTGAGCATGATGTTAGCTGTGGGCATGTCATTTATTGTTTATATTGAGTGTTTTCCCTCTATGCTCAGTTTATTGAGAGTTTTTATTAGAAAAGTCGAATTTTGTCAAATGATTTTCTTCATGTATTGATATGGTCACATAATTTTTATCCTTTATTTTCTTAATGCAGTATATAACATTGACTGATTTGTGGATATTGAACCAGCCTTGCATCCCTGGAATAAACCCCACTTGATCATGGTTTATGATCCTTTTCATGTATTGCTGGATTCAGTGTGCTAATATTTTGTTGAAAAATTTTTCATCTATGTTCACCAGGAACATTGGCCTATTTTTGTTGCTTTTTTTAAATGTCTTTGTCTGGTTTTATTATCAAGGTAACGCTGCCCTTGTAAAATGAGTGAAGTACTGGGTGCCTGGCTTGCTCAGTTGGTGGAGCATTTGACTCTTAATCTCAAGGTTTTTGAATTTAAGCCTCAAGTTGGATGTAGAGATTACTTTAAAAAGAGTCTTAAAAAAGCAATTGTTCTCTCTTCTTTTATTTTTTACAATAATTTGAGAAGGATTGATAGGTATTAAGTCTTCTTTAAATGTTTGGTAATCACTAGTAAAGCTTCTGTTCCTGGACTTTTGTTTGTTGGAAGGTCCTTGATTATTGATGCAAGTTCCTTACTTGTAATTGGTCTTTCCTATTTCTTCATGATTCAGTCTTGGTAAGTTGTATGTTTCTAGGAACTTACTCATTTCTTCTGAGTTGTCCAATTTGTTGGTATATAATTGTTTATAGTAATCTCATGATCCTTTGTATTTCTGTGGTATCAGTTGTGATGCCTTCTCTTTCATTTATAATTCTATTTATTTGAATCTTCTCTCTTTTTTTTTCTTGGTTATTCTAGCTAATGGTTCATGTAGTTTGTTTATGGATTCAAAAAACCCAGCTTTTAGTTTCCATAATCTTTTCTATATTTTAAGTCTGATCTTTGTTATTTTCTTCTTTCTGCAAGTTTTAGGTTTAGTTTATTCTTCTTTTTCTAATTATGTAAGTTATAAAATTGGGTTGTTTGAGATTTTTTAGATAGAAGTTTATCTAATATAGATGTTTATCTAAAAAAAATCCCTCATAGAACTTCTTTAATGCATTGCATAAGTTTTGGTATATTGTCTTTCCATTTTCACTTGTCTCAAGATATCTTCTGATTTTTCTTTTGTTTTCTTCTTTGGACCATTGTTTGTTCAGGAACATGTTGTTTAACCTCAACGTATTTGTGAATTTTCCAGCTTTCTTCTTATAATTGATTTCTAGTTTATTACCATTGTGGTCAGAAAAGATGCTTGATTTGACTTAAATCTTCTCAATATTAAGATTTGTTTGTAACTCAACATGTGATTTATCCTGGGAATATTTAGGTGTGAAAAAGAAATTTAAAAAGGCATCCAAAACAGAAAGGAAGAAGTAAAATTGTTTCTATTTGCAGATTACATGATATTATATATAAAAAAAATTCTAAAGACTCACCAAAAGATTGTTGAACTAATAAAAATTTCAATACATTTTCAGGATACAAAATCAATATATGAAAATCAGTTGCATTTCTATACAATAATGAGCTATCAGAAAGAGAAATTAAGAAAATGATCCCATTTACAATAATATAAAAAAGAATAAAATTCCAAAGAATAAATTTAACCGAGGAAGTAACAGACCTGTACATTGAAAATGATAAGACCTTGATCAAAGAAACTGAAGAAGACACAAAAATTGAAAAGATAGTCTACATTAATGGATTAGAAGAATTAATACTGTTAATATGTTCATATTACCCAAAGTGATCTACAAATTAAGTGCAATCCCTATAAAAATTCCAATGTCATTTTTAATAGAAATAGAAACAACAACAACAACAAAACAATTGTAAGTTTTGTATGGAACCACCAAAGACCACAAAAACCTGAAGCAATCTTAAGGAAGAATAAAGCTAGAGACATCGCACTTCCTGATTTCAAACTATCTCACCAAGCTATAGTAGGGTATTGGCATAAAAATAGACAAATAGATCCATGGAACAGAATAGAAAGTCCAGAACTAAACTACTATATGTATGATCAGTTAAATTTCTACAAAGCAACCGAGAAAAAAAAAATGTGGAAAAGATAATCTCTTAAATAAATGGTGTTGGGAAAACTGGACAGTATATACAAAAGAATGAAAGAATAAAAGTAGATCCCTCACTAACATCATACAAAAAATCAACCCAAAAATTGAATAAAAACTTGTACATAAAACCTGAAATCATAAATCTCCTAGAAAAAGAGGGTATATGCTCCTTAAGGTCCTCGACATTGATTTTGGCAGTGACTTTTGGGGATTTCACACCAAAAGCAAGGAAACAAAAGCAAAAACAATGACATGTACTACAACAAACTAAAATGCATTTGCATAGCAAAGATAACCATTAACAACATGAAAAAGCAACCTATGGAATGGGAGAAAATATTCACAAATCACATATCCACTAAGGGGTTAATATCCAAAATATACAAGGAACTCTTACAATTCAAAACCAAAAAACAAACAAAAAATCAATTAAGACAGGGGTAGAGGGACTGAACAGACTTTTTTTTCCAAAGAAAACATACACATTGTCAATAGATGTATGGAAAGCTGCTCAGTGTGACTAATCATCAGGGAAATGAGAATCAAACCATAATGAGATATGACCTGACATCTTCTAGGATGACTATTATCAAAAAGACAACAGATAGCAAATCCTGGTGAGGATGTACTGAAAAAAGGTTCATTTCTACACTGTTGGTGAGAATGTAAACTGATACAGCCACTATGCAAAATAATATGGGCTTTCCTTAAGAAATTAAAAGTAGAACCATATGATCCAGCAACCCCACTTCAGGATACATACCCAAAGCAAACAAAGTCTTTACAACAGAGAAATATTTGTGCTCCCATTATTAATAGTAACATTATTCACAATGGTCAAGATATGGAAATAATTTGTCCATCACTGAATGAATGGATGAATGTTTGAATATATACATAGCATGGAATATTTTATTCAGCCCTAAGAATGAAGAAAATCCTGCCATTTTCTATACCATAGATGAGCCTGGAGAATATTATGCTAAATCAAATAAGACAAATACCATATGATACCATTTACATGTGGAATCCCAAAAAAGAAAGAAAAGTTTGAGCTCATAGAAAAAGAGAGTAGAAAGGTGGTCGCTAGGGGCAAAGGGTTGGGGAAATATGGACAGATTGGTAAATGGCACAAACTTTCAGTTATAAGGTGAATAAGGTCTGAGGATCTAAGGTATAATGTGGTGACTCTGGTTGGTAATGCTATGCTGTATAATGAAAACAGAGATATAATGCACAGTATAGTGAATATAGACAACGATATTATGTTTTAATCATCAAACTTGCTGAAAGCCTGGACTTTAATTATTCCAGCGGCAGAAAATAAATGATTATTATGTAATTTCATAGAGGTTTGGCAATCTACAACATATAAATGTATCAGATTAACATGTACACATTAAATTTACACGTTATACGTCAGATATATTTCAATAAATAAAAAATAAAAACCAAAAAATAAAATAAAAGATACTTCTTACTCTTAAAAGATCAAATATTCAATAATTTAAATGAACAGTTGAAGAAAAGATAAAAGAAATTTGCTGAAAAAAAATAAGAGAATTAAACCTTTAATTATTACTGAGATGGAATAAGCAAAAGTCCAAACTTGAGAAAGCACTGACTCCTTCTGTTCCATTATCTCGTGTGGCATGGCAGATGCTTGAGGGTCAGGTGGAACAGCCACAGACGTAGGGGTCATGTCACTGTTGAGGAAACTGCAAACACAATGCTCCAGCAGTTTTCTGGACCTTGATGTGGAGGCAAGGAGTGCACGGAGGGGGAGCAGTGTGAAGGAAGACTGAGTAGAAAATACAGGGTACTAAGTCTTAGTGGGGGAAAAATGTCTTCAAGGTTTCCCTTTTCTTCCATGTAAGGAGAGCTCTTCCAAAGCACCTGAAGAGGACTTCTGCCTGAGGGCTCAGTTAAAAAGACCTGGGAATGAAGGTTCTGGGGCTGGCAAGGTGAAAATATGAGAGAGCATGACCATCCTGGGGCCTGAGACCTTGAGTGTGACTCCCTTCAGAGACCATAGTCATTAGTTGTGCTCCAAGTTGAGGGCAGCTGTCCCCCATGAGATGTGTCAGGTAAAGCCTTTGTAATAGCTTATTTTCAGGCCTGAAAAATCACACCTAAATTTTTAACCAGGAGCCAGCCTCCTCAATCTTGAGTGATTTTATGCCAATTTATTTTGGAGATTTGGGCAAATTCCTAGAAAACATAATTCACAAAAAGGACACAAATACAGTTGTATATTTGATCAGTCCTGTATCTGTAAAAGAAATGTAATCCATATTTTATTTATTTTTTAATGTTTTTTAAAAATTTATTTTAGCGAGAGAGAGAGCGTGAGCAGGGAAGAGGCAAAGAGAGGTAAAGAAGTGTGACATATGAAACAAATCATGACAGTTGGAATTCACATAAGCCCTCTCCATTTCACAGCACCATTATCTAAAAGGAGTAATAAGGCCCTTCCCTATTTTAAACATCAAACTTTTATATTAATTATTTTGAATGTCAGTTTTTCTTAATTGGCTACATTTTTTATGGCCTGTGTATACTGTGTAAATTCAATTATTTCTTTATAACTAGTTATAAACTAGTGTGTTTGTGTGTGTGTGTGTGTGTGTGTGTATGAAACTTTTCAGCATCTCTTGGATATAGAGATAGTCTCAATATTTGGCTATTTTTATGAAGGTATGCCATAATTGAGTGTTAATGTGTTCATTCCTGGGGCACCTGGGTGGCTCAGTCAGTTAAGCCTTCCACTCATGATTTTGGCGCAGGTCATGGTCTCACAGCTAGGAAATGCAACCTCATGTCAGGCTCCATGCTAGGAGTGGAGCCTGTTTAAGATTCTCTCTCTCCCCCTCTCTCTCTGCAACTCCTCCTCCCACATACACATACCCTGCATGCTTTCTCTCTCTCAAAATAAACAAATAAACAGACAAAATGTTAATATTTTCATTCTTTGTATGTTATTAAATAGTTCAAGCCTAAGGTGAATTTATCTTGTTAAATGATAAACTGAGATACTTTAAAATGTTCAAGAGGTTGTTTTTTTTTTTGTTGTTGTTGTTTTTGTTTGTTTGTTTGCTGTATCATACATCCCTTCAAATCAGGCAACACCAAACCAAAAGTGGTTAGAAGCACTCCCCAACAGCATCTAAGGGAGAGTTTTTTATAAAGAAGACTAAGCAAAGCAAGGAAATTATTTGATTGGCTATAGCTTAAGTGGTTGCCTTATTTGGGAAAGCCCAGTTGGTTGTTTGTGATTGGTTGTTTTTAATTTAATTTTCTTAGATTTGAGTGCATTGATTTTTGCTTAGGTTTTGGTTTGCTTATGCAGGCTGCCAAGACATTAGAGCCACCCTAGTCTAATGACCTCCTTGTTTACTAGTTTAATTACTTTAATAACCCCAATGTAGCTTGACCCAACCCCCCCCCCATAATCTTATACAAAAATCCATTCCAAGTGGATTACCAACATAGATATAAAAGAAAAATAAATCTCTAATGCTTCCAGAAAATGCTAAGAGAATACATTCCTAAACTGTGGTGCAGAAAGTTTTGTTTAAAAGGATACATAAAACATCATCCATAAGAAATTAATATATTGGAATGTGTTTTCATTAGAAACTTCTCCAATGACAGCATTAAAAAGAGTATACATGCCAGCTATGGACTGGGAAAAGGTATTTGCAATGCATGTAAATGAAGAATGACTTAATCAAGTCAACAAAACCTTTCTGGATCGCAAACATAGTTATACCTGAGGTCAAATTTTACACATTTCCAAAGTTTTGAAAGAACTCTTATTTTAACTTAACTACTTCAGCTTTCCTAAAAGTAGAGCAAAAGTAAGAGTGCAGATTAAACTGTATAATGAGCAGTTAACTCAGTAACTTTTAATGACCATAAAAAACGGATATGTCCAGGTCTGAAGCACAATCTCATCCAGGGTCATAAAAGTCTATTTTATGTGCTGTAAATCTCATGGGAGCTGTGAAGTATGTGTCCCCTCTCCCAGTCTGAAACCTTGTGGCTTGTCTGATTGCCCTTTACAATGAGTGAGGTTAATATCTCTTGCCTATAAAATCTCTTGCCTATTCTGTTAAGAAAAAATTGTGAAGATTTCTTTATAAAGAGAGATTGTGAACTGTATACTCACATTTACTAACATAAGATATTTACTCAATACCTTTTATTTAAAAATAATTCAATTAAAAAAATCATATCCTAATTTTTTTATGTTCTTAGAAAGACAACTTTATTTTTTATAGTACATTTCAGGTTGAAAATTCAAGTTTAATACCATGGTGCTGTTAATGTAATTAAATATTATTCATTCTCACTAAGAATATGGGCAATGACAAGTTTCACATAACTGTCTAGAATTTATTTTAAAGCCTGGACAGTTCAGTACACAATCTAGGCAATTAAGAAAGAAAAGAAACAGGATTTGTTTTAGTCTAGGTAATGTCATTTGGTTCTTTATTTCACTTTGCATGTGTCGGCACTGTTTATGGAATTAAATTAGCAAAAAAATATATGAACATCTGACCCACAAAAATCAGGTGGACAATTTTTTGTCAACCTTTTTGCTGTTAGTTAAATACAAACATTCCATTAACTGTAAAAGAAGGAAAACTCTCTAGCAGTTTTAAAGTATATATCCTAGACTGTGAGAGAAAGCTGTTTTTTGGCTATTATTTCCCATAAAATCTTTTTAACCGTTGTTTATTATAGCTACTATTTATGATAATGCTGTTGTATGCATTATTACAACCTTGTATTTTCAGTAAAATGCTCAATAAATGTATTTTTTAAAATGCATTCTTCTCTAACTGCTTGATATAAAATGTTGCTGTCATTTTACTGAACTGCGCAAGCACATAAACATGGCAATAATAAATGTTTTAAAATTTCTAAAGCACTGAATGGTACGAAATTAATCTGCATCATCACAACCTCTTTCATAACATTTTTTAATGAATCAGATTCATCTACTCCATTTTGATGGCAAAAAGTGGATCATTTCTTCAAGAGATACGTCAGCACAAAAAGCAATGTGAATTTGCCCTGTCCTTCAAAGGTCTGAAAATAGGGAGTGAAACTTTTCAATTTAGTACAGAATATAACTTTTTATCTACCTTGCCTTCTTCCAAGATCACAGATTCATCATTTAACCTAGAACTAGGTGTTCTAAATGGGAAAAGGGAAGCATTCTAAAATTAATGTTACAAGGTGGTATTTGTTCCAGTGAATTTAAAGCAATTCCCTTAATCAGCATATGTCCTGATTTTGCTGCTGCCAAGATGAAATGGAACAACTGAGATCCTAAGAAATAATACTATTTATCACATTACACAGAAATTTCAGGACAAGAAATATAGTCTTTAGTAAAATCCTCTAGTATACTTCAAATATAGTCGCATTACATGAGTAAAGTACCACAAGGCATAGTTAGCACTTTGCCTCTTTGGAAATACTTCTTTATTTTTCCGATATATTTTATAATTTCATCATGCTTTTCTAATGAATGAATTCCATGAGTTCTTAATAATCTGACAAAGGCACTGAATATAACCCATTTATATCTCATTTATCAAAACTTTTCACAGAATTCATGTATACCTGCAATTTATTAGGCTTCTCAGGGTTTTATGGACCCTATGAACACATTGTTTTCCAGATATTTATTAGTACTACATGTAGCGATCATTAAGGTTTTTCACAAATATTCCAGTTCTCTCCTGTATGCTTGTAGGCGATTGACTGTAATTCCCCACTCCTTTGAACTTAATCTTGGCCATTTTCGGTTTGAGCTTTACTTGCTCTGGAAAATGCAATTTGAAGTATTTGAGAACCAGTTTCTATACCACCATCCCCCCCCTTTTTTCTTTTTCATGTGTAGAAGTAAATGTTGAAATGAAACCCGTATCAGCTTGGCTCTGTAAGTTGTTGACATATTAAGAAGAATCCCCTGAATTATACATGTAGCATGAACCAGATATAAATATTTGCTATCTTAGAACTCTAAGAATTTTTAAGAGGGAGGAGGATTGTTATGCCACATAATTTAGGCTATCTTGGCTCATAGTGTATGCTCTTTTATTAGTCATAATGATAATATAATAAGAAAGTTGTATATTTCTAAATAATGCTTTTTTTCTCCTTGGTAGCTCTAAGGGATTTAATTTTTTAAGAAAGTAAGATAACATTAAGTAATAATATTAAGTAATAATAATGTTGAGCATAAAATATATAATTGGTATTTAGGGTAAAAACCATAAGATATGATATATTTCTAAGCATATAAGTGACAACTCATGTGTCCATAGAGTAGCCCTCAAACAGTGAATTAGGAGAAAGTTCTTAAGACTGTCTCTCAGTGTGTGGATATTTTTTGTAGAGCCTTCTAATAACCTTTGTTCTCTTCTTTTCAAACCTAAAAATAAAATATTGCTAACCACAAATTAGGATCGGTCATACTTACTGATAGTTGCCAGAAGGGGGTAAGGGGAAAAGCTACAACAATGGTCAAAAGAAACGAAAAGGAACACTGGACATAAACCCATTTTGTTCAACAGGAAAGAGCCTCAAATATATCAATAGATATTTGGGAAATGTAGTAATAAAATAGGTAGGTTCTATAAGTATCCATTTCCTGATACTAAAAGCTACACTGAATTAAAGTCAACATCTTCGATTAGTACATCTTTATAGTAAGGTTTGGAATCAGGAAGTGTGAGACCTCTAACTTTTTCTTTTTAAAGACTGTTTTGGCAGTTTGGGATCCTTGGGACTCCATATGAATTTTTGGATGGCATTTTCTATTTGTGAAAAAGAAAATCATTGGGATTTTTATAGGAATTACATGATATCTGTAATGGTTTAAAGGTCACTTTGGGGGGCATCTGGGTAGTTCAATCAGCTGAGTGTCCAACTCTTGATTTCAGTTCAGGTTATGATCCTGGGGTTAGGGGATCAAGTTGTGTATCAGGCTCGCACTCAGCATGGAGTCTGCTTCAGATTCTCTCTCTGTCTCTATGTCTCTCAGTCTCTCTCCATCTGCCCCTTTTCTTTACTTGTGCTCTCTCTCTAAAATAAAGTAAATAAAAAATTAAATAAATAATCACTTTGGGTAGTAATGGAATTTTAACAGTGTTAAGTTTTTCAATCCATGAACATGGGATATTATTCCATTTATTTGTGTTCGTCCTTCCTTCCTTCCTTCCTTCCTTCCTTCCTTCCTTCCTTCCTTCCTTCCTTCCTTTCAGAAATGTTTTGTAGCTTTCAGTGTACAAGTCTTTTGTCTTCTTGCTTAACTTAATCCATAAGTATGTTGGTTTTCTATGCTATTGTAAACGGAGCTGTTTCTTAATTTTCTTTTCTGTTTGTTTATTGTTAGTGTATGAAAATGCAAGTGATTTGTTTATCCTGCAACTGTTTTGAATTTGTTTATTCTCACAGTTTGTGTGTGTGTGTGTGTGTGTGTGTGTGTGTGTGTGTGTGTGTGTAATTTCTGGTGTTTTTTACATAGAAAATCATGCTGTCTGTGCACAGATAATTTTACTATTTCCTTTCCAATTGAATACATTTTATGTCTTTTTCTTGACTAATTGCTCCAGCTAGGACTTCCAGTATTATGTTGACTAAAAGTGACAAAGGTGGGTATCTTTATCTTACTCTTGATCTTGAAGAAAATGCTTTCAGTCTTTCATCATTGAATATGATTTCAGCTGTGTTTGTTCATGTTTTTTTCTTTTGGTAGTTTGCATGAAACATTTTCCCATGATTTTCTTTATAATTACAAAGCCTTATTTTAAGTTACATATCTTACAAATACTGTATTTTTTAAAACTTAAATGTACTTTAATAATCTTTGTTTTTGTGATTGTATCTTTAGTCTTTATATAGTTAATATTGTTACAGATATATTTCAGCTTAACAGTTTTCTAATTTTTTGAACTAGCACATTTATAATGCTTTATTTCTCCTTGTCTTTTTAAAATAAATCACACTATTTCATATTCCATGCTTTCCTTTATTAACTGTTATTCTAAGTATATCAGTATCAGACAATTTTACCTTCAGTAAGGGAGTTTATTCATTCTCTCCTACACAAATGCAATAGGGCTGACCAATGTTATCAAATTCGGGCTGGACCTGATTTGTGATATGACTTCTGTTTTGACAATATTCATTTTACCTCTATTTAGCCATATTCTTTATGATGATGTAATTTATGCCCTGGTGATTTCACCGTGGCCTCTAGAGCTTCTAGGCCATTAAATCTAATATTTATCTCTTGGATTTCTTGAAAAAGTTCTAGAATGTCCTTGTTACCGTGGCATACTTAATCATATTACCAATTTCACTCTTAAAATTGTTGAGTATCGGGGACACCTGGGTGGCTCAGTCGGTTGAGCGTCCGACTTCAGCTCAGGTCACGATCTCGCGGTCCGTGAGTTCGAGCCCCGTGTCAGGCTCTGGGCTGATGGCTCAGAGCCTGGAGCCTGCTTCCAATTCTGTGTCTCCCTCTCTCTCTGCCCCTCCCCCATTCATGCTCTGTCTCTCTCTGTCCGCAAAATGAATAAACGAAATAAATGAAATGACTGAATGAAATAAATAAATGAAAAAAAAAATAAATAAAATTGTTGAGTATCATACATATAGCTATAGCCATCCTTGTTACAGTCATTCTATTTAGTATAGTAAATAGAACTATAGGTTCTATAAAACTGTAGGTTTTATAGTATATAAAGCCTAGTTTCTCACGGTAGCTAAAGCCAGCATTTTAATGAGAATGGTATTTATTAATGATATACGGTATTTGTGTGTAATAACGTGTTGAAAATGAAATTCACACAGAACAGGTGGAATGTGAAGTTAAATTAAAGAAAGACCTGGTATACCTTATACATAAGTGAAATTCAACTTGGGCATTTCATTTAATTTTGACAAATTCACTTATTGAAGCTATATTATATGCCGGGAAATAGTCTATGCAATTTGCACGCACCAAGTAATTTAATTCTAATAACAAAATTTTGCTGCATACCACTTTTATCCATGTTTTATACCTGAGAGAAATGAGTTACAGACAAGGTTAAGTAATGTGCCCAAAGTTGCAGATGGAGCAACCGGTAGATCTAGGATTTAAATTCAGGAAGACTAGTGCCAGAATCCATCATTTTAACCACTATACTGTACAGTCTTGTCATACATATGTGTATGTGCGTTTTACATATGATTGACAACGTTTTATGCATAGTTCTTGTTGCTGAGAAATATCTGATATACACAAGTGAAATCTGTAACCATGGCAACGAAGATACGTGATAGCCTGAGGCTTATACTGTGTGCTGCTTAATTTATCTTTCAAAATAGGAGATATTTTCAAACATACTACTCAGACTAATGATCTAAACATGAATTATTTTATGTTGTGAGTTCATGCTACTATTACCATCTTCCTAATATACCATTGGAAGCAATCAGAGGGGAAGTACAAAAGAAACCTAAGGTAGATTGATCTATTGTGTTAAAGCTTCATGATTGTGGAGAATGTGATAGATGTAAGTGAGTTATCAAGCATCTCCACATGAGTAAAGACAAATGTTATTCCACTCCTAAACAGACAGCGTTGAGCACTTTGCTTGTGAAAGAACACTTATTTCCAAGTAACAAGAGATTAAAGTCATATATATGTAGAAATCACACTACGCTAGCTCTCCTATAGAGTATGTTTCGGTGGAAAAAATAAAGATGCTGGCAACCCCAATTCCCCCATGCAAAGTAATATATTGAGAAATTAGTTTGCTCTAGGAAAGCACTCCTTGCTCTGAGGAGAACACATAAGTAGAGAATCTGGCATATAGTAAGCAGTGAAGATGAGAAGTCACTATGTTCTTTCCATAGTGTCTTAGGTTACATTTAAGAAACTAAGTTGACAGGAAGCTCCAGGCTCTTATGTCCAAACATAAACATCAAATAAACAACCACAGACTGACTAAAATAGCTATAGGAGCCCTAGAAACCTGCAAATATCCCACATCAACCAGGTAAACGCCCAAACAAGAAAAAGTCCTATTCAAAATGGTAGGACATTTTGTGGCATTTTTATTCACTCTTGCCTCACTGTCCACCCCCGCCCCCTAATGCTGCATAATTGGGAGGTTCTTTGCCTTGTTCCACAAAAAGTAAAGTAAAATATTTGACATATGGCTTCCTGAGGGACTGTATCTATCTTGCCTGATGGAGATCAGACAGGCAGGGCAGCATTGCTAGGATCTTGGACTGGAAGCCATAGGGGCAGTGGCGGGTGGTGTAGCACCTGACAGCTGAAGGAAGACTTCAAACCTACACATTCCTGGAGCACGGATTATGAGCAAAAGAACATGATAGATTATTTAGGTCCTGAGGAGATTCTGGGTGAGACTCTTTGGAAAATTAAGGCATTTCAAAACAGCTGGGGGAAATTAGAAAAAGAAGCACACACACACTCAGGTCCAGACACGACATATGACCTGAGACGACCATAAGCCTTTACATCAGGCAGATCACAAGGCTTCCGATTCTGATGATTAGTAATGGTCTTCCATACCAGATAGCATGACTGAGAGAGTCTGTTGATTCTTCAAATGTCTAATTTCAACAAAAGATAATAACACATACAAAGAAATAGGGAAACATGGCCAACAAAACAAACAGTGCTGAGGAAAAACACACCAGACATGTTAGGAAGTGATTTTAAAACAAGATGTTTTAAGTATGCTTAAAGAGCTAAAGAAACACACAGAAAAGAACTGTGGGAAATAAAATAACTCATGAACAAAACAAGAATGTCAACATAAGAGACAGAAATTAAATAAAAAGGTCAATTCACAAAGAAGATATTTACCATATACGCATGAAAAATTATAATCAAACACCAGAGATCATGAAATGATACATGAAATGAATGTTTACAGAATAAAGGGAGGGGAAAACAAAACAAAACAAAACAGCTCTACCACAATAGTAGGAAATTTTACTTAATGTTCCACTTTCCACAATGGGTAGAATAATCAGACAGATGATCAATATGGAAATAGAGCACTTGAACAATGCTGCAGATTTCTTGTACCTACCATATGTATACAAATCACTCCATTCAACAACAGCAGAATACGCATTTTCCTCAAGTGTACATGGAGTATCCTCCCTGATTGACAATATGTTAGGCCACAAGACAAGTCTTTAGAAAAGAGAGAGAGAGAGAGAGAGAGAGAGAGAGAGAGAGAGGGAGAGAGAAACTAAGTTAAGAAAATAGCTTAGAAATTTCTAAGGGCAATATGAAGAGATCACATAATTTCTCTGCAGAAAACAAGAAAATCTGGTATGCAATTTTCTAAGTCAACGATTTAAGGGTATTTGAAATATATGATAAATGGGAGATACAAGTATGAGAAGAATTACTTCTTAAAAATTGTTACAACTTTGTGTAAGAAAATGAATCTTATCCTGCTCCCAACAGATCATGAGATTCTTGGCTGTGGGGATAAACATCTGTAGTTGCCAGAGGTGAAAGAGTCAATTCAAAATGGAGGATGAAAACCAGTGTCCCACATCAGGACTGGAAAAACATTTTCTAGTCCATTTTGGAGTGTTTGGAAGACCAGCCAGAAATCTGCTTGGAAGAATCTGGAAGCGAGAAATCTATAGGACTAAGGTAATGTCTTCACACATCCCTGGCTAACTGATAAACTATTTTTATGTTCAGGAGACTCAAGAGAGCACAGCAAAATATGACCCAAGGGACACTTAAGAACTGGCTGCAAGTCTGTTCTTCAATCAGAAGATATCATCTTCAATCAAAACTTAAAGCATGTGATCACAACATTTGCCAAACTATTGGTTGACCGCTAAACTATGCAAACAAAGGTCCCTCAGAAACCAGGCTAAAAAAAATGTAAATTACATTTATAAAATCTGATGAGAAATATCAGCTTTGGGGAAACAATGTAGAAGAAGGAAATACCACGATTTAAATCTAGCCAAGTTAGCAAACATACAATAGCAACAACAAAAACCCTCAAAAATAAAATAAATCCCATTCCAGAGTTGCTTGATAAAATGTTATCTAAAATATATGATTTTCAACCAAAAATAATAGATATACAAGACAAAGAAAATTGTTAACTTGACCCACACTCAAGATTAAAAAGTATTTAATAAAAACTGATGTTTAGTGGGATCAGATATTGGATTTAGAAGAAAAAGACTTTGGGAGCACCTGGATGGCTCAGTTGGTTAAACGGCCAACTTCAGTTCAGGTCATGATCTCACACTTCGGTGTTAGAGCACCGCGTTGGGCTCTGTGAGGACAGCTCAGAGCCTGGAGCCTGCTTCAGATTCTGTGTCTCCCTCTCTCTCTGCCCCTCCCCCATTCATGCGCGCGCACGCTCGCGCTCTTTCATAAATGAACATTAAAAAAAAAGGAAAAAGACTTTGAAGCAGTTATAAATATATTCAAAGAATTGAAGTAAACTATGATTTAAAAATTAAGACAACATGTGAACAATGATTCAACAAATAAGGAGTATGAACAGAGTAAAAGAAATTAATCATAAATAAACCAAAGGAAAAGCTGAGGGTGGAAAAGAACAGTAACTAAAGTGAAAAACTCACAAAAAAATCCTCAACAGCAATTTTGTGATGGTGAAAGAAAGAACCAATTAACTTAATACAGACTAATGAAAAAATTCCAATGAATAGAAAAAAGAATCCTCAAGGAGAAATGAACGGAGTCATGATAGGAGGATACAGTACAATATACCTGTCGTGGAAGCAGTAGGAAATTAGAGAGAGAAATGAGAAAAAGAAATATCTGAAGGAAAAGGAAGAGAAGGAAGACCAAGCATCACATGATGTCATTTACATGGAGCTGGAGCCGAAGTTGATGGGCTCAAGCCATGGCCTCACTCACCACCCTCCAGCCAGCAATGCAAATGAGCCAAGTTAGTCGTGGATATTCCAATCCATTCTTTCCCCACCTGACCCTGCACGAAGCAAAGACCAGGTATTCCCCACAAGCCCTGCCCAAGCCGAAGATCTGTAAGCAAAACAGATGATTTTTGTTTTCAACCGCTGTAGTTTTAAGGTGGTTTGTTACACGGTAATACGTAACTGAAGCAATGTGCATAATATTTTAATTTATAAATCATCCAGTAATATGTTTTATGATAAATAAATAGACATATAGCAATTTGGGCCTTTCGAGTTTAGAAGAGGCTTATAATTGGCCATGGTCAGGTTAACAGTGATAAATACACACTCTAATAATGAGCATAAACTTGTATGCCTCAAGGAATGCAGTTCATTGCTGCATGGGCAGTTGAATTACAGAGAGGTAGTTTGTGAATGTTATGGCATTGCAATTTATTTTTAAAAATTTTTTTTTACATTTTTATTTATTTTTGAGAGGCAGAGAGAGACAGACTTCCCTACATAGTTTCAAAAAGAAAGTAAAATACTACATTAAAATATTTTATTAAACTTATTTACATTCTATGTTTTAATGCTTTACAGAATTTGATGTTTATGAATCAAATGACACATATCCACAGTTATAATCCTTGTATTATACCCATAGTGCATAATATTACTACTTACATTTAAATTGCAATGTCACAGGGGCGCCTGGGTGGCTCAGTCAGTTGAGCGTCCGTCTTCAGCTCAGGTCATGATCTCACGGTTTGTGGGTTCGAGCCCCGCATCGGGCCCTGTGCTGACAGTTCAGAGCCTGGAGCCTGTTTCAGATTCTGTGTCTCATTCTCTCTCTGCCCCTCCCCGACATATACTCTGGTAGAAGAAATGTTAAAGAGGTTAATTCATGCATCTTTGTGAAGTAAGGTGGGCTTTATCTGTATTGCCCAAGACAGATGTGGTTACACTACCCTTTACAAGCTCTTAACAATTTGGAGGCTGCCCAGAGAAGAAAAAACGTTAATTAAGAAAGGGAGCACAGACTCAAAAAATGGCCAGTGGTGGGAGTTGTGAAGAAGAATGGCATCTGACAAACAATTCCCAGTATAGGCAGAAATTTATCATTTCTGTTTTGTTTACTATTTGGCAATTTGATGTGACTTTATTTTCTCAACCTACGTCTCATTAGATCTAGTCACTAAAAGGCTCTGTGGGAGTGCTGGTTTTTTGAAGAGGGGAAACTGAGAGAAAGTGATTTCAAAGACATGGAGTGAATTTTATATATGATAGGAGTCATGTTACAGATGAATTTGTGTCCCATCCCCAAATTCATAAGTGGAAGACTTAACCCCAAAAATGTCTGTATTTGGAGACAGAGCCTTTCAAGAAGCAATTAAGCTTAAATGAGATTTTAAGTAAGGGGCCGCAATCCAATACAGACTGGTGTTATTATAAGAGGAAGAGACATCAGAGATCTTTGTCTCTCTTCCTGTCTCTATCTTTCCCTCTCTGCATGCACACAAAGGAAAGGCCATGTGAAGACACAGCAGAGATAGATAGATGATCATCTTCAAGCCTAGAAGAGAGGCCTCACCAAAAACCAAACCTACTGGCCCCTTGATCTTGGACTTCCAGCTTTCATAACTGTGAGAAAATAACTGTTTGTTGTTTAAGTTGCAAAATCTGTGATATTTTGTTTTGGCTGCCCTAGCAGACTCAAACAAGGCAGTAGCAGGGGCATGAGAACAACCATCTAAAGTAATATATAAGTAGGATCAATAGTTTGGTGGAAACTGAAAATTTAAGCAAGAGGTAATTTTGAAAATGAGTTCACAGTAACTTAAACTTCAGGAGTGCATTAGACTTCCCAGAAAATAGTATAGAGGATTTAGCCAATTTCAATGAACTCATGTGATACTTAGAATTATTTTAGATGATTTCTTTGGTATATCCTGGGTTATTCTTTTCGAACACCATGAGGAGTAAGAGTAGCATTAAATTTCCTGACACAATATGGTTTATTTGTTTTGTTTCTGTTTTATTTTGTTCCATTCCAAAACTCTATTCCTATGAATATCTGTTCCTATGTCTATCTTGTTTATGTTTTTCATCTGAAACACAGTGGTAATACCCATAAGACTTGTTTTATATATTGGACAGTTTCAACTATACCTTTCAATATGGAATCTTTGTGCGTTCAATTTGATTGGAGATTGACATAATTTGAATGTTAGGGTGAAGGATGTTCAGAGTTATCTGCCTTCAGTTTAATGAATTTTATTGTCTAAGGTATGAAAATTAAGGGCTGTGCATCTCTTTCAACCGCATAATTGAGTAAGAAAAGTGATCCTAGCTTTTAGACAGTGAGTGCCTCAAGAAGTTTACATCTTATAATTTCAGATTATAAAGAGATTAGCAATGCTTTTGTGTGACTAAGCAAAATAAAAAAAAAAATCTCTTCGCTAAGACTGTTAATCAAATTACTTGACAGCAGAAGGAAAGCAGAAGATTTGGGGAATTGATTAACAGATTTTGCCAAATATAAAATCAGAAATCTGCCTAAAATCCTGTTTAATGAAATTTAACATGCTATATTTTCATTGTTGCATATTATTTTTTAAGTAAAAAACATTTAAATCACATACTTTACAGAGTACGTGAAATTAATGTTTGTGGCTTTTCTATGTCCATGCATATATAAACTTTAAAAATTATTGTCTAAAACATATGGTATATTAAAGACTAATACATCTGTAAGTTTAACATTTAAAGTAATTACTTTCCATATCATCAAAATGCGCCCAAATTTCTATATGTACATATAGTTTCACTAGATGAATAATGAATTAATTTAAATATTCTCCCACTTGACATATTATAAATAATAATGCAGCTAACATATTTATGATGAAATATCTATCTGCATTTCTCTCGAACTATACATTAGATGCAAATAACTTTTTATCTATTGATAGTTCTTCCTGTACAGAAGTATGTTCAATGCTACTCTTCATCCATCCTAATATAATTAAAAACAATAATAATAATAATAATAACTAAGTTTGTTACCTAGAGGGTTTTTGTTTTTGTTTTTGTTTTTAATTGATTCTTGTCCAGCAGACTATTGTGTAAACAGAGTAGTCATAAGTAATGTAAATATAAATTATCTTAAAGAGATTATTTTGGATGAAGGCCTGTGATGAAAATAAAAGGCATCAAGAAAGAGCTATCTTATGCTATTCTGAGAAGGTCTTTTCCAACATTAAAAAAAAATCAGCAATCTTAAAAGAAATATATAATAAGAATTTACAGTGAATGTAAATGTTTATAATTTAAGAGTACACCTAACATAGTGTTCTTCTTAAAATATACTAAAGGTCGAATTGTATTGATTTTATTAATCATTACCAGTGAGGGGCACCTGGGTGGCTCTGTTGGTTAAGCGTCCGACTTCAGCTCAGGTCATGATCTTGCGGTTTGTGAGTTGGAGCCCCGCGTGGGGCTCTGTGCTGACAGCTCAGAGCCTGGAGCCGGCTTCAGATTCTGTGTCTCCCTGTCTCTCGGCCCCTCCCCTGCTCATGCTCTGTCTCTCTCTCTTTAATAAACAAATGTTATAAAATTAAAAATAAAATAAAAATAATTACCAGTGAAATAAATTGATAATAATTCTAAAACAAATAATGTGAATTAAATAAACGCTTTTTAAAAAGAATTTCACATCGACAGTATTTTACTGAAATTGTAACAAACTTCAAATTATGAACAAGCTTCTCATTGCACATTCACCTTTATGTATTTTTCATGGCATCTTTCAATAGATTTTAATTAAAAGAAATGTGATACATACACGTATACATACATGTATCAAAGAACTACAAAGTATACAAAAAGAAAACAGCCAAAGATGTGATCAGACAGCATTTTAAAAATCATTTATCCTTGACTAATTAGCGTAAAAATAAGTCAAGATACCTAAAGTAGCATGCACAAAATGAATATCAAAAGGTATTTTGTATATCAATAAGTGCCTATAACACATTGAAAATAATTTCATAAATCCAAAAAGGAGCAGTAAACAAAATGCCATTTGTAGTCATAGCATCTCTTTTTAAACGCAATTTATGTGCTTTGAATAAAATTACTTTCATCAATAAATGATAAAAGCTTCATAAAGGAAATATCTAAAAATAACATTGAAATTAACGTCTTGGAAATTTCTTTCATCTAAATGTTATTTTCTCCTGTAATATAAAGCAAAAAAAAAAAAAAAAAAAAAACCTACAAATTAAAGAGCACCTGAAATAACTTCAAATATCTTTTTTAGGAGAATTGATTCATGATGCATACCATGCAGACCTCTGAGCGACTTCAAAATCAAGATTAAAGTTTCAAAGACATTTTCTTCGAAACTGAAAAAAAGTCAAGTTGCCTGTCAAATGATTTTTTTACAGCTTGCATTTTATGTCAGCTGACCCTTCATGAATATCTACATTTCATGCTGTGTAAATAGAACCTCTTGTACTATTTTTCTCAAAATTGTCTGCATCAGTCCAATCTGGAATCCTAGCGACAGACCACTTTGCTATGTGCTATTTCTCTTTTTGAGCAAATAGCTTCTAATTGTCAGATTGCAGAGATTCAGAAATGAATGTCACCGAATGCTTGACATCAGCCCATTTAGTGCCCTGGATTATAATCTTCTCCCTCCAGAATCTTAATGAAAGCCTTCTTATTAAATCACTTAAACATAGATTTTAATGATTCAATTTACTTTTTTTTCACTTACAAAACAGTATGCAACTATCATGGGAACATATTCTGACAAGCTCCACAGAGCAAAACTATGTGAATGTTCAGTCTCTTTAACCGATAAATTCTTTGTTTTAGACACCACCACGGACCATGGTTAACAATTTAGCTCGTGTTAACTTGGTTCTTTTTCTATGTATTTGATGAACATAATTATATACATAAACCTCCACAAATAAACATTTTATTTATAGAAGTCTGTATCATTCCATATTTTTTCTGACTTGTATTTTTTACTTAACAATATCCCTTTGAGATTTTTTTCGTACCTATAGTACTTGGCACAAAATATATATTCAATATTGTTACCTTATTTTCTCATGTAAACATTTGTTTTTTCTCTTTGACAGATTTTTAAAAATGCATTTACATTTTTATTTAGGAACAATCAGAAGATTTGAAGTATCATTTTGGCCAAGATAAACGTCTATTAGCAGTTTGGCCCTGCTACGTCCCTTATCCAAATCCACAGATACAAAATCTAGGCAATGTGCAATTTGCATCTTGGAAACAGCAGCATTCCCACAGGGGACCTCGTGAGGCCTGGAGACTCAGCCCAAAGCGGGCAGCCCACTCCTCAGCCTTGCACAGCCATGGTCCAAAGGCAATGATAGAGTTTTTCAAGTATAATTGTGTGGATGAAAGATATGTATGCAAGAGTGCCATGAAACTTGTGACAAATTGTAACATTTGTTAAATAATTATTAGTATGCTTTTCCCATTGACATTCCTGACAACAGAATATTTATTTTGTTGATCTCAGTGTTACCTGTTTGTGGAGTAGGGTATGTTTTGTGAATGGGAGTTACAGATTTTCCTAGAAGATCAGAAGAAAAAAATCTAACTGTCAAAAATAGGATTATGCAGTAATATGAAGGCTTTGAAAGCCAGGGTAGTTTCTCAATATAAGACTTTGCTAATTATTTTAATGCACATGTATCATTCTCCAGTTCAAGGGAGTAGTACCACTTTGTAAAGTAGACAAGATTGAGCTTTCATCTTCTGCAACAATGTCTTGAAGGGGGTGTTCTACAGTAAAAGGATGCAATATAAGAGACATAAAAGGAAAGCCAAATACGTTTCCAGCTGCAGGAGTTGCAGAGCCCCTAAAGCTGATCAGGTAACTGAGAGTCAGATTGAGAGTAGAGCTTTGAAGGACTAATATGGGACAAATAAATCAAAGAAAATTTGACAGCAAATGTTCACATAGAAGGAGGTCCTATAATTTAGTGTCTTAATGTTTCTTAGCCCCCGTTAGTTTCCTTGAAGAATGGAATTGAACCAGAAAGCTGAAAGTGCATCTGGGAACTTGTCAAAGGAGAGCATTCTGACAGGGTCTCCCTTGCTTTGCCCTGAAGGCTGTATTATAGACTGACCTGTCTGGGACCAAATAAGTCACAGCACATTTTTCAAATGTTTGCAGTACTGCAAGGGCCTGGGATGTCATGGAGTTAGCCTGAGACTCTCACCCAGGCTCTGACCAGGACAGGGTCACAAGTTACACCCTTTGCAAAATTCAGTCTTGAATGCAACAATGCAAGCAGAGGGAATATAAGAGATATTGCCCCATAGAACATGAGTAGGATTAGATAGCATTATATTAGAGGGGATTAGATGTTTTGTTTTGGGTTTTCCCTCCCTAGATATTATTTATTCATTTTATATTTTGCTTAAAAATTTTTTTTTTTACATTTATTTATTTTTGAAAGACAAAAAGAGACAGAGCATAAATTGGGGAGGGGCAGAGAGAGAGAGGGAGACACAGAATCTGAAGCAGGCTCCAGGCTCTGAGCTGTCAGCACAGCGCCCCATGCAGGGCTCAAACTCATGAATCGTGAGGTCATGACCTGAGCCAAAGTCAGACGCTTAATTGAATGAGCCACCCAGGTGCCCCTGTTTTATATTTTGCTTTAATTAATTTCCTCAAAACCAGAAAAATACAAAATGGAGATGTAGCAACTTTTCATCTAGAAGTGATTTTACAGATTAAAATGTCTCTCTAAAATTATTTTAAATAATAATATAATAAAATCATATGTTATTATTTTTATCTATTTTAATTTATTATAATTATTATAATAACATGATTGTAATAACATAATTTAATAATAAGTGTTCCTAAAATTTTTTTTAAGGTTTATTCATTTTTCAGAGACGGAGCGTGAGCGGGTTGGGGGCAGAGAGAGGGAGACACAGAGTCTGAAACAGGCTCCAGGCTCCAAGCTGTCAGCACAGAGCCCGATGCGGGGCCCAACTCACAGATGGCCAGATCATGACCTAAGCCGAAGTGGGGCGCTCAACCGACTGAGCCACCCAGGCGCTCCAATAATAACTGTTCTTTTCATAATTGAATTGAATACATTGTTAGCCAAATGGATACTTAGTTAAGTTTTCCAGCTAGCCAGCAAGCTGAAGGCTTAAAAGAAAGGCCAAATTGTTGAAAAAAAAAACAGTAAGATTTAAAATTTTCCTTCCAGGTCCAAACTGCAGCATGAGCGAATCTAGCTAAGAAGCTCTTCTCTCTTTTTTTTTTTTTTTTTTTCCAAGTTTGCTAAGAAATGTTTCGTTGTTGTTCTTCCAGTTGTTTTATTTTTATTCAGGAATGGGTTTGGGGTTTTGCAAATGCTTGTGTATAGCATTTTGGAGATAAAATATATTTTGTCTGTTCTCACTCATCATTTTACATTTGGTCAACATTTCCTCAAATTGCTTCACTCACTACAATGAAGGAATATAGATACTCAGCACTCCATAAAGAAAAGATTCCAGGGAGAGGGAAACTAGTTAAAAGGAAGATGGATAAGAAAATGATACTGGCAGGGATAAATGGTTTCCCTTGAGGTCCCATGACTTTGATTCATCCAGGACTTACTGTATTTAGTAGAAAAGTGTGACTATTCCAGCAAGGGGCAGTGCTAATTACTCTTCCAAATCCTATTCCTGAGATTTTTTAAAGTGATCTTTGTTTAATGAAAATGTAGTGGCTAAACAAAAATCACAGTAATTCTTTCCTATTCTATATACATTAGTAATATTACATTATAAGTTATATACACATTATGTGTATGTGTGTATAACAATTGGCTCCATAGTCTGTATTGTTTTCCAGACATCTTCTCCCACATTTCAAAGGACAAATAACCCTATAGTAAATAACTAACCAGATGTTTTTAACTTTGAGTCTACAATAACACTAATATCCAAAATTGAGCAAGAAAAACAACAAGGGAAAATTATTTGGTTAATTTCACTTGGAGTTCTGGGTTTAATGACATACTTTCCATCATTACTCTCCTTGATATATTCAACACTAGTTTCTTAATTTAAAAAAATAATAAATGTTTATTGAGTCTACCTGGCTATATATATTTTATATCCATTACCTTTTTTTTCCCCCCACACACCTATAAGACAGGGATCATTACTAGATCATTTTACAGGTGAGGAGGCATAAACATCTTAAGATTTAGTGCCCACAATTCTTGGATTTTCTGTTTTGTTTTTTCAGTTTTTTTTTTTTTCCTCTTTACATTTCAGTTTTGGAAATTTCCATTGAGATATCCTCAAGCTTAGTGATTCTTTCTTTGGTTATATCTAGTCCACTAATGAGCCCATCAAAGGCATTCTTCATTTATGTTGCAGTGTTTTTGATACGTGGCATTTCTTTTTGATTCTTTCTTCAAATTTCTAACTCTCTGCTTACATTGCCCATTTGCCTACTTTATCCCTTAGAGACCTTAGCATATTAATCATAGCCGTTTTAAATTCCTGGTCTGAAAATTTCCACATCCCCATCATATCTGAGTCTGGTTTCAATGCTTGATGTGTCTCTTTGAACTATTTTTTTGTTTGTTTGTTTGTTTGTTTTGGTTTTTTTTTTTTTGCCTTTTAATACGCCTTGATAGTCAGACATGATGCTCTGGGTAAAAATAACTGTGGTGAGTAGGCTTTTAGCAATGTGGTGGTAATGCATGGGGGAGGGGAAGCATTCTGGAGTCCAATGATTGTGTCTCAGTCTTTTAATGAGCCTTGTCAACTTCGCAAGTGCTTCTCAGGTTTTCTTTTCTTTCTTTCTTTCTTTCTTTCTTTCTTTCTTTCTTTCTTTCTTTTTTTTTTTTATGTTGGAACAAGATGACTAGAGTGAACTGGAGTTGATTGTTTCCCTCACTCTAGGTTGGTTAGGCTCTGAAAGAACTCCAGTACTTTGGCTCTGGCAAAATGATTTCTCCCAAGGGCAGACCTTGTTAAAGAGAAAATAATACTCTGGCATATTTCAAAATAGTATTCTTTCTCCTTTCCCTGCCAGAAGCACAAAGGAATTTTTCTCCAATGTTCACTGTGAGAATCTGGTCAATCTCTTGAAGGTACAACTTAACAAAAGCTTGGAGCCCTCCATGCCTGGGTTGCCCTGAAGTTTTTCATTCTCCAACTTCTTTACACTGAACCTCCAACAATTTGTCAATTACAGTTTAGGTTTTCCTACTCCACACTGGTGTTCATGAATGTTTTTGCTTGTGGATGTATGAGTTAGTAAGTTGCAATTCTTAGTATTCACCTACCTGTTTCTCCAGCAGATAGGCCCATGACATCAATTCTCTGAAGTATCTATCAAGAGTTGTTGATTTCTTCAGTTTGTGCAGCTTTTTACTCGTTAGAACAGAATAGTGACTTCAAGCTCTTTACCTGCTGGACTATTAGCTGAAAGTCCCTCATGCAAATTTTTAAAGTTGAAATGTATTTAAAAATACATTTTTTTTAAAACCATGAAGACATAATAATGAAAAGTATTAAGAATGGCATCAAGATACTATTCTTATCTTACCATTCCCACTCTCCCTGCCTGTTGCAAATTAAGTTCCATCTCAGACAAATTCACTGATGAGTTCTTTCAAACTTTCAAGAAAGACCTAATGCCTATGCTAACTGTCCTCCAGAGCCCGGAGAAAGTACCTTGTCTTCTTAATACATTTGACCAAATAGTAGCTGGTAACACTAATACAAATGTGGGTGGGGGGTGGGGAAGGAGATGGTCATAATTTTTAAATAAAATTTTAAAAATTCTTGAGCTACAGGACGGGTTATATTCTTTGTTCAGCCCTTCTGTTGTTAGTGAGCCAGAAAATGAGATAGGGAGGAGCAGCAAATAGGTATCATGCCCTTTTCCTTTAAAATTGACTAATTTGAACAATCTCCAAATGCATGCCCCTGTCCGCTTGTGGCCATTGTAGTGAAAATTTAACAGTATCAGGCAAGCTGGTATAATCAGGAGTAGGAACAGCAGAGTTGGAGAACCCACTTGCCTTTTCAGTTTCTCCTCAATTATCTTTGTTTTAATGCTCCAAGATAGACTCCCAGGTAAATGATTATGGTTTTCTCTTGTACTTTCTAACACCTAGATCTCTTTTGATGAGAATTAATCATCTAGAGATATTAAATTGATCTCTACAAAAAATTTCTTCCTCATCCCATTCTGGGCCCTTTTGAAGAGAAGAATGTGGGTTCAAGCAGGATATTTCCCATGTCTCATATCCTACCAAGATTCCCATCCAAGCAGAGTTCACTGGAAGGGAATCTATAGCACATTCTAGATGGAAGGATGAGCATAGAGTCAGTCTGGCAGCCTTCCAGTCTTGGCTCTACAGCTTGCTGATGCTAGGACCTAAAGTTTGTTAATTACTGCTATGCACTCTCTCAGGTCTAATATCATTTCCTCAGGAAAGCGTTCTGTCATATCTCATCATAGTAGTAGTTTACTTATTGCATTTTAGGTTTATTGAACTTTTGTGACTCTTTGAAAAAGTCCTCCTTCCTCTCTTCAACTATAAAATCATGAGAGTAGAGACTGAGTTCAGTTTATAAACATATATCATCAACTAGCAGAGAAACTAACCAGGGGTAGACACTCAGTACATAGGTGTTGAGTAAGTGAACGTATTACACCATAGCTTTAAAATTTTGTTTGCACATAGACTCTTAGCTTATCACCAATACTATTGTGTTGAATTTATTTGATAGATGATGTATTAACATTGATGTGAACGTAACTCAATATAGTGGATCTATGTGATTTTATTTGAAATAATTTCCCGATGATAAAAATGAGAGTTAATGGCTTTTTTGATGCATGTTAACTGTATTTTAAATGACAAAAACTGAATATGTAGAGAGGATACTGTAAACTGAGAAAGTAAATATAGTTATTGACATAGATATAGTGACAAAATTATTTTTAGAGGAGCACAATAGCTGTTATTTTCCCTGATTGAGGTAAAGAAACTTTGAAATTAGATAAAACATAGAGATAAAAAATTACTTTAACCATTGAATGATTTACAAGGAATTCATTATCTCTATTACTGATTTTAGCAAAAAAAATTTTTTTTGAATATTGAATTACTCTTGTTAAAAATATGTTATATATTTCGCTCTAGAAATTTTGCATATGTTTCTTTACACCATAAATTATGATCATGGTTAATTTTTTTCCATTATAGCACCACTAAAACTTGATGCATAGTTGAAATTTCTTTGAATGGCTACATTTTATATTATGATATTTAAACAAATTGGATCCTCGACTCCATAATACAATAGTATCTTTTTTGTTACATTCTATCATGTATATTTATATTTTAATGACATTCCATTGAGTAAATTTGACACTTGAGGATCAAACTTTACACATTTATCCTCTGGCTTATTATATCCATGGAACAATGTCAATATGTCTGAGATAAGATATCCCACGATATTATAATTTTGTACAGAAGAGAAATCTGCTTAGAAAAATATGACCTTTACATTTTCATTGCAGTAATATTTTCAGGAAAAAATTGACCAAAATTTAATTCCTCTATAGATGTCAAGCTTGAGAGTTCTTTTCATAGTTTAATTTCACCACTTAATTGTACCAAAAGAATGTTTTATGTTATTTCTGTGTTAAGGTTTTTGTTAAGAACCCATTTAAAATGGAAAAAAAAAAAAAAAAAAAACCAGTATTCATTAATCTATATTTATCTAGCTACAATAGCTTTAGGCTATTTGTGAATTTGTATCTTACTTCTATAAACATACAAATGGTCAAATCATTGATGCAGGCTTTAATACTAACAAATGATTAAAATGAAGCAGAGAGCACAAATACCATTTATAACAGGAGAAAAGAGTATTGTTGGAAAAACTTCCCTTTTGGAACTTTCATTTAGGATATCAAACAATCCTTGTGCTTTGTAATCATAAAGTTTGTAACAAATTCATTATATCATCAGAATGAGGAATGTTACATATAAAGAGGTCTGGAAAGTTTTGGTTTATGGGCATAGAATTATTCTTAATCTGAAATGTTCTGTCCAGTTCTAAATAGTGTTCCTGTCCTAAATTTTTTTCATAGAATGACCTTGCTAGATAAGACCAGCTGAAGTCGCCACAGGCTTCACAGTTTGGCTTGCCTGAATTGTTTGTTATTGGTGTCTTTTTCAGGCTATTGCTCTATAACCTTAACATCCTGCAGGAGTCAATATCAGACCCAAGTCCATCTGAAAGTTTCTTTTTACTCTCTGGCTTGAAAAAATTGACACATTGACTCTCACTTTGTATCTCCTTTAACCTCCATTTCAGGGCCTGTAAAATCTGGGAAACAGATTAGAATTCATTGGTCCCACTATTTTCTCTAGGTCATTTGTCTTGCCTAAACTATCTGATACAACAAAGAGCAGTGTCGCCCTAGACTAGATGGAAGAGAACTAACAAAGTAAGGGCAGGAAAGCAAAATATTCTGCATAGCAACCCCAGAGTTTGACCAGCTCCTGTGAAATTGGCATACTTCTTGAACTTTCTTTTCCCACTGGGTTATTTACAGTCTGAGTCAGAATTAAAGAGTATTGGTGGGTATATGGTTATTGACTATCACAACACAATTTGTGGATACTTGTGTATAGTTGATAAACAATTGGATTATTTTCCTAATTCCCCAAAGAAATTTACTGAAAGCTTGCTAATGAACTACAGATTAATATGTTTTGCATTAAAATCACTCACCCTAAATAGAGACAATATAGGTTACAGTATCAATTTTACTTTTGGTGACCAAAAATAAGAATTTCCTATTGTGAAGGGAGACTGAAATGTAATTTTGAATGATCTTGTTTATTACATTGAATTAGGTTTTAACACCACTTCAATTATTTCCTGATCATTTTCACTACTTTAGAAAAGGTATAGATGAGGGTAAAAGATGCTTAATGAATAGATAATATTGACAAATTTAGTAAAATAATTTTATTTTTGGATTATTGTAGGATATAGAATATTTTTGTCTTAGATGCGAATCTTAGTAGGGAAGTGATTGACATGTAGGAATAAATATGTTTATTGGTCATAATTAAACATTTCGGCTATTTGATCATTTAAATAATCCCCGTGTGAAATTTGGTGTCTATTTTTTAATGAAGTGATTGAGTTTGTCAATCTAGACATACTCAATAATTTGTCACATTGATAATTAAAATCTCCATTTTAAATAGAAAACCAATATTTTCTTATATCTGTACAAAATATTAGAAGTGAGATTTAGGGATAAAGAAAATTATAAAGTATGTGGTCACACAATATGCAAAAAGTTTGCAATATCTAATCAATTCTCTGTGCAAACTCATTTCCAAGTCCACTGAATGTGGAAAGTTTTAAACAAAGTTGATGCTAAGATATACGTAGGATTAAAAAGTGTTTTATCAAAAGTGAACTTATAAAAATATTGAGAAGGTACCTAATGCAATGCTAATTTATATCAACAGAAACCTGCTTATGAAAAGAATTGTACCAAATTATATTTGTCTACAAATTACAGTAAAAACTGACTAAACACTGGTTTAAATAAACTTGGGTTTAGAGTTTAGAATAGAATTTGCTTTCACAGAGGAGTATCAGTCAGGCTGGAGATTTCTGGAGTGTGGCACATACCCACATACAGACGGTGGTTACATATATAAAAATGCATATGGCCACATACATATGGTATACATATGGATGTATATATTTGTAAAAAGCCACCAAGATGTATACTGAAGATCTGTGTAACTTGATGTATGTAACTTATGATTTTGTAATTAAAAGGAAAGAAAAGAAAAGAATAAAAAGAAACAGGAGTTTATCCTCATGCAAAAAAGAAGTCTCTTATGGTGAGCATCACTCTCCGTGCTATCACAGGATAGCACAGTCTCTGGGACTCCTTTGGGGTTCTTAGTTGCATGATGGTTTCTGTTGCTTCAGCAGCATATTTGTGTCCTAGGCAGAGAGGAGGAGAAAGGAACACTGGGTATGTATACAAAGGTATGGGGGAGTCTTTCAAGAAAGAGAAACTTTTTCAGAACATGCCAGCAAACTTCTGTTGACGTTTCATTAGCTGGTTTAGCCACATGGTCAAATCTAGCTGCAAGGGAAGGTGGGAAATAGAGGTTTCATTGGATATATTTCTCCCTTGGGAGGGAATGGCCTCCGTTAATAAGGGATAGAATGCACAGAGTGCAGACAATTAGCAGTGCTTGCCATATCACAAATGTGTGATTTTATTAGAAGTATGCTAAGAACATATTCTCTGAGCCAATTATAGATTGAATGTGTGAAACATACAAGTGAATAATTGTCATTTCCTAGTGAATTTAGATTCATTATGTGCTTTTATATCTTGAAATATTATTTCCTTGAAAATACTTTATGATTCAATTTTTAATCCTTTCAGTTGGTTTGTCTTCTGCTAGTTTGAGCAAGTGATGCCGTCTGTATTAGCAACTGCTCTTTTTTTCTTTTATAGAATGTTGAGGAATAGCTAAGTAACAGGTAATGGCAAAAGCTAAAGATGATACATATATGTGCCTTTGAGGCCAAAACCAAGTTGGGAGAAAAAAATAAAAATTCTACCATGCACACTGATCCTATAAATCCATATGATTGAGATTCTAGTTTAAATCTGGTTGAACTTTTTTAAATAAAACGCTTGAGTTTTATTTTTTAAAATTAATACACACAGGTATATGGATAAAATTTAGGGCTGAAATGGCAATGAAAGTGTCCTAAACCAGATGACATAAAAAAAATAGGTTTCAGATTTATGCTTCCATATCATCTGCCAGCCTGGCAGCTTAATTCCCAATCCTCTCGGCAGAAAATCTTTCATTTGAAGCGAGCTTCTGTTATGTGATCTTTTTCCCCCTGGCAGATGATGTGTTAAAAATGTACTATCTGGGAGATGGACCAGAGGCAGGTGCACAGGTTTTGATGTGGAAGGCTTGGCAGGTGTGACCCAGAATGGAATATATTCTCCTCAGAGGGACCCATTGAGATCAGATGTTCACCAGAACGACAATGCTCAAATTATTCTAACATGCATATAATTATTTCTTAACGTGGTATTGTGACCTTGCTGTAATTTGCACACCAGCAAATACATTTAAGCCATGTTAATCACATGTGAACTATAATGTTTCTGGATCGGTACAAACATGAAATTGCATTTCTATCTTTTGTTGTACTTATGAAATTAAAGGGTAAGTTAGTTGCCTCCATTAAAAGGGAAACATGATAGTAACTAGAGTTACTTGTAATTTTCTGCCCAGTAAAATGCCACTCTTGAGGCACTTTGCACCACGGTTTCAATTCTTCGTGCTCTCTTCTTCACAGTCTCTGTGATTGCCCTTTCCCAAACACAGTTCCCCTGTGCAGAGCTCCCTCCCTTGACCTGAGACTTATCTCTACATGTCTACTTCATCTTTCTTTCTTTTTTGTTTTTAAGTTTATTTATTCTGAGAGAGACAGAGCAAGTGGGGGAAGGGTAGAGAGAGAGGGAGACAGAGAATCTCAAGCAGGCTCGACACTGCCAGCACAGAGCCTACTGCAGGACTTGAACCCACGAAACCAGGAGATCATGACCTGAGCCAAAACCAAGAGTCGGATGCTTAACCGACTGAACCACCCTGGCGCCCCCATGCTACTTTATCTTTCTTAACATGACAGAGATTTTCAAGTTTTGGGACTTAACGGAAGTTCTACCAAGTGTGCTGCTAGCAGGTCACATGATGGGTATTTAGTATACATTTTTAAATTAATAAAGGACCATATAAATGAAGAAGGACACTCACCATACTGCAAGGTAAGTTAGCCTTTCTTTTTGTTTTTACTTCTTTTTCTTTTTACTTCTCCAGAATGTAGTAGGCTGTGTTTAGTATTCAAGCTAGGTATATTACCAAAAAATATTATGACCTTACATATGTTCTCATTTATGTTTGCAAAAATAATTATAATAAGCTCCAAATTATTTGGTATGACATCATTAAGATTAAGGTTAAGGGCAACTGGGTGGCTCAGTTGGTTAAGCTTTCGGCTCGGGTCATGATCTCACGGTTTCATGAGTTCAAGGCCCTCCTTGGGCTCTGTGCTGACAGTGTAGAGACTGCTTTCAATTCTCTCTCTCTCTTTCTCTGTCTCTCTGCCCTTCCCCACTCATGCTGTCTCTCTCTCAAAATAAATAAATACATAAATATTTTTTAATTGAAAAAATTATAGTTAAACCACTGGCAACAAGTGTCAGTAGCTGTTAATAAAAGACTGTGTAAAGAAGTTGTTGACAAAAGTCCTTGTTAGAATGCAAAGCACCAGAGCTTTGTCCTTGTTATTAGAATAATTTTTTAAAGATCAGCAGATATTTGCATAAGTTATCAAAAAAGGACATTAATGTATACTTTTTTGTGTCATTTCATCATATAGTTAAGTTTCTGTTTGTTTAGTAAAAAGGGCAATGTTTTTCTGTGACATTGAATAGATATTTAAAGTTAACTTCCAAAAATTAATAACTAATAACTTTGGAACTATGTATGCATTTGTAAGGAACAACATTTGTTGACATGTTTGTTTTGAAGAATTGTGTTTATTTACATAAACTTGTATAACATGGTTGTCAAGAGAAGTTGAATTTGCTCACTTATTTTGTGATAATTGACAGAGCTAATCATAACTTATTCAGTGTATAAAATGATGTGTCTTCTTCTCTATTAAGCATGTTTTCTTAGACAGCTGTTTTGCATAAAGTTTACCCAAGTCAGAAATAAGCACCTGACTTTTTATTTATTTATTTTTTTAGGTTTACTTATTTATTTTGAGAGAGAAAGAGAACATGAGCCGGGGAAGGACAGATAGAGAGGAGGGAGAGAATCCCAAAGCAAGCTCCGTGGGGTCAGTGTGCAGAGCCCTACAGGGGGCTCCAACCCATGAAACCATGAAATCATGACCTGAGTGGAAATCAAGAGTCAGTTGCTAAACTGACTGAGCCAACCAGGCGCCCTGCATCTGACTTGTAAAAATAAATTTTAAAAACAGCAAAACTCTCCCTCTTCCACAGTATGGAGTTTCAAGGTTTTTGTTGATGTTGTCAACAAAATATTAGATGTATGTGTCCAAAATGGCAGCTAAATGTGTTGTTTTGTTGGGGGGACTTCAAATTTTAGCAATGAAACTTAAACTTGAATATTCAAGATTAACAAAAAGTCAGTGATACCAGTCCTTAACAGGTCTTTCTTTGGCAGTGTGTTTCTTCGTTTCCAACTTAGAATCAGTTTTTAAATGTCCTGTTGCTCAGGGTGTCTGGGTGACTCACTGGGTTAAGCTACCAACTTTTAATTTCGGTCCCAGGTTATGATCTCAAGGTTCATGAGACTGAGCCCCGCATCTGGATCTGTGCTTCAGCTCCGGATTCTCTCTCTGTCTCTCTCTTTCTCTGCCCCTCCCCTGCTCACACACTTTCTCTCAAAATAAATAAATAAACAACAACAACAACAACAAATGAAAACTAAATGTTCTGATGCTCTCTTTTCATGTAATTCCAGCATCTCTACCCCCTTCTCTTGCTAGTTTGTCATTATTCTGAAGTCCAGAGTTGTGGTGGAGAAGTATATCTGCATGCTTTTGCTTCCCATGTTTACTTCTGTTTTATCTTTGTGTTTGCTTTGTTCCTCCTGTTTTTATCTCATGTCAATGGGCCTGCTTAGAAGTACTTAGTAATTCTAGGGCATGTGGAAAATACGGCTTATCTGATTGGTCAGCAAAATTAGAAAACTTGCAGTTCTTTCACGCTAAACATTTCTTAAAGGCCAGCAAGTGATCACTGGGAGTGTGAGCATTGCTATGCATTGAAATTCATGATATTACTAATTTATCAGTAGATGCTCTACTCTTAGGAGAAAGCAAAGGGTATTAAACACAAAGGAGAATGTAGTGGCCTGGGTAACTTCTCTGTAAGCATTTTTGTTGCAAGCATTTTTGACATATAAATAACTGGCTGTAAAATAATTTTGTCATAAAAGATAAAATAACGAAAAATAAGAGGGACATTTAAAAGGATGTAATCAGGGGTACCTGGGTGACTCAGTCGGTTAAGCGTCCTACTTCGGCTCAGGTGATGATCTCGTGGTCTGTGAGTTGAGCCCCGCTTCAGGCTCTGTGCTGACAGCTCAGAGCCTGGATCCTACTTCAGATTCTATACCTCCCTCTCTCTCTGCCCCTCCTCTGCTCACGCTCTGTCTCTCTCAAAAATAAGTAAACATGGAAAAAAAATTTTAAAAAGGATGTAATGAAACATGAAAACTTAATAAAATTATTAATTTCTTCCTTTCTTAGAAGAGGTATTAGTAAGATGCATGTTTGTAACTGAGCTTTGTGTTGCTTTTGTGAAAGCTTTCTACACTGTTGTTTATTCTTGGCATATTGTCACATGTGTGTTGATAGACTTTCCAGAGTTCTAGAAAAAATGTGAGTGAAAAGCCAGTGCTGGAATGCATTTATAACTGACCTTTGTTGTTATTGTAACTGATATGTTATCATTTTATAGTACATTATAGTATGTAATCTGGGTTTGCACTCTCTTATTTCATACTTCCAGTATGTTTTATCACCACATTTTTTATCAAGACAACATATGGTGCTCAACACCATTGTTTACAGACAAGAATATGTTATTTTGGGGCTTATTTTGCATTTTTTGTTTAATTGCTTTCATCAGTGTGTGCAATTAACTTGTGCAAATGTAAGTTGCAAGCTTATATCAGTGTTCTGGTATATTAAAATATAGATATTTAAATTATTCTGTATCTGACAGCTTTCCAATCTCTTACATTAGACTATTAAAATGAACAATAATAGCAACCTCAAAACCCTTTTAGGAATATATTTTTTAATCCAAAAGTTTCATTATATGGACTTTTTTTTAAATACTCCACAGTATCTATCAGACAGGGTGCTATGTACAGACCCTGGGGAGTCTAGCTTATGAGGACATGATATCTAAAGCTAGATTTGAGAAAATACAGGAGAAAAGATAATGAATTTCAAGTAAAGCACAGTAATTCACCAAGAAGTTGATCAAAAATTTTATATTCTGTAGGTCTTTGTGTCATTACATATTTTAATCTCTGTGACTTTAGTGGCCTTGTGAACTTGTGCAGTGTGTTTCCTGTAGAGATGATGTTATAGGATTTTTTACCACAATACCTGGGGTTCGCTGTCTCGCCGCTTGGAAGAATGAAGACGTAGACATAAAATGAACAGCAGGCCAAAGTTTATTAGAGAATAAGATTAGAAAGTAAAAATAGTAGGAAAGCTCTCTTTACAGAGAGGGGACATTCGACCTTGAATGCCTGAGGACTCCAGGTGAGGGTCCTTGTTTTATAAGATTCTGGTCAGCCCTCTCCCATCCCTTCCCTCTTGTTCCTTCTCAGATTCTACCTTTATTGGCTTGATAGCTCTAGGTGTTGGGTTGTCCATTCCTGATTGGCTTGTTTCCATTGTATGAGAGGTGGTCTATGGCCCCACTTAGGTCATTTGTCAAATTCCTGAGAGAAACCTGAGGGGGAGTGGGTGGAGGTGTGTTCCATTCTTAAGAGGAGCCTTAAGCCTGAGAGGGTTTGCTGTGGTCAGACACTGCTAGCATTGTTCCAAAATAGGTGTTTTTTTCCCCACCCAGGGACCTCAGGTGCTAGTCTTTCCCTCTCGGCCTACTGAATCCTATCTTCTCCTATCATAATAATATGCCTTGACTCCTGCCCAAGGAAATGGAGAAGGTAGAGAAAGCCTATCAACTGCTTTGATGAGGGATCCGGCAGAGTGCTGCTTTATGATATTCAGAACTGGGGGAACAAGGGGTACGTGATACTTTACCACGGAGTAGATTTGTGCCTGTGAGAGAGAGAACCAGTGTGGAATTATCTTGAGTCTTTTCTAGTCATGCTACAAGATAAACAAAGAGATTTTTGCAGACAGTTCTTGAATTTAAGGTACCTACAGAAACAAGTCCCAAAGACACACATACACAGCACATGAAAACTCCCCACAAGAATAAAGAACACTGGCTTTAAATACCTACATCATCAGAAAGGGGAAAACCAGCTTCGAAAGTTTTTAGCCCAAGTGACATTTTAACCACTCCTGTTCCTCTCCCTGGTCTCCAAACGCTAGCAATGCAGGGACTTAGCAAGGTGAGAGAAGCAAGGCAAGAAACAGCAAAAGCAATTAGATAGCCCTTGCCCACAGCAGAATTCCAGCCCAAAGGACGACCAAGCAGGGGAAGGGAAAACATATATTTGGTCAAGTTTTGAGTTTTAATTATTTTTTTATTTTTATTTTTTATTTTTTTTAACGTTTATTTATTTTTGGGACAGAGAGAGACAGAGCATGAACGGGGGAGGGGCAGAGAGAGAGGGAGACACAGAATCTGAAGCAGGCTCCAGGCTCTGAGCCATCAGCCCAGAGCCTGACGCGGGGCTCGAACTCAAGGACCTCGAGATCGTGACCTAAGCCGAAGTCGGACACTTAACTGACTGAGCCACCCAGGCCCCCTTGAGTTTTAATTATTACATGACCTAGGGGCATCCCAGTTTTTTAATTGAGACTACTTCTGACTTAATGTGATGGTGGGACTGTTTGTTACCTAAGAGTGAACAAAAAAGTTATGGATTTGCCAGAGTTGAGATCTAAAGACAGGGTAGGATCACCTCTACTGAATAAAATTTGATGGGATGGCAGAAGAAAATCAAATTGCATTTTGATGATAATCCATGTGTCATGTTTATTTAACATACCAGTTTCACATGCTTCTCCACTGTCTTTCTATACTAGCCAGGAGAAAAATTTATCACAACACTTATTACTGATTTACTTGTCTGCCTCACTTAGAAGATGAATGATAAGATACAAACTCATTCTAAAGAAGAGCCAGTAATAGGAAAATAGTTACGCTTCATAGAAAGTTTTCTATCAGGAATCAGGCTTGCTTGAAAGCGGGAAGGAAACTGATCTGCAGACGTTTTATTTGAAAAGAAAAAAAAAAAAGCACATTTCTTGTATTTGTCAGAATGCCACAAAAAAGGAATTTTGAAACCATTGGCAGAAATATCTTTGTTTGTTGTGTAAACACTTGCTAATATAATACCCAGTCTTTGCCTCAAGGGCCTCTAGAGCAATTGTTCTGCTCCCTTGTTTGAAATGCTCAAATCAGCAAGCATTCATTATTTGATCTTGTTATTTAAGTTATAGGGGTAGATATACCAGACTGGTTTTCTTGGAAAGTTTTATGATCCATATCAAACTTACTTTGAGTTTCAGTACTACTGACAACAACAAATAGGAAAATGGAAAAATTAATGATGCAAAGGCTTCAACATTATAAGCAAGTTATTACATGTCTAAATCATTCTGAATACTTGAAAATGGAACTGTTAAAAACCAAGAAACATAAAGGACTCTCTGGTTCTGAGATGAATTCATTTATTGAAATTCAGTAACATTCTTCTAAAGGAAACGTTGACCTTAAGTGAAGACTTATCTGTTGTAGGTTGAATTCTCCAGGGTTGGACACACTGAGATGGAGTCAGGAGTGTAAGATGTTTATTGGTGATAACACCAGGGAAGGAAGGGGGAAGGTGCATGATTAGGCAGAGGAAGAAGTTCAACTGCAATATAATCCTGAAAAAAATCAACCCTGCCAGAAGCTCCAGAACATGCACTGGTCATCAGATTGCCTAAAATTACACCAAAAGGTTGAGTGGTTTTATCTCAATCTTGCTTGATCAACAGATAAGGGCTGTTTGGGGAAGTGTTTGCCCTTTGTTGGCAGTTTGCTGTGGCTATGGCTGACCCTAAAAGAGTTGACAACTGGAAGGCTGTTTGCTGACCACCATCTTTGCATCTGGCCATCCTTTCTTCGTGAGGAGTAGGCTGTGCATTTATGCATCTACTGTATTATCTGCTACAAATTTTGTACGCAATAAGCTTAGTTAGCATAGACACGTATTTACAGAAGATGTTTCTGTGTGTTCAGCATTTAAAATAAGTGAGTATATATTCAATGAGAATTAAATCTTAGTATGTAGAAGTGTCTACCTGAGTATTATTCAAGAAATGTATAGATAAATCAACCTCCTCTAACTCCCTAAACTTGAGGTGTTCATGACTTGATGATATAGTTGCTCAATGAAAAAAAAAAATTGTAAAGATAGTAATTTGAAAAACATTGAATATTGAGAGTAAATATAATAGCTATGAGCCATTGCTATCATATAACATTACATATGAATTCTAAAAGTTATGCTATGCAAAATAGCACAATAAAAACTACAGGCCTTGAGGAAAATATCGATTTAGGGACACAACACCCAAAATGTTCATCAATGACACATTACTAAATATCCCCACTAAGTGGGATGTTTAGGGGATGATTAGGTCATGAAGGCAGAACCCTCGATTAGTGCTCTTATAAAAGAGGCCCGTGATAGCTCCCTTGTCCCATCCACCATGTGAGGACCAGAGTGGTGGTCTGCAACCCAGAATGCTTTCACCAAAACCCAACCCTGTTGTCACTCTGATCTTAGTCTTCCAGCCTCCAGATCTATAAGAAATACAATTCTGTGGTTTTACAAGCTACCCACTCTCTGGCATTTTGTCATCACAACCTAAATGGATTAAGATTCGAGTGTGCACACCCACACACACTTGAAGATGGGCCATGATGAAAACATCAACATAGTTTGCTCAAGTGAAATTGTTAGGCAGTGCCCAAATACTATAACGAATATGGCACTTTACCTGGAAAAAGACCTGAAGTTTGCTTGCAAAAGTGGTCATAAGATGGGTTGAACCTTGTAAGTTATAGATAGTGGTTATCTGAGATCAGATAGAAAGGCATATCAACAAATGTGGATGGGTGTGCCTCATCTCTCTCTCTCCCCACCCCTGTTTCTCTATCTCCCTTTCTCTCTCTGTCTTTCTCTCTGTCTCTTACACACACACACACACACACACACACACACACACACACACACACAGTGTGTTTGGGAAGGGAGATGTTATTCTTGCATGACTCAGTTCAGCTGGGTGCACTTGTATGCATTCACCTCCTGTTTCTCATGGATGAAATTATGTATAAACAAGCTCAAAATTTGTTTTATGCTCAAATTGTTTCCATTAATGGAATAAATTTGCATTTCCAAAACAAACCTTATAGCAGAATGACTGTCCTTTTAAGACATGCTGTTTCCTCTTTGTTCTTTAATGGGAAGACATAGCTAATAATGTGCCAGATGTTTTCACTTAACAGCCATTTAATCATCTTATCTCATTCAGTTTTCTGGGTAGCCTTGAGAGGTAAATGTTATTGTCTTCAGGTTTATAGATAAGGAATAAACTGAGAGCATTGAAGGAAATTTCCAAAGGCATTACGTCCATCAGTGGGGGGGCAGAAATAAACTCAGATCTGTCAAATTATAAAGCCCATGTTCATTGTGCAGATTACACTGTGTCTCCATTATTTAAACAAAGTGAAGTGTGAGGCAAAAGTGGTAACTTAAAAAAATTTTTCCACTAGTACGGCTCTACATTTTAAGGCAATAGGTAACTATATTTTCAAACAGTATAAACATTAGCATACTGTTATAATTTTTATGATTTTTTATGTTTATTCTTAGCCGTTTCCAAAGAAACCGCTATTTCCGTGAATGATATTAAATATTTTTCTGCTGAAAATGCTTTTCCTTATCTACCTAATTTACATATTTCTTAAAAGAAAATGAAATCGTAATAGAAAATCTATGGGACAGTGAAAAAGAAAAAGTCTCGAGTCACGTATATACATTTTGGTCAGTTAGTTTTCAGACATTAGAGTAGTGGTATGTTACACCAAAAAGCATTATAAATAGAGCAACTGAAAACCCATCATTAACATAACTCAAATGACTTGCAAACTTCTTAATTTGCTCTTTCTCATAATCTAGTATATGAAATATAACACCACTACTTTACAGCTAGTAGCATCATTCCCTATGTGCCTATGTGCATGATTTTAAGAAATTTTAAAGCACTCCTCTTCATTTCTTTTGATTCCGTAAATGATGGAGACCATAACCGTGTCATCTCATGCTGTAGAACCATGTCACAACCACAGAAAAAACATTGCCTTCCTCCGTAGATTAAGGAACTTGCTTAAGCATATGCTGTTCCATAAGTGCCCTGCTCCTTTGCCAAAAAGCAGAAATTACAACTGGGTAAAGTGCGGGGTCATTTAGAGTATATAATATCGAGTGTACAACTGAGACTTCTTGTTTCAAAAATAATTTTAAACACCTGACAACCGTAATAATCCTAATTGATAGATTCACCTGAACGCATGTAGGTATAGAGGTATTTTCTTTTAGAGCTATATTTGTTTCCTTAGAACTAAAAATACCCTGCGAATGATTAACCTGTTAAGTGGCTGTTAGCCATTAACGGCTTTGTGTGCATATACTTTCACCTACCTCTGTGTCTCTCTTTTCATTGTGAGTTTGTGTTTCTGCATTAACGTGTATGTGTGTGATAACCATTATACAGATACACACTCTTTTGAAACTTCTTTTCATCTGTTACATCATAATAGTCTTTTATGTCAGTATATTTTCATATACAACATTGTTTCTATGGGCTGAATATTATTCCATTGTATGGAAACATCATCATTTTTAACAAGTCTGTGTTTTGACAGTACCTCTATTTTTAAATTTAAAAAAATTAATATTTATTTGTTTTTGAGAGAGAGCATGAGCAGGGGAGGGGCAGAGAGAGAAAGGGAGACACAGAATCCGAAGCAGACTCTAGGCTCTGAGCAGTCGGCACAGAGCCTGATGTGGGGCTCAAACTCACGGACTGTGAGATAATGGCCTGAGCTGAAGTTGGACATTTAACCGACTGAGCCACCATTTAAAATTTTAAATACTTAGAAGTATGCTATGAAGGACCACCAAAAGTATAAATGTGCACAAATGAATTCATACTCTCTTTAGGTGAAATACATGGAATTTTTAGGTCAAAGGGTGTGTACTCCTTATGACATTTGCAATTATTTCTGAAAAGGCCCACCATAATTAGAACAAATATATATCTATAAATATGAGACTTCCTTCCATACTTAATAACCAGTAATAGGTTGTACAATTTTAAAAGTTATATGCATTCCTTGGTTGTTTATTTTATGTGATGCTTTTTTTTTTTGCCCGTTGTCTACTTTTACATTGAAATTTCACCTATTGTTCTCATTTTTTTTCCAAGTTGATGTTTTTCTAAGTCTGTTTGAATTTGCTTTTGCTAAGCATTTCATGTAAATGGGATAATAAAATCTGTGATCTTTGTCACTGACTTCCTTTACTTAGTGTGTTTTCAGGGTTCATCCATGTTGTAACATGATCACTTCTTCATTTCTTTGTATTGCCGATAGTATCCGATTGTGTACATATACCACATTTTGGTTTTTGTTCATCAGTTGTTGGGTATTTGATTTTTTTTCCCTCCACTATTTCTTTAGGGTTTTTTATCTTGAGAGAGAGAGGGAGAGAGCAGAGGAATGGCAGGGAGAGAGAATATCAAATAGGCTCTGCACTGTCAGTGCGGAGCCCAGCGTGGGGCTTGAAATCATAAACCTCGAGGTCATGATCTGAGCCGAAACCAAGAGCCAGCCACTTAACTGACTGAGCCACCCAGGCGCCCCTTTCCTCTACTTTTTAACTACTATGAATAATGCTGGTATGAACATTTGTGTGCAAGTTTTTGTGTGGAAATATGTCTTCATTTTTCTTAGGTATATACCTAGGAGTGGAATTGCTGGATCACATCTATATTCGCCTTTATGACAAACCACCCAATTCTTTTCCAAAGTGTGAATTTCTGTTCAATTTCTCCACATCCTCATGGAAATATATAATTGTCTTTTTTTTTTTTTTTAAGCCCTCCTAGTGCAGTGAAGTAGTATCTCATTCTGGTTTTGATTTGCATTTCCCTGCTAATGATGTTAAACATCACTTCATGTAGTTAGAGGCCATTTGTATATCTTCTTTGGAGCAATGTCTGTTCAAATCCTCTGCCCATTTTTAATTTGGGTTACTTGTCTTTTTATATTGAGTTGTGACCATTGTTTATATAATTCTGGATACAAATCTCTTATCAGATAGGTGATTTGGAATTTTTTCTCCCATTCAGTGGATTGTCTTTTTTTTTTTTTTTTTAATGGCAACTCTTGAAGCACAAAGTTTAGCTTTGCTGTGGTCCTATTTATCTGTTTTCTTCTGTTGCTTGTGTCCTATCTAAGACACCATTGCCTAACCAGTTCAGGAAGACTTCCAACTATCTTTTCTTCTAGAGTTTTATAGTTTTAATTCTTACATTTAGTTCTATGAACAATATTGAGTTAGTTTTTATATGTGAAGTAGGAATTCAACTGTATGCATTTGTATATGGATATTCAGTCGTCCCACCACCATTTGTTGAAGAGACTTCTCTTTCTTCACCAAACTGTCTTGACACACTTGTTAAAAATCAGTTGATCATAAATGCAAGTGTTTATTTGTGGACTCTAATTTCTGTTGATCTATATGTCTATTTATGGTACTGTACTGCCTTGATTACTATGGTTTTGTAGTAATTTTTGTAATAGGGCTGTATGATTATTCTGACTTTGTTCTTCTTTATAAGATTGTTTTGGCTGTTCTAAATAGCCATATAAATTTTAGGATCAATGTGTCCATTCCTACAAAAAAAGGCAGCTGGGGATTTGAAAGAAATTGGGTTGAATCTGTAGATCAATTTGGGGATTATTGTCATCTTAATAATGTTATGTCTTCTGATCCCTGAACACAGACTACTTATTGAGGTCATCTTTAATTCCTTTTAACAGTGGTTTTTAATGATTTTCAGTGTATAACATACCAAAGTTGTGCCATCTAGAAAGATGTCTTTGTCAGTCACAGACTAATAAAAAGATGGTTTTGAGATCATTATTCAGCTTCTTTAAACTTTGGCTAGAAAGTAAAATATACCATTCTGTCCATAGCTTGTTAGACATAGCTAGTTGGATGACCCTAACTAACAGCAAGGGCCTGGGGAATAGGAGAAAATGGATGGAATGCTTTCTGAGCACCTTTTTCTCTGATACAAACTGATGTAGGAAAGAACCATCAGGCTTTATTGCTATGTGGGGGAAGGAGGGAGGAAGAGATGAGAAACTGCCTTTATTCTAACATTTGTGTAAAAAGAGGGTTATGTGCATAGATGTGTTTGAGTTTGTGTGGAAAATAAATAGCATGGTACACAAAAACTGGTAAGTACATTTGCCTCTAGGAAGGTAAACTTGAGAACTGTGGGATAGGACTGGATATGAAATTTATTTTTAGCTTTATACCATATTTTACTTTTTTAACTTTGTGTATTTTATCATAGCAAGCCACATACAAAAAATTAAAACCTGAAATCATTTTCATTAAAATCAGGAATAAGCATTTTATATTATTGGAGAAGTTTGATATAACAATACTAGATGAGAAAGTAAATTAATAATACAGATAATTGCGAAGAATATATATATATATATTTTTTTTTTGTAGAAGATATGATGGATTTCTCAGGGTTGCATGGGTGGCTCAGTCAGTAAGTATCTGACTCTTGATTTCAGCTCAGGTCATGATCTCATGGTTCATGAGTTCAAGCCCAACATCAGGCTCTGCACTGACGGTGTGGAACCTGTTGGGAATCTCTTTCTCTCTCTCTCTGTCTCTGCCACTCCCCTTCTCATGCTCTCTCTCAAAATAAATAAACTCAAAAAAAAAAAAAAAAGAAGATGAAGAAGAAGAAGATATAATAGATTTCCCAGAAGAACAGACCCAACTATAGAGAACAAAGTGATGGTTACCAGAGGGGAGTTGGGTGGGCAATGGATTAAATAGGTGATGGGGATTAAGGAGAGCATGACACCCATGTATAATAACTCTAATGAGACTTCATTTTACATAAACCCAGTATATACACATGCCATACTTGAATTTGTAAAGGGTAAAAAGTCTATTAAAAAGTGTTCCATGTAGACTATATATCTTATAATAAAAGATTTATATAAAATAAAAATTTCCTAAATATATTTATCTTTATTCACTAAATAAATGGAAATAAATTCATTGCAATATAGTAGTATTTAATTTAACTATAGCAAAAATCAAAATAACTTTTGTAAAAATATAGTAATATAAAATCTGTTTAGAGATGTTAATGTTGCCTTTGAATTTTGGAAACCTTTGTTTTGTAACTAATGTAGTATTTGTGGGGCGCTTGGGTGGCTCAGTTGGTCAAGTGTCTGACTTCAGCTCAGGACTTGATCTCACCATCCATGAGTTCGAGCCCTGCATCAGGCTCTGTGCTGACAGCTCAGAGCCTGGAGCCTGCTTCAGATTTTGTGTCTCCTTCTCTCTGTCCCTCTCCTGCTCACACTCTGTCTCTTTCTCTCTCTCTCAAAAATAAATAAACATTGAAAAAAATAAATAGGGGCGCCTGGGTGGCTCAGTAGGTTAAGTGTCCGACTTCGGCTCAGGTCATGATCTCGCGGTTCATGAGTTCAAGCCCTGCGTCGGGCTCTGTGCTGACAGCTCAGAGCCTGGAGCCTGTTTCAGATTCTGTGTCTCCCTCTCTCTCTCTGACCCTCCCCCGTTCATGCTCTGTCTCTCTCTGTCTCGGGGATAAATAAACGTTAAAAAAAAAATTAAAATAAATAAATAAATAAAGTGATATTTGAGAAAGTCATTTCATATCTTTGGTCATTAAATTCCAGTTGAAAAAAATAAAAAATCTGTAACTCCTGCTTCTCTGCCATATGTAGTAAAGAAATATCAATAGTGCAGAATCAGATCACTATATACATGCAGTCCCTTTAGACAAAGGTGACACAGCAAGGTAGTGAGGAAAGAATGATCTTCCAATAAATAGTGTTAGTCAATTTGCATCCCATATCAAAAAAACAAAACAAAAAATCCCAAAAAGGAGTAAATTCTTGTCTTATACATAAAATTAACTCCAGAAGAATTGCAGATTTAAATGTGAAAAATATAACAATAAACATTTTAGAAGAAAACATGAGAGAATATTTTCATAGCCATATGGTATGCAATATTTTCTTAAATAGGATGAACAAAGGTTTAATTATAACCAAAATAAAAATTTTTAGACTACGTTAAGATCAACTCCCTCCAGGGATGCCTGGGTGGCTCAGTCGGTTAAGCGCCTGACTTTGGCTCAGGTCATGATCTCGCGGTATGTGAGTTCGAGCCTGGCATCAGGCTCTGTGCTGACAGCTCAGAGCTTGAAGCCTGCTTTGGATTCAGTGTCTCCCTCTCTCTGCCCCTCCCCCACTTGCTCGGGCTCTCTCTCTCTCTCTCAAAATAATACATAAACATTAAAAAGAAAAAGATCATCTCCCTCCAGTAAGAGTGTGAATAAGCAGCCCACAGAATGAGATTATTTGTAATACATATACTTGCAAATGATGTGTCAGAAAATATATAAAGAACTCTTGGAAATCAGTAAGTAAAGGAGAGAAATCCAATATAAAATCAAGCAGAAGATATAGACAAGCACTTAAAAAATGGATATTCAAATGGCCAACAGACATATGTGTTTAAATTCATTCATCTTCAAAAAATTATAAAATGTAACTACAATATGCTACTATTAAAATCAAACAGAAGCCAATGCCAAATGTTGGTAAAATTGTGGAAACATAAGCTGACAAAAAGACTTTGAAAACCAATTTGGCACTATTTACTGGCAGTGATCATTTGCATACGCTGTTCCTCAGCAATTGCACTAGTAAATACATACTCCACAGAAATATGTACGTACACTAAATAATAGAATGCTCACAGCAGCACCATGTAGAATAGCTAAAAACTGAAACTACCAGCTGTAGAATGGATATAAATGTGTGGTGTATTCACACATGAAACAGCAAAACATGGTGAGATTGAACTGTGAGTGCCTTCATGGTTGTGGTTGAAGCTCACACACACAGTATTGCATGAAGGAAGTCATATCCGCAAGAGTTCATGCTGTCAGAACCTTTTGCATATAGTTCAAAAACAAGAAGAATCTTCATTATACTAAAGGCCAAAAAACAGTTTACCTTTGTTATGTGATTGCCTGTCTGGGAGTTCCAGTGAAGTTGTTCCTTGATCTGGCTGCTGGTCACCTGGGTGTGTTCGGTTTATGAAAAGTCACCCAGCTCTGCCCTTATAACTTGTGCACTGTCCTTTGTATACCTTATTCTTCAATAAGAAGTTGAAAATATATTAAGAAGTCTGGCTAAAAAATATATTAGGAAGTGTGGCCCAGAGTTATTTTGGAATTTATTTCCTGCATTAACCTGCATGTAGAGAGAGGTACTAGAAGATTCCAAACCAAAAAAGGAAAGTGGAAAGGAACATTTGGAACCATGGTCTGCTGAGAATAATACAAACTTTGTTTCCTGTAGTGAGATTAAGTGGAAATATTTGTCTCAGATTAGCTCACTATCTTTTTTAGAAAAAAATTAAAAATTAAAAACTTAGCATTTCAGGCTTTCTTATCGATTCAAAAATCTTTATGCATCTTCTAAGTGCTGGTGCCATCTTTTCATTAGTTGTACCATATCTGCAGCAAGCCCATCCATCGGGACAGCAGATGTGCATAGGCATTTAAACATTGATCAAAATGTAGGCAGATAAAACATAAATAAGTAGATAAGACTTGTTATATCAGGGATCCTACATCAAAACAATATTTTGAATGGAAGAGTTTCTTAATAATAATTTCATATCCTAATCTATGGGAAAAATTCCATTTACTCTACCTGCTATGGGTATGAATTTTCAATCTGACTTTCGTATTAAGGCTGCAGTGAACAGATTCTCTGTAAAGATGAACCGAGTAATTCATTTCTTGCCCCAGTCGTAAAAACCCTATCAAACTTGACTGAACTCAAAATAGCAGTCACTTGCCTGGTAATCTGTATTCAATGTTATGTGATGTATAGGTCTTGCTAAATCTGATGGCTCACTTAGGTCAGTAATCCTGGCTTTATATGTCAACTACTAATAATGCTAAGAAATTGAATGAAAATAGACTTTCAGATCCAATCTGGAGTAAATAGATGTAGGGATTTTCTGAGTCTCTTTAGGCATTTAAATTCAAGTTACATCAAAACTCATCAATATTTTCTGTTCTAATAGTTATTAGTGTAACTCAGCACAATAAATTCTTTGAATCTCCAATTTTCTTTAAAGGATTTCTAGGTATTTATAATCAAGGAATCATGATTCATTTTAAAGCTATTGGGAGATTAAACAATTGGAATTTAAAATGTTAATTTTAGCAACTAGAAAACTATAGTATCTTCTTAATGTGTTATCTTGATGAGGAATATACTAGGCAAATGTAATAAATTTGTGCAAACTAATGATTACTGATAACATATGATGAACAGTAGCCCATGTGTTCTATGCTGGTCAAATTTAAGTTATATCCGAACTATTAGATGGTCCAAAGCCTGTCATGGTGTTTCTGTCTGTGGTGTTCATAGTGTTTCTATCTATCTATCTCTATCTATCTATCTATCTATCTATCTATCTATCTATCTATCTATCTATCTCTATATCTATCTATCTATCTATCTATCTATCTATCTCTATATCTATCTATCTATCTATCTATCTATCTATCTCTATATCTATCTATATTTCTATCTATCTGAGGGTGACCATACCTCCTGGTTTGCCTTGGATAATCCCTTTTGTCCAGGTATAATTGTTAATACTGCCTCATTTTTCCTTCAAAAGTATCCCATTTAGATGCAAATTATATGGCAACATAATCATCCATGATTTTCGCAGCAGTAATCATTGTGTTCTGTACATTTTATTTATAAAATGGATGTGGAATGCAGCTTTTTCTCTCCATCTCTACTGCTGTCATTCTAGGTCTGTTATCACACTCCTGGGACAGTTTCTAGCACCTTCCCCCTTTGCCCTTCAAATCTTTTGTCTACACAGTAGACCCAGTAATCTTCTTAAAGCAAAGCAAATGCCTATTTTTAGTTGTTTTTATTGCTCTTAGAATGAAATCTAAAATCCTTACGCTAAGTCCCTAACTGACCCAGTCTTACCCTACATCTCTGGGCTCATGAGAGAAGAGCAAGGTGTGTTTGAGAAACCTCATCCTTAAGGTTTGTGTTTGTGTCACCACTTAAGAGACCTTTGCTGTTCAACATATCTAAAGAGATTCCTTTTTTATTCTTTATCATATTGCCATATTTATTTCTGTCATAATTCTTATAACAATTGGGGGAAATGGTTTTTGCTCTTTTTTTTTTTTTCTGTTTCATGAGAACAGACTGTTCACTAGTCCACGTTCAGTGGTGAGCAAAGGGTCAGGCATATGGTGGTATTTTAAGCAACCAGCAAGTATATTTCAAACGCCTGATTTACCCTGAACCTTTTCCAGGTAATGGAGTATGGTGAGGAAGACAGTGTCATCTTTACCCTCAATACATATATTCCAGTGTAATTAAACTGGCATATGTTACGAGGGCCATAAAATCGAGTAGCGAATTAAAGCGAGACCAGAGGAGAAAGTCTTTGCTTTCACTCTAGTGCTCAGAGAAGTCTCAATGAGAAAGTGCTATCAGATGTAAGACCTACACTATGAGTCAGGGAGGGCTCTATCAAGAGACCCACAAGGAAGAAAGCGAGAGAGAGAAAGAGAGAGAGAGAGAGAGAAAGCTGCAAGGAGAAGGAAATCTTGTACAAAGCTCCTGAAGCCAGAGGGCACTTGGCATTTTTTTTTTCAAAAAAAAAAATGTTTTTTAATGTTTATTTATTTTTGAGACAGAGAGAGATAGAGCATGAACGGGGGAGGGTCAGAGAGTGGGAGACACAGACTCTGAAACAGGCTCCAGGCTCTGAGCTGTTAGCACAGAGCCTGACTCGGGGCTCGAACTCAACAGACCGCGAGATCATGACCTAAGCCAAAGTCAGACGCTTAACCGACTGAGCCACCCAGTCGCCCCAAGGGCACTTGGCATTTTAAAAACAGAAAGATGGTGAGCTTGATGACCAAGTGAATAATTCATTCAACCTTTCATATAATTGAATAGATGTTTATAAAACATCTGCTGTATGCCACTGATTGCTCTAGGCTTTTAGAATACATCAGTGAACACAATGAGGAAAAATCTCTCTCCCTGGGAGCTTTACAATTTTAAAAAAGGAAGAGTAAATTGTGATATTTAACAGCAAACTAACTAGGTATTTTAGAATCAGTAATTTCTAGTGTCGCTTCTGATGCTCAAAAGTGAATTAAGTTTTTAAATTATAACACATTGAACAGTCTTCATATGTCACCTAAGGAATCAGGGAGGACTGTAAGCCTAGAGCACAGATTGACTTGGTTCACTAGACGATCACCTCATTCTAAAGGAATGAGCAGTTTCTTGCTATATGAGTTGTGTTTCCTGAATTGTCAAATCTGATTTTATGTTCACCAGTATGCTGAACTATTTTTTACCACTCTAGTCACCTTGTCATTAAAGGAAATGGTACATAGTCTAGCATGTTGATTTCTGTGACTTTCTAAGGGCTAAGAAACCAGAAACAATTCTAACTTTATTCTTTTCTGCAGGAGCAGAAAAGTAAGAGTGTTATCCAAAGACCATATTGAAGAGGCCTGCAAAACAAGAATTTTTCACTTCAAAGATCATTGAAGGAATTTACCTTAGGTCTGTTCTATTTATGACACTGTTATTCCTTTCATCAATGCCTTATCACTTTAACCAAAGACTAATTGAATAGAGCTACAAACTCTATTTGTTCTATAAGAAAAATATGACCTGTTTTGTGTTTTTGTTTGTTGGAGGGGAGGAAATTTAGTGACAAAGACTGAAATCCTTTAGATCAGAGGTTATGACCCACTGGTCACAGCATTTTTTAGCCTGCACAATGTAAAGTCAGACAATACTTTGTTTAGATGTTATTTCTTTAATTGTAGGCATCCATATTTTCTATTTCAGCCCAAAATAAATGACTATCTTGCAGCAGGAAAAGGGATATTGCTCTGTATTTTCATACAAAATGATGTCTAAAATTACCCTTTTGATTTAAGTCTTATTTGAATTAAAATCAGCATAAACTATCTTCTCCCTTTCTATAATGTTCTGATATAATCCTATCTTTCTAAAACTGTGAGAATAGTTTAAGTAACATGCTGATCAAATACCTGAAGTGTGTGACCCTGAAAAGACATAATGGAGTGTTAATGTGGCTTCTAAAAATTATAATTGTTTTAGGTTATATTAGTAGAAATACAGTAGCATAAAGAAGGTGATAATCCTGCTCTACTGTTCACTAGTCAGGTTTCCATAGTAGTATCATGTTCAGTTTTGAAGAATATCCTCTGTGATGTTTAATTTGTGTCAATTTGAATGGGCCATGGGTTTCCTAAATACTTAATTAAACCATATTCTGTGTGAGTGTGTGAGAGCATTTCTAAGTGAGATTCACATTTGCTCCTGTAGAATGAGTAAAGCAGATTGCCTTCCCCAGTGTGTGTGAGTGTGTGTGTTGGGCTGGGGGTGGGGGGGTGGTGTGTGTGTAGCAGGGGAGGGGACAGATTCAGGGGCTTCATCTAATCCATTGAAGACCTGAATAGAACAGAAAAGGCAGAAGGGAGAATTTGCTTTCTTTGCCTAATGATTGTCTTTGAGCTGAAACATCTGTGCTCCTGCCTTTGGACTTGGACTAAAACTGTATTGGCTTTCTGTGGTCTCTAACTTACAGATCTTGATACTTCTCAAAACTGCATGAGCCAATTCCTTATGATAAACTATATCTATCACTATATCTATTTATCTTTATATCTGCTATCTAATCTATGTAACTTACTGGGTTTGTTTATTTGGAGAACACAGATTAATATACTAAGAGTGGTGTTGGTAAAATTAAAGTTATTTATAAGATATGTTCAGGATGGTTATGGAGTATATTAATTATGGAAGTCTAGGCTAGAATAACATACAGACACAAAAACTGTGTAACTATTTCAACATAACAGTTTAGCTCTCATAAGGGTTCAAGTTGATTTGAAGATGTGAATCGAGTTTAGTTCCATGTAGTCATTTAGAGTCCCAGTTGGAGAGAGGCTGTACTGTTTTCAGTTATGTGGGGTCCATAGTCAACTTGGGCATTTCCATCTTAGGCAAGTAGAGGGGTAAAATAAAAATGCAAGCACAGATTCTCATGAGTCTAGCAGTGGAGACAAACTCCAGAAATCATAGAACATCAGTGAGAAGTTTCTCTGTTTTGGACTTGGGAGAGGCTCCACAGATGATGCAGAAGTTGAGCCTGATGATGAAGTAACCTGCTTCGTGGGACCTGCTCAGGGAAGTTTCATAGCATTTAAAAATCACACTCCATGTGGGACACCTAGGTGCTCATCGGTTAAATGTCCGACTTTGGCTCAGGTCATGATCTCATGGTTCATGGGTTCGAGCCTCACATCCGGCTGTGTGCTGACAGCTCAGAGCCTGGAGCCTGCTCCGGATTCTGTGTTTCCCTCTCTTTCTCTGCCCCTCCCCCACTCAAGCTCTATGTTGCTCAAAAATAAAATAAATATGAAAACTAAAAAAAAAAAAAAAATCAAACTCCATGTGATTCTTATAGATATGAATATCCATATATATTATGTGGAATTTTTACTTTCTGTTAAGTCTTTTGTTACTAGTACAATGTCTCTAACATAGGTGTTTTGAAGAAACATTTGTCTAGAGTATCCTCATGTCTCACTATCCCCTAACTCAAAATTCTGTTCCATTTGGTGACTGCTACTTGATATGCAACAGGAGACAGATGTTTCCATTTCCCAGATAGATAGCACCTCAAATCCTTATTCTCATAGATGAAATAATTTTAGTATAAATTACCAAGTATTTCAGTGATTTCCATCAATCTCTTCCTTACAGGTTTCTATAAGTAGCTTATTTGGAAAATTTCTGAATGGGGATGGTATAAAAGAATCAAGTAATGGATAAATAAATAAATAAATAAATAAATAAGTAAATTGAAGGTATGTCTTAGAAGTTTTTGTCTGCCTCTATTCAAAGTCTATTCAAAAAATCTTCATCTATTATAGACTTTACATTATGATATTACTTTGGATCAGTTCTTTGCCAGAATATAGGACTTTACTCTCTTGTTAGCAAGTGAGGATGAGAAATAATCCAACTACTCCCCCTGTGTGTCACAGCGTGTCTGTTAATCATAAATACTATAATAATTAATAATAAATGAATGACACTGGGATATATTACAAATTCCTAGTAGGATTTAGAACAAAGACAAAGGAGCTCTGAGTTAGTAAATAAACAGCAATGGCAACTAAAAAACTCTTCTTTGTTAGGAAACAAGCTAGATGAGAGAACATCTTATCAGATAAATATGTGCTGAATAGAAGTTTAAAAAAAAAGCGTAGTAGGCTATTGAACTTCTATTTACCTCATTTTTACAGAAAACAACTGTGAGTTGATTCCAGCCTACATTTGAATAATGTTTGCAGTTAATTCTCCCCTGGAAACTTTGGAGCTGCTTTTTTTTTTTTTTAACCCCTGAAGAAACCTACAGGTTATTAGTGAAATTTCTGGTACTGTTGGCTTCAAGTTGTTCTCTGTTGGCTGCCTCATAGACATGCTGTCCTTCATTTATGCAGATGGCACGGATGACCCACTATCAGTAGGATATTGCATCAATTAATGGCACATAATTGAGAAATAACAGATTGGGGTTAGGGGTGCAGTCCGTGAGTAGAGAGCAAAGTTTTCCCAGTCAGGAGTATACTGGCCCATATGGAAATTAAATATGTGACCTTGACTTTAATACCACCAGGATCTAATTGAGTTAACCATCTCTGTCACACAATGTCGTATAAATAACTAATATTCTTGTCATTATCACCCCATGATATCTGTTAATGTTATAAATCTCTAAGTTTCACTATTCAAATAATACTGTTTCCATGATGACATTTCTGATGGAAATGATTTTTCTTTTTACATAGTACAGATTCAGTATTGTCCTGGCACCACTTTAAACTTTTTAAAGTTATAATTATTAAATGCCCCTTTAAATCAAAATTTATAATTTAAACGGACTGCTTAAAAGACACTTGGAGAAAGTACTTCTAAATTCTAACTCACAAGAGGTACTGCATAATGGTTGCTTGTTAATAAAATAATAGCTGTCTCATTTTGGGCTTTAAGGAGACATAACACTATTGTCTTCTCATTGAATTTCAGGAACCAAATGAAGAATAAGACACAAGAGTCACTACTAATCATCCCACATAGGGGTGATCATACCAAAATGCATTTTTTTTCTATAGGCAGGCCAATTCAAAAGAGAGAAGATCTAGAAAAGACAGAAGCAAAGAAGTGGAGTTTCTTCACTCACCCTCACCAAGTGGAGTGAGGGATGAGGAAAAAATTCAGATTTCTTTTCCTGAATTCCCTTACCAAGGAAACCTGGAGAACAGACGGTCTCTCACTCCAAACATTATACTTACCTTCTCAAAGCAGATGAACAGCATGTTTGATAATATGATAAACTGTTTACGTGGGTGGCCTCACATTGTTTTCCAGGTATGTCATGAGTCAGTTTTTATTGTCTCCAAGAATAGAGGAGAGATTAGAGGCCCAAATAAGTCAGTTAATTTTCTCAAATATCAAATGAGAGGCATGATTCTGAATTCAGGACTCTCCAATTCCGAAGGCTATTTTCTTTATTTCTATAATTCTCTGCAAGTAAGTTATTATGTATAATAGCAGCAGCCAGATGCTGGCAGATGGAGTAAAATTATTTCTTCTTTTTGAATGATTTTGTAACTTCAGATTTGCAGAAATATATTCAAAGCTGCTAATAAGCTTGATAAATGCAATCCCCAGCTCCCTGTTCCTATCCCCAATTCCTTTCCACTCTCGTGTCACTTTCTCACATGTAGGAGATCCAGAGACAGGTCTAGGAATCATGTGTTAGAGAAAATAAACTCATTTCTCCCATCAGTCAGTATTGCTCCAAATACTTACTCTACATACATTATATGCAAATGTTACTATCTATCTATCTATCTATCTATCTATCTATCTATCTATCATCTATCTACCTATCATCATCTATCTAATATGTCATTATCAAGCTATAGCATTTTGTTTTTTGAAGTCTGATTTTATTTGTTACTCTCAGAAAATCTCATTGTTGACTGGACTCAGACTAGAGGAGAAGCTCTCAGAGAGGACAGCCTCCATCTCTTGGCATTCTGTTCCTGGAGTTTTAATTTGGCCTCCTTCATTCACTGGGCCAAAAGTTGAGGATTTTCTGCAGCCTTGTCTTTATTTTTCTTAGTACAATGTTTCTTCAGAGCAATAGGTGAACATGTGTGTTGGCGGACACAGGAAGTAACAGGATGCTAAATCTTGGGTCCTTTGGTTCTACGTCTCTTATCTTGGTTTATGGACTTTCTCACAACACACTGGCCAACATCATCTTTTTTAGAGAGATTGGCAAGTTTGCATATTCTGCTAGCTCTTTTGGGTCCCAGGTGATGAGGCACAGTGGTATCAGTGAGTCCAGGAATATCCTTCTCCCCTTTTGTTACAATGACCGAGTTGACAACACTGAGACTGGCACCCACAATGCAACCTCAAATAGATTTGTGCTCTTTTTCCCCAGTCCTTCTTGGTCTGTAGCAGGAATGACCCTTAATGAGCAGCAGGTAGACATGGCCATGGGCCAAGACACCCTGCTTCATGGGGAAGCCTTGGTTGTCATTGCCACCACTGATTTGGACCAAGTAACCCTTCCATTCTTCACCCAGAACATCAGCAGCAACTTCTGTGGGTATGCCCTTCTCAGAAACGATACAAGTTTTGCATTCATCATCCACTTTAAGGAGATTCTGGCAGCGAGTAGCTGGGAGACAGGTGTTCAGCTTCATCCTAAAACAGCCTGCTGCCTCTAAGGTGCCATGGAAAAGAGCAAGCTTTAGCATTCAAGCGTACCTTTGACAAGAGCTTAGCTTTTCTTTTTTTTTTTATTAAAAAATTTTTTTAACATTTATTTATTTTTGAGAGACAGAGAAAGAGCATGAGTTGGGGAGGGGCAGAGAGAAAGAGGCACAGAATCTGAAGCAGGCTTCAGGATCTGAGCTGTCAGCACAGAGTCTGACAGGGGGCTTGAACTCACCAACTGCGAGATCATGACCTGAGCTGAAAGTGGGACACTTAACCTACTGAGCCACCCAGGTGCCCCAAAAACTTGGCTTTTCTGATCAACTAATTCTGTTCAACACTTGTGACATTATTGGTATCCATTTTGACTGGTAATTTATGCAAACTAGAGTTTCTTAGATGACTTCAGTCTAAAAAGTCTTTTAGGTAATCCTACCATTGTTTTTTTAACTAAAGTGTTTTGTTTTTATAAGTCCCATGTTGTGACTGACCATAGTTTCCTCATGATAAATATTAACTTGAGCATATCATGCAAATTTCTTTTCCATTTCTGAAGGTTATGTTCATTTCACATCTTCCTTGACTCTCTCAGCTATTTCCTCTGTGTTAAATATTCTTCTTCCCTTTTTGTGGGTCAGTGAAACTCCTACTCTTTATTAAAGTCTCAAAATGTTAAGCTACTCAGTAAAGATTTTTAGCTTCTTGTTTTCCCACTTCAAATTGTATCCCCTTCTATGATCAGCATTTTTACATAATACTTAATTTTCACTTGTTTCCATTCTTTCATGTACTAAAAAGAAGAGATTACATCTTAATTATTTGCCTATACATTTATTCTAGTATATTTATTGACCTATATATATTTCTTAAATTAAAGTTGCTTTCTCTTTGTTTGTCTGTTAGAGACAGAATAGTCATGTGTTGTTAGGAAAACTTCTGATTTTTATGAATTGAGTGTGCTCTCTGTTCCATCATCAGTAAAGTAATATTTGATCAAGTTTCTTCATCTTTCTTTAGCCAATGTGTACTCCACATCTCCAGTTTTATTGTCATCTTCTTAGTCCCTCAACACTAGATATTTTTAACTTATGGATAATGAGGTATTATGTCACGTGCATGTCTTTCCATCTCAAATTTTGAATTAACAGCTCTCAACAAGCTGTTTCCTCAATGCTTTGTTTTCACAACTGCATAACCATTCATTATGTTCCTCTATGGATTTTAATCCTCTTAAAACCTACTCTTTTCTAAATTTGGCATTGCCTAAATATCATAATTTGTTTTCTTTTATTATTTATTTTGATTGTAATAAAATTTCAATCCATTTACTTATTTTTCCTGGTTTCAGGAATAGAATTTAGTAATTCATCACTTATATACAACACCCTGTGCTCATTCCAAGTGCCCTCCTTAATACCCATCACCCATCTAGCCCATTTTCTCCCACCTCCCTCCATCAACTCTCAGTTTGTTCTCTATCATTAAGAGCATTTTATTATTTTTCAATCCATTTTAAGTCTATTAGTCTTTCTCATCATAATTACACAGTGATGTAATATGATAATCTGATGAGGAACAATGCAGTGCAATGTAGATATGACTAGCTCATGCAATGTCATTGTCTTCTAGGAGAACCTGGCAGAATGATTCCTTTGCTTTATATTCTCTGTCAAGCCTCTTTCTATATTAGGGAGGCTATTCTCAAATTTATGTGAATCCAGTTCAGTCCAGGTACTTGATGATTCTTAATTCTGCACAATTGCACCCTGCAAAGTTTTCTTTGAAGAAGAATGGATTAAGTCCCAGCAAACATATATATGTGTGTATGTATATATATATGTATACGTATATATATATATACGTATATATATATACACGTATATATACATACGTATATATATATATATATATATATATATATATATATATATATATGTATTTTTCCCCATCTCTGGTGATAATACTGCTCTTATAAAAACATTGACCAACATTCGAAAAGTAAGGCTTACAGCAAATTAGGGATTATAGTTCATAATTTACAAAAATTCTTCCTGTACCTTGGTGACTGATTTTACTCAAAAACAAGATGTTATAAGTTTCTGTTGTTTCCCCAAACAGTCCTAGTCAGAAACTAGTCCTTGTTAAAAAGTTATTGCAAATTGACTTCTGCTCTATTCTGCTTGTATAACTACAAGGCAATTCTATGTAATCACAACCTCCAGAGAGCTAAAATATTTCTCTGGATTATTACTTCCAAAAAAGGTAATATACCATTCACTAGGTAAGAGTAGAACTATTTATTTGCCTCTTGCAACATATATTTACACATATGTGTCTCTGTGTGTGTATATATACATACATAGAATTTTACTATATGTAAGGTATTTCAGTACCTACTACTTGAGTAATACATAGTAGTTACGAGTGGGTTCTTTCCTATCAGACTCATCATATTTCTCTTTGTTCTGCTGCTTATGCAATTCGTAACCTGGAGCAAATTATTTAATATCTCTCTCCCCCATTTTCTTATATTCAACATACAGAAAACAATATCTTCCTAGTGTTGTTACAGGCATTTCATGAGGTAATATAGGTAAAGCAAACCTTCACACACCGCTAGGATAATCTGACAGGCAGAGGGAACATAAGGATTAAAACACAGTTTCTGTCTTCCAGGACTTAAATCTACATCTGCTTATATAAACTGAAAAGAAAGAAGTTAGAGGTGTATGTTAGGATAAATAAATAAATTATATAATTGATAAATGATGACAATATTTAAACCTTTTATGTGATAACTCTCTAATACTCTTCTTCCTAAATTCTTTTCATTTAATGCAAGCATTTTAACAAAGCAATGTAAGTTCAGAAAGTACTGAAAGGTCAAAAATTTGAGGTACCACTGGCTTAAATGTAAGAAATGTTCACATGAATGTTTTTATGCTGTTCACATGTTAGGTATTTTAGCTTTTAGTATCTTTGATCATGTACTATGTAAATATGGTACTCAATAGAGAAATAAAGTAATATCAGCATATTGAGGATCAAATTTCTGGCAAATTCCTCAAAGGCAGAACTTGACAAGGAATAAGAGAGTCATAAGAATATTCACTGTGTTATATTGACCAGAGGAAAGATGGGGAAAAAATGAGAACATGACATTAAGCCCAAGCCTGGCTCAGTAACAAACAGGAAAACCTTGTCAGCGTCAAACACTGGAAAACAAAACAAAACAAAACAAAACGAAACAGTGAAATTTGGGTGGTTTTATAAGAAGAGAATTTGTATTTCCCAGAGCGTTTTTCTTACAATCTGTAACAAGTTTGATATCCTTTTTATACTAATCACAGTCTGTTCTCCTCTGTATTGCATGAGCACTTTCCTGGTCAAGTTAGGAAATTTGTGTGCAGATATCACCATTTTACAGTTAGAGAAACCCAAAGAGAAAGCATGGCAACTTTCTGAGATTCAAATTCCTATGAATTTCATGCCTTTGAGTGCAGGTTTCTTTTCTTCAAAAGACTGTGACATAGGACAGTGGCAAAGTGTTTGTAAACAGCCTCTGGCCTTGGCCAGTTGTTCCTTATGTGGAACTCTAAGGCCCTTTGTTAAGAATACTTATCATGCAATGAGTAATTAATTGTTGAAAGTACTTTACTTACTGGCTTTTTGCTCTAGTTCAAGACTTAGGTATGTGCTTCTAATGATTATGTTCAGTAATAGTTAAAATGATTTCATTACTGACAAACTTGGAGTAAGTCTGCACAGTTCATTATATCTTTTATATTATTTCACAATAAAAATTATTATTTCACAATTCATTATATCTTTTATATACTTCTAGATTCTTAGGAGTCTAGAATTGCAGCATTAAGAGACATGATGATTCTTTTCTTCTCAGTACTATCATTTGATGATAAAAGTGAATTCCTTTGGGTTTAAGGAATTTGAGCATCTTATCATGTAACGCTTTGAAGTAAAAACCATGAAGTCCTCATTTTTTGTTAAGCAATGATCTGATGATGTTAATGTGTTATACATACTTTTTGGATTCTGCAGTGCATTCTTGGGAAGTTAGCAATCTGCAGTCATTCACAAATGAGAAATAAGAAGCCAAATACAAGAAGATGTTAATTTCCTAGGTTATAGGGAGATTTAATGATTAGCTGTCGGTGTACCTCAAAGCATATTGCCAGGAAGCCCAATATATCCAAAAGGTATTCCAAGTAAAGCTTAGTTCAGACCTTTCCAGTAAAGTGACATTTCTCTCTTCTCAGTAATCCTAGACTCTTTATGGGCTCATGGTAACAAAAAGGAAAGAAATCTGTGTCTTGAATAACTCAGGAGATTTGATTCCCATTGACATTAAAAGAAATGTTGACGTAGCATCTCAAATACTTCTCAAATAATAACACAATACACAAAATAATAACATGTATACTTTATAAAAAGGAAGCAAAGAAATAGGTTTGCACTGTAAAAATAATAAATTATCAAAAATAGTAACAAATATCAAAACTGTATCATCGAGGACAAAATGGTAGACTTCTATTGCTTATTGTAAGTGGCAAATATAACTACCATTTGTGTATCCTTCTTTTTAGGTTATGCTAACATAGTTAATACTTAGTTTGAGGTTGAAAGAATACCATCATCAGAGTTCTAGGTGAAATTATTAGTCATTCCAAACAAGTCGTTCCAAATATGGGGGAATACTGTACGTGGGTGATAATACAAGGAGCAGAATACAGACATGGGAAACATTGTGATGACTGCTCTCGGGGTTGTGGATATCCAAGTCATTGATGTGGCCCTAATTTGAGAAGAGTGCGGGAGTAGTGAGCATTTACAGAATAATAAAAGGGGCGGGAGTTGAAGGTGGACCGAATGGAGACGTTGCAGAGAGCATATGGATACCAAACAGTTGTGACGGAGCAGCCCAATCTGATTTCTAATGATTAGCATTCATTCTGAATTTGAGTAGATGCCGAGCAGAAATTGATGATCTTCTGTGTTGAGCATAGGAATTACGGTTGTAGGAGATTCTAAACTTCAGAGTGGGACTCCTATTTCATTTATTTGAAAGGAAATGCCAAAGTCCAAGAAAGTAAATTGTAGCTAACATAATGAAAAAGTCATTTGCTTTCAGATGGACTGTACAAATATGACGAATACCAAATTAAAATAAGCACCACCATCTTTGCTCTTTGGTATGACATGCATTCCTACTCATTCAAGGTTATCTTTCTATCCGTCATATGTGGTACCTTAGTTACCAAGGAAAAGAGACTGCTGGCTGGCCTTGTTCTGCACAGAGTACAATATAACATTGTGGAAATACTTACTCTCCCCTAAATCGGACCTTTTAGCAGGAACTAGATATTAGACATGGTAGAAGGTTAACACCTTTTTGGTTTGCTTTCTGGTCCAGGTTTTAAACTGTTCCCTCTTCTTTTCTGTCAGCTTTTTGGAGTCTTTTTGTAAATCAAAACACAAAGACCTTGAGCCACAATCTCAAAGTTGCAATTCCATCTTTTCAACAACTTGTTATATATATTTGGCAATTCATCTCTTTGTGATTCCCTTTCTCATCCTAGAAGAGAAACTAATAACTGTCACTCACCTTCATTCTTACCCACATTGTAAAGAATCAATTATTAATGACTGCAAAGCACTTCCCAAACAGAAAGCAATAGATGTTCTTTAAAATAAGTATTTTTCATGATATAAGCTATACTGCCTCTTTGTATTTGGTAGAGATGTTCATTTATTTATGATTCATTTTATAGAAAATAAAATATTTTACTGGGGAAAAATAAATATCATCACCAAAGAAATAGTTAAAAGCTTCCAGCCAGAGTTTTCATTTTTATCTCTTTGTGTATAGACTATATGCAACAGTCCATACTTTCATTTGGTGATTTTCATAACATTGACACATAAATAAAAGGAGTTAGAACTCATATCTTGTACGTATTTGACAAGCTCTAACAGAATTGTTTGCAAAATTTTATTGAAATCCCTGCCTTCATTTATCTTTGTTAGCACAAGCCTCAGAAACCAGTGGTATGGAATTCTTGTATAATTTAACTCTAAGAGAATTAGGTGTGCAGGTGTTCAGAGAATAGCCTATTTTTCTAAGTAAATAAAATCTTTTGGGAGAAAATATATTATTTTTATTACCTTATGAAAGAATATCCAATTGGTTTGATTCATTTCTAAAAGAACAAACAAAAAATATATTGCCAAGAAGCAGATGAGAAACCAAGAAACAAAAATGCAATTAGTTGCCAGTAATCTCACGAACTTGAAATAGTATAACAAAGTGAAATTGCTCGAACGGCTACAACAAAGAGTGTTAGAGCTGCAATGCTTCTTAAGATTGCTATATTAAACAAGGGCATGTGCACATTTAAGCTGTATTTCAAAGATTTTGATCTGTGAGCACTTTTCTCCTTGCCGCGCGCTATCCCAAATTCATCATACAAACATTCGCACTCTGGAGAGCGGAGGGAAACTTAGGAAAGATAGTCCTTGTAAAAACTTCAAGTGTTTCTCTTTCCTCTCCAGTTGGTAGGCTGGGCCTCGTGTAAACTTTCCTAGATAAATGAGTTTCAAGTGCATTTTGAAAGGTCTGTACAAAAGAAATTTAGTACTTTCCATTTTAATGGCTTGCAGTCCTGATGGAAGTTCTTTCTCTTAGCCAACCTAAACGCTTTATACAACATTTCAAGCTCACTTATTCTTGTTCTGCCCTCGGTGGCATCGGAGTACCGATCAGCACCTTCTATGTAATAATCCTTCATGTAATTGAAAACCAACTTGTTTCCCCAGCCTATTTTCCAACTTAAATAATATTAGTTCCCTTAACCTTTCCTCTGAGATTCTATTTTCCAAGCTATTAATCATGTTTATTGCTTGTCCTTAAACCTTCTTCAAGTTTTCCAAGGTCTTTTTAACTTAGTGAGTCCAGGCTTGCACACGGCACTGTGATTATGCTAGGAGAATTACTTCTCACATCGTATGCATTGTTCTTCTGTTTCTCTGTCCAGGGAGTTCGAATTGCTAATTCACCTTTGAAATGTGACTCTTAACACTCTTGTACTCCTTGCTGTTGCCTTCCTACCACCAAATCCATCGTTTCCCATATAATGATCAGAGTTTACCTTTAAGTACACTACTTTTGCCTTTAATTCTGAACGTTTCTAGGTACAAAAAACATTTTTAATTTTCTATTTCTTGTTTAAAATGGAGTGCCTGCTCACCTCGCCTTAGTACTTGTTTGTTTTTTTCAGATAGGTGTTTGAGACTTTAAGATACGCATACAATTTTATATCAAAAGAGGCACTGTTATTAGATTTACAGCAGGCTAACATTTCTTTATTTGGCAGCTTTCAGCTTCTTGTGTCTTCCGGATTTTATGTGTGATTCATTTTAAAATGAAATAAAATTTAAAACATGGGCACATATTTCTTGCATAGCTGTAATCACCACAATGCTTTTCACTTCCAATATCATCATTGTTACTTCTCACAAAATTAGTATCTACAAATTTCTTAGTTGCGTATTTTAGGCTTTCTACAAACTTCTTAGTTGTATTTAGACTTTCTCTGTTCCTACAATGGAGCATATTTGGCTCCCACTAATACTTAGAGTCCTCAGCATGTTGATTCCAATCTTCCTTACATTCTTTTCTCCATTTTTTTCCAAACGAGAGCAATAGGAAATATAATTACATTTCATTTCCCTTGTATATGATTTCCTTCATGCAGTTCTGCAGATATTTTTTTTACCATGCCTCACTTTCCAGTTTTTAGCCATTTTCATATGCTGTAATAAAATATACATGCATTAAACCAATATGCCACAAATGATTTTTTCTCTATCAATATTTTTTAAAAGCTAAATAGACCATCCATGCATTTTACAAACGCATCTACATAATGCAATGCATCATTTAAAAATGAGCCATATATTGTTAAATTTTTCTATAGCTACCTAATTCTGAAACTAGTTTAAAACCCATTTGTTTGCAGAAAAAAAAAGTTATCACCTTGTAAAAACAGAGGTGTTAAAATAATGAGGTATGGTTCCTTCCTTGCCATGGCCAAAAACCTACTGAGATTCTGTTTCCTTAAGCTAAGATTCTATTTACCTTAAGAAGAAATAGATTAAAGATTTTATTGTTTATCCCTCACCCTTTTCCACTTATTTTGAATAGTACAAATATTTTAGAATTTATGAAAACTAGAGATTCCTCTGAGTCCCTTTCCAATTCTGCTGAACATTACAATTTTTGCTTTGCCTTTAGATCATGAAGATCCTATCTTTATGTAGCTTTTGTTTAGAGAATTTTGTCTTAGCTTGATTTCCAAGAATTTGTAAGGTATGTGCTTTTTTTTAAAAGTATGTACGAATAGGTTGAAATAGTATGCCACATGTTCATTTAACCTTCCTAATAATTGTTGACATGGAGCATTTTAGCATAATATTTACATGGTTTATCTCACGCATACTCACAACAAGCCACAATTAGTTACTACTGTCATCATCCCTGTGTTACTAAGACATGAAGTGGGCCTGTTTCTGAACTGTTTATAAAGCCTAGAAGTGGTGATTATATGTTTCTGAACTGTTTATAAAGCCTAGAAGCTGGGATTTCGTCCCAGCTAATGAAACACTAGTGCCCATGTGCCTCTAACTGAGCCACCCAGCAGGGAAGAATTGATGTTTAAAATGCAACTGATATCACAAGACATACCTAACTGATCCATGATCAGCCGTTCAATACGGATTCTGTTAATTCTCCTTGGGGAGAAAATAAGCAAAGGTCTTCATGAGTGTTATTCTGCTGCAATTATATGTTAGTTTTCTAAATGACTTATTGTACCATTAGTTTACAAAATACAGTCATGTTTATTGTTTACATTCCTTTATAAGGATACATTGGAAAGGTCTGACTGCCATTTAAAAATAAGATGAACTGATGTTACATTTCTAAACTATATATAATTTTTCAAAATAATATTGTAAAATCACAGCTTTTAAAGTAATTAAATACACATGATATACTATAATTTTACGTATCAGAAACTTTAAAAGGAATCTCTTATGTTGAGTATTCTTTTTTCAATATATGAAATTTATTGTCAAATTGGTTTCCATACAACACCCAGTGCTCATCCCAAAAGGTGCCCTCCTCAATACCCATCACCCACCCTCCCCTCCCTCCCACCCCCCATCAACCCTCAGTTTGTTCTCAGTTTTTAACAGTCTCTTATGCTTTGGCTCTCTCCCACTCTAACCTCTTTTTTTTTTTTTCCTTCCCCTCCCCCATGGGTTCCTGTTAAGTTTCTCAGGATCCACATAAGAGTGAAAACATATGGTATCTGTCTTTCTCTGTATGACTTATTTCACTTAGCATCACACTCTCCAGTTCCATCCACGTTGCTACCAAGGGCCATATTTTGTTCTTTCTCATTGCCATGTAGTACTCCATTGTGTATATAAACCACAATTTCTTTATCCATTCATCAGTTGATGGACTTTTAGGCTCTTTCCATAATTTGGCTATTGTTGAGAGTGCTGCTATAAACATTGGGGTACACGTGCCTCTATGCATCAGTGTTCCTGTATCCCTTGGGTAAATTCCTAGCAGTGCTATTGCTGGGTCATAGGGTACATCTATTTTTAATTTTTTGAGGAACCTCCACACTGTTTTTCAGAGCAGCTGCACCGGGTTGCATTCCCACCAACAGTGCAAGAGGGTTCCCAATTCTCCACATCCTCTCCAGCATCTATAGTCTCCTGATTTGTTCATTTTAGCCACTCTGACTGGCGTGAGGTAATATCTCATTTTGGTTTCAATTTGTATTTCCTTGATGAGGAATGATGTTGAGCATCTTTTCATATGCCTGTTGGCCATCTGGATGTCTTCTTTAGAGAAGTGTCTATTTCTATTCATGTTTTCTGCCCATTTCTTCACTGGATTATTTGTTTTTTTGGGTGTGGAGTTTGGTGAGCTCTTTATAGATTTTGGATACTAGCCCTTTGTCCGATATGTCATTTGCAAATATCTTTTCCCATTCCGTTGGTTGCCTTTTAGTTTTGTTGGTTGTTTCCTTTGCTGTACAGAAGCTTTTTATCTTCATAAGGTCCCAGTAATTCATTTTTGCTTTTAATTCCCTTGCCTTTGGGGATGTGTCGAGTAAGAGATTGCTACGGCTGAGGTCAGAGAGGTCTTTTCCTGCTTTCTCCTCTAGGGTTTTGATGGTTTCCTGTCTCACATTCAGGTCCTTTATCCATTTTGAGTTTGTTTTTGTGAATGGTGTGAGAAAGTGGTCTAGTTTCAAGCTTCTGCATGTTGCCGTCCAGTTCTCCCAGCACCATTTGTTAAAGAGATTGTCTTTTTTCCATTGGATGTTCTTTCCTGCTTTGTCAAAGATTAGTTGGCCATACGTTTGTGGGTCTAGTTCTGGGGTTCCTATTCTATTCCATTGGTCTATGTGTCTGTTTTTGTGCCAATACCATGCTGTCTTGATGATGACAGCTTTGTAGTAGAGGCGAAAGTCTGGGATTGTGATGCCTCCTGCTTTGGTCTTCTTCAAAATTACTTTGGCTATTCGGGGCCTTTTGTGGTTCCATATGAATTTTAGGATTGCTTGTTCTAGTTTCGAGAAGAATGCTGGTGCAATATTGATTGGGATTGCATTGAATGTGTAGATAGCTTTGGGTAGTATTGACATTTGGACAATATTTATTCTTCCAATCCATGAGCAGGGAATGTCTTTCCATTTCTTTATATTTTCTTCAATTACCTTCATAAGCTTTCTATAGTTTTCAGCATACAGATCTTTTACATCTTTGGTTAGATTTATTCCTAGGTATTTTATGCTTCTTGGTGCAATTGTGAATGGGATCAGTGTCTTTATTTGTCTTTCTGTTGCTTCATTGTTAGTGTATAAGAATGCAACTGACTTCTGTACATTGATTTTCTATCCTGCAACTTTGCTGAATTCATGTATCAGTTCTAGCAGACTTTTGGTGGAGTCTATTGGATTTTCCATATATAGTATCATGTCATCTGCAAAAAGTGAAAACTTGACTTCATCTTTGCCAATTTTGATGCCTTTGATTTCCTTTTGTTGTCTGATTGCTGATGCTAGAACTTCCAACACTATGTTAAACAACAGCGGTGAGAGTGGGCATCCCTGTTGTGTTCCTGATCTCAGGGAAAAAGCTCTCAGTTTTTCCCCATTGAGGATGATGTTAGCTGTGGGCTTTTCATAAATGGCTTTTATGATGTTTAAGTATGTTCCTTCTATCCCAACTTTCTCAAGCGTTTTTATTAAGAAAGGGTGCTGAATTTTGTCAAAGGCCTTTTCTGCATCGATTGACAGGATCATATGGTTCTTATCTTTTCTTTTATTAATGTGATGGATCACCTTGATTGATTTGCGAATGTTGAACCAGCCCTGCATCCCAGGAATGAATCCCACTTGATCATGGTGAATAATTCTTTTTATATGCCGTTGAATTCGATTTGCTAGTATCTTATTGAGAATTTTTGCATCCATATTCATTAGGGATACTGGCCTGTAGTTCTCTTTTTTGACTGGGTATCTGTCTGGTTTAGGAATCAAAGTAATACTGGCTTCATAGAATGAGTCTGGGAGTTTTCCTTCCCTTTCTATTTCTTGGAATAGCTTGAGAAGGATAGGTATTATCTCTGCTTTAAACATCTGGTAGAACTCCCCTGGGAAGCCATCTGGTCCTGGATTTTAGGTTGAATATTTTTAATAAGCCTTTTTGTAATTAAGAACTCCTGAGAATATTCTAGTGCTATGTTATAGTCCCCAAACCATCTAGTTCGCTTTTATCAAGGTTGGATTCCTTTACTTTCCATTCCAAATCTAAGACCAGGCTAAACCAGTCCTGGTACCGGTATTTTTGTTCTTGCCCTTCATGTCCACATGAATTGTAAATATGTATATGAGGGAAACGCATGACCTTTTTCAGTCAATCTTTTAATTTAGGCTATAATGATAGGGATTACTTTGGGAGTTGGTGTGCATTGGCAACTCCACAGTGAAGCAAACAGAGGTAAATAATGTAATCACAGCAGCAGCTGGGTTGCGGGCATGCCAACAGTGAACTTAGAGCTTCCTAGGCAGCTGGGGCAGGTGTTAGTGATCTAAATGAGGTTGGTGGAACGACTTTTATTACTTTACAATAGTTCTGGCAACTAGACCTATGTTCCTGCCATTCCAGTCCTAGTTCCCACTTTATTTTCTGTGGTTTTCCAGCAGGTTTTTAAAAGTTTTATATCACCCCCAACAGCTTTACTACCACCTCTCTCTCCAGGCCAGATGAAGAAGTAATGCACAGGATTGTAGCACTTCATTTTGCAGTATACGTTAGAAGCATAACCATAATTTAAACATCCTGCCAGTAGTTCTTTTAGTAATAAAGTGACCCCAGACATAATGGCAAACACTACCCCGTTTTGCAATAACAGGGATGTATTATCTTTTTCTCTAACACTAAATCAACAAAATTGATGGAATGCCTGCCATATATAAGACACTTTTATAATAACTATTTAGAAGTAGTTTCCCTGTCTTTAAGGAGTTTAAAGACTGTTGAGAAAGCCGGCTATAAGCTATGAAATAAAACTAACAATAGATGTTAGCGATTGGCCAGTGCCAAATTAATGGTATAGATAAGAAATTCTATAGGATTTTCAAGGTGATCAAAGGTATATAGAAAATTCACATACATGGACTCTGTGGACTTGGTAAGGCATAAAGATAATGAGAATTTAGATAAAGTCAAAAGAAAAATAAACATAGTGTAAAATTGGCATCCATTCCAGTTTATCTCTAGCAGATAGCTTCTGTTTGACAACAATGGGAGATAATACAGAGAAAATAATGGAACAGTTGTGTGGCAATAATTATAGTTACAATAATAATGATATTAAAGTAGCTAAAATATAGATGCTTACTGTGAGCTAAATACTATATGTTTTCTTTGTGCTAAATTGTATTAGTTTAATCCTCAGAACAAAATCATACAGCAGATAGTATGATCTTTCTGAAACTTATGTATAAGGAAATTGAAACTTAGGGAAAGTAAATACTTGTACAAGGACATATTCCCTTAATGATAAAGCCAAGGCTTGAATGCATATCTCTTTGATGTAAGAACTTTTTTATTTAGCAAGAGCTCACTTTGCCATCGGAGGAACAACTTAATGCATGGCAGCATGAGGGCAGAACTAGGATAAGAGAAAATTATTTAAGAGGATAAATAGATTTGTAGATAGACAGAGATAGGTCTCAGATATGTCATCGAAGATAGACATATCTATATCTCAGACAGATATATCTCAGGTATATATTGCAGTAAGGAGAGACAAAAAGTCATTTGGAGTACCGTGGACTCTCTCACCTCCTTTTTTTGCCACTCTCCCTTTGTAGATCCTTCTACCCTCTTTGTTCTTTCCCAAATATGGAAGAGATCTTAGGGCCACGAGGGCTTCCTGACTAGGATGTACATGTTGTTCTCTCTTCCTCTGGAAGGAAGTATGGTTTTCTCTCTGTCTCTTACAAGGTTTTACTCAAATATTACTTCTCATGGGGGCTTCTCTTGACAATTCTGTTAAAATGCACGAACCTCCTTCTCCAGGTACTTCTGATCAACCTTATGTTACTTTGACTTTTGCTTTTATTCCATAGCATTTTTCACTTCAAAAAATATTCCATAATTTAGTTACTTATTATGTATGTTGCTCATTGTCTCTCTCTAACCTCTCCAAAATATAAACTTAACAAGGGAAAAAGATCTTCTCTGTTTTACTCATTGATATATCCAAGAGCCTAGAAGGCAGTCAAGTATATATAGTTGTTCAAATATTTTTTGAATGAATGATTATATCATTAAAAACTTATTACTCAGATAACTAATACCCATTCTTGAGCCAAAGCATAAGAGATTCTTAGAAACTGAGAGCAAACTGAGGGTTGATGGGGGGTGGGTGATGGGTATTGGGGAGGGAACCTTTTGGGATGAGCACTGGATGTTGTATGGAAACCAATTTGACAATAAATTTCATATATTGAAAAAATAAATAAATAAAAAAAACAAAACAAAAAACAAAACAAAACAAAAAAAACTTTAGAAATATATAAAGCATCATAAAACATTAAAATAACCATAATTTCACCAATGATAAATATTATTAACATTTATTATTACAGTTTTATGCATTCATATATTTCTATTACTAAAAAACAGTTCTGAATCTATCCATTTTCAAAAATATTAGACATTAAAAATATCTTATCGAGATTATTTTTGAGACATTTTCATTTGGAATAATATTTATAAATATGAATTTTAGTTATTCAATGTCACCAAGACTTTTGTTTTCACAGTTTAGATGGATTTTATGATTGTATGTCTTTAATTATGAATGTAGAATACAATTGGAGATATGATGATCAGTAAGATTTTTTCATTGACAATAAAAGCATTGTTTAAAAATATTATCCAATGGTTTATAATCCAAAATGTGATTTCAAAGTAAAAGTTTTCAGTGAGATGAGGCAAGGAAGATGAATGTAGAAATGATACTGCTGCTAAAACATTCCAAATGTCCAGACCAGTAAGCTACACAAATGAAAGCTTTTCAATATTTCCATATTCATTAACCTTTAATATAGCATCCATCACCTTGAGCAGCATTTATTATTTATACATCTCTATGTCTTGTATATTATTTCTCTCTAAATCATTCTCCATATTGAAGGGAGTGAGGAGTGATATACCTGATATATCTTAAAACCAAATATGTGACCTACATATATATATGAGCATTTATAATTTAAACTAAAAGCCTAAACTAAATAGTAATAAAACATAAGAAATGTAATTTTATGAAAAAACTGAAATATTACAGACATAAGTGCTATGAGTAAGGTAGACAAGGCATGTCCATTGCATGAAACAGTGAGAAAATGCTTTAGATTTTGTGATGAGGTAAAGCCTCTCTAAGCAGGTGAAATTCTAGCTGAGAACTGGGGGATGAGAAGAAAGCAGCTAAACAAAGTCTATGGGAGAGATTTCTAAGCCAGCATGTTTTTCTTCATCATGAAAAGTGTACTCCTCAATCCCCATCCCTTATGTCACCCATCCCTACACCCACCTTCCCTCTGGTAAGCATCAGTGTGTTCTCTATACTCAAGAGTCTGTTTCTTAGAGCATCTGGGTGACTCAGTTGGTTGAACATCCAACCCTTGATTTCAGCTCAGGTTATGATTTCTCAATTCATGAGTATGAGCCCCCGTTGGACTCTGTGCTTACAGCTTGGAGCCTGCTTGAGATTCTCTCTTTCTCCATCTCTCTTCTCCCCTTCTCTCCCCTCCCCCATTCATGCTCTCTCCATTTCCTTCTAAAATCAGAAAGAGAGAAAGAAAGAAAGAAAGAAAGAAAGAAAGAAAGAAAGAAAGAAAACAACAAAGAATAATCTTTGAATACATATTCAACCTACCAAGATTAAATCATGATGAAATAGAATAACTGGACATACAGATTACTAGAAAAGAAAGAAAGAAAGAAAGAAAGAAAGAAAGAAAGAAAGAAAGAAAGAAAGAAAGAAAGAAAGAAAGAAAGAAAAGGAAAATGCAGTGCAGAAAATGCAACTGGAGCTCATTAAACAAAAGAGACAGTGATGTGAGTTGAAGTTGGTGAGATTGATGGATGCCAAGATGATAGAGATTCATAGTGTCTAGTAATGAGTTTAGATTTTACTCTCTGTGAAGTTAGAAGTCCTTGGATGATTTTAGCATAAGGTGTTATATTATTTACTTTAGGTTTTCCGAATCTTAATCTAACTGCTTAATGCTATTGGATTGAAGAAAGGAGTGGTTGTAACTGGTTATGTAAGATTAGAAGCTATACATTGTTGTTAACAATATTATATGCTTGAAAGTTACTAAGATAGTTAATCTTATATGTTCTCATAACACACACACACACACACACAAATGGTAATTATGTGATTATGTGAATTGATGCATGTGTCAACTAACCTTATTGTGGTAATCATTTTGCAACATATATGTTATGTTTTACATACCTTAAATTTATATAATGTGATATGTCAATTATATCTCAGTAAAACTGGGCAAAAGAAAAAGAAGCACAGAGACGGTGGAGCATGAATGACCTAATCAGTTGGTCTAACCAAGATTTTGAATCTTGAGACCAGAGTTGAAGAAATTAGCATATTTTACCTGATTCCTGATACTTGGCCATACATTTACATGATTTGGGAATGGGCATATTTTCATATTTATTATTTTTACATTATACACAAACATAATGTTCACAAGTGTGTATAAAAATAAGTAACAATCTTTGAATACATATTCAAAGATTAAATCATGATGAAATAGAATATCTGGACATACAGATTACTAGGAAAGAGATTAAATCAGTAATCAAAAAACTTCCAACAAACAAAAATCCAGGACCATATGGCTTTACTGGGGAATTTTACCAAACATTCTAAGAATTAATACCAATACTTCTCAAACTCTTTCCAAAAATAGAAGAGGGAAGTCTTCCAAACTCATAAGGTTAATACTACCTTGATACAAACCTGACAAGGATGCCATTAGAAAAGAAAATTACAAGCCAGCATTCTTGATGAACATAGATGCAACAATTCTCAACAAAATATTAGCAAACTAAATTCAGGAATACATTAAAATAATCATACACCATGACTAAGTTGGATATATCCCAGAGATACCAGGATGGTTCAACATCTACAAATCAGTGTGATACACCATGTTAACGAAATGAAGGATAAAAATCATATGGTCATCACAATAGATGCAGAAAAAGCATTTGACAAAATTCAATATCCATTTATATAAAATTCTCATTAAAGCAAATATGGAGGAAATGTACCTCAACATTACAAAGGAAATAAGCCCGCAGCTAATATCATATTCAACACTGAAGAGCTGTAAGTTTTTTCTCCAAGATTAGGAACAAGACAAGAATGCCTACTGTGGCTATTTTATTCCATATGGTATTGGAAGTCCTAGCCTGATCAATAAGGCAAGAAAAAGAAGTGAAAGACATCCAGATTGGAAAGAAAGGAGTATAACTATCACTATTTGTGGGTGATATGGTATTATATATATAAAAAAACTATAAAGAATCCATCAAATATGGTTAGAACTAATAAATGAATTCCATAAAATTGTAGGATACAACATCAATACACAAAAATCTTCTTCATATCTATACACTATTAATGAACTGTTATAAGGAGAAATTAAGAAAATAATCCCATTTACAATTGCATCAAAAAGAACTAAACGCCTAAATTTAACAATTTTTCAGTGGTCTTTTACATCAACTCCATGTTTCAGAGATTAAATATCATAGTTTTCTTGAAATGGCTTTCCTATTTGTGAGTTAACTCATCTTTCATTTGGCCAAAACTGTATCTTCACATAAATTTTTCTGTGAATGTATATGATTACATTGTTGAATCATTAAATAGCTTAAAATTATTTTCTATTTCCTTTGCATATAAAAATAAACCTACTCAGGAAGAGTCAACACTGTCTTTTTTCCCACAGTGACTTGTCAAATTTGATCTGTTGGCCTCTGGCTTCTGATATTGTTAATGTGATGTTGAAAACTATAAAATAATTCCAGTTGTTTGTTTTCTTTGTGGGCAATATATTTTTATTTTTCTTTGTGTCTTTTTTTTGAAATCTAAGACAAGTCTTATGTGCTCTTATATATAAAAGTTTTATAGGGGATGAGCTATTTTCTTTGGCAGATTAAGAGCAACTTGCTTTTCCAAAGTATCTTTTATTTTTCCAGAGAAGAGTTCAAGTTTCACTGGACTAAGCAAGGACAGCTTTTAAACAAACTATTCCAGTGTTTTGTATGAATCCTGGACATTTTTACTAGGATCAAAATAATACTTTTTTTTTTAAAGAAAAAAAACATCTTTTAAATGTTTATTTACTTTTGAGAGAGACAGGGAGAGAGAGAGAGAGAGAACGAACACGTGCATGAGCAGGGAAAGGACAGAGAGAGGGAGACACAGAATCTGAAGCAGGCTCCAGGCTCTGAGCTGTCAGTACGGAGCCCAACATGGGGTTTGAACTCACAAACTGTGAGATCATGACCTGAGCCAAAGTCGGAGGCTTAACCAACTGAGCCACCCAGGCACCCCAAAATAATACTTCTAATTATACACTTTTTCTAATTTAAAAGTAAATTTATAAATAAGAATGAAAACTAAATATTTTACAGTCTTTTAAAAATAAGTGTTCAAATTATTATGAGTAAATTATTCAAAATGAATGAAAGAAAATTGATAAAATGGAAAAATGAAAAATAGTCATTTAGCTAAGAAGTTGGAGTGTGTACATACATCTGTTGAAATGATTTTTTGAGGGTGATTGAAAATATCTTGTATTTTCCAAATGTTTATTTACATTTACATACATTTATTTACATAAATGTTTTTTATTTATAACTAAAAATATAAAAATCATGATCAGGAATATACTATTGTTTTTGAGAAAATTTGTCTATTTAAAATTTTTGGCAATACTTTGCCTGGTTTTGAAAACCAGAAGTTTTGTGACAGCAATAAAATTAAGCTTTTGCTCACTAAAACCTATGTCTAAGTTGTAAAAATTAAGCAGTTAGTCAAAATGAAATGAAATAAACTAGAATTTTATAATTCTCTTTTATTTATGTTTCCATGGAAATAAGCAGCTTCATCTATTTGAATGTTTAAACTGGACTCAGTAATTTGATGTTTAACACATTCACTGGATATCAGTTATGTGTTAGGTATAGCAAAATGATGTACATTTCCTTTTGTTGTAGTGTTCCCGAGAGAAAATTTAGTTAGCTAGTGGCTAGAATTGACTGGTAGTGGGAGATTATAAATCTTTTTGTGAGGTCTTATTTGGAACCTTGGTAGTCAAGTTTACTTGCTCAAAAATTATTAACAAATGGAAATTCTTCTTTTCAACATATTTATTTGTATGAATACAAATAATGAATGAATACATTTGCTGTTATGATTACGTACAAAATGTTGCAGCAAAATATTTGTAATAGTCGGTCCATGTACTTAGCCCATGTGTACTAGGAGAAATTTGTCTGGCTAAGGTTTCAGGTGGATGCTTTAATTTGCTTGCTAAATTATATCAGTTAGGTTTATATTCAGCCATCGAGAGAGAAACTCAAAATAATTGTGATTAAAAAAAGCTAGAGAGATTTATTTCTTTCTCAAATAAAAGGCCAGAGGTAGATTGTCAAGGGCTGTTATCATTTTCTGCGGTGACAGTTTCAGGCTTCTTTTATCTGTGCTCTGCTGTGCATGTACTTAATTTCTAGGGTCATTTCATGGTCCAGAGTGGGAGCTCCAACTCTGATATCACATATGAATTTCATGAGCAAGAAGCACAACACTTACGTTTACCTCCCACTGGCCAAACTGTAGCCACCTTTCTATAACTAGTTGCAAAGTACAAGGAGAGAAGCAATCTTCAGGCTAACTGGAATATATCCTACCCAAAATGTAAGTCTGTATCTCTAAAGAATTTGAGCAATTGATTCTGGGAAGCAAATATTCTCTGACAGATACCATTGTTAGGCACACATGGAATTTGGCACGCCACCTTATTGCTATAGATGAGACACTTCCTAAATAATAATAAAAAAAATCTATAATAGAGTTCACCCTGTTTTCTACCCCGTATACTTCCACATTTTATTTTCCAAACAGGTGAGTAATTGTATTAAAGGACAGGTAAGTCTTGTTATTTATCTGCCCTTACACTTCCGATGGCTACCATCTCACTCAGAATAAAATCTGTTCTTCATCATGGCCCTTAAGGCCGTCCATGATGTTGCCTCTCACTATTTCCCTTCCTATGAAGCCCAGTTCATCTTTTTTTTTTTTTTTTTTAGCTACCTTGACTCCTTCTTATTTCCTAAATAAGCCAAGCACGCTTCCAAATTAGGGCATTTACATGTCTTGAGAGATACTTTCCTTGACCACTGCGTTATTGTTAATCCCTTAGCCTGCTTCATTTTTCTTCATAGAAATATCACCTCCTGGGGCACCACCTCCTGGGTGGCCCAAATGGTTAAGCATTCTACCTCTGCTCAGGTAATGATCTCCCAGTTCATATGTTCAAGCCCCTTGTCGGTCTGTGCTGGCAGCTTGGAGCCTGGAGCCTATTTAGGGTTCTGTGTCTCTCTCTGTCTCTTTGCCCCTCCACTGCTCATGCTCTGTCTGTCTCTCTCAAAAATAAAAATAAACATTAAAAAAATTAAAAAAGAAATATCACTTCCTAACTCACATTAAGTATGAAATTATTTTTATCTCCTCCCATTAGAATATAAACTTCATGGGAAAAGGATCTTTGTTCATTGTTAATTTGTATCTACTCCAATTTCCTATTCCTGTAAATAATCACCACCCTTTTGCCTATTCTCCTAATCAGATATAAATGACTAATATTTATCTTTTTAAGATAACTATTTTTAATCACCGAGATGCATTTTTCCTTAACTGTGGCACTTTAATTTACTTCCTCTTTCAAGAGGATATGATCTTTATAATCATTTTGCCTTCTCTCCTCCCATCCGCTAGTTTTTGTTTCTTTTTTCCGTTACCCCTGTAGAATACATTTACTTCCTCCCTCTTAGCCTTCATTTCCTAGCATTTTTTTCTTTCCTACTCCTTCATATCTAATAGAAATTCTCTTTTTTATTTTATTATTTTTATCATTATTATTTTTTAAAAATATAATTTATTGTCAGATTGGTTTCCATACAACACCCAGTGCTCATCCCAACAAGTGCCCTTCTCAATGCCCATCACCCACTCTCCCCTCTCCCCCACCCCCCATCAATCCTCAGTTTGTTCTCAGTATCCAAGAGTCTCTTATGGTTTGCCTCCCTCCCTCTCTGTTTATAAGTATTTTTTTCCCCTTCCCCTCCCCCATGGTCTTCTGTTAAGTTTCTTAAGTTTCACATATGAGTGAAAATATATGGTATCTGTCTTTCTCTGACTGACTTATTTCACTTAGCATAATACCCTCCATTTCCATCCACGATGCTACAAAAGGCCATATTTCATTCTTTCTCATTGCCATGTAGTATTCCATTGTATAAACCACATCTTCTTTATCCATTTGTCAGTTGATGGACGTTTAGGCTCTTTCCATAATTTGGTACATGTACCCCAATGTTTATAGCAGCACTTTCAATAATAGAAATTCTCTTAATCTGGACTCTTCTGATTCAGCAGACTTTCCTTAATATTGATATTATATACTTTGAAGAGACTATCTTTCTTCATTAAATATGTACATATATAGTATATATCAAGGTTCACGTCTTTTCTTAAAAAATTGTTTTTAATGTTTATTTATTTTTGAGACAGAGAGAGACAGAGCATGAATGAGGGAGGGGCAGAGAGAGAGGGAGACTCAGAATCCGAAGCAGGCTCCAGGCTCTGAGCCATCAGCCCAGAGCCCGATACGGGGCTCGGACTCACGGACCGCAAGATTGTGACCTGAGTTGAAGTCGGACGCTTAACCCACTGAGCCACCCAGGCGCCCCTCAAGGTTCACTTCTTACCACTATTTCCTCTGCTGTTAATCTTTCCCCACATTGAGGTCTCTCTTTCAGTTTTTTCATTATTTTGGGTGACCTCTCTCCTCAAGTACTTGAGTAATAAGGTTTCTTGTTTTTTTAATAGCTCCATATAATATTTTCCCCTCCCATAACAGTTATGATATGGTTGGAATAATCTTTTTCTCTCTTATTTTCTCATTTCACTCATTTTCTCTTTTAATTCATTGTTTTCTACATCCTATTTTTGCAAATGAGAAGTTCAGTGCTATTTTTTTCTTTTTTCTTTATTCTTTTTTAGTTTTTTAGTGGCCTCTCGAATTTGAGACCTGTGTTTTAAATATCAGTATGGATAAACTCTCTCATTTGGTGAAGGCAGAAATGCTGATTAATGGCTCTCTGCTGACCATTTCCAGTGTCAAGGACACCAACAGACTCCTGTGGAAGTTCTCTTTAGACTGAAGTACTCAGACTAAGCTCTTCCTGAGGTCTGTTGGCCAAGCTCTACCCTTGATTTCTCCTGATTACCCTCCCCCCAAAGACTACTGAGGAAGGATCGCTTGGAAAATTTAGTAGAAGTAATGCCATTCCAAGTTGTTTTCCGGTTTTAGAAGAATCCTGGCTAAGCAGGTGCAAGCAAATTGTAGTTGGGTTTGAAGGGTAAGGAAGGTATACTTAGGTGTCCATATTCCCAGAATCCCTCAGCAAGAAAGAACCTCTTGTTAACAGCAGAGTGTTGAGATTAAACAAGATATGGCTTTTTTCTTCTCATAGAGATTTCCAGATAAAACAATAAATTATAAAGTGTTCATATCGAGAATGTTTACTTTCAAGTGATTTGATTATTAACTACGGAAATTATTTATTCCGTAAGATAACCCTTTGTTGGAATAATGAAAATGCTTAAATTTTATTTTACAGTGGTAAGAACAAAAATAAATTTAATTGTTAAACATTGAGAGAGTACACTAATGTTATTATAAATCACAATGACTTTTACAATTGAACTTTTGAGCAAAGAAAGGTTAACCTAATTATTCTGTTCTGGCAAGATTTTTTTTTTTATCTGAAAAGAAGGAGGTAGGAAATCTAATTAAGAATATTTCATGGATTTCAGAGAAGGGTGGTAGCATAAGAATAGACTTACAAAGATATACTTTAAAAATCTGACCTAAATGATTAAAGAACAATGAAGATGCCTGAAATCATTTTAGCATCATTGAAACAAAAAATCCTTTCTGACTGTAAGATTTAATCTCATGAAATTGCTTATATTCAACCACTTTTTGTCCTACAAAAATACCAATTTCATATGGTTCAGCTTAATATCAAACACATCCTTAGGGAAAATTCTGCAGACACACTATAATTTGATCACATATGATAGAAGAAACACACAACTAATATTATAAAGAGAATTATGCATTGTTGTAGGAAGTTGTAAAAATGTAATAAGTATCAAGTTTTTCATGACACCACTACCCTTTAGTAATTTCTTAATTTTAATTAAACAGTCAGTTGGCTGGGTTACTTGTTTAAAACATTTGTTCTTCTTTTAAAAAAGTTGTATGCATGCTATCTTTTCATAACTGCTGAGTATTTAAGGATATATCTTGTGTTTTAGTCATTTAACGTGAGGAATATTGTTCTCTATCAAAAATATAGACTTAATCTTTGTTTTGCTCCTTCAGAGGCAAATTCCATGGGCAAAATAACTCTCTATAGAATTTTTTATTTTTTATTTATTTACTTATTTTATTTTTTATGGGCCACCTGGGTGGCTCAGTCGGTTAAGCATCCAGCTTCAGCTCAGGTCATGATCTCAAAGGTTCGTGGGTTCGAGCCACACGTTGGGCTCTGTGCTGATAGCTCAGAGCCTGGAGCCCACTTTGGATTCTTTGTCTCCCTCTTTCTATCTGCCCCTCTCCTGATCATGCTACCCAGGTGCCCCTGGAATTATTTTTTTAATCCATGTGGGTCAATATGCTCATCAGGATATATCTTAATCATTATGCTCTGTCTTTATTGTGTGTGTATTGGATAATTTTTATCTAAATTTTCAGGCATTCCATTATTTCAAGAGCATTTCATTAAATATTGAACAATTTTTCCTGTACCATTTTTGTCCTATCTTCTTCAGACATACTAATTATTTCTACACTGAATCTTGGTTTTCTCCCCTCCATAATGATCATCTTCTTACTAAATCCCTTGAATTCTACCTGAAATTTACTATGATTTTCTGTGATTTTTCTCAAGCTTTTCATTTACTACTTTCAAAAATATTTTTTACTGCATAAATATATTATCTAGTGTTGGGGCACCTATGTGGTTCACTCAGGCACCCAACTCTTGATTTCAGCTCAGGTCATGATCTCATAGTTGATATGAGTTCGAGCCTCACGTAGGGCTCTGCACTGACAGTGTAGCCTCTGCTTGGAATTCTCTGTCTCCCTCTCTACCTGCCCCTCCCCCACTTGCTCTCACTCTTTCTCAAAATAAATAAACATTAAAAAAATATTAATATATATATTAATTACCTAGCGTTGCTTGTAAGAGAGGAAATTAATACTCTTCGAATAACGTAAATACATATGTATTTACAAACTGTGAAGAAAAAGTACATGGGTTTTGAAAGTACACATGAGAAGAATCTTATATTTTTCAGGTGAAATATGGGGAAAATTAATAGGAATTTATTAGCAAAAGTAGTAAGAAGAAAACACAGTTCTACCCAGTGAGAGAGTTGAGTTGAGTTGATGGTCCTGAGATGGGAAGGATCATTTCACATTAGAAAATTCTACTCCAAGGCTGATGCTGCTAGACTATAGAGGTAGAATGGGATTCTCACAAACAGAAAGCTGGAAAAAAAATAGGGCATTTGGGGCATTGTTTGTTTACTCAGATTTTAATCTAAAACTAATGAGAAAAAATTATAATCAGGGGTATAATCAGACTTAAAAATGTATCACTTCAGCTGCAGTACTAGTAATGAATTTGATGGAGAACCAAAGGAGGAGGAGTAGAAGTCTATTGAAGTAGTGAAGTGAGAATTAGCAGAATATAGAAATAGAATATAACATAGAATGGCACTATGGTATTAATCTTATTTTTCCAACATTAAAAATGTTGGAAAGTCATAGAGAAAATATGTTTGATTTCTTTCATATTTGAAATATAGACACACAATTATAATGATAAAGCTTATGGGAATGATGTTCCATAGAGTCTACTCTGGAAAATAAAGGTAAATTGAGAGAAGGCTATAAACTGACACAAATAAGGAAAGAATAAAAAAAACTGGAGTTTTCAATACTTTGCTGATAATTTATATAATTATTACCACAATCCCGTAAGGTAAATACTAGTATTATCCTAAAGATAGATAGATAGATAGATAGATAGATAGATAGATAGATGAGGGAAATGAAGTACAGAGAAGTTAAGGCACATGTTTCATCTTGTAAATTTGAGAGATGGTATAAATCAGATAAAGCACACAGAAGGAGGGAGAAGGAAGCCAGATTGAACATCGCATCCTTCCTGGACAGGTGATACGGGCAGCACATATCCTTGTTCCTCATAAATCGCAATGGGATTTGTTTTGGAGTAGTTTTCTTTTTCTTCTTCTGAATTCTAGTAACTTCCTTTTATTCTCATTCTATATCACTATAATGCCTTTTTTGATTTCTTATTCCATACCTACCATGAACTTTAAAAATTCTCTTATAGATCAAAGCCATAGAATGTTTCTTTTGTTTTTTAAACTAAATCATCTTCCAAAGTGGTCTCTTCATGCCTTTGTTTTTTTTTTTTAACATATCATATTCCTCTTTCATTTTGAATAGATTCCATATTGTGTCTTTTCTTTCATATCATCTCTGACTTATGACTATTTTGTCTGTATGTGGCTGATTCTTCCATGAGGTAGCATTCATGCAGATTATGAAGTATATAGTGCTTCATAACTTATGTGGTGAGTGAGTCCTCTGTTTGGTCTTCCCATTTTAAAGGAGCAGTATAAAAGTATTTTTCCTGATCCCAGCAGGCTGATTTACTTAACTTCAGGGGTTCTTACCAAATATCCTGAACTATAAAATGGCTTTTATTTCAATGTCATTTAATGTTTAAGTGTACTAGGGAAAAAATTAGGATAATAAACAATCACAGTCTGAGTATACACTCTCCCCAGTGATTACCCTTCATTTCTCAACTCTTCTGCCTCAGTGTATCTATTCTTGTAGTAGAAAAGGGGTGCCTCCCTTCCAGCACTCACACCTGCTCACTTGCTTCTTTTCATGTTTACCCTTTCTCTGATGCAATGCCAAGAGTAAACCCTTTCAAGAGGTTAGGCCAGGGGCTTCTGGGTGGCTCAGTAGATAAGGTGTCTGATTCTAGATTTCGGCTCAAGTCATGATCTCAGAGTTTTCATAGGATGTGGGATCAAGCCTCACATGTGCTGACAGTGCAGAGCCTGGTTGGGAATCTCTCTCTCCCTCTCTCTCTGTCCCTCCCCCTGCTCAGGATCACTTGCTCTCTCTTGCTTTCTCTTGCTCTCTCTCGCTCTCTTTCTTCAGCTCTCAAAAATAAATAATACTTTAAGAGAAAGAGTTTAGGTCATTGCAAACATTTGAGTTAAACAGACATTATGCCATAGATTTTTGTATATATTCCATTATTCAGTCTACTTTGGTTAGCAGTTACAAAAATGGTTGTAGAATTTTCTTTTCTATCTTTCCAGCCTGCCTCAGCAGACTTCTGTTTCTCCCTCTCCTTTACTAAAGTCTAGATTCAAAAAAATAAATAAAAACAAAAATGAAAACGTTCACTAAAACAAAAATTGAGGGACCACTAGGCCTTCTTTTCAGCCCTGTATTCCTTGCTATTGAACTTCATCACAAAATAAAACATTTGTACCTTAAAAGGTACTATTATTTACTTTTCCCTGAAAGTACTGTTTCCATCTTTGTACTTCTGCTTATATTAATCCCTTAGACTATGAAGTCCTTCCTTCTTGTTATGACTGTAAAATCTTTTTGTTAATTAATATTCAGATCAAATGCCATTTTCTCTAAGAACACTCTTCTGATTTCCCAATGAAGAATTAAATAATTCTCTTCTTTCCTCTCAAATGCTTAAAATCATTTCTTAACTCTGCAATTAGTATAGTACCGATTATATCCTGCTGCATCTTATAGTTATCTTTAAGTTACAATCTGGTAGCCAACAAGCGTGTGATCCCCTTGAGGACAGAGATCATGTCCCTTTTATATTTTAATTTACCACAACATTAAGCATATTGGTTTGTTCATTGGTTAAATAATGATTCTCTTAATAGATAGCAAACAAATATATCAATATAGCCAATACTTCTCCCTTACTTAACCTAATAAAAGAGTCAATGTAAAAATTCGGTTTCATAGATATAACTGGAAATGGTGTCAGTCTCTACCTGTGAAAGCATTGCAAACCAATCAAAGTTTAGATTCTTAAAACAAAACAGATGCTGAATAACTAGATTAAAAATAGATCGAATAGGTTGAAAATTATTTCCTGGTCCTCTGTAACTGAAAGCTTAATGTAGGACCCCTATTTCTTGGAATCACCTTCAGCATTTACAAAATGAAGTATAACACAGTTAGCCTTGTACAAGGGGATCTTTTACTTTTTATGAGAAGCATATTACAAACAAGTCATTCATTATGAGGAATTGTGAATCACAAAGGTGAATAGATACAATTTTTTTATTTGAATAGCCAACTAGGATCTATAAATGTCCACTAGCTAAATTACAATAAAGTAAGCTAAATCTAGGAATGCATCCTAAATAAACAATTTAAGATGTAGACAAAGATTATGTGCAAAATTGTTCCTTGAAATACCACTGTGGCAGAAAGTGGAAGTAATAGGCAGAGTATCTATTAGTGTGTGTCTCCAGTTTACTTTCTACCCTTCCTGACGCTGCTGGGACTTGGGATACTGACTTGCACGGACTGTATCAAAAGACTCCCCTTAACCTCTGGCTTCAGGTTAGGTTCAGCCTATGAGAACCCTTGGGGGGAGACAGAAAGAAAAGATGAGAGATGTCATAGTATTTATTCGGCTGATTCGTTCCCCATAAGATCTCCTTCACTAAGTGTATCTCTCTACAGAAAAGCACTGTTATTCTTGAAGTGGCCCACACTACAGCTCCCTTTTTCCCCAGGTTTTACTAATCTCTTCTTTTCTCATCTAGCCCCAGTTCCAGATTTATTGCTTGTAATTTCCTTATGCTCTTTCCTTTGTATTAAAACATCCTCAAGTTGTTCTTAATTGTTTACCATCTGTTTCCTATAGAGACTCTGACTAAGACAAAACGTAAACACTCTGAAAGTCAGGTCATGCTTTCCTATGTTCCCTTTCTCCTGTCTCTATGACCCTAACTGGCTACATTGGAAGGAGGAGCCCCTCCTTGTCCTGTTAGGAATGTAGCCTGCACTAAAATCAACCTTTTATAAACCACTGATATTTGGGATGTTTCTTATGATTGTATAATAGTCAAACTTGTCGTGACTAATAAATATTCAACTGTCAGGCAAGGTTCTAAGCATTGTGAAGAAAATAAAAAACAAAGCCCCTGGCCACAGGGAATTTATATTTTGCTATGTGAGAAAGATAACTAAAAAATAGAGAATATGCTCTTAATTTTTGAGTAGTAAGTATCATGATGAAAAAAAAACGAGTAGTGGTAGTTGCATACTTTACCATTTGTATTAGTTTCTTAGGGATACTAGACAAAATACCATACACTTAGTTGCCGAAACAACAGAAATATATACTCTCACGGTTCTGGAGGCTCTTAGTTCAAAATCAAGGTGTTGACAGCACACTTCTCCTTCTGAAACCTGTCTTCGGAGAATTCTTTCTTGCTGCTTACTAGCTTCTGGTGGCAGCCATCAGTTCTTGGCATTTCTTGGTTTGCAGCTGCATCATTCGAATTTCTGCCTGTGATGTCATATGACATTCTCCCTATGCTTCTATGTCCTCTTCTTATAAGGTCTACTCCCGTATGACATCATCTTAGTCCTACCTGTCATGACCCTATTTCCAAACAAGTGTACATTCTGCAGTCCTGGGAGTTAATACTTCAACATGTTTTTGGGGGCAGACACAATTCAACCCATAACACTGCTAGGGTCAGTATCTCTAAATGCAATAAGGTAATAGTAACTATAAAAATAAATATTCAAATGGAGCACATCCTACATTTGATATATCATTATAAAATAATTTATAATTGCTAAAGGCCTCATTGTTATATAATATTTACAGCAAACTGATGTTTTTCATGTTCTCTGTAAACATGTTTTTTTGTTGTTGTTGCAGCCACAATGTCTTCACCTATGAGAAGTGTCCTCAGAACTTTTATCAACACCTAATTAAAAAAAAATTTTTTATGTTCTTTTAATTTTGAGAGAGAGAGAGAGCGTGAGCTGGGGAGGGGTAGAGAAAGAGGGAGACACAGGATCTGAAGCAGGCTCCAGGCCCTGAGCTGTCAGCCCAGAGCCCAACAGAGGCTCAAACCCATGAATCATAGGTTCATGAGATCATGACCTGAGCTGAAGTTGGATGCTTAACCGACTGTGCCACCCAGGCGCACTTACCAACACCTAATTTTTTTTTTTTATTTTTTTTTATTTTTTTATTTTTTAATATATGAAATTTACTGTCAAATTGGTTTCCATACAACACCCAGTGCTCATCCCAAAAGGTGCCCTCCTCAATACCCATCACCCACCCTGCCCTCCCTCCCACCCTGCCCTCCCTCCCACCCCCCATCAACCCTCAGTTTGTTCTCAGTTTTTAACAGTCTCTAATGCTTTGGCTCTCTCCCACTCTAACCTCTTTTTTTTTTTTTTTTTTTTTTTTCCTTCCCCTCCCCCATGGGTTTCTGTTATGTTTCTCAGGATCCACATAAGAGTGAAACCATATGGTATCTGTCTTTCTCTGTATGGCTTATTTCACTTAGCATCACACTCTCCAGTTCCATCCATGTTGCTACAAAAGGCCATATTTCATTTTTTCTCATTGCCACGTAGTATTCCATTGTGTATATAAACCACAATTTCTTTATCCATTCATCAGTTGATGGACATTTAGGCTCTTTCCATAATTTGGCTATTGTTGAGAGTGCCGCTATAAACATTGGGGTACAGGTGCCCCTATGCATCAGTACTCCTGTATCCCTTGGATAAATTCCTAGCAGTGCTATTGCTGGGTCATAGGGTAGGTCTATTTTTAATTTTCTGAGGAACCTCCACACTGCTTTCCAGAGCGGCTGCACCAATTTGCATTCCCACCAACAGTGCAAGAGGGTTCCTGTTTCTCCACATCCTCTCCAGCATCTATAGTCTCCTGATTTCTTCATTTTGGCCACTCTGACTGGCGTGAGGTGGTATCTGAGTGTGGTTTTGATTTGTATTTCCCTGATAAGGAGCGACGTTGAACATCTTTTCATGTGCCTGTTGGCCATCCGGATGTCTTCTTTAGAGAAGTGTCTATTCATGTTTTCTGCCCATTTCTTCACTGGGTTATTTGTTTTTCGGGTGTGGAGTTTGATGAGCTCTTTATAGATTTTGGATACTAGCCCTTTGTCCGATGTGTCATTTGCAAATATCTTTTCCCATTCCGTTGGTTGCCTTTTAGTTTTGTTGGTTGTTTCCTTTGCTGTGCAGAAGCTTTTTATCTTCATAAGGTCCCAGTAATTCACTTTTGCTTTTAATTCCCTTGCCTTTGGGGATGTGCCGAGTAAGAGATTGCTACGGCTGAGCCAACACCTAATTTTTTAACAAGTTGAAGACATAGTAAATAATTCAATTTACCCTGTGAATGTTTTGTTTTTTGTTTCTTTGGACTGAATATCCCTGTGATTGACAGGATGAAATGTTTAACTATGAAAAGAGCCATATTTCTTATTGTGATGTTCATCACTGGGTAATTTTACTTTTATTGTGTCAATTGTGTTTTGCTTGGAAACAAAAATCCACTGAATATTACAGCGTATAAATGTTAATACATTCTTAAAAATTAATAATTTCCTATTACTTTACCATCATATCTTCTGAACAATAAAAACATATTTAATTGATACCTTGACCTGTTAGGAAAGAGCCAAACTAAATTAAAGGTTATTAAAAATGCACCCTGAAGAAGAAATAATATAGAAGGAAAACATAGGAAATTTACCTATTTTAAAAAACTAAATTGCATATTACCAAGACAATATGCTTGGCTTAGAGCATGTGTTTTCTTTGTTTGTTTGCTTGTTTTTATTAATTAGTGGAGTGTATTTATTAGAGCAGCTTTGGTTAAGAGAAAAGGTGACTAGAAAGTATAGAGTTCCAATATACCCTCTCCCTTTATTATTTATTTACACCCTCTCCCTTCCCCCCATTTCCTATTATTGACATCTTGCACTTGTGTGGTACATTCATTATAATCGATGAACCACATGCATACACTGTTATTAGCCAAAGTCTATAGTTCAGAGTTCACTCTGAGTATAGTACGGTTCCATGGGTTTTGCGAAATGCATAATGTTGTGTATCCACCATGGAGTATCACACATAATAGTTTCTCTGCCCTGAAAATCCCTGTGTTCTACTCATTCATCCCCCCCACATCTATACCCCGGCAACTACTCTTTTTTTTTCACTATCTCTCTAGTTTTGCTCTTTCCAGGGGGTCATGTAGTTTGAATCATACCATATGAAGACTTTTCAGATGCTTCTTTCACGAAGCAATATGCATTCAAGATTGCTCCATGCCTTATCATGACTGAACAGCTTATTTCTGTTTAATTCCCGAATGGTATCCCACTATATAGATGTACCTGAATTTAGCTGTTGTTTGTCCATTTACTTTTTGGACAAGCCAACTTGGTTGCTTCCAAGTCTTAACAGTTGTTAATAAAGCTGAAATAAACATTTGTGTGCAAGTTTTTGTATATAGGCATGGTATAGTATGCTGTGTCTTTGTTCTAAAATGCTACTGTGTAAACAAATCTGAAGCAAGCACTGCATTGCTGACTTTGGTTTCTAATCCTTAAGGCAACCTGTTTTTATAAATTTTGAAGAGAGATTTTTTTTACTGTCGATTTTGTAAAATAATATACTGTCCTGGCCTTGACATAATAAGTCACTAGGTTCACTTTCCATTCTTACTATGTTCAAGAAATTAGTCAGCACCCATATCCTTAGACCAACATCTAGATTACATGAAGGAAAGGGAGAACAAACACTTCCTGAATATATGCATCATATCAGAAATGATGCAAAGCATTACAGTTCTATAATCTCTTTATTATGGTAGGGAACATAATGAAGTAATGCTAGTTGATTCATATTTTCAAAGGAGCAATCTATATTCAAACTCACTTACTTTTACTGAAAAACTTCTGTACCAAACGAAACAAACAAAATCACTGTAGTAATTCAAATAATTCTTAATTACATATTAACTCTAAACTACATGAATCATTATACAGATTGCTTTTCCTTTGGTGTATCAAATCATATACAAACCATTGTTTGCTGCTGCTCTTTTAATTTATTTTGTTTTAGATTCTATTTTATTTCTAGTAAAATATTAGCTGGTTGATTGGGATATCAAAAGGTGAAGAAAGAGAACACAGAAGAAATATTTGAAGCAATAATGGCTGAACATTTTCCAAAATTAAAAACATACACCAAATACAAATCTAAGGAGCTCAGAAAATGGCAAGCACAATAAAAGCCAGATTTTACACTTAGGTGTGTCATATTCAAACTGCAGAAAAGGAAAGACAGAGATATTTTGAGAGGAGCCAAAAATAAGCAAAACAACTTTTCTACAGAGAAATAAGTATGACAGTAGATTTCTCATCATAAACCATGGAAGCAAGAAGAGAGTGGGGTGACATATTTAAAGTGTTTAAAGTGAAGAAAAAATCAAAACCTAAATTTCTATAGTGGGTGAAATTATCCTTCAGTAGTGAGGAATAGAGATCTCAGGCAAACAAAAACTGAGAAGCTTCATGGCCAGTAAACCTGCCTTCAGAAATGTCAAAAAAAAGTACTTCAGGGAGAAGAAAAGTTACATAGGTCAGAAAAAGGATCTGCAAATAGAAAAGAAGACTATCAAAGAAACAATACATGAAAGTAGAATAAAATATTTTCTTATATTGATCTAAGAGATAATATCTTGCTTAAAGTAATAATAATAATGTATTGGGTGATTACAGCATATGAATAAATATGACAAATGTCAACAATGTCATAAAGAATGGGAAGGAGGAATCGGGGATACTTTGCTATAAGGTACTGACACTATGCACACAGTGATATTTGTATTATTTAATTAATTATTATTTTTTAATTTTTGAAGTTTATTTTGAGAGAGGAGAGAGAGTGAGCAGGGAGGGGCAGAGAGAGAGGGAGAGAGAGAACCCCAAGCAGGCTTTGAGCTGTCGGAGCAGAGCCGGATGCTGGGTTTAGCTCACAAACCGTGAAATAATGACCTGAGACGAAACCAAGACTCGGATGCTTAACTGACTGAGTCACCCAGGCACCCCGTGTTATTTATTTGAAATGTTATTTGAAGGTGGGCTAAGATTAGGTAAGCATGTATATTACAAACTCTATGGCAACCACTAAAAATTTCTTTTAAGTGTGTTAGCATTCTAACGGAAGAGATATAGTGGAATAATGCAAAATGTCAGTTAGAACCAGAGAAGGCAGAAAAAAGAGGGGAAAGGGCAAAAAAAAAAAAAAAACAAGTGATATTAATAGAGAACAGCTACAAACATGGCGGATGTCATCTAAATATATCAATAATAACTTTAAATGTACATGGTCTAAATATACCAATTGAAAGACAAATATTGTCAGCACAAATAAAAATATAAGACCCAACGTCTAGTTGGCAGCTTTCCCTTTATTTATGTTATAAATCTGGACATCATTTCAAATCTAATTCATAAATTTAAAATTTCATGTTGATGAATGTACTTTATCTTAAATAGTTCGGTGATTTTTATATCAACATCCCAGGGTAACATACAAGTAATTGATATTTGCCATTTAAAATCCCAGCATGTATGTGACACTGTAGTCTTTCTTGTGGTTATCTGCCCAGATATATCTTTGAATAGTCTCTTCCCTACTGCAATTCCATGACATTCATAGATCAAGAATTCATATTGAGGTAAAAATCAAGTTTATCCCCTCAAATTTTTACATATCCAATTTTTATTTACTATTCTATATCAAATTCTAGAGAAAATTACAATTAGAAAAATCACATAAATTTTAAGAAACCATGAATCTTTAAAATAGGAGATTCCATAATTTGTGCTTACATTTTCTTGTACAAGACCTGCATATTGTTTTTATATTTTCCCCATGGTTAGCACCAATCCATGGTTTCTGTATCAAATGAGGCAATTTATTTAACAAGGCATTTACTAGACAAGGTTTGAGTGACCACAATGCCTATATAGAAAAGTGAATAATCGGCTCGTTTCTGCTTTTTTATTATTAGGTAAATACTTATGAAGAATGACAGAAAGTAATGAGAGAAGGAATATGACAGATAGTTGATAGAAGATATGATGGGAAATACAGAATTGGTTAATGTACAACTCAGTTGTTTTGAAACCTACTTGCTAGGGGTGCCTGGGTTGCTCGGTTGGTTAAGCATCTGACTTTTGATCTCAGCTCAGGTCATGACCCCATGGTTCTTGAGTCGAGCCCAGCATTGGGCTCCATGCTGATGGCATGGAGCCTGCTTGGGATTCTGTCTCTCCCTCTCTCTGCTGCTCCTCTGCTGTCTCTCTCTCTCTCTCTCTTAAAATAAATAAATAAACTTAAAAAAAGAGAGAGAAATGAAATCTACTTGCTATTCTGTGCTAAATTGTGTGTGAGTTTTATTAGGATGAAGTGGTCTTCTGTATCAGAAACGATAGTGTAGAAATAACAGAACTATTTTGGATTTCTAAGTAGTAATAACAAGGAATAGATAGATCTCTTCTTCATAGTTAGAAAAAAAGTCAATAGCATCCTAAATCTACAGGCACATGTGTATGTATAATTTACACTTTTACAAAGCATTTAGTCGTCTAGAAATGATGATTTTTGAGCCAATGGACTATCATGTGATGGAGATAATAAAAGAGACTCTTAGTCACAGGCAAAATCTGTTGCTGAAATGGCTAGAAATTGAATATGCACAACTCAATATCATTAACAAGAAGGGGAAACGCATAAGTGACAGAATATAGAACATGGCCCTAAAGTCTGTTGGGGTTCCTACGTCTCCCAGCTAATGTTTGACTTTATTGGTGTTTTTATGGAGACCATCAACTAGCTTATATACTAGAAACCATTTGTTGAGGAAGAGCATACTTCAGTGCATGCAAAGTCTATGCAAGTTTCTTTACTGATCTCCTTTCAAGCAGTGGGAACTTTCTGGAAAAGAAAGATTCTTTTATTGCAGATCCACAGAGCAATCTACAGTTCATAGTTGTTACTGTTGACTCACAGCACCCATATTAATACCCAGGTAGAAAGTAAACCGAAAATTAAAAGAAGTAGCTGAAACTTCATTTTGTCCTCAATTTGAGCAAACTTAGGTAAAAATTGATACATTAACCATGATATCTAGAAAAAGTAGGCGACTGGAAAGAACATTTGGCAAACCTAAAATATTTATTATTAAGGATTTAAATGTTTTTCTTTTAAACTATTGGAAATAAAAGTCAAATATGTCATCCATAGTAACCATATACGTACTAATTACATTGAAATCTTAATTGACCCACATAGCTGACTAAGAATGAAGTGTCAAAAGTTTTTGTAATTTGTAATTGGAATCATAGGAAAGGATGATCATTCAATGATAAATATTAAAACTAGTTTTCTAATTTTTACAGTGATTTATACAGAGGAAGAAACATCATTTACATGAAACATTTTTCTACATATGAAAATAAATTTTGCTTGTGAAATCTGTACTATTTTACATTTTGCTAAATATATTTAACCACATGAAAAACATAGAATAGAATCCATATCTTGATTTGTCTCCTGTCTTCATAGATTCTAAACATTGAGTTAGGACTCAGAAAAGACCAGAAAGCATTTAGTGAATTTGAATGTTGTATTCTAAATAAGACCATGCTGATTTGATCTTGTCCTTTGCTGTTCTAATGCATTAAAGTAGCAAATTAAAGTTTCATTGCTATAAAGGTTAACTAATTACTACCAAAAAGTCTGTCATTTTTCTTAATGGTTGCAACAGCCTTTAATTATCAATATAAAAAAGCAAGTTATTTACTACAAGTGAAAACATTATGTATGTTAAGAGTCGTTTATTTGAACTTTTTTTCTTAATACAAGCATTTATAGCATAATTTCATTCTAACATCTGCTTTTGCTGCATCCCATAGGTTTTGGAATGTTGTGTTTTCTTTTTCTTTTGTTTTGAGACATATTTTGATTTGCCATTTGATTTCCTATTTCACCCCTTGGTTGTGCAGTACTGTGTTGTTTAATATTTATGTATTACATATTTAATATTTACATTGTTAAAAAAAAAGGAGTATACACACACACACACACACACACACACACACACACACACACACACTTTGGAATATTATTCAACCATAAAAAGAATTTGGCATTTATAGAAACAATGATGGATCCGGAGGGCATAATGCTAAATGAAATAAGTCGGAGAAACACAAATATATGATTTCACTCATATGAGGAATGTAAGAAACAAAACAAAGATAGAAGAGACAAAGAAACAGACTCTTAAATATAGAGAACAAACTGATGGTTAGCAGGGAGGAGGTGGGTGCAGGGATAGTTGAAATAGGTGAAGGGGATTAAGAATACACTAACCTTGGGGCACCTGGGTGGCTCAGTCGGTTAAGCGTCCGACTTCCGCTCAGGTCACGATCTCACTGTCCGTGGGTTCGAGCCCCGAGTCGGGCTCTGTGCTGACTGCTCAGAGCCTGGAGCCTGTTTCAGATTCTGTGTCTCCCTCTCTCTCTCTGACCCTCCCCCGTTCATGCTCTGTCTCTCTCTGTCTCAAAAATAAATAAACGTTAAAAAAAATTAAAAAAAAAAGAATACACTTACCCTGAGTACTGAGTAATGCATAGAACTGTTTAATCACTATATTGTACAATGGAAACTAATATAACACTGTATGTTAATTTAACACATACACACACCACACTCACAAAAAGGTATTTTCCAGTAACATTCAGGCCTATGTCAATTTGAGTACTTTGTAGGTCAGGATTCTAATAAGTAGTAAGTGAAAAATTACTTATTTCTATCCATAGCATGCTTGAGTCTATACAGTAAGTACAGTTCTATACCTTTTGATGGCTCCCAACTAAGAATAGTTAGGGAACAAAACTGCTACATATATGTAGCAAGCAATATATGAACAATGCTAAATTATGCAACTATTTTATCCACCAAATAACATTTTTTGAGCAACAACTGTGTTAGAAATGTGTGCTGCAGAAATGAAGGAATGAAACTAGTGTGCATTTTACTCTTGGGAGAAGGATTATGAAAAAAGCAGAAACCAAAAAAAAAAAAAAATCAGAGCAGAATCAAATAAAGCATGAAGTATATGTATGCAAAAAAAAATTGAAAAACATTTCTTTAGGGAAGCGATAAATCTTTATGATGAAATTGTACTTAATTTGGACTTAGGTTGAAAGAAATGCATTTAACTCTAAAGGTATAAAATACTCTGAAGTACAAAGGGAACGTAAAATGAGTAATTACTTTAAGAAATATTCATGCAGTCATTCACTCACTAAGCATGTGTAAATCTGGAAGTGAGGAAAAAAATACCCTTATGAATGGAGCATGAAGGGGAACATAATAGTAAGGACTGGGAAGGGCATGATGAAATCAATGGCTAGAAGGTCTTAAATTCCTTCCTAAATGAATGCTATAAGGCAAGTTAGAACCCGTTCAATCTATTCCAAGCCTCATCATAACAGTCTGGAAACTCCCAATAGATAAAAGTGGGCACAGAGAACAAATTAGTATGAATGCAGGCCAATAAAAGGTATCAGGAGGATCTGAATTGCTTCAGACCATTGTCCTTCCAAACAGTAATGCAAGGAACTGTAATAATTAAAATAATAATGATAATATGCTTCATTAATCACTTTGATTTAAATATAGTCTATCCAAGAAGTAATAGGCTATTAGAGCTCAGTATGTTTCTACGGCAGGTGATCTATAGAAATCCTAGGCTCTAAGTCACATTCTTCCACTTCACAATCAAAGCCCTCCTATAGTGTACCCCAGTCATTCTCCCAGACGGGACGCAAATTATTTATCTATGATTGTGCTGATTGAAATAGAGCATCCAGTGCCAGGACCCAATTCTGGCTAAAGAGAATCTGGTGTAGGACTTTGGTTTTAATCATAAGTTTGGAAAGCTTTTCCTAGCACTAAATTAAAATTTTTTTTAATGTTTACTTATTTTTGGGAGAGAGAGAGAGAGACAGAGAGACAGAGCACAAGCTGAGGAGGGGCAGAGAGAGAGGGAGACACAGAATCCAAAGCAGGATCCAGACTCTGAGCTGTCAACACAGAGCCTAATGTGGGGCTTGAACCCACAAACCATGAGATCATGACCTGAACCAAAGTCGGATGTTTAAACAACTGAACCACCCAGGCGCTCCTATAGCACTAAATTTTAAGTGAGATATTATATGGTCTTGTACATGAGGGAAGTGTTTCTGTGAAAATGGGTCCAAACCCAAGGAAGGATAGATAACAAAGATAAGCTGAATTCTGATTACTTCTTTTGGATCTTTACATCACTTTACCTGAAACCAGATTACCCCTTGGCTTAGTTATATAAGTCATTTGTTTTTCTCATTTATGTTAGTGCCACCAAAAAAGTCTTTTTTTTTTTTCTGGTCTGAAGCCATCTTTTATTTTCATTTTTTAAAGCTTTATTGAAGTATAATTTATATACACAACACTGCACATATTTAATGAATACAATTTGATGACTTTGGGCATATGCATATGCTAATGACACTGCAATCAAAATAATAAACATATCCATCACCTCCAAAATTTCCTTAGGTCTCTTTTTGTTTGTTTTTTCATCCTAAGAACACTTAACATGAGATCTAACTCTTAACAAAATTTATGTTTTAAAATTTTTTTTAATTTATTTTTTAATATAATTTATTGTCAAACAGTGTGTATAGTATGCTCTTGGTTTGGGGAGTAGATTCCCATGGTTCATCACTTACATATAACACCCAGTGCCCATCCCAACAAGTGCCCTCTTCAATGACCATCAACCCACTTTCCCCTCTCCCCCACCCCCCATCAACCCTAGCTTGTTCTCTGTATTTAACCCTCTCTTATGGTTTGCCTCCCTCCCTCTCTGTTTATAAGTATTTTTTTCCCCTTCCCTTCCCTGATGGTCTTCTGTTAAGTTTCTCAAGTTCCACATATGAGTGAAAACATATGATATCTGTCTTTCTCTGGCTGACTTATTTCACTCAGCATAATACCTTCCAGTTCCATCCACGTTGCTGCAAATAGCCAGATTTCATTCTTTCTCATTGCCAAGTAGTATTCCATTGCATATATAAACCACATCTTCTTTATCCATTCGTCAGTTGATGGCCATTTAGGCTCTTTCCATAATTTGGCTATTGTTGAAAGTGCCGCTATAAACATTGGAGTACATGTGCCCTATGAATCAGCACTCCTGTATCCTTTGGATAAATTCCTAGTAGTGCTATTGCTGGGTTGTAGGGTAGTTCTATTTTTAATTTTTTGAAAAACCTCCCCACTGTTTTCCAGAGTGGCTGCACCAGTTTGCATTCCCACCAATAATGCAAGAGTGTTCCAATTTCTTCACATCCTCGCCAGCATCTGTTGTTTCCTGAGTTGTTAATTTTAGCCACTCTGACCAGTGTGAGGTGGTATCTCAGTGTGGTTTTGATTTGTATTTCCCTGATGAGGAGTGATGGTGAGCATCCTTTTATGTGTCTGTTGGCCATCTGAATGTCTTTTTTGGAAAAGTGTCTATTCATATCTTCTATTTCTTCACTGGATTATTTGTTTTTTGGGTGTTGAGTTTGGTAAGTTCTTTCTAGATTTTGGATACTAACCTTTTATCCAATATGTTATTTGCAAATATCTTTTCCCATTCCTTCGGTTGACTTTTAGTTTAGTTGACTATTTCCTTTGCAGTGCAGAAGATTTTTATCTTGACGAGGTCCCAATAGTTCATTTTTGCTGTTAATTCCCTTGCCTTTGGAGATGTGTTGAGCAAGAAATTGCTGTGGTTGAGGCCAAAGAGGTTGTTGCCTGCCTCTAGGGTTTTGATAGTTTCCTGTCTCAAATTTAGGTCTTTCATCCATTTTGAGTTTATTTTTATTTATGGTATAAGAAAGTGGTCCAGTTTCATTCTTCTCCATGTTGCTGTCCAGTTCTCCCAGCATCATTTGCTAAAGAGGCTGTCTTTTTTCCATTGTATATTCTTTCCTGCTTTGTCAAAGATTAGTTGGCCATACATTTGTGGGTCCAATTCTGGGTTCACTATTCTATTCCATTGGTATATGTGTCTGTTTTTATGCCAATACCATACTGTCTTGATGATTACAGCTTTGTAGTAGATGCTAACGTCTGGGATTGTGATGCCTCCCGCTTTGGTTTTCCTCTTCAATATTGCTTTGCCTATTCAGGGTCTTTTGTGGTTCCATGCAAATTTTAGGATTGTTTGTTCTAACTTTGGGAAGAATGACAGTACAATTTTGATTCGGATTGCATTGAATGTGTAGATTGCTTTGGGCAGTATTGATGTTTTAACAATATTTATTCTTCCAATCCATAAGCATGGAATGTTTTTCCATTTCCTTGTGTCTTCTTCAATTTCCATCATAAATTTTCTGTAGTTTTCAGCATACAGATCTTTTACATCTTTGGTTAGGTTTATTCCTAGGTATTTTACGGTTCTAGGTGCAATTGTAAATGGGATCAGTTTCTTGATTTCTCTTTCTATTGCTTCATTATTGGTGTATTGAAATGCAACCGATTTTTGTATGTTGATTTTGTACCCTGTGACTTTGCTCAAAGTTCTAGCAGACTTTGGGTGGAGTCTTTCAGGTTTTCCATGTAGAGTATCATGTTGTCTGCAAAAAAGTCAAAGTTTGACTTCTTCTTTGCCAATTTTGATGCCTTTGATTTCCTTTTGTTGTCTGATTGCTGATGCTAGGACTCCCAACACTATGTTAAACAACAGTGGTGACCCTGTCGTGTCACCTGATCGTGTTCCTGATTTCAGGATATCCCTGTCATGTTCCTGATCTCAGGGAGAAAGCTCTCAGTTTTTCCCCATTAAGGATGATATTGGCTGTGGGCTTTTCATATATGTCTTTTATGATTAGAAATTTTCCTTCTATCCCGAATTTCTTGAGAATTTTTATCAAGAGAGGATGCCTCATTTTGTCAAATACTTTTTCTGCATCTATTGACAGGGTCATATGGTTCTTATCCTTTCTTTCATTAATGTGATGTATCACATTGATTTTTTTTCTCTTTTTTTATTTTTATTTTTTATTTATTTTTTTTCCACTGCTAGAACTGATACATGAATTCAGCAAAGTTGCAGGATACAAAATCAATGTACAGAAGTCAGTTGCATTCTTATACACTAACAATGAAGCAACAGAAAGACAAATAAAGAAACTGATCCCATTCACAATTGCACCAAGAAGCATAAAATACCTAGGAATAAATCTAACCAAAGATGTAAAAGATCTGTATGCTGAAAACTATAGAAAGCTTATGAAGGTAATTGAAGAAGATATAAACAAGTGGAAAGACATTCCCTGCTCATGGATTGGAAGAACACATTGATCGATTTTGAATGTTGAACCAGTCCTGCAGCCCAGGAATGAATCCCACTTGATCATGGTGGATAATTCTTTTAATATGCTGTTTAATTTGATTTGCTAGTATCTTGTTGAGAATTTTTGCTTCCATGTTCATTAGGGATATTGATCTATAATTATTCTTTTTTGTGGGGTCTCTGTCTGGTTTGGGAATCAAGGTAATGCTGGCTTCATAGAATGAGTTTGGAAGCTTTCCTTCCGTTTGTATTTTTTGGAACACCTTGAGAAGGATAGCTACTAACTCTGCTTTAAATATCTGGTAGAATTTCCCAGGGAAGCCATCAGGCCCAGGACTCTTATTTTGGGAAGATTTTTTGATAACTGATTCATTTTCTTCACTAGTTATGGGTCTGTTCAAATTTTCTTCCCGTTTCAGTTTTGCTAGTGTGTGGGTGTCTAGGAATTTGTCCATTTCTTCCAGGTTGTCCAGTTTGTTGGCATATAATTTTTCATGGTATTCTCTGATGATTGCTTATATTTATGAGGGATTGGTTGTGATAAGTCCATTTCTGTTCATAATTATATCTATTTGGTTTTTCTCTCTTTTTGAGAAATCTGGGTAGGAGTTTATCAATTTTGCTTATTTTTTCAAAAAACTGGCTCTTACTTTCATTGATCTGTTTTACTGTTTTTTTTTTGGAGGGGTTCTATATTATTTATTTCTGCTCTAATCTTTATTATTTCTCTTCGGCTGCTAACCTTGGGGTTTCTTTGCTCTTCTGCTTCTAGTTCCTTTACGTGTGCTGTTAGATTTTGTATTTGGGATTTTTCTTGTTTCTTGAGATAGGCCTGGATTGCAATGTATTTTCCTCTTAGGCCTGCCTTGCTGCATCCCAAAGGGTTTTAACTGTCATGTTTTTATCTTCATTTGTTTCCGCATGTTTTTTTAATTTCTTCTTTAATTGCCTGGTTGACCCATTCATTGTTTAGTAGCATATTCTTTAACCTCCATGCATTTGGAGGTTTTCCAAACTTTTCCCTGTGGCTGATTTCAAGTTTCATAGAATTGTGATCTGAAAATGTGCTTGGTTTGATCTCAGTTCTTTTATATTTATTGAGGGCTGTTTTGTGGCCCAGTATGTGATCTATGTTGGAGAATGTTCCATGTGCACTCAAGAAGAATGTGTATTCTGCTGCTTTAGGATGATAAGCTCTGAATATATCTGTCATGTACATCGGGTCCAGTGGATCATTCATGGCCATTGTTTCTTTATTGATTCTCTACTAGATGATCATGTCAGTTGTAAGTGGACTATTAAAGTCCCCTGCAATTACCACATTCTTGCCAATAAGATTGCTTATGTTTGTGATTGTTTTAAATATTTGGGTGCTTCTTAACTGAGTGCATAAACATTTATAATTGTTTTTAATTGTAGCTCCTCTTGGTGGATAGACCCCATAATAATGATATAATGCCCTTCTTCAACTCTTGTTACAGACTTTAGTTTAAAATCTAGTTTGTGTGATATAAGTATGGCTACTCCAGCTTTCTTTTGACTTCCAGTGCATGATAGATAGTTCTCCATCCTGTCAATCTGAAGGTGTCCTCAGATCGAAAATGGGTCTCTTGTAGACAGCAAATAGATGGCTCTTGTTTTTTTATCCATTCTGATACCCTGTCTTTTGATAGGAGCATTTAGTCCATTTACATTCAGTGTTATTATTGAAGGATATGGATTTAGAATCATTGTGTTATCTGTAGGTTTCATGCTTATAGTGATGTCTCTGGTCCTTTGTCTCTGGTCTGCAACATTCCACTCAGAGTCCCCCTTAGGATCTCTTGTAGGGCTGGTTTAGTGGTGATGAACTCCTTCAGTTTTTTGTTTTTTGGTTTTTGGGTTTTTTTTGTCTGAGAAAACCTTTGTCTCTCCTCCTATTCTGAATGACAGGCTTGCTGGAGAAAGGATTCTTGGCTGCATATTTTTCCTATATAGCACATTGAAAATCTCCTGCCACCATTTCTGGCCTGCCAAGTTTCAGTTGATCGGTCTGCTACTACCTTTATGTGTCTACCCTTGTAGGTTAAGGCCCGTTTGTCCCTAGCTGCTTTCAGAATTCTCTCTTTATCTTTGTATGTTGCCAGTTTCACTATGATGTGTTATGCAGAAGAGCGATTCAAGTTATGTCTGAAGGGAGTTCTCTGTGCCTCCTGAATTTCAATGTGTATTTCCTTCCCCATATTGGGGAAGTTCTCAGCTTTGAGTTGTTCAAGTACACCTTCCATCCCCTTCTCTCTTTTCATCTTCTGGAACTCTTATGATACGCATATTATTACATTTCATTAAATAAATTAGTTCTCTAATTCTCCCCTCATGGTCTAGATTTTTTTTTATCTTTTTCTCAGCTTCATATTTTTCCATAATTTTATCTTCTATTTCACTTATTCTCCCCTCTGCCTCTTTAATCCTCACTGTCACCACCTCTAGTTTATTTTGCATCTCATGAACAGCATTTTTAAAAATTTAAATATTTATTAATTTTTGAGAGAGAGAGAGACAGAATTTGAGAGGGAGAGAGAGATGGAGACACAGTATCTGAAGCAGGCTCCAGGCTCTGAGCTGTTAGCCCAGAGCTCAATGTGGGGCTTGAACTCACAAGTGGTGAGATCATGACCTGAGCCGAATTCGGACACTTAACCTACTGAGCCACCCAGGTGATCCTCATTTAGAGCATTTTTTAATTCATCATGACTGTGTTTTAGTTCCTTGATCCCTGCAGCAATAGATTCTCTGCTGTCTTCTATGCTTTTTTTCAAGGCCAGTGATTAATTTATGACTACTATTCTAAATTCTTGTTCAGTTATATTGTTTATGTCTGTTTTGATTAATTCTTTAGCTGTCATTTCTTCCTGGAATTTCTTTTGAGGAGAATTCTTACATTTTGTCATTGTGGCTAGTTTTCTGTCCCTTGTGTGTATTAAAAGCTTGTTATGTGTTCTGCACCTGCGAGCACTACTATATTAAAGAGGGTCATACAATGTCCAGGACTTGGCCCTTCAGGAGGTGTTTTTTGAAGTGTGTTACTTGCTCTCTGTTGTTGTGACTTTGGTTGCTTTATCTCCCTACTTGTAGTGATGTTTTGGGCCCTCCCCCAGGAGTGCTTTGATTTGTTCATTGAAATATCCCTGGAAAAGAAAAGCAAACAAACAAACAAACAAAAAACAGAAACAAAACAAAACAAAACACACCAGCTACAATAAAACAACAGGGCAGGGAAAAAGAAAAGAAATGAAAATTGACCAGGCAGAGAAACTATATGGCTTAATCCAGAGAAAGAGAGAGGAAAATAAAGGAGATATAGAACAGGTATAAAGAAATGGATTAAATTTGTCTGCTTAAACAAACCAACAACCAGAATAACCAGACTAGAGGAGGGGAGAAATAATGAGAGAAGGAAGAAAAATATGTGTGTGTGTGTGTGTGTGTGTGTGTGTGTGTGTGTATACATATGAATTGTCCAAGAATTAAATCAGAAAATGCAGAAATGCTGGGTGCCTTGGAACCAGGGGCAGCTCAGGTCTGGAGGAGGGGCTGTCTGGTTGGTTGGTCAGCGTCACTCCTCAATCTCTGGTGGATAAGCAGTTACCAGGTGCAGAGGGTGTGGTTTGGTGTAGGCAGGTCCTGTCTCCACTGTGAGCCCGTTGTCCCTTCCTGGAATCCCCACGTTGTTGATAATGGGGAAAAAATGACGACACCCCAGTCTCTCCTCCATGGACCAGTGTCTCAAACCACTTTGTTCCTCACAGTGTCTTCACAGTGCTGTGGTCATGAATGAGGCAGTTTGTCCGGCTCTGCTGACTTGACTCCCCTACCACCTGGTGCTAGGCGGGGATTCAAACCCCAGTGTCTTAGAGTGTCACTTCATGTGTCCCAGTTCCCGAGAAGTGCTCCTCCATGCCACTGATATATGGCCTCTGGCTGGCGGGCGCAGGCAGTCTTTGTCCTTTGAACAACACTTTGTCCTTTGTCCTTCTTCCCACAGCACTCCAGGGAGAGGATTGCTTTCTCTCACTGTGGAGTGCACCTCTGGACTAGTTACTGAACCCAGGGCTGGCTCCTCTCCTCCCTAGATGTGCAAACAGCTCAGTCAGCCCCAGTGCGGAGAAAGCCCCACAGTTAGAGATTAGATCTTTGTCAGTCCTGGTCCATGGTTTTTCTTTTGTCCAGATACTGTCCTATACTTTCATAGCCTCTCTTTCTCTTCCCTTTGTCTCTCTGCAGATGGGGATCCGTCCCCTCCGTGCGTATGCAGCCCGATTTATCTCTCCCAGTTCGCGGTCACCCACCTATCCTCCGCCAGTTTGTCCCCGTGGGTCCCCGGAGATGTCTCTGTCACTCTATAGTCCGGACTCTTGGAATTCAAAGTCTGATCTCAACACTGCTGTGTTTAAAGGACGAGGGAACTTCAGGTCCCCCTACTTCTCTGCCATTTGGATCCTCCCCACTAACAATATTTGAAGTACACAATACAGTGTTAACCAGAGGTATTATGTTGTACGTCGCAGAACTCACCTTGTGTAACTAACTTTATACCTGTTGAATAGCTTCTCATTTCTCCCTCCCCACATTGCCTGGCAACCACCTTTCTATTTTCTGCTTCTATAAGTTTGACTATTTTAGATACCTCATGTAAATGGAATTATGTAGTATTTGTCCTTGTGTGACTGACTTATTTAACTTAGCATGTCTTCAAATTCCATACATGTTGTTGCAAATGGTGGGACTTTCCACTGTTTTGAAGTTGAATAGGGATAGATGGTCATTCAGGTACAGGCTCAGAAGAATACTCAGGATATGAAGAGTCACCTCTAAGAGAATGGTAAAAAGATGATCCAGTGACAGGATGAATAAAAGAAATAACATTTGAAGGAGTTCTATATTCATGAACAGGTAGAGAGAGAGAAACTGACAAACAGCTAGTGGGGGAGCAGTACTAGAAGGGAAGGGGAAACTAATTTCTTTGAAGTTTGTATATGATGGTTATTTTTTTGTCCTCCCAATCTCTATATTCATATTTAACAGCCTGGAAACTCTAGCTCTATTACTGATCTTTCCTCGTTGAAACTAGTAAGTATACTTGTAGTTCAACCTACACCTTTCCAAATAGAAATGGGGAACCGTATTCTACTGCGGAAGCTGTTATTTTAGCTGTTCTAAAATAGATGTGTGTTTTTTCCAAGCTTTCAAAAACTATTTTGTAAGATCAAAGAGCCAAATAAAACAGAATGTCAGCATCTATGAGTTTAAGCATTTGGACTTAGAGAGTCAAGGATCATCAGCAAATTCTGGCACCAGGTATTGTTCGAAGAGGGAACTTTATTCTTTATTTTCCTATTTGCTAGAGGCAACCACCAGTAATTTACTACCTTTATTATTTCCTTTCAATAGTTGTTGTTCCTAGCAGGACAGAATCTCTTAGAGTGAAAGAGCCATCGAGGGCTGAGGAAAGTAAAATAATTTAGATACAGATATAAAAGCACTTTCATAATCACATTTCATTTATGAGATACACCATCTTGAATTGTGTCTTGGAGAATAAGCAGGGATCTTAGTTTCTATAGAGGCGCGCCTAACCTAATCACAGGAATTCCTTAGAAGAGTTTTCTCTGGCTCACAGACCGAGTAGTCACAGAGATTTGAGGCATAAGGATTTAGTGCATAGGTACTGTTTGAAAGATAGAAGGGACTTCATGCCAGGATCAGTAAGTGCCCTCTAGCAGCTGAGATGAGCCCCGGCTGACCACCAGAAAGGAAATAACATTGTCAAGGCTACAATCATAAGGAATTGAGTACTTCCAGGAAGCAAATAAGTTTGAAGGTAACTTTTGCCCCAGAGCTTCCAGAGAAGTGCCAGTCTTACTGATGCCTTGAATTTGGCCATGTGAGTTCCTAAGTAAAGAATCCAGGAGGGGGGCACCTGGGTGGCTCAGTTGGTTGAGTGTCTGTCTGACTTAGACCCAGAACATGATCTCAGGGTTCGTGAGTTCCAGCTGGGCTTGCTGCTGTCAGCACAGAGCCTGCCTCACATCTTCTATTCCCCTCTCTCTCTGCCACCACCCACTGGCTCGTGCTCTCTCGAAAATAAATAAACATTTTTTAAAAATTAAAAAAAAAATCCAGTAGGGCCTTCCTGGACTTCTACAAAACTGTGAGATAACAATTGGATATTTTTTTAACTCACAAAGTTTGTGATAATTTGTTATGGTCTGACACTTGAGGAATGGAAACTCTGTAATCATTTTGTTAACTTTTAGAAGTATTTCAAACCAGATAGGCAGAAATAAGTAATTATATATTTTGTTGTGAGTTGGTTTCCTGCTATTCCCTATGCTAATATATTCAAATATTCTAAAATACCCCTCCACAGAGTTGGTGAGGATATATATCCTCACATTTTGAAAGATGAGTGTGTATTTTATCAGTTATGTTTTTCAGTTGCATTATTCCTTCCATATTTTTCTACTTTTTTTATATCTGGTTTTCTTTCTTTCTTTCTTTCTTTCTTTCTTTCTTTCTTTCTTTCTCTTTCTATCTCTTTCTTCCTTCCTTCCTTTCTCTTTCTATCTCTTTCTTTCTGCCTCTATTTCTTTCTTTCTTTCTTCCTTTCTTTCTTTCTTTCTTTCTTTCTTTCTTTCTTTCTTTCTTTCTTTCTTTCTTTCTTTCTTTCTTTCTTTCTTTCTTTCTTTCTTTCTTAGGTTTCCTCTAACCTAGATTTTCCCTCTCCCCGTCCATGTATTATCATTTTTTTTTTCAAATGTCTCTATCATATTGCCTCCCTCCCCACTTTCTGGATGAATCCATTTAATTTTCTCTTTATATTCATTCATATGCAATTCTGTTTCTGTATTTCACACTTTACTATTTTAGTTCCATTCTCTTTTATTTTCCTAAATAAAAAACTGTCTTCCTGAAGCAAGTTATTGAAACTATCAAAGCATGATCCACTTATTTGGCATTTCATCCATAAGCATACTTCTGTGAACTTTATATTACTCTAAACTTATTTTTCCTATAAGTAAAATCCATCAGCAGCCATAAGCTAAATTTTTACATTAAATGACTTGTGCATTTTCTTGTGCAAATATTCTGTTATAGTTCTTGTTGAGCAGTGGGACCAAAACATTAGAGCAACCACCTGGCAGAAGTGTCTCTGACATATTTTGTCTTTACCTTGCCTGTAAAGAGGTCTTGTAAGAATTTTTGTTTTCTTTTAACATTTCTTCTTCTCTGTCTCTTCCATTTGATATTAAAATGTAACCGTTTGTTATTTGTGCCTGTTTTACCTGTTCTTCTTTGCATTCTGTTCTCCAAATCATATAACTGTATCCCACTTGCCTAGAATCAATAGCCAAGTTTAATTTCACGTTGAATCATATATTTTTCACTGATTACTTACATTTTCTCTGCTTTTTTTCCTGACTCTTTTTGTGGTACCTCATTTCAGTGATTAAAAATTCACTTAGTATTTTACTAATAATTACTGATAATATAATATAAAGACTCTCAAAATCATGAGTCTTTATTTTTCAAATACCTGGAAAGGCTTTTAAAGTATGGGATCCTCTGGCCATGCCAGTCACCTTAGAACACGCTCCTTTTACCTGTCCAAAAGCCCGGCTCAGATAACTATTGGCAGGTTCAGGACTTGTGAGCAGTAAACCAGGCCACTGTCACCATACACACTCCTGAATCCCTATACACTTTTGGGGCTCATTCCTGCTGAAGATGCCTTCTTCACCTGCTTGGACTTCAAAGATGCCTTCTTCTGCATCCGCCTGGCCGCCAGAGCCAATGGATCTTCCCTTCCAGAGGGAGGATCCTAAAAATGATGATAAGGGCTGGTTGACTTGGACCAGATTGCCTCAATGGTTCAAAAACTCCCCAACCATTTCTGTCACCACATTAGCCTCTGACTTAAAAGCCTGCCCAGCAGGAGCACCTGGGTGGCTCAGTTGGTTAAGCATCTGACTTTGGCTCAGGTCATGATCTCACGGTTCATGAGTTTGAGCCCTGCCTCCAGCTCTGTGATGACAGCCCAGAGCCTGGACCTTGCCTCAGACTCTGTGTCTCCCTTTCTCTCTGTCCCTTTTGCACTCACACTGTCTCTCTGTTTCTCTCTCAAAAATAAATAAACATAAAAAATTTTTTTAAAAAAATCCTTCCCAGCAGATCAATATGACTATGTCCTGCTTTAGTACATAGAAGACTTGCTTCTGACCGGATGATCCCAGGAGGATTGCATGGAGGGACACAGCAGCTCCTTACCCTTCTATGGAAAACTGGCTCCAAGGTCTCAAGGAAAAAGGTCCAAATCTGTCAAGAGAAAGTCACATATCTTGGCTTCCACCTGTCCCAGGAGTAGCACCAACTCAGCCCAGAGAGGAAGCAGGACATTTACTCTATCGGGCCCTGTCAACCCAACACCAGGTTCAGGAGTTTCTCAAGGCAGCAGGTTTCTGTAGAATCTGGATATATAACTTTTCAGTCCCAGCAAAACCCCTCTATGAGGCTACAAAGGGAGGATACTAGGAGCTCCTGATGTGGGAATCAGTACAGCAAAAAAACCTTTGAGGAAGTAAAGTGAGCCCTCACTAATGCGCTTGGTGTGGGGCTCCCAGATATGACCAAGCCTTTTTGCTTGTATGTCCGCAAGCACACTGGTATTGTGGTGAGAGTCCTAACCCAGATGTTGGGGTCATGGCATTCTCCGGTGGCGTATCTCTCCAAGCAACTTGACTCTGTTGCCCAAGTCTGGTCCCGCTGCCTACAGGCACTTGCAGCCATAGCCCTCTTAGTGTCTGAGACTTACAAGGGAACTATGGGACAATAATTGACAGTCCAAGTGCCACATTCAGTATTGACATTAATGGAATGCAAGGGACAATACTGGCTAACCGATGCCAGGATGGTCAGATATTAGGGAATGCTTTGTGAACACCTGCACATTCACCTAGTAGTGTGGACCCTAAACCCCACAAGCCTACTTCCTGTTGAGCCAAGCCAGCCAGACCATGACTGCATTAAGTCATGGATGATGTTTTCTCTAGCCGACCAGACTGAAAAGACCAGTCCCTCAAGGACCCTGACGCAGATTTGTAAAAGAGAGAGAGTCCCTTGCAGGTTACTTCGTGGTGACCCTGAATTCTGTCATTGAGGCCAAACCCCTGCCAAGGGGGACTTTGGCACAAAAGGCAGAGCTCATCACTCTAGCCTGAGCCCTCCAACTGCCAGCAGGGATATGTGTTAATATATAAACAGACTCTAAGTACGCCTTCACCACCCTCCAAGTACATGGGGCTTTATATAAAGAGAAGGGTCTAATAAACTCAGGAGGGAAAGACATAAAGTATAGTAAGGAAATCCTTGAACTCTTAGACACTATGTGGGCCCCTAAGAGAATGGAAGTCATGCATTGTTGGGAACATCAAAAGGGAGACATCATGGCTGTATGGGGAAACCATAAGACAGACTGAGAGACAAAGCTTGTGGCCTCCAAAGGAACAGTGGAATCAGCAGCTTTAACTGCCACACTGTTCCCTGGTCCACTGGCAGAATGTGACCCTAATTACTTCACCACAGGAGAGTACCTGATTTAATATTGGAAAATGGAAGCTACCTCCCAGGTGGATAGTGGAAATTTGAAGATGGCCCAGTAGGAATTCCTGAGGCCCTGACTCCAGCTTTTGTCAAGCAGTTCCATCAGGAAACCCATATTGGCCAGACAGCTCTTGAGACTACTTTGAGCTGACATTTCTACAACCCTCGAGTCTCCAGCATAGCCTGAGCCGTATGCAAAAAATGTGAAACATGTGCCCGAATAGCCCACACCGGGGACCCAAGGCGCCTCCTGGGGTGCAGAGTGTCGGGGGAGCCCCATTGGAAAATATGATGGTGGACTTCACTGAGGTTTCCAGGTCCGAGGCTGTACATATCTGTTGGTCTTTGTGTTCATGTTCTCGGTCTGGGCAGAAGCCTTCCCTACTCACACAGAAAAGGCTCGTGAAGTGGCTCAGCTTCTTCTAAAAGAAATCATTCCTCGATTTGGGATCCCTATCACTATGGGGTCAGATAGCGGACCAGCGTCATGGCTGAGGTGGTGCAGTTGGTGGCAAAGGGGCTAGAGGTCACCTGGAAGTTACACATGACATACCAACCCCAGAGCTCTGGGAAGGTGGAATGAATGAACCGCACCCTGAAGCTGCAGTTAAGTGAACTATGCCAGGAGACCCACCTACACTGGGACCAGGTGTTGCCAGCAGCCTTGTTAAGAATCAGGTGTAGCCCCACAAAGCAGACGGGGTTCTCCCCTTATGAAAACCTTTATGGGCGCCCTCCCCCCCCCCATCAAGGGCAGAATGGGGGTTTTAAATGAGATAGGCAATCTAACCCTAAGGCAACAGAGGCAGACCCTTGGCTTTACCCTAACCACCTTACACCACTGGTTTAGGGAGCGATTACCTGTGGGTCTGACCACAGACGCTCACTCCTTTAAACCAAGAGATGCTATATAGGTAAAAGATGGAATGTCCGACCCCTAAAGCCCCTGTGGAGGGGCCCGTTCACTATCATTTTGTCCACCCCTACTACAGTAGAGGTGCACCAAAGGGGCGAATGTGGTAGAGTCCCCACCCTAAGGAATGTGGTGAAAGAAAAAAAAAACCCTCAAGATAAGGGAAGGCAACCAGACTAGATGCATACATGACATTCTACATGACTCTGTACTATATCTGTACATGACATCCATCGTGACCCTGTAACATAAGACCACCCAATCATACCGCATATCTATGTGTTACCATGTAAGGGAGACAAAAAAGTAGAAAATTGTTAAAAGACTGCACCTCACTGCCCTCAGGGCTCAGTTTTGCAGGTATGAACCCAACTGAGCCCATGCCAGTGGGGATAAAGTTGCTTCCTGGAAAGAAAAGCCTTGGTGTCACGACTTTGTACAAACCTTGGTCCAGTTACAATATCTTATATATATAATAATATATGCCTTCTTAAATTTCCTTCTAATACTAATACATTGTTTTCTTATTTATGTGTGTAGAACTCCGTCTGTTGGTATATAATTTCAGAGGTGTGATGTAGTAACAGAAAGAAATAATATCCATGAATGTATTCTAGTCAACTTTCTAGGATTATCAATAGTTACGAGGCTCCTAGTAATAATTAGATGATGTATGTAGAACTCAATGAAAAGAGATTTGATTTTAAAAATAATCCGAATAGCCAGAAAATAATAGGAGGTGATTTAAGAATTATTACAGCCATCTCACTGAGGTTAAACATTAAAAACACATACACACAAAAAACAAAACAAAACATAAAGTAGAATCAGGAAGGCAAGGATTGACTAATATATAACAATTGATTATTTGCTCATAGTCAATGAACTAGAAAATAATTAATATTCTACAAAATCAATTTTTGTATGTTTATATGTATTGATTTATGTCCTAGAGTCAACACTCATTGAAGTCTTTTTTGTCTTCTGTGATATTGCACCTTTCAGTTTCTTTCTATTTTTTGAATCTTTTATCGTGTTCTCTTCACTGGCTTATTTTATTTTTCTAATCTTTATCTGGGGGACATTTCCTAGGGCTTGATCTTTCTATCTTCACTGTAAATTCATTTCACCACCCAAATTAATTTCTTCTTCCCTTTTCCAAAATAGCATTTTATTGACAGTTATCATGCTTATCTACATTTCTGTAGTCACTGTCTCTTTCAAACCTTATTATTTTATTCCTGAATTGCCAATTCTAGCCTATAATTTAGGATTTTTTTTCACTATTCTCTAAAGCAGACTAAATACATCACTGGAAAAAATTAACTACCACTGTCAGTTTTGAAAAAATTTAACCTAAATTTGAGGAAGTGATCAGAGATGGACATAATCATTAAATACATTAGCTTGATAAGTGTCAATCAGAAGCAAGTAAACCCTAAGACCTGAGGAAAATAATAGGCTTGCACCAAAAACACACAATAAAAGCAATAAAAAACAACAAAAGCAAAAACAGTATGGGCTATCATACAGAGGACAGAAAAGAAGAACTCGACCAATTTAATGCTACCTGACATCTATCAGAAAGAACAGATTCTCCTCATCTGTACTCTGCAGAATTTGTAACAAAGAAATAAAATAAGATGCTTTTCTCCAGGAATTTTGGCCAGAGAACACGTGTGAATAATTTAAGTACCTTGAAATTCATTTACATTTGCTGTATGGTCAGCATATGGTCATTTTATTTTGTACAACATCCAGTGTGCTCTTGAAAAGAATGTGCCTTCTGTATTTATGTCAGGTTAAGTCAAAACAAAATTCTAACTACAAAAGAACAAGAGCTGATCACCTAGTGAGGACTGCAAATGAGCTTTATATCAAGTTTTAATACTTGCAACCTGGATGCAAGAAGATAATGGAAATAATTGAAGTATTGGAAGAAAACAACTCTGATGTAGAATCTTATATACAACTAAAATGCTGTTGAACATTGACAATATTAAAAAAAATTCCCAGACACCTTCATTCTCAGTTAGTTTGGTATTCAAAGCATGTACTGAAAATATTTTTAAAGAAAGCATTCAAATAAGAAAATCAAATATAGATGGTATGCCAAGAGATATAAGATGTACAAATCATAATATGTCTTAATAAAATTTGTTACTTCTTAATTTATTTTTAATAAGTCATTTATTGATGTTTCACCTGCATAGAAAAATAAACACAAACTATAAATTTATATCTTTATTGATACCATATAATAAATATTTCAATGGATATCACAAAATAAAAAGAAAAGTAGACTAGAGTTTTGCAATATTTTTGTTTTGCAACATTTAAGTGGCAACTTAAATGCAACTTAAGTTGCCACTTAAATGCAACTTAAATGCAACTTAAGTTGCATTATAGAGTTTTGCAACATTTAAGTAACAACAACCTAAGCCAGGAATTAAACATGACTAGCAACCCAGAATTCCTCTCAACTTCTTCCCAGGATAACTGGCTCCTAAGTTTTCTGGGCAACTAATACTTGAGCTTCAAAACTATCTACATAATGCTTTCTAGGTTTCTATTTTGAGGTATTGTACTCTGTTAATAGATTAAATCCTGGATAATTGGTATTTATGATTTTATTTTTAGTAGGATATTATTTTTAAATTTTATTTTTGTAAGCTCCTTCTTTTTGATAACTGGAAATGCAATTGATTTGCCATATTATCTTATAGCTGTCTACCTTGTAAATTTATCCATATATTAAAACTTTATCTGTAATACATTTAAGATTTTCTGTGAAAAATGAGTTCCATTTCTTCCTTTCAAGTATTTACATCTTCTTCTTCTTCTTCTTCTTCTTCTTCTTCTTCTTCTTCTTCTTCTTCTTGCCTTTTTCACAGGCTATACTGTAAAGTATGATTTTGAACAAAATTGATGATAGATGGTATAAGTTTTTGAAAGTTGCCAGTATCAGGAGGAAAATGTCCAATAATGTCACCATTACAAAAGATGTTTGCTACAGCCGTTTTGGAGATAGCTGAAACACTTAGTTACAGCTCAGGTCAGCATCTCACAGCTGGTGAATTCAAGCCCGGCGTTGGTTGGCCTCTGCACCGACAGTTTTGGGTTTCTTGCTCTCTCTCCCTCTCTCTACCCCTCCCCTGCGCTCCCTGTCTCTCTCACTCCCCCTCTCTCTCAAAATAAATAAATAAACTTTAAAACAACGTATTTTGAAGAATTTCCTATTGAAGCATCTGGACCTAGAATTTTTGCATATGTATGACAAAATTAGTTTTTATGCATTAATTATTTTTATTTTATTTTTATATTTTTAAATTTTTTTCCTAATGTTTATTTATTTTTGAGAGAGAGAGAGAAAGAGAGAGAGACAGAGTGTAAGCGGGAGAGGGGCAGAGAGAGAGAGGAGGACACAGAATCCGAAGCAGGTTCCAGGCTCTGAGCTGTCAGCACACAGCCTGATGCAGGGCTCGAACTCATGAACTGCGAGATCATGACCTGAGCTGAAGTCAGTTGCTCAACCGACTGAGCCACCCAGACACACCACATTAATTATTTTTAATACGTATAGGAATACTTTATTTTTCATGTCTTCCCATGTCAGTTTTGGTAAATGGTAATTTTCAGGAAATTTTTTTTCCATTTAAGTTTTTACATGTATTGACATGAAGTATCTCATATCCTACGAATTTCTTAATTCTGTAGGATCTATACTTATACTGTGTTTTAAAATTACTGCACATTCACCTGTTCATAGGTCCCTCCCCATCCCACCCCCAAGTTTTGACAAAGATTAGTAATTTTATTTTTCTTTACTAGGGAACACTGAAAAAAAGATCATTGATTGTGTGATTCCTAATGTACTCATTACTGTTATCTTCATGTTTTTCAAATAGCTTCTATTTTCATTGGATTTGATTTACTATTTGGTTTCTAGCTTCTTTAAGATTTTTGGGCTTATTCTATTTTCAACTATTTTTTTTTCAATGTTTATTTATTTATTTTGTGAGAGAGAGAGTGAGAGCAGGGGAGGGGCAGAAAGAAAGGGAGAGGGAGAATCCCAAGCAGGCTCCACACTGTCAGCACAGGCACTGTCACTGCCTGTCACAGGGCTCCATCTCAGGAACACTGAGGTCAAGAGTCCTATGCTAGATGTCCCAGCAACTCAACTGTTGATGTAACTATTTAGATTATTGAATTTCTCCTCTTTTTTTTTTCCTTTTTTCAACCCTTTACTTTAAGAGAGAGAGAGAGAGAGAGAGAGAGAGAGAGAGAGAGAGAGAGTGCAAGCAGGGCAGAATGTCAGAGGGAGAGAGAGAATCCCAAGCTGAGATGTGAGGCTCAGTCTCACAAACTGTGAGGTCATGACCTGAGCCAAAATAAAGAGTCCAGCGCTTAACCAACTGAGCCACCCAGGCACCCCTTTTCAAAACTATTTTCAAGATTTCACTGAGGTTTATTTTGGGACTTATGCATCATTTAGAAATAGATTGCCTGACTTTAACACATTGGGGGATTTTTATGTTGTCATTTGTAATTGATTTCTAGTTTAATTCAACTAGTGTCAAAAAATATATTATTTCACTCCTTTAAAATTTGTCAAGACTTGCTTCATTGGACAGCATATGGTGCATTTGAGTAAATAGTAAATGTGCACCTCAAAGATTGCATTTTGTAATGATTGAACACAATGTTCTATATATGTTAATTATGTCAAAATCTTTAAGAGATACTTAAACTGAAATTCTTACTGATATTTGTTGTTTATTTCTTCCAATAGTTAATAAGAGAAGTAGCTAAAAATTTCTAATATGATTTCTCCTGCTGTTACACGTGTACACAGTTAAAAGTGCCATATCTTCCTAGTGTACTTCTCCTTTATCATTATGAAAACATTCCTTTATCCTTAGTACCCATTCTTGCCATAAAGTTTGTTTTTATTTCATATTAGTATACCTACTCTAGATTTTCTTTGGTTATGATAGATAATTCTTATCTTCTTTTTTTCAGACTTTCTGTATCCTCACATTTTTTGTGTAAAAAGTATTCAAATATTTTTAAAAATAATTTTAGAAATTTCCCCTAATTGGAGTATTAGAATCTTTTACATTTAGCTAAAGGTATTTAGATTTTAATCTACTGCCTTGCTATTATCTCCATCTGTTATATGTACTTTGTGTTCTCTTTTCTTGCCTTTTGTTTTGTTTGTTTATTTTTTAATGGAAATTTATTGTCACATTGGTTTCCATACAACACCCAGTGCTCATCCCAACAGGTGCCCTCCTCAATGCCCATCACCCACCCTCCCCTCTCTCCCACCCCCCATCAACCCTCAGTTTGTTCTCAGTTTTTAAGAGTCTCTCATGCTTTGGCTCTCTCCTTGTCTAACCTCTTTTGTCTTTTGTTTTTAAAGTTTTATTTATTTAAGCAATCTCCACACCCAGTGTGGGGCTAGAACTCATGACGCCAAGATCAAGGGTTGCCTGTTCTACCGACTGAGCCAGGCAGGTGCCTCTTGCCTTCTTTTTGATTAAACGTTTTTGCTCTTCCACCTGCCCTTTTATTATTCTCTTGGTTCAATACCTTTTGATTTTGCCCTAGGTATTATTAGATGGCTCCTTCACTTATTAATGTCTAATAGAAAGGAAAATTTTAATCACTTTTCTTAAACCATAAAGATCTAGAATATTTTTGATTTGTGGTATTATGTAATTTTTGTCAAATTTTATGTAAAAATTTACATGATAGCATTTTTTGTTTATATGGTCAGTATTCATTTGGCTTTTTCCAAATACTTTATCTTTCCTTTATGTGGTATTTGTTTCTGAATGTTTATGTGTATACTTAGATTTTTTTTTTTTTTTTTGCCTGAAGAATACTCCTTTCCTTTTTCCTTTAGTGTAGGGTATATCTGTTATAGATAAACACCTCATTTTTGGCTTTTCCAAAGTGTCCTTTTCCCCCTTTTTAAAGGATATTTTCATTGTGTATAGAATTCTGGTTGGCAGTTGACTTCCTTTCAAGAAGTCATCTCTAGTCATATTGTCACTCCTTTGAAAATAACATCTTTTTCTAATACTTTTTTTTTAGAACTACTTTTAAGGTAGTCTCTTTGTCATTAGTTTTCCTTAGTTTTACAATAGTAGCTATATGATTATCCCTGTGTTTCTCCTGCTTCATTGTGGTACTTCTTGAATTTGTGACTTAAATTATTTCATCACTTCAGAGAATTCCATGTCTTTACCTATTTAAATGCTCATTTAAATGCTCCTTTGCTCATTATATTTCTCATCTCCGTCTGGAATTCTACTTACTAATTATTTCTGGTTAACTCTAAACATATATTACAGCTTATAAATGCCATGATGCCTTTCTTTTCATTTCTTAATTTTTGATTATTATATTAAGCTTAGAATTTCCACATATTTCTTTAGTGAATCACAAGTACTTAAAGTCTAATTCTAATGATCCCTGTATTTGGATCTGGACTTGTTTCTATTGTCAATTTTTTTTTTTTTGTTTTTTGGTCAAGCTCATCTTTTATTAATTTATTGCATATGCATATATACATACCCCTACATACAAACATATTTAAATGATGCTCATTGCTTATGAAAAATTTTTTGATAATGTAAAAATTTTGGTTTATTTTTTTTTTTACCAGAGAAGACTAATTTTGTTTTTTAGAGATGCCCTAGGGGTTGGTGCAGATCACTTTCAAGCAAGTAGCAATTAAGCTGTTTTGCATTTGGGTGGCAGTTCTTGTGAAGGATAACATGTTTCATTTCTATACTTGTTCTTGTATTTGGTGTTTCAGATGAAACCCTTACGTGTTTCCAGGGATCTTCTTCCTTGTGAGTCCTGAACCATACTTTTTATCCCTCTCAGCGCTATAAGACTATCAACATTTCTGCTTAGCTTCTCACCCTATCAATAGACATTTACAGATGGGAAAATACTTCAAGGGGGAAAGGATAATCAACAGTGCTATGTCCTCTCTGAAGTGACCTTTTCTTCAGTATTTTAGCCCTGCAATCTTTAATGGCTTGGTATGTTTTTGACACCTCCATGAATATTTTTAATACAGTTTTTCTCAAGTGGAGAGTTTAATCCAGAGTTAGTGTATGATTGTTTAAAGAAAAAGGTAAAAGAAGAAGAATAAAATAAAGAGGATAAAATTTAAAATGAAAACAATTGAAATTATAGGAATGCTAGGATATCCATCTAGTAGATTAGAGCACCTTTCTTGAAAAAATTTTATAGAACTAGGAAAGACTAAACTGAAGTTGCTTTGAACTACATCACAAAGACTGGTCTGTGTCTTTGAAAAAGTTGGATCAGCATTCTAACTTTCACCAATTTTCATTTCTTGATTTCTTTCTATTTTTGTTATGTAGAAATGTAAGTTCTGAGTTGCATCCATGACACAAAAGAGTTATTAGTAGTAGTATTGAGAAATACCGACATATAATTTTAATATGGAATTATAACCAAAATGTTATAACCCAATTGTAATTCTGACTTTTTAGATTGGTAATACAGTTGACCCTTGAACAACTACTTGGGTCCACCCACATGCATATTGTTTTTGACAAATAGAATACAGTACTGTAAATGTATTTTCTCTTTCCTATGATTTTCTTAATAACATTTTCTTTTCTTTAGCTTACTTTAGTATAAGAATACAGTATATAATGCATAAAACATTAAATATGCATTAATTGACTGTTCATGTTATTGGCAAGACTTCTGATCTACCACAGGGTATTATTAATTAAATTTTGGAAGAGTCAAAAGTTATCTATAGATTTTTTACTTTCTTTGAGCAAGTTTAGTATTCATTTGTTTTTTTTGTTTTTTTTTTTTAATTTTCTGCCACTACTGTGGGTTTCTGTGGTAACTGAGGTCATGCAACAGAGATGTATTATTTATGTATAGAACACAGACCCCTGAGCAATTGCAGTTCACCACTAAAATAACAATAAGGGGAAGTGGTAGTAATAAAATGTTTTTAAAAAACAAAAGAAAACATAATAAACCCAAATGGTAGTACATACATGGATAAAAGTAAAAGAGAATTATAAACATAACCTGGAATGTGTGTTTACCTGTTGTTATATTTCATCACAAGTAAAGAAATTCCATGTACAGTATTTAATGTATTGGACCATCAGGTTCAAAAAGTTGGAGTTTCTTTTCCTTTCAGTATGTTGGTATTCATGCATATGGATTGAGAGAATCATCAGGACCTTTGCATTCTGTATAAATTCCAAGATGGCTGTCCAGTTGGTTAAAAAAGAATGGATAGATTTCAATTCCCTAATTTCTTTCATAAACATTCACTCAGATTCAAAAATAAAGAGACACATTAGAAAAATGCATGCAATAATTTGATTGTTACAAACTTTCTTTTTTTTAAATCTTGCTGTTGAGCTCAGACTGGGCTGTTTCACCTTTCATTACAAGACTCAGTGAATAAAACATATTTGATAGCTTGGCAACAGAAGAAAACTTTGTATTTAAATGAGGACAGAAGACATTGGGCAGAAATTGATATGATTGTGCCACACCTGATGAATCATAACTAATGACACAGTCTAGTGCTCATGAAGCAAATTTGCAGACAGGAGAGTGAGGAGGAGACAGTGAGCCCAGAGGTGGGTGCAAAGAAGACAGGAGCACATCCACACCTGTGGCAGGGGATTCTTTAGCAGAAAGCTTGTTTCTAATGGTGTCTCCATGAAAAACAATTTGTTTCATTTCTCAGTAAAGTTCTTTGGAGTGAAAGATATTATATATCATAAACAAACACACATACACAAATTGATTCTAATAGCACTTGAAACTATGTTGGTCTTGAGGTGCAGATAAAGATAAATGGATAGCCAACAGACAATTTGGGATATTTACAACTCAGATTTTGTTTTCTGTCCTCATATATAATGGTGAAGTAATTAATAAAAAATTATGCACTTTTCAGAAACACCCACTCCTACCTTTTTCATACATTTTGAATGATTCAACATTAACATTGGGTTGTGACTGTCTTTCTTATTTCTTATCGAAGTTCTTCTCCTATCTTGTCTAATATTTTTCTATTCTTCTGATAATTTACACAATTGTCACAGAACACTAGCAGTCCTGCATTTTGATCTCCCTATCCTGAGAAACCCTCTAAGGGAATGTATTGTTCCTTTTCTATGTTTATATCTGGGATCAAGTAGGATGCCTTGCTTGTTTTGGTTGAAACACGATAAATGTGGAATGCCTGTTTAAAAAAAAGTATATATGAAAACGGCTTGAACTTGAGAAGAGACTTGGGATATTTATATTATAGACACCTGTTTTGTTTTTTCCTAAAGTAAAACTATTGCTATAAGTTCGATATTGTGTTAACTTAAATTCCTTTACAGAAAACAAACAAACAAAGAACTAGTGGATGAAAAAAAATATCTCTCCTTCTTCATAATTCTTACCCCTGAAAAGATGTTTGGATTAGCTACTATGGGGCTGGTGCAAGGATGATCTGAGCTGAGCAAGGAGATGATCAAGGCTCTTGACTCTTGAAATCTTCTCACTGCAGCATTCTTTGAGTCTTGCTGAGTCCTCATAGCTTATTACATCACCTAACGTTGCATCTATAGCCTAGGCAATAAGAAGACAGAGGGGCACAGGACAAACTGTACTGGATAATTTTATTTCCTTTTCAAGAGCTTTCCCAGAAGTATCACCTAATACCTTCCATTTGCTTTTCATCTATCACAACCACATCGAGTAGCTTCTCCCAAATGCCTAGGAGATTGAGAAGTGTTTTTTTTTGTTTGTTTGTTTTTTTTTTTGTTTTGATGTGTTTTGTTTTTGTTTTCGTTTCTGTTTTGAAACTTCCACACCACCGCAAACACAATCAGGCTTCTCTTAATAGATAGAAAAAAGTAATTGATTGGGAAGGCAACTGATGATGTCTGTTACACCCATTGTTGGTTCACATAGGTTTCTCCACAAATTTCCTTGTTGACAGGGAATCCTTTTTGCATGGATATGGGGAAGAACATTCTTTGATTACCCTGTCAGGGGACATTTGGCAATATCTGGAGAAATGTTGTTGTCACAAATGTGCAGTCAGGTGCCATTGGAATCTAGTGGATAGAGACTGGGGATGCTGCTAAACATTGTATCAAATGCAGAGCATCCTCCAAGAACAAGTAATTTTGGGCCTGAAATGTCAGTAGTGCTGAGGTTGAGAAAAACTGGTCAGTACCACCCTGCATTGGCATATGATTTCCAAAAGAAGTCTTAAAAGAAATGCAACATGAGGGGCACCTGGGTGGCTCAGTCGGTTGAGTTCCCAGCTTTGGCTCAGGTCATGATCACACGTTTCACAATTTCAAGCCTCATATCGGGCTCATTGCTGTTAGTGCAGAGCCCACTTCAGATTCTCTGTCCCCCTCTCTTTGCCCCTCCCCCGCTTGCACTCTCCCCAAAAATAAATTGAAATAATAATTTTAAATTTTTTTAGCGTTGATTTATTTTTGAGACAGAGAGAGACAGCATGAACAGGGGAGGGGCAGAGAGAGAGGGAGACACAGAATCTGAAACGGGCTCCAGGCTCCGAGCTGTCAGCACAGAGCCCCACGCGGGGCTGGAACCCACAGACCGTGAGATCATGACCTGAGCTGAAGTCGGACGCTTAACCGACTGAGCCACCCAGGCGCCCCTAACATTTATTTATTTTTGAGACAGAGAGAGACAGAGCATGAATGGGGGAGGGGCAGAGAGAGGGGGAGACACAGAATCAGAAGCAGGCTCCAGGCTCTGAGCCATCAGCCCAGAGGCCGACGCAGGTCTCGAACTCACGGACCGCGAGATGGTGACCTGAGCTGAAGTCGGACGCTTAACTGACTGAGCCACCCAGGCGCCCCGAAATAATAATTTAAAAAATGCAGTGTGAAGAAGCAAGTGCGGTAGCATAGCCATAGCTACCGTAACCAACCTCAGAACTTAATTGTCTCCAAATATCGAATAGATTGCTAGACTTGTTAAAAATAGAAGCAAATTCCTCAGTATTGCTTCAGAAGGCAAACCTGAAAAAATGTGAAAATTTGTAATGATGAATATATTAAAATTATACAATCATTGGAACTGTCCAATGATACAATGTTAGGCACCTTTACAGTATTCAACATAATTGGAGTATATTACTGCATCCATTTGTGAAGAATTATTTATATTAAATTCTGAACTGTATGAGCATTCGAACCAAATCAACACAAAGATCATTTCTAACTCTTTAATATAAGCACTTTTAGATGAGAAAAACTATCAGGGTGGGTCTATACAGGCCACTAGCCTATGCCCCAGATAATTTATACACCAAGAGAACTGTCACTGAAGAATAGAGTGACTGCCTTCTGCTGGTGTCTCCTGTACACACTGGTGGAAGGGAAAGAGGAGTGGCTGTTCTTAATCCCCTCTGCAGAACTATGCTGGCCTGGTCTCTGAACCCGCTGTCCATACTGAGCTCAGTTAGGGCTGTGTTTCAGTTAATGAGAATTATGTATCAGACACACCGTGGTAAAACTTTGACCCGATAAGAAGCATTCTTGTGCCAGTGAATGATTTAAAAAAAAAATAAATAAATTTTAATGTTTATTTTTCAGAGAGAGAGAGAGAGAGAGAGAGAGAGAGAGAGAATGAATGGGGGAAGGGCAGAGAGAGAGAGAGGGAGACACAGAATCTGAAGCAGGCTGCAGGCTCCAACATCAGGATCCGTAAGTTCATGACCTGAGCGGAAGTCCGACGCTTAACCACCTGATCCACCCAGGCACCCCTACCAGTGAATGATTTTTCTATCTTTGCCTTTTTTTAAATCCAAGCTAAGACAGGATAACTCAGACTGCAAGTGTACAGACTTCCATTGTTTTAAGTCAGCAGTAAGAGCAGAATTAAAATTTTAGTGCTAAAACGAGGAATATTTCTACTGCCTTTTCTTTACTGTCTCTCTTCCTTGGTCTTTCCCTTTATTTGCTATTTCTCACTCATTTCTGGTGGAATGGGTGATTATAATTTATATAAAATATACTTGAAAATACAAATGCTTAATCCTTCTATATAATTATAATCAGCCAATGCAATTTTTAAATATATTTATGCTGAACATCAGTCTACAACATTTATGATCCATATAGGAATTCATTTATAAGCATATGTTAAAAATGAAATCAATTTGTTTTGTACTTCAGTGAGTCAGCTTAATGAGGGTGATGTAATTCACAAAATAAATATATTTATAAAGTTATTATAATTCAGTAAACTTTTTAAAAACATATTTCCTACAAGGAACAAATAATATCCACTGAATACATAACTATCACTTTTGTAATTTTCACTTTTAGCCAATAATCTTCACATCAGAGTTTATCTTTTGTAGCACATCAGCTTTTTTTTCTGTGTAAACGCAAAACTTTAACATTTTTTTAATGAGAACAGAGAAATACCTACTTATTTCCTCTGCATCTCTTTCCATTTGCTGGCTGATAGCACTGATGTTAAGCTGCTTTCTGGTGAAACAGTGGACTAAATTTTAGAAATGTAGTAATACAGTCTCAGTTTGCAAAAAAGATACTTGAATGAACAGAGAACTTTTTATGAAGGTATAAGATGGTCACATTATTTGGTGATCTATGACAACTCACCTCTGAAGTACATCATGTTATAACACAGAGCCATTTGCTCTGGACAAAGTCACTTTCAGGAAGGGTTTTATTACCATGAAAATGAATAGATGTACTGGCTCTAAAGTGCCACCATTGCCCTTTATGAGGATGGTGAACTAGATTAGTTGGCACGCTTCCTTCCCTCACTCGTTATGATCCTTATGTGTTTGGGGATATTTTCAACATTTTTATCTGGATGATGTTATTTTCAGCAAAATCCTATAACAGTATTCACATAGGCAAGGAAAAAGTAAACACTGAACTTGCTTAATAAAAATTCAGTCATGAAAATACATGTGAATACATTGGTTTAGCAATCCTAACACCGTGATCTTTAGACTTTGCCCAGAGAAATCTTTTGAGGTTTCGTGTTATGGTAACTTACAGAATCATGAATGTAGAAAAAAAAAAAAGAAAAAAGGAAAATAAAGAGATTTAAAATGATAGGGAATATGTTTATTTGGTTCCCTGGTTAAAATTAAGTTTTGCAGTTATGCTGAATATAAATATATTTGAAGAGTCAGATAAAAGCAAGTATAAGACATAAGAGATTGGTATGTCTAAGTTGAGAAAAGACAGTGTGGGTTTTTGTTGTTGTTGTGGTGGTGGTTAGTATTAATACATGTATATTGAACGAGTACCTTATTCTCAAAGCAATTCAACAGTGATATGCATATGCCTGGTATTTTATATAATGTGCTAAAGGAAACATTGTTCATGTAAAAAGAGCATTACAGGGAGGAAAGTGGTAAATGAAAACTAATTTTGTCAAATGAATATTTTTAAATATTCTTGTGGAAGTTGATTAGACTAAAGTTTTGAGGAGATTATCTTCCCGTACATCATTTTCACCGCCACTTTTGAAAAAAGCTAACAGTACTACTTAGTTCTATAGCTAAGACTTTTTTTTTTAACTCTTCATGTCAAATAGTTCACTGATTCACTGACTGTATGTGCAAAGAGTTCTCTATCCACAAAGTGTCAACATGAAAGTCTTCTTCTTACCGAGGAGTCTCTCTGTTACTGAAGATCAGTTAGTAGAGGTTATGATGTCCCCACTAATAACAGTTTGATCCTTTGCTAGATTTTTATTCACTCCATTGTTAAGTGAATCTCTGCTGAAAATTAGGTAATCAAAACTACAGTACCTTAATGACAGAGAAGGAATGTCGCGAGGCAGTCCGTCACCATCAAAGCATCAGGGATGTGTCTTTTCAAAGTGAAAAATATAGCTTATCTAGTTAACAAAAAGGTCAGCAAGTTCCTTTATAGGTGTAAAACGGAGTCAGGAAAGCAGTGCTTGTCAGCCAGATGTGAGTTCTGACCTCGACCTCAACATTAGATGATCAAATATGTATCTAGTCTGCATTAAAAAGGCTATTATCACAGTATCCAACTTGCAATATCAAAGAGAGGCCAGTCCTCATCACAAGCAGAGGAGTTTTCTTTTTGCATCTCATTCTGTACTTGCAGACTTGAGAAAAATAAGGGGGTGGGAAGTGTTCACATTTAGCCTTGAAGATATGAGGACAGTGAGTGAAGTAAATGCCATGACATAAAGGCTTCAGTGGATGGTATTGGGTGTGACTGCTGTGTAAGGGTGGGACATTTCCATACTAGAGATGAGAACAAGTGGACTTTTATATTCTGAACCCTAAGTATCCATTCTCTCTCGGGCCCTTTGTTGACATTATTTCACTAAATTGGCCAGCAAAGATCAGAATCGTCAGATCATCTGTCACAGGGAGCTGGAACTTTCATTTAATAATATGCATCCCACAAGTATGCAAAGTCCATCCCTCATTCCATTTTCACACAGTAGCCGGTGTGTGTGATCCACGTGACTCAGATGTGTCAAGGGATATATGCAATCAACTGTGTTACTGAGGGTAAGTTATAAAGCGTTAAAGAAATGATATGAGTCCCTACATCAGTTGCCTAGTAAGCTAGTAGTACAGATCTGCACAACTTAGGTCAAAGCAATGCTAAGATTGAGTTGTAAAGTATGACATTTCTGTATGAAGATGTCACCAGTGGAGCACATATATAATTTGCATTTTGAGTTTAAACTTTAGAGCAATAACTTAATCAAAAAGTCTGTGATGATGGAAATTTCTATGATATAGAAACAGACTTTTAAATATGGCTAGCATAACTATGGAAAGGCATTTTTTATTTTATTTTATTGTGTTTAGTCTTAATATAAATGTAAATGGGTATGTCGAATGGCTATCCTACTGAATAGCACATCTTTAAAGCATCAATAAAAACAAAGGTGCAAATCCACAAATAGTTGTAAATATGGCATAGCAAATGTATTGAAACAAATAAGACTTATACTTATTTTGAGGGGCGCCTGGGTGGCTCAGTCGGTTGAGCGTCCGACTTCGGCTCAGGTCACGATCTCGCGGTCCGTGAGTTCGAGCCGCGCGTCAGGCTCTGTGCCGAGTGCTCAGAGCCTGGAGCCTGTTTCAGATTCTGTGTCTCCCTCTCTCTCTGACCCTCCCCCGTTCATGCTCTGTCTCTCTCTGTCTCAAACATAAATAAACGTTAAAAAAAAAATTTGAAATACAATTAAGGTGACATTATATTCTCTTAACCATGCCCATATGTAGCAACCTCATCAACAATGTTGCCTGACAAGTATATGGCTAAAGGAGTTCTAAATATGGCTAGAAGGAAGGCATACAAATTCATTGAACGCAGTTTTATTAGGAATTCTGAGAATTCATAGATCAGTTGAAGGTAGGCCCTGATTTTAAGAAACAAATTATTTGGTGAAGAGCAAAACACATTAAAAACCAACTTAGGAAAAAAAAGATGAAATAAGATCTCTAACATACATCAAGCATAGTGCTCTGGGAGAACAAGAGTATTTAATTTCATTGTCAGATAAAAGAAACTATTTCCTGGAAGGAGGGGTATTTGGGTGAGCTTTGAAGGATGAGGAGAATAAAAGAAGTAAATGACATAGTAAAAAGACCAGAGGCGTGAAATAGCATATTATATTCATGGAAGTTTCAGAGGGATTGGAAAGTTGCAGTTTAAAGGGATACTAATAGGGGCGCCTGGGTGGCTCAGTCGGTGAAGTGTCTGACTTTGGCTCAGGTCATGAACTCACAGGTCGTGGGCTTGAGCCCTGCATTGGGCTCTGTGCTGACAGCTCTGAGCCTGGAGCTGCTTCGGTTTCTGTGTCTTCCTCTCTCTCTGCCCTTCCCCTGCTCATGCTCTGTCTCTCACTCTCTCTTTCTCAAAAATAAATTAACATTAAAAAAAATTATTAAAGTGACACTAATAGTCTGGTACCGGGACAAGAGGGGTCCTCGGTTTGTTACGCCTAGAAATTGGAAACTTATACTGTGGAGCCCACAGATATTTTGATAGGTTTAGCGACATGATTTCATCTATGCCTTAGGAAGCAAACACTATGACAATATATGGGGTGACTACCATAATAAGAAATTAGAAGCAGGAGAATCAGTGAAGAAGCTACTAACTATAATCCAAGCAAGAAGATACTACTAGCCTGGGGACACCTGGATGGCCCAGTTAAACCTCCAACTTTATCTTGGGTTATGAGCTCTAGGTTCCTGAGTTCCAGCCCTGCATCCAGCTCTCTGCACTGAGGGGCCAGCTTCTGATCTTGTCTCCCCCTCTCTGCCCCTCCCTACCCCTTAAAAATAAATAAACATTTAAAAAAAAAAAAGATAATACTAGCCTGAACCAGGCTAGTATTTTAGAAGGAATGTAAACAATATCTTTGTGGACAGTGCAGAGTTTGGAGTTGATTATTTAGGGTAAACATCTTTAGGAGAGGGAGAGGTCAAACGTAGTTCATGCCTTCTCATTTCAAGGCCTGGCATAAAAGGTGATGTCTTTAAGAGAAGGTTTGGCTTTAGTTTGCTTACTTCTTTATTTTGCTTCTTTTAATTTTTTGGTTTCTTTAATTGGTGGGATTGTGCTATTTTTACGAAGTCAGTGAAGAAGCTGATCATTAAGGAGAAAGGACATGAGTTAAAGAGACATAAAATTCACAAAGTAGAATTCCAATCATAGGTACATTTCTTTAAAGAAAAAATATTATGGAGGTAATGCAAATTCAGTTGCAAAATACAAGCAAACAAAGATGTAAAGCAAAGTAAAAAGCAAAATGAACCTCACCTCCACCTTTCTGCCATCCTACCTGTGAGGATTTCTGCTGTTGATAATTTGCAGTTTTTATTTCCATAACTTTTTCTACATAAATATAAATATATATATATGTATATTTTTTTAAGTGCTAACAATTTCTCTTCACTGGTGTAATTGTATGCAGAAATATCTAGAACTCATACATAATAGTGTTACTGAATTACATACCTTCTAGAATTGAGTAATGCTACAGCTATGCAGGTATGTGCATTTATTAATACAAGTAGAATGAAATTCAGTCAAAGAAACAATGTATTAATTTATCAGATACACCTTTTGTGTCAACATGTATAGATCTATGTCATTATTTTTAATGGTTTGCAGGGTATTTCAAAGCCTGGATGTATCACTATTTACCTGTTCCCTTTGTAGTCACATTTAGGTTGTTTAAAATGTGTTTATGTTATAAATAATGGAGATAGTTTAATACCTTGGTATTAAATTAGGCACACAAATAAAAATTCTAACATATTTGCAGTTATTTGCAGTTTTTAGAAGCTCTCCTGAAGAAAAAGAGACAATGGTAGAAATTGTCAGATATAAAATTTTTAAAAATATTAAAAATTTTTTAATGTTTGTTTATTTTTGAGAGAGAGAGAGAGAGAGAGAGAGAGCAAGCACCAGCAGGGGTGGGGTGGGGCAGACAGAAAGGGAGACAGAGAATCCAAAGTAGGCTCCAGGCTCTGAGCTATCAGCACAGAGCTAGACATAGGGCTCTAGGGCTCGAACCCATGAACCTGTGAGCTCATGACCTAAGCTGAAGTCAGATGCTTCACCGACTGGGTCACCCAGGCACCCCTAAAAGTATTTAAAAATTGACTTTGTATTGTTCCCCACTGAAGACACAGTCTCATCTTTAATTATTCAAAAATTATTCAAAAATCATATTATATATGCATGTGTTTTTAAGTTTTGTATCTAGCCATTCACATACCTTCCAGGCTACACTGACACATACCACATACACATGTTCACACAAACTTCAGGTCCTTCTACAATGTATCATTTAAAAGTGATATGTTTTGTTTGAGGTTCAGTCTATGAACTCCCACCCCATTGCAGTTCCAAGAATTTCCATTTGAATAGAGGTGAACACAATTTTCACCTTGTGAATATTCAGAAATTGAATCTCAGGAAGAAATTTACTCCCAGTAAACATTGTTTTTATATGGGAAATGAGGACCTAGGAAGTGGCTATTTTCAGAATGATGCAAATCTACAAACACAACTAGAAATGCATTACAGCTTAGCGGGAATTGCAAAGAACTTTCTACTTGTGCAAATGTAATTCTTCCCTGGCAGGGAATTTGACACTGCAGTTTCTCTTTAACTTCACTCAGCTTAATTCAAATCTGCAATTACCACTTCCCATAAAAAAATAATCTGTTCTTCTGAAGGTAGAAAGATAAAACTACACTTAACTAATTATCAATATTTTGGAAGCCATATCTATAAGTTGTAGAAATCCAAATCATTCTTTGCCAATCCTATGATCCTCTATGTCTAAAATCACAGAAGACAGAGACTTAATGCAACTGTTTGTTCATATTTGAGATCCCTAAATTTTGGAGCCAGAAAGAAGGAAATTATAATTTTTTCATACAGGAACTAAAACTTAACAAAACAAACCAGACCACCTACCTCATGGGGCCTTCATTTGCCTTAATATAGGAGGCTGCACAGGTGACTTCCTGTATGACTCTACAAGCATATTCACCTGACACATGGTTTTAAAATGCCTTACTATGCCAAAGACAGAAGTGTAATTTGGTCAGCCATAGGGGATTCCAAACGTCAAATTTTTGTTTTTCTTTACCACCAATCCCCTCCAGGAAGATTCTAATCAGTCTCCCAATGCAACTTCTGTTTTGCTATACTGGATTTGAAAGTTTTAAGCATACAATAACTTCAAAAATCCTTCACTTTTGGAATTGGATTCAACAGAGTGAAAATCCAGAAATGCCCTGATAGTTCTAGAATCTCTACAGCTTTAAGCTTGTTGACACAGCTGGAAAAAATGCAATTTTCTTACACAATTCCAATTAGAATACAAAAGCTTTCTGTTAGTTATAAGACTCAATACAGGGGTACTTGGGTGGCTCAGTCGGTTAGGCATCCTACTTCAGCTCAGGTCATGTTCTCATGTTCATGGTTCGAGCCTCACGTCGGGCTCTGTGCTGACAGCTCAGAGCCTGGAACCTGCTTCTGATTCTGTGTCTCCCTCTCTCTGGCCCTCTCCCGCTCATGCTCTGTCTCACTCTCTCTCTCAAAAATAAATAAACATTAAAAAAAAAAGACTCAATATATTTTACATAGGTTTAACTGAAATTATATGACCATAAATGTCTGTCAATACAGAACTAGCTAAATAAATGCTGGCATATTGTGGAATGAAATATTAGGCAATTTGAAGAAGAAGTGGGGGCAGAGGACAAGAAAAAAATTCTATATGTGCCTTTGGGAATGAGCCCCCAAACATGGAGAAATACAGGGAAAAAAAGAGAAAGGTATATATGCATGCTCACATGCAAATACACACACACACACACACACACACACACACACACACATGTACACACACACACCATTTTCAAAAGAAGATAATGACCACATTCAGATGTGTGTGTACATGCACACAAAAATGTGAGAAGTTAAAAAAGCAACAGCGTTTTCCAATCAAAATTAGGATTTATAATAAAATTAGGATTTTTAATAAAAACAACACACCTCTACAACTCTGGAAATTAATTGCTTCATTTGTTTTATACATTAAAGCGAATAAAATAGGGGTGCCTGGATGGCTCAGTAAGTTAGGCACCTGACTTCAGCTCAGGTCATGATCTCATGGTCTGTGAATTCGAGCCCCCACCTCATGGCACAGAGCCTCTGTGCCAGCTGAGAGCCTGGAGCCTTCTTCAGATTCTGTATCTCCCTCTCTCTCTGCCCTTCCTCCACTCGTGCTCTGTCTCTCTTGCTCTCAAAAATAAATAAAACAAAAAAAATTAAAAAAAATAAAGTGAATAAAATACTATGCATACAATACTTCATGTTTCAATTTTGAGAAGTAACAAATTAAAAAAACATGCTATAAACCTGTAATTATCATTATAATAGATAGATTTATTCACTTCACTTCTAAAAATAATCTTTCTTAGTGATTTGATTTATATTTGTAATCTACAATAAAATAGAATTAGTCATTGAGTAATAATTTATATTCGCCTTCTCTCTGTGCCCAAACATAGACACACACGCATACTCGCCAAGACTTCCATAATCCTGTGAAAGAAATAATATTATCCCCAGTTTATGGATGAATAAAATGAAGCTCACTCAGAGGAAAGTCTGATATCACAAAGTACATGCTGAGACCAAACACAAACACAATTCAGTCTGATTTCAGAGACTATGTTCTCTCATAATACCACCCTGCATCTTCCTCTCATGATGGCTTTTCTCAACATTCTTACTGTCATTATTTATAATTACCCTTTTAGAAATCTCATCCACTCTTAAGATTTGAATGTCCACTTTTCTATGAATAACACTTAAAGCCATATCTTCAGTCCTGGCATTTCCCATATAGCGCAGCCTCACATTGACAAGTGCGCTCTCAATAGTCACATAAATGGCCGGCCATTAAGTTCAAAATAATTTTCTCTTAACTGGAAATCATTTCTCCCATCCCAAATCATTTCCCGCCCAACAGTCCTGCAGCACTCAGGCTAAATATTTTGAAAGCTTTTTATCCCATCTTCATTCTTCACTGTAAAATTTAATCTATTATTGAATTCTTTTTAAATTAGTAAAAATTTTTAAATTAACATTCAGTGTTATATTAGTTTCAGGTGTGCAATAGAGTGATTCAACAATTCTATACATTACTCAGTTCGCATCAAGATACCTGTCCTCTTTATCTCCTTTATCTGTTTCATTGCCCCCCACCTCCCAGCCTACCCTACTAGGGCAACAATCAGCTTGTTCTGTGTATGTACGAGTCTGGGTTTTAGTTTGTTTCCTTTTCTCCCCTTTGTTTATTCTAGTGTTTTGCTTCTTAAATTTCACATATAAGTGAAATCATATGATATTTATCTTTCTCTGTTTGACTTATTATGCTTATCATTATACCTCTAGGTCCATCCATGTTGTTGCAAATGGCAATATCTCATTTCTTTTTTTGTGGCTGAGTAATATTCCATTATATATATTATATATTATATATATTCCATTATATATATTATATATTCCATATATAATATATATTCCATATATAATATATATTATATATGTAATATGTATTATTCATTCATTCATGAATTATTCATTCATCTGTGTACGGACACTTGGGTTGTTTCCATATCTTGGCTATTGTAAATATGCTGCAATAAACATAGGGGTGAATGTATCTTTTCAAATTAGTGTTTTTGTATTCTTTGGGTAAACACCCATTAGTGAAATTACCAGATCATATGGTAATTCTCTTTTTAATTTTTTGAGCAATCTTCATACTGTTTCTACCGGGGCTGTACCAATTTGCTTTCCAATCAACAATCCACAGTGTTCTTTTTTTCCACATCCTCATCAACACTTGTTATTTCTTATGTTTTTGATTTTAGCCATCTGACAGGTGTGAGGTGATATGGCACTGTCTCTGATGATTATAGGTATTAAGAATCTTTCATGTGTCTGTTGGCCATTTGTATGTCTTCTTCAGAAAAATGTCTATTCAGGACCTCTGCCCATTTTAATTAAGGCTTTTTGGTTTTGGGGGTTTTTTTTGGGGGGCTGCATGAGTTAATTAAATATTTTATTTTATTTTTTAAGTTTATTTATTTATTGGGGAGGTGGGGAGAGGAGCAGAGAGACAGGGAGAGAGAGAAAACCCCAAGCAGGCTCTGCACTGTCAGCACAGAGCCCAATGTGGGGCTAGAACTCAAGAACTGTGAGATCATGACCCGAGGTGAAATCAAGAGTCAGACGCTTAACTGAGCCACCCAGGTGCCCCTATTATTTATATATTAAAAAAAATTTTTAACGTGTATTTCTTCTTAGAGGGGCAGAGCACAAGAAGCGGAGGGGCAGAGAGAGAGAGGGAGACACAGAATCCGAAGCAGGCTCCAGGCTCTGAGCTGTCAGCACAGAGCCCGATGCAGGGCTTGAACCCACGAACCACAAGATCATGGCCTGAGCTGAAGTCCAGTGCTTAACCGACTGAGCCACCCAGGTGCCCAAATCCACTGTATATTTTAGATTTATTGGATATATCATTTGCAATTATCTTCTGTGCAATTATCATTGCAAATATCTTCTGTGCAAATGCTTTTAATTCTAGTGTAGTCTCAATAGTTTAGTTTTGCTTTTGTTTCTCTGGCCTGAGCAGACATATCTAGAAAGATGTTTCAACTGCCAATGTCAAAAAAATTATTACCTATTTTCTTCTAGAAGCATTATGGTTTCAGATCTCACATGTAGGTCTTTAGTCCATTTTGAGTTTATTTTTGTGTATGGTATAAGAAAGTGGTCCAGTTTTATTCTTTTGCTTATGACTGTTCAGGTTTCCCAGCACCTTTTGCTGAAGAGACTGTCCTTTCCTATTGCGTATTCTTGCCTCCTTGGTCTTGGATCAGTTGACCGTATAATTGTGGGCTTATTTCTGGGTTCTCTGTTGTGTTCCATGGATTTGGGTGTCTATTTTTGTGCCAGTACCAAACTATTTTGATTACTAGGACTTTGCAGTGTATCTTGAAATCTTGGATTTCATTGTCTTCATCCTGTATTCTTCAAAATTTAACTCTAAAATTAAATTAAATTCTAAAATTTAATCTATTACTTACTGACTTTTTCCACTTATCACTTTAACCTCTTTCACATTTGTCTCTTTTTATTCACTTTTACCTGCAATATTTTTATCCAACGCCTTTATTCCGAACATTTTATTAATAAAATGATCTTCCAATTATTCTCCTTAGATCTAAATTCTGCCTTCAAATCCACGTCTCATAAAATTGTCAACATTTCTGTCAGTTACGTTTTTGGTTGCATTCAGATTTTTATGTTTTGGACAAAAAACTTACAACGATGATTTTAAATAATAAAATCTGGTATATTCTACACATACTTTTTAAAGACAGTTTATTAAATTTGGGCTCCTACAGTTCTAGTTTAATGGTTTCTTCAACACTTATATTATTCCGTACCCTTTCTCATCACTCCAAACTTGCTAAACAAAGAATTGCTCTGGCTGCTTAAGGAAGCTCCCACTTTAAGGAAATAACCCCACTACCACATCAAACACATACACAGACAGTCATTTTTTAAATATTGACAAAACTTAAGAAATCTGCCTAGCCATATTTCTTTTGTTTTTACATTGCTCATACTCAGATCGGCAAGAAGCTGAGTGATAAGATTTCACTTCAGCAGTGCAAAGGATAGAAATCAAAGGCTTTTGAAGAAAAACATGGTGATCCGTTTTGACGGGGCTCTGTATGAAAAGTTAATATAAAAAGTGAACATAGTTATCAAGACTTGAGATGAAGGAGATAGATATTGGTGTTCTTTAAGGGAATAGTTTCAGGGAAGCATCAAGGTAGAAACTAGTTGGAGTGCAAGAGTGGAGGAATCAGCAACTGCCATTTGAGTTAGTAGAAGAGTGGTTTTCAAACCTGGCTATGTATTAGAATCACATGTGGAGTTTGAAAATAAGATACTGGGGGGGGGGTGCTGGGTGGCTCAGTTGGTTAAGCATCTGACTTCGGCTCAGGTCATGATCTCAAGATTCGTGAGTGAGCTCAGGACTCTCATTGGGCTCTTTGCTGACAGCTTGGAGCCTGGAGCCTGGTTCAGATTCTGTCTCCTTCTCTTTCTGCCCCTTCCCCACTTGTGCTCTCTCTCTCTCTCAAAAAAAAATAATAAACTTAAAAAAAGAGTCTGTTTAGAAATAAGATACTAATGCCTGTGCTCTACTCTAGAACAGTTGAATCAGAATTACTGGGATATGGGATTGGACATCAGTATAGCCCCAAAGCTCTCCATGTGATTCTAATATATAGTCAGGTCTGAAAACCATTTGCATAGAGTATTCTTTTCAGGAGCGTGCCTGTAGATGGAAGGAGAGGAAACAGAGAGGAGAGTAAGAGACGTGACAAGACGAAAAATGAGAGAGCTGACTGTGTCTGAACAGAAGCTGAAAATACATGAGAATAGGATCAGGTTAGGGAATAACTGGAAGTACAGAGATCAAGGTCACTGGTGGAGAAATCATCCCTAAAAAGAAAATGATGAACAGCTCCTCCTTTGTGACTGCTGAAAAAGATATGAAAGTGAGTATCATTATAATTCTGTTGTTTTTCTTTGTGTGTTATATAAGGAAGTCAAGATAAGAAATTGAGGGAATTTGACTCATAGCCACAATTTTCCCTAAGATGATATTCAGCTTCTGCAGTACTGGCAGTAAGGTAAGGGCTTGAACAGATTGGTAAAAATTTCAAATGACTTACATGGGGAAAGGTAACTGATCAAGATAATTATTAAGTAGTTCATACTGACCAGGTGAGATTTAAAGCATCATAATCTACATAGATAGGTGATTTTCTCCAATGTCACTCTGATATCAGGATATAAGAGGAGAAACAGAGATTGGTTAGAGAGAATTGGAAATATGACACAAGGACTGGAGATCTATACATTGAGAATGCTGGGAGAAGTTGATTCAAATAGACTATTATTTCAGTAGATGAAGCGCTAAAGTTTCAAGTTCAAAATAGTTTCATATGAAGTAATATCCAAGAATGGTTCTGAACACTATCAACCAAGAGCTTGGTTCTACGATGTGAAATATGGGAAAAATATAAGCCAACGTATTTGAAATCATATTATTTGTGTTATTATCCGTGATAAAAGCAATATTTAGATTGGAAGAAGCTAGTAAATATCCAATGAGAGAGACAGGGAGAGGAAGTGGGTGAGAGAGAGAGGGGGAAGAAATGAAGAAGGAAGAAAAGGGGGGGGGGAGGCAAAAGGCAGAGGGAAGAAAGGAGATGAGAGAATATGAATAACCTGAGTTCATGATGTCTTAGCTTTCCAAATCCCTTCCTTTGTTTTCCTCAGTTTTTAGTTCTAATTCTTTTCTCTCTCCCCTCTTCTCAAATGCCAGTGTTTCCCAAGCTTTTGCTCTTGGCCCTTTTCTTCTTTCCTTAGAAGGGCCCTAATGATTATCTTCTCTCCCCCATGTTCCATTTTTATAAATATGTTTCTAATCTACATTTCATATCTAGACTTGTGCTCTTTAGCCTCAGATTTATAGTCAAGTGTCTACAACGTACTTCCAGCTGGGCATCCCAGAGCCAATTCAAATCTAATGCTTCTAACGCCAGGTCCTTCACCTAAATTACTCTTCCTTCTTCTAGTGTCAAGATGCTTAACCCTGAGTCCCATGGGGATCACCTGGGGAAATTTCACATTCTGGGACTGCTCTCACAGACGTTGATTTAATTAATCTGGGGTGCTACCTGTGTTTTGGGATTAAAAAAATGTTGTTTCAGGTGCCTCTAATATTCAGTGTAGGTTAAGAAGCACTGTGTATGATTCTAATATCAACGTTCTAAAGTCTGGCTTCGCATCAGGATTGCCAGGGGAGCAATTTTTAAATACCGTCCCAGGCCCAACCCCTAAGCAACTGAATAAAAATCTCTGATGTTGTATCTCAGGCAGTAGTATTTTTTTTTTTTAAATGAGGTATAGTTGACACACATTGTTATATTAGTTTCAAGGTGGTAGTATTTTTAAAAGCTTCCCAGAGGAGGTTCATGGGTAGCCAAGAATGAGAACCGTAGCTGGCGTAGTTCTAATGTCAACGAGTGACTATATATACAATCACTTTCAGGCCTGAGAGTCTTGATAAACCCTGAATTTACCCACACCTTCCTCTCATTCTACACTCAATTAAAAACCAAGTCTTCTGTATTCTACCTTTGTAGAAGATTCTTAGTAACATCTTCTCTTGGCGGGGTGGTGCCTGGGTTGCTCAGTTGGTTGAGTGTCCAACTCTTGTTTCAGTGTGGGATCAAGCCCTGCCTCAGGCTCTGGGCTGAGCCCGGAGCCTGCTTGGGATTCTCTCTCCCCCTCTTTCTCTACACCCCCCCCCACATCACATTCTCCCTCTCTTAATAAAAATAAATAAATGAATAACATCTCCTCTTGAATGTCTAATAGCCCTTTTATGTTTAAGATGTATAAAACCAAATTTTTGATCATTGTCAGTCAAAACTAAGCTTGCAAAGTTCAGTAGAATCATTGTGATATTATTCTTTCTGAAATGGTACTACAGGGGGAAAAATCAATATTGCCAATGTGATTAAAGCTAACTTATTTGAAAGATAGGGATTTAAAAAATCTGATGGGGTAAAATGTTTCTCTGGATTTTGTGTATCTTTCTCCCCCCTCAGGATACATTGTTAGATAAAAATATTTAAGATTCTAGTATTATGAGTATCCTTATGTAGAATGACAGAATAAGAAATTTATAGGTCTTGTTTTTGAAAGAAAAGAGTCTATAAATCTGCTCTTCATCTCTTTTTCATGAGTCGGGAATAGAAATTTTAAATGCCAATGAATTGCCAACGGAAATTTGACTCATCATAAAAAGCAGGAAGAAAGAGTATTACATTGTGAATTTGAACTTCCTTGAGCTTGAGATGTTTCTTTGTCCACTTGCTATCTGTTTTAAAAATATTTTAAGTTGAAAGCAATTATAAAAGTTATACTGTCCTCTTTGCTGTTAATATTGGCCCATATAATTTCTGAGTATGGCATTGCTTTGTTTTTGTTTTTGTTTTTTTAAAGAAAAATGAAAACTACCCCAACGTGGGTTTCTAACACAGCTTTTCAATACCTTTTATGCCCGAGTCAATGAATTCATTCTGCCCTGATAAAATTGTAGCCGTGACATAGACCAGTCACTGCAAGGAAAAAAATCAATTGTTCCTAAGAGAAATATGTACATATTTGTGCAACTAACAGGAGCTATCACATCCAATGTTTATTTGACAGTTGTTAATATATAATATTCCATTTGCTTACTCTTCCATAAATTTGTAAATAGGCAAAGGGAAAGAAAAAAGTAAAAATATTCTTCCAGTCACACAAGTGGCTGAAAAGGCCTAATAATATTACCTTTACAGTTTCCCCATCATTCTATATGTTTAGCTTTTAGAAATCTGTCTTTCAAGTATGGTATTTTTTCTTAATTTGGAGTTAATCAGCTAAAATAGGTTCATCCCTTTCATTTCATCAGTACCACAAAGTGACTGTCTGGGAGCCTGAGTTCTAATGAGGCAGCCATTCCAAACACGTACAGACAAAGCCGTGGTTTCCCTGGCAACGAGCACCATGAAAAAGCTCTTAGCATAGTTATTCCCACCCTTACACATGAGTCCTTTTCATTTCAGTAAAGCTTCCTGTCAGAATGCATTCATCAATGTAATTTACCAACGAAGTTTGAGAGATTAAATCCCTCTCCCCCCAAGAATTTAAAAATAAGAACGACAACTAAAGAGCAGCAGCAATCCTGGACTTGTACAGGTGCTGCCAGAGGATGCTTCAAAGGAAGTGAAGGACATCATAAGATCCCTGAATTCAGTTAACATCACTTTGAACGTGAGATTAATTTTTAGTTGATTTTTATCTGAGGACATAGAAGGTAGATGTATCAGGAGGAGGGGTAAATGCATTTAATCACTACCTCTAAAAGTATGATGATCCCAAAGCAATTTTCATTAAATAGTAAAAGTTCATAAAAAACTTAAAACTGCTCCATGTATCAAATTAAGATTTATGGTATTCTTCATAAGGATGAAACCTTTTTTAGTGATGTTTACCAAGAAAGGCAAATTCTGAAAGCACGATGTTATCTTTTCCACTGATGGAATTAAGCAAAAGATGTTTGAATGAGGTACTTAAACCTACTTCCCATCTTTGTATACAGTATAACAAGGCACACAAAACAGGCAGCATCTTATGTTATGTGGCATTTCAAACAAGGAAGGAAAAAAAAATTGGGAAGTAAAAGGAGTTGAGTTGAAAGAATTGCCCACAAATAAAACAATTGCAACACTTTATTTGGCTTTCTTACTAGAAGTCAAACCCCTTCAGTTTAAAATACACCCACTATAGGTAATACCAAATGAGAATAGCACACTTTCATCATTTCGAAGAATGCAGCTAGTGCCCTACAGACGCAGACAGAGTTTACATGCTAGTGATTTAGTCTGGCCTCTTCATGGAGCATGTACGTATGCCTGTTTTTCAGCCAGCATGCTACAGCAAAGCAACATTCGTGTTGCCCGGGGCTATTTCTTTATGCAGTATCAAAATTACTTTTACCATAGATTAGGTTGTGTTTTGGTGCTGAGAAAAGTCTATCTTCTCTTCATTTCTGACCCATGACATACTTAGCCTTATAAGAGCGTTATGCGATCAAGGCTACCACTGCAAAATAAAACAAACACACACTGGTTTTTTTTAAGAGGCAAGAAGAGAAATTTACATCACTAGAGAAAGCAGGGCATTCTCACTGTTTTTTTCACCTGAAGATTGAAAAGGAAATTCATTTCAGTTTGTAACATTGCACGGATTGCTCTAGACACACGGTGAATCAGGTCTCCTGTTGGATTATGTGGGTGGTTTTTCTTCTCTTCCCTAGTGAAATAATTCTTTACTCATAGCTGTGGCACGCAAACTCAAATATTGTCTTTCTCAGAATGTTTTTGAAAAGTGGGTCCCCATTTTAGTGTTGTTTGCAGATAATAAAACCACAAATTTCATTAAGTATCAAGAAGAATATGGAATAAAATAACAGTGCATCAGAAGTGACAATTTAGGATACAATAGATGGGAATTTTATTCAATGAATATTCATCAATTACTTAGAATTTGCATAGTATGTACAGGCTGCAGGGAAAAAATGTAGTCTGTGTGTTTAAACCTCAAACTATACTTCCTGCTGCTTTATCTTTTCAGCATAGAAAACATCCACATTATAAAATATAGGGCACATATTTTTAAATATTCAAATCTGTATTCTACTCTAAACAATCTGTATCTGTAATTGATACTAGTTATCAGACCTTTTAAAAAAGATAAAGTGCAAGGATTTTGTGTATTGCGATTATTTTCTTTAAAACGGACATTCGCGATTTTGTGCCTACAAGACAATCCATAATTCACGTACTTCCGTGAAAGAAAGTACCATAATACACAGTTCTCTATAATTGAAGCTACAGTGCAAAACCTCCACTGAAAATTACTTATAAACCTTCCAATTACAGTTTTACTAGTTTGGGTGTTTTCTCCACAGTTGAGAAATATAATGCAAAGGAAAGTTGAGTGTGCCTCTCTACCTCCGACTGCAACATAAAGTTGATCTTCCATGTCATGTTTTTTAAGAGCAACTCTAAAATAAGTCTCCTCCAGATCCTCTAAATTATTCCCTTTCCCTAATGGCTTGTTGTATTCTTCCCCAGCAGAATGACTGGAAAAGCCCTATTGGACTTAATCTAATTAGGGATTTTCAGAGAAACAGAGGTTACAGTGTTCTCATTAACTGACTGGAAAACTACCATCTCCAGAGGTATTAAAAAAAAAAGAAAGAAAGAAAGAAAAAGAGAGAGAGAGAGAAAGAGAGAAGAAAAGAAAAAAACAGGATGATTCCTTTTAAAGTTCCAGAAATGAGTGTAAGTGTTCATATTCTGGTACATTAACAGTTTGTTCCAGTACATTGATATTTTATGTGGAAGCCCTACTCTGCAATTAATATGCCTGATGCAAATTGAAAAACCCATAATCCATCCTTCTCTGTTGGAATGTAAGAGTATATTATTATTGAGAAGCTACAGGATACCAGAACCATTTTTTAAACTTGAGTGCTCATTACCTTAAATCTGCATATAAAACAGTTTTGCATTCAGACGAGGTAATACATAATGGGATATATTGTGGTGCATATAAAAAAAGTGCTCCAAATAAAAACGACCTGTGGGCTTCCTTTGTAGAAGAAATTTATGCTGTTTCAGGCATTAGGGATTAATGATAGCTAACAGCGAAAGAGGAGGAATGAACATTAAAATACTGTGCCTAACTTTCCTGACTACCCCAAGGCTACAGGGCAAACTGAATTGTCTAAATTTTCTTAAAGGTAAGGACGAGGTATTTATCATTAAGCAAATATGGTATTTGGGGATTGCGTCTGATTTTGTCACATTGGCATGCAGAATATTTCTTATAGCTTTAAAGGAGAAAAGACAACCTTAATGGAAGTAAAGAGAGGAAAGAAAAAGATGTCCTTTGTTTCTATCGGCTCAGAAAATCTCTTTCCTTGTTTCTTGTTTCCAGAATTACACATACAGTTATTTACAGGACATATAATTCAGCTGTTGTCTTCTACGATTAACCAAATCCAAGATTTTAATGAACGTTTTATTGTAATTATTTTAATAAATTTTTTTTTCAACGTTTTTTTATTTATTTTTGGCACAGAGAGAGACAGAGCATGAACGGGGGAGGGGCAGAGAGAGAGGGAGACACAGAATCGGAAACAGGCTCCAGGCTCTGAGCCATCAGCCCAGAGCCTGACGCGGGGCTCGAACTCACGGACCGCGAGATCGTGACCTGGCTGAAGTCGGACGCTTAGCCGACTGCGCCACCCAGGCGCCCCATGTAATTATTTTAAAGAGAAGATTAATTATACAACACTAAGGAAAGAGATTAAAATATAATATGTGCTCAAAAATGGAAAGATCCCATGAATACAGGTTTATTTCATGGATCTTCCTAAATTCGTGCAATTCACTTGATTCCTATCCATTTTAATTCATTTGAAACTTGTTCAATTCATTTACTTCCATCACCACCACCTGAGATCTGAGCCTCGTTAGTGTTTTCGCATTTGCATGGATCCTTCTTAGTTGTCTTTCTATCCATTGTTTAGGACATGTGATGCTTCCCACTGGCAGTTACCTGTATATCTGTTTTATTTCACTTACCAAGTGAAAAGACGCTTAAAGCAAGAAACTGTGTGATATGTCCCGCATCTTCCAAAACAAGTATAGGGGCATAAAAATGTTCCCTTCTTCCCTTCTAGGTTATTTGGCTGATCTCATAATTAAATGGATATAAGATTAATAGGAAAGAAACCCACATATTGTATGTATATGAGCCCTATAAAAATATGAGACCCAATAGGTAGCTAAGTAACTGAGACTTACATGACATCCTGAGTTTAGGACAGAGGTAGGGATCTAGGGTTAGAGAGGGGAGGAAGACCATTCAGAGGAAGGCAAGAGGAGATGTTTGGAAAACATCTTATCTCCTTAGATAAGTTTTTTTTTAGGTAAAAAAATAATCTCTGGCAACATCTCTCTTCCTGGTACAGGGGAACTTTTCCAGTGTAAATTTAGGCATTTGAGGGGGGGAAGTAAAGAGCTTTTCCTGAATCTGCTGGATTTTGATTGCCTTTAGCTCAACATAATGCTCATGGCAAAGAGACCGGTTATGAGGTGACACATTCTGCTCCTCTCCAGTCCTGTCTTTGAAACTTCCAATAAGTTTTATAGTACAGAAGTTAAACTGAGAGACTGCTCCATGTCTCATTAGACCAGTCTGTCTTGAGAACAGGTCAGTTCACTTAGACAGTTGTGTTTCATTTCAGACGGAAGTGATGCCACTGGGCTCCCAAAGTTAGGCCTGTATTGTGCAAGGGATCAGGTAGTTAATAAGTGGCATTTCTCCGGGAATAAAAGGCACACAAAGTGTAATGGTTGGGGCAAATTTAAACCCAGTGATTGAATCCTGAGAGCTGCTAGTCAAGATTTCTAGATGTCAGGCTCAAAGCATCTTCAAATGGAGTGAGGACAGGCAGTGACAATCTGACAGATTTTTCTAGTTTGCAGTTTGAATGTCTCTGATGATGTCATGGGGCATACCGGTAAACTTTCTGAGTGGCACAAAGAAGATTGTGTAAACGTAAGTTATTATGGCATTTCTCTAAAGTCTATAATCAAGTTTTTAGCTTCAGTTTGCAGTGTTTCAGGAAAAAAAAATGGCAGTTTTAGTTCTCAGCAATTCTAAGTCAAAAGGTTGGGGGGAAACGGGGACATGAGTTTGAAGTATCATAGTCAGATGTTGAAGGAAAGTGGAAGACTTCAGGATCCAGTCAGTTTACAGGTAAATAGCAAAACCTCAAAGACAACAAGCAGCACTAGCATCTAATATCCACAACAGGGGCTACTGATCGTTTTTCTCACTAAATCACCTTCATTTTGACCAAAAGTAGCCACACTAAGACTAGTTTGTTTGCAGAATAGGCCTGATTAGCCTGGGTGGCTCAGTCGGTTAAGCGTCCGACTTCGGCTCAGGTCATGATCTCGCGGTCCGTGCGTTCAAGCCCCGCGTCGGGCTCTGGGCTGATGGCTCAGAGCCTGGAGCCTGCTTCCGATTCTGTGTCTCCCTCTCTCTCTGCCCCTCCCCCATTCATGGTCTGTCTCTCTCTGTCTCAAAAATAAATAAACGTTATAAAAAATAAAAATAAAAAAAATAGGCCTGATTATTTACACATATGTAGCAATAGTGATTGGCCACATAGACTCAAAGTTTCCTTTGCTAGAACTTTTTCATAAGGAATCTCAGATCCAACCTTTAAAGTTCTCTAGAGGTTAGGAAGGCAAGCCAAGGACTTGCTACCAGACTTCACCTACGATACCTATCGATTTGCGTGAATTCTTCTCTTCGAGGTCCCAAATAGATGCCAAGGTTCCTGAACCTACCAGAAAGTGACCTTTCTTCCTCACCTGGTTGGGTTGTCAGAAATTCTGTAATAAGGTATCAGGCTGTTTCTCCAAGGGACTTTGTTGGCTTCATAAAGGCAACCTTAATTACCTGAAGCTGTCTGGCATGTCTGATTCTATGTCCGTCTGTCTCAATTACATTCCAGTCAAAGCTTTGGTAATATAACCATTGTTTCCAGTTTTGTCCAGTTATGAGAAGAACATATTATCAAACTTCTGCAAATAAATATTGCCATGAAATAAGAATATTCACTAAGATTTTCTAAACTGTGGAGGGATCAGGTAGGGAGAAAAAGGGATTGTTTCAGCTTCGTTTACAGAGGTACAGTTAACCAAGTTGCTATAAAATAGGTAGCTTAAGAGAAAGTTTTCTTAAAACTGAAAAGGCAGAACATGAAAGAACCAGCAGCATTTCAAACAAAAAAAGTCATTAAAATTATAATCGTCTCATCAGTTCATTCAGTCCCATTTAATTCATTATTCTTGAATCCAGTTTTTCCATTAGTTCTGAAAATTTCTTACCCAGTTTAATTTTGATCTTAAAGTTACCTGACATCCGTGCTTGCCAGAGTCCTTTCCATGAATCCCCTTGAATGCAGCACTTTTGCAAGAATGCTTTTGCACAGGCATCAGAGTAAAACAAGAACAGTAAACATTAACAGAAGACTTTAAAATGTCAGTTGTTAAAGACCAGGTGATGCATTTGACATGACAAAGCATTTGACAGAAAAATTTGGTTATTTCTGTGACATACCATATTTCAAGAAAACTAGAAATACAAATTTTTTAAAAGTTTATTTATGTTGAGACAGATAGAGATAGCACGGGTGGGGAGGGGCAGAGAGAGAGGGAAACAAGAATTTGAAGCAGGCTCTGCCCTGTAAGCACAGAGCCCAATGGAGGGGGTGGGGCTCAAACCCACAAAATCATGAGATCATGACCTGAGCTGAAACCAAGAGTCGGACGCTTACCCAACTGAGCCACCCAGATGCCCCTAGAAATACAAGTTTTAACTTTATACCAGAACATATCAGAATGTTAGCAATTTTATATGGTTTCTATATACCTGTAAAATACAACATAAGAAAAAGCTTAGCATTACTTCTTATTTGATGCTTCCCATGTAATTTAACATATTAAATATGTTTGGCATAACATCTTCTTATAAAGAGAGAGCACAAATCTTTTGCTATCTCCTGTGGACTCTCTGGAAAATTACAAAGTTGTTTGAAAGTAAAAGAGACTTCATTTAGACATTTAGAATTTGATTTGGGGAAGGTTATAAAAATATTGAAAGGTTTGTACACTTGAGGCCATTCACAATAAGGAGAGAGGAGATGTTTAGAAAACAAAGGTTGCTCTGTTATACAAATAACTTTCTTAGGTAAAAAAGGAGTATCTGGCAATAGCTGTCTTCTTGGTATAGGTCTCTTTTTCACTGTAAATTTAGGCAGTTGGAAGTGTGGCAAAGCAGTTTTCCTGAATCTGCTGGGTTTGATAGTCTTTAACTAAAAAATAATGCTCATGCCAAAGTGACATATTTGGGGGTAACTAATTTCCCTTTACAAGCAATAACGTTGATCTGCATGTTTCACACAATAAATTTTTGTTGAAAAAATAGTTTATTTTTATCCATTTGGGAGCATAAATTTTATATCCGGAACAAAATAGGAATTTTAAGTGTCTCCATATTTAAAAACATAGGGAATATGATGTTGTTGGGGAGAAAGAATCCCTGTCCCTTCAAAGGTCCTTCAATTCATCAGACAGATTAATAGGAAGAAAGAAAATTTAATAGTGTACATATGGGGAATCTACACAGACATGGAAATTCCAAAGACACGCAGGCGATATGAGGTAGATATGTCATCCTGAACTAAAGAGAAGAGGGGAGGGGGTGGGACTTCAGAGGAAAGAGATGCACTTCACAGGGCAATAAGAAGACTAGATGTTTGGTGATTAGATGTCTGCCTGGCCATACAGATGGATCACTAAGATAAAATTTATTTTATCTGGGATAAGAATAATAATAATCCTTATTCTGTGAAATAGAATAGGGATCTGTGAAAGACCCCTCCCCCCACCTCCCGCCATAAATTGTTCTATGTAGTTAAGAGAAGGGCAAAACTTTCCCTTGAGCCCATAGGGTCTCAGTTGTCTTTACCTCAGAATAATCTTCATGGCAAAGTAGCTTATCTTGGGGCAGCTTGCCCTTGGCTCCTACAATATGGTCATCTTTATGGCCAAACGTTAAATTTTTCACCTGCTGCTTTTCTCATGTAGTAGACTAGGACAGAGAATCAACTAGAGCTTTATCATTGTGGTCAAGTTCACATGCTAAGTTGCAGATTCCAATTTCTTCATCTCATTGCAATGTATTTTTTTGTTTATTTTACAATGATGCCACTATCTGGAAAAAAATTAAAATGTATACTAGTTTTTTATGAGAATAATATGTCATTTTATATTTCAGATCAGCATATGATTTCACACTCACTTGGAAAGATAGTAGTTTACATCACATGAATACACACAGCCAACTTTGGCTCTCAATAGGATAGGACTGGGTGGTTCACATACTTTCTCTCCCTAGTGCAAATGTTGAGAGAGGGCTAAAGAGATCTTTTATGAGAAATTTCTTTTGATAGAATGAAGTTCATGTTCTTCAAACTGACTAACATAATTATTACTCAAAAAATTCTTTAGGAAGACTATGAAAATAAGAATGTAAAAATTGACAGAAAAAAGAATAAAGCATGGGAGGAAGAGAGGTTCTCTCACAAATCAGGTTCATTGCATATGTATGTGTAATCAGAGAATAAACTTGACTGCCATGCGATTTGATTCATGCTAAAATGACTCTCACAATGAAAAATATCTCTTTTAATAGCCTTGCACAGTGTTTGACATTTTCACCATTAAAACAAAGGCTTTGGCTAAGATACTGCGTCTTATGACATCTTTGTTACAAAAGAAGCAAAATTAAAGGAGGAAGTTAGGAAATACACAGACTCTGCAGGGTACTGCAGAGGATTGAGGGAGGGAGGGAAAAGGGAGCTAGAAAAACCTGTCCTGAATTACAGCTGAAGGTTTTAGTTTAGACATAAAGAGAGTATTCTGAATGTAAATAACATTACATCTAGTGCCAAGGGAAGTTGTGGAATTGCTTTCCCATGACAATTTTTAAGAATAGTACAGCTTCACAGCTGGCTAAGGTGGTAAGGATAGAGATGTAGGCAAGATAAAAGTCCTCAATGACAAATCCAAACACTATATAGTTCTTTCCAACTGGTATGGTTCTTTTTTTCACACAGATAATCACTTTGTATATTTCATTAAGCTGTTTTCAAAATCTCTGAGTGTGCCATGAGGATAGTTTTAAATGCTTTCTATAACATCATAAAAATAGTTTACAACAGCCAAGGTGAACTGGTGCCATTACGGAATAATTTTTACTCTGTTATTATTAGAAGTGTATATGTATATATAATTTGCTGGCATAGGATGCAAATAAATAAATTAGGGAGGGGGTTTGAAATAGTAAGCAGCTGTTCTTTTTGTCCACTGAGGACAGGAGAGTAGAAATGCTTTTCATTTACAACAGGAACAGTTTACATTGAGACATTAAATATATTATTTTGTCGGTTAAGGTTGTTAGACCTTTTGATATGTGACTGTGAGATGTTTGGAAGCGTCCTTTGAATATGTTCTATGCTTAAGCAATTATTTTTCTTTTTGATGTGTATAATCAGAAGCTCTTAAAATAGAAGGCTGTTTAAATATGATCTCTCAGGCTCACCTCCAACACAATTATTACTTGATAAATGAAATTGAAAATATTTTTTTAAAGTTTATTCATTTTTGAGAGAGAGAGAGAACATGCATGCATGTGGGGGAGGGGCAGAGAGAGAGAGGGAGAGAGGGAATCTCAAGGAGCATGAAGCCCAATGTGGGGCTTGATCCCATGAACCATGAGATCATAATCTTAGCTGAAATCAAGAGTCCAACACTTAACCAAATGAGCCACCTAGGTGCCCCCAAAATAGTTTTTTTTTTTAATTTTTAACTTTATTTATTTATTTATTTATTTATTTATTTATTTATTTCATTTTATTTTTTGAGAGACAGAGAGTCAGTGGGGAGGGGCAGAGAGAGAGGGAGTCACAGAATCCAAAGCAGGCTCCAGGCTCTGAGCTGTTAGCCCAGAGCCCCATGCGGGGCTTGAACCCATGAGCTGTGAGATCATGACCTGAGCTGAAGTCAGAGGCTTAGCGTACTGAGTCACTCAGGTGCCCCCAAATAGTTAAAAAGAATAAAATTGAACGCAGTTTATATCTTTCCTTGGTAGATTATACCATAAAATCCAAGTATTTCTACTTCAGTGGATATTCCTACTAGTTAAACTGGTGTGTATGGTTGAAGAATGGTCATTTTGTCTAATTCCCACAGGTATGTAAACACGTTTAGTGCATTGGCTATATAGAAAAGTCATTGCTCTGTGTTTCATCATCACCTCGTTGTGGCACATAATCTTCTCTAAATAAACTTAACATAGAAAAACTCCATCCCACTCACCTAGGAAACTATATATTCCACATGAAATAACTCCTAAATTTGATCATTGAGACAATTCAAAGAATCAGAGTGTCAAATCAGACTCCTATGAGCCAGGGATTTACTAGTCATTCTGATGGCAAAAGAGACAAGGATCTAGATGCCCAGGGAGAAGCAGAGAGAGAGATCTTGACTCCCTGGGTCTTCTCTTACTGCATCAAATAGAATCTGGTACATGACACAAAAAATAAATAGTATCCGTTATGAAACATTTCCATTTTATATTCTTATAGGCATATATTTTCCAGGTGTCTATGCCATGTATATACATATATGTAGATTTGTATATGTATATACACACACTATAGATTTGTTCAATGTAAGGAACGCTAGGCTAGGCAATCAGGTACATCCTGTTAAAATCAGCCCATAGATAAGAACTCTTCCCCTAGCTAATACTGTTAGCTTGGTTGCCAAGAAGTCTGTTACTAATCTATTTACAAGTGTATTAGTCTGCTAGTATCACAGACTGGGTGGCTTAAAAAAGAAAACTTATTTTGTCACAGTTTTGGAGAGGGAAGTCCAAGATCAAAGTGTCAGTAGATTTGGTTTCTCCTTGGCTTGCAGGTAACTACCTCTTCACTGTTGTCACCTGGCCCTTTTCTCTGTGCATGCCCACCCCAGTCCTCTCTTCCTCTTTTTATAAGGAAGAGAGTCCTGTTGGAAAAGGGCCCTATTCTCATGACTTCATTTAATCTTAATTATCTCTTTAAAGACCTTATCTTCAAATATAGTCATATAGTCACACGGGAATTAAAGCTTCAACGTATGAATTTGGAGGGGGAAACATTATTCAGTCCGTAGCAACAAAGATACAACTTTTTTTTTTTGGATACAACTTTTTTATTTTGTAGGTGTCCCCCAGATAAAGGGAGAATGTGAATAGCAGACGTGCTTCTTATCTCTCATTCCTAAATGCTTCAAAATCCTGTAGAATAGAGGAACTTCAAAAGGACAACTAGGAAGAGATGAACATACAGATAAGCTAAATCTTCTCGAAGGCTATATAAAAACAACAAAGAATGTTTACCACCAAAGAATTCTGAGGTGATATAAAATACTGCATTTATAATACAAACCTGAACTTACATAGAGTGAAAATATAGAATTAAGTTTTTAAGAGCTACCAAAATATCTCTTCCTCTAAAAACACATATATTCCTAACAGTAATTCCTCTGTAGTAAAGTGTTCACTATTTTAATGGTAGCTTTGAATTAAGCAAATCTTAAGAAACGTGTCATAATATAGACCATAACACAAAATGTGAATTCACACAGTAACCCATTTCACTTTTACACCACGTTAAAGTCATTAGTTGCCCAAGTCATTTCCACAATTACAACAGCTATGTTTAATCAGGTGTTCAAAATCTTAGGTTATCAAGTAGTTAGCTGCCATTTTAGAAACACAGAAATTGCAGCTACAAAACCAATTCTCACACAGATCAATTTTACTAGGTATAGTCAAGTTGATCAGCCACAAATATAGAGTGGAGCATACAGTGAATGCCCCTGACAGAATTCTTAAGAAAACAAAGTTGCCTAACCCACATACAGATTTCTTTGTTAACAGGACTCTAACTTCATTCAGATGTGCATATAGTCCCTGTGACTTGGGAAAGGCTGACCTTATTTCCTAGATTCAGAATTGAACCATGATTATTCTAAGACAATCCTAGGAATTCTTTTCCACTGCTCATGATTTTTTCAGAAATCAGACTTAAGGCAATCTGAACATGAATTTGTCCAATTGTTGTTCAGGGATAAGTAGATAGCTTAATTTATCTCAATTATATTGAAGCAAAAGACTTATACATAAAAGGGTAATGTCCCTTTCCTTTTATTCACTGGATTTACATGTGAAACCCTTCAGTACTCCTAACTTACTCCTGGCAACCATTACCAGGGGAATCAGGTGCAGAATGAAGCTGATGGGTGCATTGCAGAGTAGAGAACAGAAAGAATGTGGTTTCTTGCTAGTATATGGGAACCATGAATTGAGCAGAGCTGAAAACTTTTTTTTTTTTTACCTATTTACTTTTTAATATGTAATCTCTTCATTACTGAGGTAGGCTTTCTTTTACTTTCAGCTAAAAGCAAGATATATAAGGCATAATAAAGGAAGAACCCAAGGATGTAGATACATGTGCCCAATAGAGAAGAGAGATACAAATTTTTGTAAGACCATGGGGGAATTTATTAAACCCCTTAATTCTTCAGAAAATCTGGACTTATTTTACTTTTTTTCAACAAAATCCCACAAATGTGTGCATTTTCCCATTTGTACACTTATTTTAATCTCCAAGGTTTGAAACTTCACTGTCTGCTTGCACTCTTCCTGACCCTTCTTCGATACACAACCAACCATTGGCAAGAGGTGTGCGTTTTCTTACCATAATATCTTTCCCAAATACATCCTGTCTAATCGGTGCCATCATCATGTTTCAGATATTTAGTGTTCCCTGTCTCTTTTCATCCTAATTAATCCTTTAAAACATCGTAGTTTATTTGATAATAATGCTCCAGAAGTGAAATATAAAATATTGTACATGAACAGAGAGATGATAAATGGAAAATAATAGAAAATCCAGAAACAGATCAATACTAAATCTCAAATCATTGAAGGAAAATGTTGCCATTTTGCAGGAAAACAATATGAGTGATTGCATACTTTTTACTACTTATAATAAGATTATTTTACAACAGATTAAAACATTGACTTTAGAAAAATTAAACCATAGAGGCTCCAGAAGAAAACATGGGAAATTTCCTTTTTGACTTTGAAGTAGTAGTAAAGGTCTCTCTAATTATGACTAGAAGTCCAGAAGCCATATGATTAAAGATGGATACATGTGAATATATTAAAAATAAACTTATTTATAAAAACAGTACTGAAAAAAATGAAACCATAAGCAATCAATTGTGAAACAATATTTACTCCTTATATAGTATATAATTTCTCTAATATATGAAGGATGTCTAGAACCTTGAGCAAAAGATTCCCAGCCCAAGAGACAAATAGGCAAGCACATAAGCAATTTATTGATAAGTAAATTCTTCTTTTAATTTAAAAACATTTTTTATTGTTTGTTTATTTTGAGAGAGAGAAAGAGAATGCATGTGTGAGTGGGGAGAGGCAAAGAGAGAGGGAGAGAGAGAATTCCCAAGCTCACAGCATGACCCTGACACCAGGCTCCATCTCACAAATTGTGAGATCATAACCTGTGCCTAATTCAAGAGTCAGACACTTAACTGACTGAGCCATCCAGGCGCCCCATAAGTAAATTCTTTTAAACATTTGAAAGAATATTCAAGTTCACTCAAAATAAGAAAACTGTCATTAAAACTGTAATTTAATTTGGTGGGGCACATGGGTGGCTCACTCAGTCAAGTGTCAGACTTTGGCTCAGGACATGATCTCAGGGTTTGTGGTTTGGAGCCGGCATTAGGCTCTGTGCTGAGGGTGCGGAGCCTGCTTAGGATTCTCTCCCTCTTTCCCTCTCTCTCTGGTCCTCCCCCACTTGGATGCTCTCTCTCTCTCTCTCTCAAAATAAATAAATAGACTTAAAAAAAAAACTCTGTAGTTTGGTAATATGCTCTTACTTATCAGAATGATACATCATTTGATAACCCAAGCTTCTGCAAACATATAGAGAAACAGGTGTTCCTATTCATGTGAACTCAGGGTTGGAGTATAAGTTGGTATGTGTCTATCTATGGCAACTTGATGATATCTACCAAAATAAAAATTCATATATAGAGTTCCAATTAATTAGACTTAGGTAAGTTACTCTAAATAGGTACTTACATGTGAAAAGACTTATATATAAATATATTCATGGCAGAAAAATACATATTAGAAAAATTCTGGAAATAAGATCATCGATAGAATGTTACTAAACTTATGATATGTCCCTTTGATGAAATTTTCTGTAACTGTACAAAGTAATGATAATCTCTACATGTATTTGTATGAAAAACTCTTCAGGAAATATTGTTAATGAAAAAGACAAGGTGCAGTAAGGACATATAATATGCCAAAATAAGGAGAATTAAAAGTTTATATGTGCATAGAACTCTTAAGACACCGAGAACAATATTCACTTATGGTAAGAGGTGACAACTTAGCAGATGAGAGACTAGGGTAGAATGGAGAATTTTTTCTTATTTTGAATCATGTAAATATATCAACTATTTAAAATATAAAATAATGTTCAAGGGACACCTGGTTGGCTCAGTTCTTTATTCTTCAGCCAGTTATTTATAGCCCTTCACAATTGTTCTAGTAGTATTTCTTCTTTCTTGCCTATGCTAACCCAAGTTCTCATCAGACTCTTCAATTCCTTAAATTTACCTAGCATTTTTCTACCTATTTAACATTATGCAAATAATGTTAAATTTTTTAAGGCCATGAACATGGCCTTAAAACATTATGCCTTAAAACATGGCCTTTAACATTATGCAAATAATGTTAAGTTTTTTAAGGCCATGAACATGGCCTTTCAGTGTTCTGGCCATCTATCTATTATCACCTATAGAAATCCTACATGTCTTTTGTGGCGTATCTTAAAAGACAGCTCTTTCAAAAACCCTTCTCTGATCACCCAAGTAGAAATGATTTTTCCCTCTTCAAACTCCCTAGTGTACTTGTACTCTTTTCCACACATAAGATATATTCTTATACAAGAGGTCTGTCTTCTTATTAGTTTTGAAGGTTCTTAAAGGCGAGGGCACTTTTTTATCTATCTTTATTTTTCAAAGTATTATGTGAAAGGTACTGTGCTAGACATCACATTTTCTCAAAAATTTTAGCTTAATGAATAATAAATAATTCAAAATGGAATAAAAGGTTGTTCTGTCTTCATACATTAAGGAATAGGATCAACAGTATCTACACCAACAAACTAATTAATAGTTGAAATAGATGATGAAAGAAAATGACTTTCAATGGAAATGTTAATGGACTCTGGAGTCAAGTCTATTAAAAAAAAAGAAAAATGGGAAGAATTAAGGACTAGGTTTGTCATCAGTCTTTTTTTTAAATTTTTTTTTAACATTTATTTATTTTTGAGACAGAGACAGACCATGAATGGGGGAGGGGCAGAGAGAGAGGGAGACACAGAATCGGAAGCAGGCTCCAGGCTCTGAGCCATCAGCCCAGAGCCCAACGCGGGGCTCGAACTCACGGACACGTGAGATCGTGACCTGAGCTGAAGTCCGACGCTTAACCGACTGAGTCAACCAGGCGCCCCCCTCATCAGTCTTAAAATTGTCGAAATCCAGGACTTCACTAAAGACCCACGCAAGCCCTTGCTTTTCTGTGAGCTAGAGCTCATGTTAAATGATGGCTTTGCAAGACATGCCTCCTAGAATTTGATATTTTCTCCTTGAGAATATGCCAATAATTTCCACAAAGAGTGGTCCTAATTATGGTCATTTAGTTGCAAATCTATGTTTAATGCATTGACAAATTGATACCTAGTGTACTTTAAAATAAAACAAACTCTACGATATATTCTAGAATTTCTTGATTCTGATAACGGTATTGTAATTATACAAGAAAATGTAATTCCTTAAGGGAATATCCTGGCTTTTAGGATGTACACAATGAAGTGTTTACAGGTGGAGGGGCATGACATAACAGGACATAACAAATGGTTCAGACAGGAAAGCATGAGCGAAAGCTGACAATACATCAAAATATAATTAAAAGTGAAGGTACAGGAGTTCTTTCTACTTTTCTTACAAGTTTTTGTAAGTTTAAAATTATATCAAAGTCAGAATTACACAAAAATATGTACATGTACATGTATAACATGGCAAATTGAATCTACAATTCAATGTTAAAACTTGAATGTTAAAATTCAGAGTGATTGCTGTCTTTGATGGCAAAGGTGCAGTTGCAAGTAAATAGAGACAAGAAGGGAGAATGATGGGAGTCTTCATGGGAAATCTCAATGTTCTGTTTCTTAATCAGCATGCTGATTACCAAAAAGTACTGTTCACTTGATGAAACTTCATCAAATTGTGCATTTATGATCGGTGTGTTTGTATTGTCATGTTTTCTGTATGTATGTTATCCTTTAATAAAGTTCAAGGAAAATACTATGAAAAGAGGGGGAAAAAGACTTCTACTTGATTTTTTAAAAATGTTTTTTAACGTTTATTTTTGAGAGAGTCAGAGACAGAGACAGAGAGAGAGTGTGAGCTGGGGAGGAGCAGAGAGAGGGAGACACAGAATCCAAAGCAGGCTGCAGGCTCTGAGCTGTCAACACAGAGACTGACGCAGGGCTGGAACTCATGAAGTGCGAGATCATGACCTGAGCCGAAGTCAGATGCTTAACCGACCGAGCCGCCCAGGTACCCCTCTATCCAATTAAATTAACTATCATAGAAGTTTTTAATATCTTCTTACAGTAATAAGAGAAAGGAAAGAGAAAATCTCAAATAAGATATAAAGAAGAATAACTAGATATAAATGCCACTTTTTCTTAAGAGGTTTTAGTCAATACCAGAATTGGTGGCCTCCTACCTAATTAAAATTCACAATAAATCATCCATATATTTATTCTACTGATTCTAAAAAGTTCCAAGTAATCAAAGTGTATATGAAAGTTGTAGTCTCGGGACATGATATTCTTTAGTCATTCCTACCACTTTAATTAGGGCCTTATCTATATTTATAAAGTGAAAGTTTCCCCAAATAAAGTGGGCTTTAATAACATTTGAATTATTTCATGTGTAACTACATGTCTTTACTGGACATTATTTTGTTTTCTTTTGTTTTAATGCAACTTTAAAATTTTGACTTTTGGTCCAAACTATAACAAAAGGTTTGACTTTCCTTTGTTCTTTTGTTTTTCTGTTCTTTGGTCCTCTCATTTACCCCATATATACTTAAATATCTTAAGAAGTTTTAATGTAACTTTTACATGACAGTATATTTTCATGTATAAACCTTTAGTAAATAGAAAATATTAAAACAAAACAAAACCAAACACACATCTGTTACTCTGGACTCAAACTATAAGGTCTAGAGGAAGCATTTAGAGGTTGTGGTATACATGCGTTTATTTTGCTGAAGAACCCAGACCAAATGATTAACTTTCTTTGGAATTGGTATGAAACGTAAGGTATCTTTTCACTCAGAAAAGAAGTCAGAATGTGCCACAATGAATTCATTTTAGACATTTGCTGGCAGCTGGATCTTTTCACCTTCTAAGGCCTTGTATTCTTTTTCCTAAAGAGGGACCCCACATATTATAAGCTTCAGTTCCTATGAAGCTTGGATGTCTCCTTTTAAAAATGATCTAGATAAATTGTAATTGGGAAACCAGACGTCGGGCAGCCTAAAATGAAATGAATTTATGGAAAAGGTTACCCAGAGCCTCACATTAAACTTCCTCTGGTGGAAATGAAGATTGAAACCTGAAAAATGTTTTGTAACCTAAAACAGTAAATGTGCGTTATGTCTGAACCTGCTTAAGAGAACGAGGATGAGCTCAAGAGGGCAAGAACCATGCTGGTTATGATTCTACTGTGTACCTGGTGCTTAGCACAGACCTGCCACATAGGAGCTGCACAATAAATATGCATGAAACTGATGAATCAGCATTTCTTTGCCCTGCCATTACTCTGTTTATGGAAAATCTATAAAATGCCTCTGTCTCTAGGAAATCCTCATATCTTCCTAGGACCTCAGTGGCGGGAGGCCCTGTGATTCTCCGTAAGTGATAATCAACCCAAGGGGACAGAGGAGCAAAGCTGGAGGACTCTCTAATACTCTTCTCAGATGATTTTTTATTCATAGTCAGTTGATCATTAAAGCACCGCAGGGCTTGATTTCTTCTGAGGCTTTTTAATTTTTTTCTACAACAAATGAGGAATTACTCACTATCGATCGGGCACATGTCAAAAAGCAAACAGGAAACTAAATGAACAGTTGCATTTCAATTGTGGCCACTATATAACTGAGAGTTTATTGTAATTCTCAAAGGTTTGGTCCCAAATGCTCATACAGGCTCACCCTTTGCTGACCTCTTACCATCCTTCTGTCAGCATTTTGGATGTTACTGATTCTGTGAGTAATATCTACCATGAAGGTCAGGCAGGTCAGTAAGTTCACTGCGCCCTCTCACTCACGAATTCCCCTTCTTTTGTGGCTTTTCACCATGAGTTCACATGTCACGGCTTCTACATCCCAAACTGCAGTAAGCAAATTCCAATCCCAAGAAAAACAGAAAAAAGCAAACCCTCCTGGACTCTGCTAGCTTGTTTACACTCGATGTCTAGAGCAAGCCTAAGATCGACAGGGTATCAGTAAAAGCAAGTCCCCTCGCAGTGACATAGACACTGTTTCAGATTCTTAGTTAAAACGCAATCTTTCCTTTGTCGCTAGTACTGCATTGTTATCAGAGGATTGATATGCTTGTAGCTGTCAGATGCGTCACCAGCTCGAGCAATGCCCATCGTGGGCTTTCTCCTATTGCTCATTCCATGTATGGCTTTGATGACTTTTGGGTGCACAGAAAGCTGATAAGAACTCAGGCCCGCAGGATTTGTCCCACTCATGATCCGAGTGAATGCTTCAGACCCGTGCTGCTAATACAAACCGAATGCAGTGCCAACAGAGACCTGTACCGTGTTCTCTGCAGATGCACAGCAGTTTACTTCCGATGATGAAGCAAATGAAAATCCTCTTGATGCGGGTCTTCCAGAATGAGATGACCTGAAAATCAATTCCAGGATAGGTTTTACTTCTTTTTCTATGCTTTAATCTAGGGATGATGACAGAGATAATGGTAGGTATTTCATTACACAGTTAGAGTAAGAAATGACCAACAAACCAAGATATACAGGATGAATGAATAAGGTTTTTGTGGTAGCCTTGCTGTTTGCTTTAGCTTTTAAAATGTTTTGCTATATTTTTTCTTAGGCAGCTGCAGTTACTACAGCTGTGGTCTGCACAAAGTAAAACCTTAATCACATAGGCACACTGAAACATTAACAAAGGTAAAACTGATAGACGTCTTAAGATGTATTTCTCTGGTATCATTAATATGATTCAGAATTTTTAAGTGAATGTGGTTTTGTTCTTTCAACACATTGGTTTGGAGTCATGTCAAGATGTTCCCACTGTCAAAGACACGAGGAGGTTAAAATGGCTCTGTATAGGCCAGTAACCTCAGGAGAAAAAGAAGTATTAGAAAATAAGTGGCAAATATTTTTTTTTGCCATATTTTGTATGATAAGGTTAAAATGTACTGGTTTCAATGCAGAAAGCACAGAGAAAAAAATAAATATGTGCTCACCACATTGTAGACAAAGCACTAAGCACGTATGTTGTCAGAAATTCAATATCCCTTTCTCTCCTGTATATCCTCTACCAAACAGAAGATTTCACATAAATCAGAGACTTTAGATGTCTATGTGACTTGAGTACAATTTTATTTTTTCTTTGTTTTTCCTTGCTTACTCTTTTCCTTTTATTCTTGGCTGAGATTTAGAGAATGCAAGATAAAACTGGAAAATCAGCCCATTTTTCTAGGTAATTTAGAATAAATTATCCAAAACATAAAGAAGATAATGATAGCATTGCAGGAATTTGAAAACCAAAGTTTTCTAGACCAGATCTTTTATTTTACCTGGATAATGGTTATTTCTGCTTGAGAACAATTAATAACTTTGAATAAATGAAAAGTACTTTTAGTAGTACAACAACAAATAGCCTTCATGAATTATCTTATTTAATCCAAATATATAATTGTTATAATTTGCACCAAATCTCAGTTAGAATGTAATTATTTTCTCTACAAAGAAATCAGAAGAGAATTTTGTTCAATTAAGAAACTGAACACATAAACTATTATTCTAAGGCCATACAACATTTTTTTTTTTGCAGAAGACATTTATATATAAGAATATCAGTGGCCAAACACTGTGTAGCAGAAAAACAATATTAAAATTTAAAAACAGAACAAACATGCTAGAAAAGTGGATACAAAAAGAAGAAAGCACTCCTCTTGTGTTTATAATTATGGTGCTTTACAATATTTATAAAATACTTTCATAAACATTCTTTGCTTTTTATTCTCACAGAAATTCTGTAAGCCATTTCTGTCCCCATTTTACCTCTGTGAAGCTGAGACTCAGAAGAAATGCTCCCCCCCACTGCTGCCCAGAATTATGTCATAATTATGAGCCAGAAACAGTGTCTGCATATTTTCATATCCCATTTTGTTTGGTTCAAGTGTTTTCTTGCTTGTGGGGCTACTTATTTCATTTCACTGTTCATACCTTTTATATTTGTATTATTAGAGCTAAGTAATTTACAAACTCCATTTTGAGGGATCAGAAATCATGATGTGGAAACTACAAATTGCTGATGCTTTATCACTGGCTGTATGATATTTCAGGAAAAGGCGCTAAGGAGGATATTTATCATAGATTCATCCTACAGGAGACAAATGTAAATCTTGGATTAATCAATAATTGATTAGAATCTTGAAAGTTTAAAATTACTTACAGAAATTAGCATAAGTGGGAGTAACTTGAAAAGAAAATAGACATGAGAGATTTGGATACTGCGAAAATTTTAAAGAAGACTGAGCTAAGCTTTCTCTGATAAGGTGGAGAGTGTATCATGAAATGTGCTCCCTTGCATGAATACAACCCCGAGAATGTAATAGAAATAAGAGAAAGGCTGATGAACCTAATAACACTGAAGATGTGAGAAGCCCTCAGAGTTAGGAACTGGTTGTGAGTAGAGAAAGAAAGCAGTGAGCAGAAGAGTAAGCTCTAATGATACCAACAAAGGTTGAGACAAAGGTTTTTAGTGGTACCAATTCCTTTTCCTTGCCTTATTTTTGTTTTTTCTTTAGAGTACCCATAAGTACAGTCTTCTTCTAAGTGGTGAGAATACAGTAGAGAACAAACAAAAGCAAACTCCTGCACAAATGAGCTTCCATTCAAAGGAATGGAGTCAAGTTCAAAGAGACCATTGCCAACTCTTTCAAAGCCACTTTGGAGACTGCCAGGCAGGGTGTTACAAATAGGTGAAACTCAACCCAGTTTGAAAATGAGGGAATAATGACAGGTGAAGATAAACTGTCTGAACCCTGAACATTCTTTTCTAAGCCTTCAACCACACACACTGAGAGTGAGGCTGGTGATTACAACAGAGGGAGACAACTCTGGGAAAAAAAGCAGTGCCTAGGATGCAAACAAATATCAAATTTCAGAATGGAATTGTTATGGGGAAAGAAAGCAAAGTAGAATCCAGCTAGTTTCCTAAAGTGTCTCTCATTCTAAACTCACTATGAAGGAGCCAGGCTTGGTCCTGCTTTGGTTCCCTCTGCCATGTTGCCGTTGCTATCTCAGCCTAATAAAGCTCACAAAAAAGAGAGACCTCATAAGATTTCAAAGACATTAAAAGAAAGTGTATAACAAAGAAAGCCAGATAAATGTAGCCAAGATGACAGCAAATGAAATATGTATATCAAATATTCTCAAAGACATAAAGGAGGATACAGGCATACCTTGGACATATTGTGGGTTCAGTTCCAGACCACTGCAGTAAAGTGAATATTGCAATAGAAGAAGTCAAATGAGTTTGGTTTTTTTTGATTCCCAGTGCATATAAAACTTATGTTTACATTGTACTGGAGTCTATTAAGTGTGCAACAGCATTGTGTCTAAAAAAACAATGTACATGCCTTAATTAAACAGTACTTTAGTGTGGATGGCTCAGTCAGTTAAGCATCTGACTCTTGATTTCGACAAATCCAATAATAATAAAGTTTGAAATAGTGCAAGAGTTATCAAAATGTGATGCAAAGACACTTAGTGAGCAAATGCTGTTAGAAAAATGGTGCCAATAGACTTGAGCACTGCAGGGTTGCCACAAACCTTCAATTTGTATGTAGTCCTCACAAAGTACAGTAAAGTGAAGTGCAATAATATGAGGTATGCCTGTATTTGAAATCTGAAAAAGAAATAAACAGTCATAAGATGCATATCAAATATGTAAACCCTATCTGTTACAATGAAGGATGAAATGTATGGTGGAAATAGCAGAAGAGATCAATTTGAGGGGCACATTATAAGACAAAAGGTGAAATTCAGATAGTAGCTAATATGAAAGAAAATGTCAGGAAACTGGAATGCGTGTATACTGCTGATGGGAGCAGACTGGCACAGCTATCCTGGAAAGCAATCTGGAAGTACTTAGTGAAATAAAACCTAAAACTATGAAATAGCAATCCTACTGATCTACATGCCAACGAAACTCCCACCTAAATCTTTAAAATGACATGGTGGTGTGCATTAAAGATTTATGTGTTGTGAAGGGTGCAAGGGACCAGAGAATTCAACACTATGAGAACTTTATATATATGGAATACTGTGTAGCCTAAAAAACTGATGGACATTTACACAAAAACAAGGATAGATCTCAATAATATAGTATTGAATGAAAAAAAGTAAAAAAACAATCCTCCAAACTTTGCAAAATACGTACATACATCTTGAAGGGCCTGAGTGTAACTGGAGAGGGAGGGAGAGGTGGAGGGAGACCAGAATAGAGATGAGATATTAGGGCAAGAAGACCAATGAGAAGAAACGAATACAGAAATATACATGTTACACACCAGAATAAGACTGTACTTTAAGAAATGTATGACTAAGTCAACTCTTGAATGAATAATTGAATGAATGAATTAATGAAGATCAATAAAACTTCATTTGTTACTTCCATGATATATTTCAGGCTTTGTCCAACCACCTTAATCTCCCAATTAATCCATTTCCTTTATACTTCCTTTATGGCACATGGACTCATTTCTGTTTCAAGTCCATTATAACCATTGGTGGAGAGTTCCCTCATATACCCATATTCTCCCCATTTCACATTTTCCAATATTTGGTTCTCATCCATCATTGAATTTTCAAGAGCCCCATTATCTAAACTAAACTTTCTACCAGAACTTTATTTTTTTTTTAATTTTTTTTTAATGTTTATTTTTTTTGAGACAGAGAGAGACAGAGCATGAACGGGGGAGGGTCATAGAGAGGGAGACACAGAATCTGAAACAGGCTCTAGGCTCTGAGCCGTCAGCACAGAGCCCCACGCGGGGCTCGAACTCACGGACCGCGAGATGGTGACCTGAGCTGAAGTCGGACGCTTAACCGACTGAGCCACCCAGGCGCCCCTCTACCAGAACTTTAAATCCAATCTCCTTCTTTCATATCTAGAATCACATCTTTGTTTAGAAACTTTAAGCTGTTAAAAATCATTGCAGAAGGTAGGAAAAAGTGAGTGAAGTGTTATTTTCTGGCCCTAAGTAGTGTGGCTTATTTTAAAGTAGCACACAGAATGTTATACAAGTAAATCTCGCCACCAAGTAAAAATTATATACAGGAAAATCCTCATATTGAAGTTGGAGAATTTTCCAATTCCTTACTGGCATGTGCATAAAGCAATGCTGTTCACTGATGTGTTTCAGTAACTAGCCTATTATTTTCATTAACATGTATGTATATTACCATGCAAACTTTTCACTTTCTACTTTTTTTAAGTTTCTGTCTTTTTATCTTATGTCAGTTTAATTTTGATATTTTACTCAACTGTCTAATACTCCTGTCATTCATCATATTTATTCTCCCACCCTTGCACTTGACTATAGTACCCTCAAAAAGAGTGAGTTATCAGAAAAGCAAGAGGTAAAGTTTATTCTAAGAAAGTACATATATACTATATATTATATATAAGAAGTTGTATGTAATAAATTATATATATTAAATTGTGTGTGTGTGTGTGTGTGTGTGTATCTAGAGAGAGAGAGAGAGAGAGACAGAGAGAGAAAGGGAGAGAGAGAGAAACCATGAACAATGAACTTAGGGGAAATTATAACTATATTTAGTATACAAGGTAAATACATATGTTAATACTTTAAATATTTCTAAAATAGTACTTCTGTGTGTGTATATATATATATATACACACATATGTATATATATACATATACATACATATACATATATATATGTAAAATTTATAAATACAAATTGCAAAGTCACAGTAAAGTTGAACACATAGTCATTTGTAAAATTGTACAGGATATTGTTAAAAATAGTCCATTTGGAGTAGCTTATTTTAATCCCCTCAAAATTAAGGAAACAAAATATATAAAGTACCAGCCTTACAGGCTATCTTCTTTAATGTTTTTTAAAAAATAATATGTGTAACTTAACATCGTTGGGTAATGAAGCCCATGGTAGAGAATATTTAAGACTCAGTAATAACCTTGGGGCACCTGGGTGGCTCAATTGGTTAAGCATCCCACTTTGGCTCAGGTCATGGTCTCATAGTTTGTGGGTCAAGCCCTGCGATGGGCCCTGTGCTGACAGCTCAGACCCTGGAGCCTGCTTCAGATTCTGTTTCTCCCTCTCTCTCTCTGCCCCTCCTCCACTTGTGCTCTCTCTCTCTCTCAAAAATAAACATTCAATGAATGAATAAATAAATAAATAAATAAATAAATAAATAAATAAATACAAATTCTAAAAGGCATTCAATGAATGTGTTTGTTTGCTTTAAAAAAAATCTGTAATAACCTGCAGTGACATTATGATTATTGTTATTTTTATTTCAGCATACCCATTGTATGCTGAAATAAAAATAACAATAATCATTAGCAATTATTTAAATAGTTAAATATAGTGTATTCAATAGACACTCAATAGCTGTGAAGGTGTAAAGCACCTTTTTAAAGTGTTTTAGGAAAAGCAGTCAAAAATCACTATAAGATCAGTAAGATAATTCTTTTTCTCTTTTTTAATATATGAAATTTATTGTCAAATTGGTTTCCATAAAACACCCAGTGCTCATCCCAAAAGGTGCCCTCCTCAATACCCATCACCCACCCTCCCCTCCCTCCCACCCCCCATCAACCCTCAGTTTGTTCTCAGTTTTTAACAGTCTCTTAAGCTTTGGTTCTCTCCCACTCTAACCTCTTTTTTTTTTTTCCTTCCCCTCCCCCATGGGTTTCTGTTAAGTTTCTCAGGATCCACATAAGAGTGAAACCATATGGTATCTGTCTTTCTCTGTATGGCTTATTTCACTTAGCATCACACTCTCCAGTTCCATCCACGTTGCTACAAAAGGCCATATTTCATTCTTTCTCATTGCCATGTAGTATTCCATTGTGTATATAAACCACAATTTCTTTATCCATTCATCAGTTGATGGAAGAGAATTCTTTTATCTCCATTGAAGAATTGGCATCATCAGTATCAGAAATATATGATTTAGCCTATATTATTTGGACAAGAAAAGTTTTACTTGCAGACTTCTGATCATTGTGGTATTGCTACCCCAGTAACATATTTAGAATCCTTTCACATGAGAGGGACCTGGGTGGCTAAGTCATTTAAGCATCTGACTCTTGATTTTGGCTCAGGTCATGATCTGACAGTTTGTGAGTTCAACACCCGTGTAGGGCTATGCACTGGCAGCATAGGGAGACATACAGTGATGTACTTTTTGTGTATGAACATGACCAAACACTGCAAATTAGTTAACAATTTGTTTTCTGTAGTGAGTGGCCAACACCACAAGATTTATGTTAGCTTCTATATCTTTGAACTGTAAATTTGAGTGATTTTCTGGGAACATTTCAAAGTCTGACCATTTTGGAATTTAGTTGGGAATAAAACATTGCAAATTGGGCACAAAGTCTCTTTTTTAAATTTTTTAATTTTATTTATTTATTTATTTATTTTGATTTTTTATTTTTTTAATATGAAATTTATTGTCAAGTTGGTTTCCATACAACACCCAGTGCTCATCCCAAAAGGTGCCCTCCTCAATACCCATCACCTACCCTCCCCTCCCTCCCACCCCCCATCAACCCTCAGTTTGTTCTCAGTTTTTAAGAGTCTCTTATGCTTTGGATAAAGAAATTGTGGTTTATATACACAATGGAATACTACATGGCAATGAGAAAGAATGAAATATGGCCCTTTGTAGCAATGTGGATGGAACTGGAGAGTGTTATGTTAAGTGAAATAAGTCATACAGAGAAAGACAGATACCATATGTTTTCATTCTTATGTGGATCCTGAGAAACTTAACAGAAGTCTATGGAGGAGGGGAAGAAAAAACAGAGGTTAGAGAGACAAAGTACAAAGTCTCTTTAGAAGGGACATACAAATCATGAAAATATTTTATTAAAAAGAAGGATTTCATTGGAACTGAAATATAGATGAAAAGATTCAAAGCAAATTCTGCAGCTGTACTGAACAATTCTACAGATATAATAAAAGCAATTTTCTAAATTTTTCCACATTCTTGGAGTAGCAGATAGTGTGGTAACATTATCTAATAAGTGTTAGCTAATGAGCAATAGCTAAAATAAATATTCTTTATTACAAGTGAATACATTTCTTACCTTTTCATTAAAGAGAATAACCATCTCCTTGTGAGAAGAACAGCAGAAATGGATCCATTTTTACTTGAAACTTTTATGTAAATAAAGATTCTAAAAAATAATTTTGTACCTATAATGGGTCTAGTATTTTTACTTAGGTTCATAAAGACATTTACTGAGAAGAAAGAGCAATCAGTATTAGAGAGGAGTAAGAAATTCATGGCAGAGTTGCAGTTGAAGTGTATCTAGCTAAAACTCACTCTGTGAGAGCTTTAAAAGTTTGATATTACTCTTCCTACTTTTCCCACATTTTGTTTCTTTTCATCTCTACTTTTTTCCTGTAGCTGATGATAATCAATGATAGTCTTAATGTTTGAATGGGTTAGGATGAAAGAACATTCATTTATATTCCAGAAAGAGGGTAATTTCCTAGATTGAGAACTCTCGGGTTACTTGGAGTCATGAATGTAAAACTTTTCAGAGATGACTGTCTTTCTAAAATATCTAACATAAACTATATTACTTCCCATGATCTTTCAGCATTGTACTTATTCAGTTACAAAGCTGAATTCTTTCATGGATACCTCACTTATTTTATAAGCACAATATCTTATTTTTTGTATCATTCTATCTTCCATATGTAACTATTTGTTTACTGATCATATTTCTATTAAACTTTTTGTTAACTGTCAATACTGAAATATAGATTTACAGAAAGTTGCACTATTGTACAGAGGCCCCTCATATCCTTCATCCAGTTTCCCCAATAGTTACAATTTTAGTAATTATAGTATAAGGTAAAAAACAGGAAATTGACATTAATAAAATGTGTGCATATAGCTCTATGTCATTTTGTCACATGGGTAGGTTCCTATAGCAACTGCTGCTATCAAAATACTGAATACTAGTGAAGTATTTCAAAGTCTCTTTATGCACCCCTGTTTATAATTTTTAAAAATATTTCCTTTAGATAGAGAACCACATCAGACAATATTACTTTTTTTTTGCTTCAAGTCAAACAAAAAACTTAGAAAATGTATAAAAAGAGGAAAAATCTATTGTATTTACTCATATTTTTGCTCTTCTGGTGCATTCTTTCTTCCTGAGGATTTAAGATACCTTCTTTTATCATTGTACTTCTGTTTCAAGAACTTCCTTTAGCCATTCTTTTGGTGACAGGCCAGATGATGACAAATTCTGTTTTCCCTCTTCTGAGAATGTCTTTCCTTTTCATTATTTCCAAAGGACAGTTTTGCTCAATATAGAATTTGGGGTTGACTGTTTCTGCCTTTCAACACTTGAAAAATTGGTCACTTACTTCTGGCCTTCATGGTTTCTGATGAGAAATCCAGTCATTCAAATAGATTTTCCCCTATAGAGGAAGTGTTGTTTTACTTTCACTGCTTTCAAGAATTTTTTTTCTGCTATATTTTCTACAGTTGTATGTTTGCATTCTATTTTGGTGTGGATGTCTTTTGTTGTGTCCTTTTGGAGTTTGCTCAGTTCTTGAATCTATAGGCTGATGTCTTTAGCCAAACTTGAAAATTTTCCAGTTATTTGTTTAAATACGTTTCCAGCCTCAACCTCTTTCTCCTTTCTTTCTCAGACTCTGAGGACACAAATAATAGACTTTTTTGTTATCGTCCCACAGGTCCTTGGAGTTCTGTTTTTGTTATTGCTTCTTGGTAGTCTGTCTCTCTTCTCTTCTTCAGATTAGGTAATATATCTTGTTCCATTTTCAAGTTCACTTATTCTTTTCTCTTCTATCTTCATTCTGTTGTTGAGCCTACCAAGATTTTTTAAATTTTAGTTATTGTCATTTTCAATTCCAACATTTCTTTTTCCTTTGTATCTTCTGTAACTTTGTAAAGCTTTCCATTTGTTCAAGCATGCTCATAATTGCTCATTAAAACATTTTATGCTGGTGACTTTATGTGTCACCTGCATGCTCCATGTTGCCATTTGTTATCTTCTCATTGAAGATGTGAATTTTCTACTTCGAGATATGCCACATAATTTTCAACGTAGCCAGGACGTTTTGAATATTATGAGACTGTGTCTTATTTATTTATTTATTTATTTATTTATTTATTTATTTATTTTTAATTTTTTTTTTCAACGTTTTTTATTTATTTTTGGGACAGAGAGAGACAGAGCATGAACGGGGGAGGGGCAGAGAGAGAGGGAGACACAGAATCGGAAACAGGCTCCAGGCTCCGAGCCATCAGCCCAGAGCCTGACGCGGGGCTCGAACTCACGGACCGCGAGATCGTGACCTGGCTGAAGTCGGACGCTTAACCGACTGCGCCACCCAGGCGCCCCGAGACTGTGTCTTATTTAAAATTTAGTTAGTAAATCTCTTCTGACATGATACAGGGTGAAAGTGGGGGCTGCCTTGTTGTTGCCAGATAGTGTTGAAATTCCTGGGTCCCCTCCTTTGGAGAGTGGGCTTCTGAATTTTGCTCCTATATGGCCTTCACTGAAGGGAGGGCAAGTATCAGGAAGCTTTGGACCTTGTTCCCACTGGATGGTGGTGAAAGTTCAGTTTCTCACTTGGTCTCCTATGGCATTACCCTGGTGAGAAAGGAGAGGGCACGTCATTACCATTCAGTGGGAAGGAAAGTCCTGTATTCCCACTAGGTCTTCTCTGATACCACCAAGGTAGAGGTACACTAGTTGTGTGTATGTGTGTGTTGGGGGAGGGGGAGTTTGTTTTTTAAGTGTGCATTACCAGATAGAATAGCATTGCATAATTATATGCTAAACTAAAAAGACCCCACTGAAGTTATGTAATTAAAGTTATGGTGGATATTTATATGTCATTTTTACAGATGCATTGTGTGTGGTTAAAAAAAGAAAGTAAAAGTTTAGTTTTAGCCATCACTCTAGAAGAATTTAAAATGCATAAAATGGTATCATCAAAAACTAGGAAGTTCTGTTTAAGATCTCAAGTATTTTTCATTGTATAACATGAATTTTAGTCATCTGTTGCTTTTCAGTAAATAGTCTTTTTCCAAGTGTGAATATATATTGCAGTTACCATTTTCATTAATTCCAGTAGCATTGGTACTTTTGATATTGCATTTACATTATGAGAACATAAATGTCAAACAATCATTTATTTTTCATTTCTTCAAAATCTGTCAAAACAGTGTATTGTGTAAAGGAAAGTTATTCTACTGTGTTAAAGCAGCATATAAAATGCAATGTCCAAATTGGACAAAATACATACAAAACAGGAGAAAATCTTTCTCGGCAAGTCTACTGATAAAGAGGAGATACGATCTCTCATCTTGTTTGAGTGGATTCACTAAGGGTCAGTGCATGTACTGGTCAATGGAATAAAAACCAATAAAAATACGATAAATGAATAGAATGAAAAGTATCCAAGGGTCAAGTGGCAGATCTTTTCTTCTTATTCTGGTGGGTATGTATTTTTTAACACATAGGAAGACATTCTGCTAAAGACTCACACATATATCAGACATGATAGCTTTCATTTGAAATTTTCATTTTATTTGTACTTTTAGTTTTTCCATTCCTGTCCAGCTTTTTTCTTGTTGGTCGCCTAACCATTTTTTGCTATGTGCTGAATTCTGCCTTCACCAGTGTTTAACATATATACATATATACACTTAAAAATATATTAATGTGATTACTTGTCCTCCTTGAAAACCATATAACATATAAAAGGTAAATTAAGTATTTTGTGTCACGTTTATTCGTAGCTTTGTCCACGGCTTATTTTAACCTTTAAGTTTATTACAGAAAACTAGTATCAAATAGTGCCATGCATTTACCTGTTTATTGTGGCATGAGCACAAGAGAGCCAGTGAAACTTTGTGAAGCCTATACTCCATCCAAGGTATCTATGCGGATCATTACATATTCCTCACGAGAGGCCAGTTGCTTAGTGACCAGAGAAGCAGAGAACTACTAATTGAAAGTATTCAGTATTGCTGGCAATGCTTGATGCAGGACATTGAACTTAGAAATAGCAGAGACTTTGTTAGATAAAAATGTAGCAGGGGATGAAAGAAGACCAGTTGCAATATTTATTCTCTGTTTAGAAGTAGATCATTTGCTTATATATATAATTAATTTTGTCTGAAAAATGTTTTTCTCTGTTTCCTGCTCATGAAAAGTATCATTAAAATAGATTTTTATCCTTGTGTCATCTACACAATAAGAGTAAAAATCAGAGTTGTAGCATTTACTAAAAAAAACCAAAAACCAGAAGACAAAAGAGAAATAGAAAAAGAAGAAAAAGGAGAAGAAGCAGAAATAGCACTGAGTTAGACTCAGCTTCTTTGAGATAAGTAACAATATCTGTATGGACTTTTCTGTTTGTATATTGTATTTTATAATGGAAAACAGAGGAGTAAGAAAAGGAAGAAGAACAATGAACAAAGAAGAAGAAAAGAAATAATGCCAAATATGTAGGGGAAATAAATTTGGAAAGGAAAAAAATGAATGCAAAAGTAACAACACTATATATGCATTTTTTCAAACATTACATAATCACAGAAAATAGATGAGTAGTCATTGTGTGTCCACTTTCATTTAATAGAAAAGATTAGGACAGAGGACCAAGACTAAGTGACCAAGTTAGCTCAGTTCTCTTGTTAGCTTATTTGCTACAAGATTTCTTATGTAATTCTGTATTTATGGGCTCTATCTCAGTGTCCACAGTCATACATGGATAAGCGTGTGTGTGTGTGTGTGTGTGTGATTTGAATAATTGTTTTTCACAAGAATTCGCTTGTTGCAATAATCAGTTGTCAACTGCATCTTTAAACGGATTATATCTAATATGGTTGAAAACAGGACACATGAATTCTATATCTGATCACCTGCTGGTTAACTATACATCACACGTGGCTTGCAAATATTAAAAGAGAAAAAAACAAACCCAGCACGTAGCTAAATGTTTAAAACCACAACTGATCAGAATGTAATTTTTAATATCCAGATTCCATTTCAACTTCTGCAGGGTTATTATGAATAGAAGTTGTCTCCAGTGATTGAAGATAAAGGTGGTAACATAAAAGATGGTCTTAGTCTATGCTGTACCTATGATACAAACTTTTAAAATAAATCCTGGAGATTAGTCATTTGTTCATTTCACATAAAAGGTGAGTATAGAACATACTAAAAATCCAGTTCAGCTTTTTGTATTCTGACTATGCTTATGCATAATTTATTTATTTATTTATTTTTTAATGTTTTTTTAACATTTATTTATTTTTGAGACAGAGAGAGACAGAGCATGAACGGGGGAGGGTCAGAGAGAGAGGGAGACACAGAATCTGAAACAGGCTCCAGGCTCTGAGCAGTCAGCACAGAGCCCGACGCGGGGCTCGAACTCACATACTGTGAGATCGTGACCTGAGCCGAAGTCGGTCGCTTAACCGACTGAGCCACCCAGGCGCCCCCATAATTTAAATATAACTCATGATTTGGGTGTTCATGAACAGTAGTTTCTTTTTACATACAGATGGCTTGAAGTTTTTTCTCAAAATTTCAAAGTTAATGAAAGACAGGAAAGTTGATCGAAATCCTGAATAGTTGAACAGAAGTTCAATATACCTTTGCTATAGCAGAGCAAATGACATTTTATTCATAATCTGTTTTGTTTACCCTTTTTTTTAAAAAATAAATACTAAAAAATAGTACTAGATGATTACAGTTTTCTATTGCTACATAACCAACCACTCCAAAACAAAAAAGCTGAAAACAACTAAGCCACAAGCATTTAGCTGCTCACAGTTCTACAATCTGAGCTGGACTCATCTGTATGGCTTGCTTTTCCTCCAGATGGTATGAGTGAGGTTCTCCCACGTGTGTGTATTTAGCAAGCACCTTCACTGGAACTGTGGATCCAAGATGGCCCCATTCATATGCTGGGATGGAATGACTGGGTGCGGATCAGGCTTTCCTCTCTGCCATCTTGGTCTTTAATTCTCCTGGGCCTTTTCCACCTTGGGGCCTCTCATTCTCAAGGAAGCTAACCTGGATATCTTTGTACAGTGGCTCAGGGCTAAGAGGGAATACATGGAAGCTACAGAGCCTTCTTTAGACCTAGGACAGGAACTTGTACGGTGTCACTTCTGTTGCTTTCTCTTGGATCAGGTAACTCATTAGGCTAACCTATGTTTGGATTGGGATGTCACTGCAAGGATGTGAATTCAAGAGACATCATGATCCAATGGGTACAATTTGGTAATCTGTGTTCGGGTAGAAGTTTCTTGAACTGTAACCTGCATATAAAACCAGTATAGCCTCATATTTGGTTCCTACTGTTGTCATGACAACACAAACTCAGTGGCTTGAAATAATAGAAATTCATTCTCTTGAAGTTCTAGGAAGCAGAGATCTGAAGTCTACGTGTTTGTGATATTAATTCTTTACAGGAGGCTCTGAGAGAGAACCCATTCCATGCTGTCAGCAATTCTTGGTGGTGTTTGGTTTATAGACATAGCATTTCAGTCCTTGCCTCTGTTGTCACCTGACCTTCTCCTTCTGTCTCTGTCTTTCTGTGTCTTATAAGAACATTCATTATTGGATTTAGGTCTCATTGTAATTCAGATTAACTTAGATCCTTACCTCAGTAGGAGGTAAGATCAAGATCCTTATTCCAAATAAGGTCACATTGTGACATTCCAGTTGGGCATACCTTTTGGGAGAATACCATTCAACCTACTACAATTCTCTGTCAGACTTTATAATGCCCACCCTCACACTTTTTTTGGAAATTTCTACAAAGAACTTGAATTGGGAAAATCTCATACCCACACATATTTAGAGCAGCATTTCTCAAAACAAATTCCTCAGGAAGCTACTGCCGAAAGTTGTATGAGTAAAGGGTTTCATGGTCATAGATTTTAGAAAGCACTGCTGGCTATTAACACTTCCTAGAGATTCATATTGTACCTTAATTGATTAAAGAGAAACCATGCAGGAAAAAATTAAAATTTTTATGAAGCATATGTTTTTTGTAAACACATACAGACCTTGAACACCTCCATTTCTGTTCAAGTAATGCCTATAAACCTCATACAACCCGGGTTATATGTGTCAAAGATTCTGATATGAACTGTGGTGTACACTACATGATATTAGCTTCAAAATGTAAAACAAAATCAACCTGTACGTTATTGAACATTTTAATAATCTGCTTCCTGGCCCCTCAACAACATCTTGTGATTGCTAGAATATTTTCTCCTTTTTCTGGTTAACGCCTACTTGTCCTTTAGAACTCTGATTAGAGTTTATTTTTGAAAGACAACTTTTTTTTCTTTAATTTTTTTAATATATGAAATTTATTGTCAAATTGGTTTCCATACAACACCCAGTGCTCATCCCAAAAGATGCCCTCTTCAATACCCATCACCTACCCTCCCGTCCCTCCCACCCCCCATCAACCCTCAGTTTGTTCTCAGTTTTTAAGAGTCTCTTATGCTTTGGCTGTCTCCCACTCTAACCCCCTTTTTTTTCCTTCCCCTCCCCCATGGGTTTCTGTTATGTTTCTCAGGATCCACATAAGAGTGAAACCATATGGTATCTGTCTTTCTCTGTATGGCTTATTTCACTTAACATCACACTCTCCAGTTCCATCCATGTTGCTACACAGGGCCATATTTCACTCTTTCTCATTGCCACGTAGTACTCCATTGTGTATATAAACCACAATTTCTTTATCCATTCATCAGTTGATGGACATTTAGGCTCTTTCCATAATTTGGCTATTGTTGAGAGTGTTGCTGTAAACATTGGGGTACAAGTGCCCCTATGCATCAGTACTCCTGTATCCCTTGGATAAATTCCTAGCAGTGCTACTGCTGGGTCATAGGGTAGGTCTATTTTTAATTTTTTGAGGAACCTCCACACTGTTTTCCAGAGTGGTTGCACCAGTTCGCGTTCCCACCAACAGTGCAAGAGGGTTCCCGTTTCTCCACATCCTCACCAGCATCTAAGGTCTCCTGATTTGTTCATTTTGGCCACTCTGACTGGTGTGAGGTGATATCTGAGTGTGGTTTTGATTTGTATTTCCCTGATGAGGAGTGATGTTGAGCATCTTTTCATGTGCCTGTTGGCCATCTGGATGTCTTCTTTAGAGAAGTGTCTATTCATGTTTTCTGCCCATTTCTTCACTGGATTATTTGTTTTTTGGGTGTGGAGTTTGGTGAGCTCTTTATAGATTTTGCATACTAGCTGTTTGTTGAAGGACAACTTTTATTAACTACCCAAAGATTTAGTTAGAGGTTCTTCCAGTGTTGTTGTTGTTTTTTTTTCCCCCTCCCTGTTCCTAACACTAACATATCACTGAAACATTTTACTGTATTTGCCTTGGTTTGTGTTCTTTATTTAGACTCCAGCAATATGCCTGTTGAGGGTAAGAATCTTATCTGTCATTGATTCCTCAGACAAAACATGTATTCAGTGTTAGTTGGATGGACAAGAAAATTTGACATTGGGTAGAAATAGATCAGCATAGCTCAGTGGTATACATAATCCTAAAAAAGCATTCGGTTATAGAATATTTTGTATGGATTATCACTTTATGCTTTCAAAATAATGTCATCTAAAGTCTTTTTTCCCATAGTTTGCAACAGTTATCCTCAGAACTTAATTCTTTGTGTTGTGAATGCCCCACAGTAAACAGTGGGCCAGTGGAGTTGTTATAAAAAGACATCAAGTAGATCACATAAGCTACTGGGTAGAATAATTAAAAAAAAATTAAATTCCTTTCATTGAATTAATCAAGACTAAATCTATTAATGTTACAAGATATTTAGGGTTCTCCATGAAATAGTGCTAAATTTGAATGGTCAAGCTATGCATTAAAATTAAACAAATATTTCTCTTTTGGGGCACCTGGGTGACCTACTTGGTTAAGTGTCTGACTCTTGATCTTGGCTCAGGTCATGATCTCACAGTTGTGAGTTTGAGCCCTGCATCAGGCTGTGCACTGATAGCATGCAGCCTGCTTGGGATGCTATCTCTCCTTCTCTCTGTGCCTTCCCCACTTGTGGTCTCTCTCTCTCTCTCTCTCTCTCTCTCTCTCTCTCAAAATAAATAAATAAACATTAAAAAAAACAAAAAAACAAGTGTTTCTCTTTTAAAAAAGCCTCTTTACAAATAAGTTTATACCCTTTATATAGACTTCTTTAGAAACAAAACTGCTGTTTTCTATACTCATTCAGAATTACCCAAACATGTAAACCATTAAGCAACAAAGTTATGGCAGCCCAATTTATTGAATCAACAAGAGAAGTAAATTTTACACGGTGAGTATATCATCCTACTAGTGAGATATTTGCTTCCAGCCTTTCTGTCCCTACATATCATTAGAGAAAACTTATTTAATTATGTATAACTAATTGAGAACTTTATGTTCAAAGGTTTCCAGAATTTAATATCTAAATACTTCTGTCAATATAAGATTTCACAGCATGAGGACAAGTTGGCACAGGGCTCATTCTCTTTTACATGGCTTGAAAATAAGTCTTAATGACAGTAATTTCTAGTAAATAATACTGAACCATAGAATAAAAATCATTTTTTATATCATCTTCTTGATGTAAATATTTCATCCAAATGAGTATATTACCCCTGAAATCTACGTTTCAATTACAGATTTATCAGTTCACTGAATATTACTTCACGAAAAAAGAGAATTATTTATATTTCAAAAAAGTAATTGATTTACCTGGTTTATCCCAAGATTTATACTACCAATTTTCTTTTTTAAAAAAAGTTTATGTATTTATTTTGAGAGAGAGAGAGAGAGAGAGAGAGAGAGAGAGAGAGAGGAGGGAGAATCCCAAGCAGGCTCTGCGTTGAGCCCTACACTTTCAATTTTCTTGATTATAAGTTAAGGACTGGAATATATAGTAAGTTCCTAAAATTGTGCCAAATGTTATTTGTACTGAGTAGAATTAAAGTAAATCATTGTGTTAACTTTTTAAATTCCTATTTAAAGTCTTTTTTTCCATTTATTCTTCTCCTAGTTTGGATATAATAGCAAAACTAAATGTATATCCCTAGTTGCCCTCTTGTCAATTACAGTTAGGTTGCGCTTTCCTAAATAGTATTTTATAATAAATGCAAGGTAAGAAAATTAGTGTTTAACTCTCGGCCCTACACAGAATAGAATTTTGGAGCACTTATCCCTTAGAAGGAAAATATTTTTAGAATTTTGTTTATGCTATTGTTCTTCAGACGTACAACTGTGAAAGCCTACCTAAATGGAATCACAGGCCATATTTCAGTATAGATTTCTTCAGTTCATGGGAACATTTTCTTTTTTTAATTTGCCAGAAGAGACCTGACCTCTGAAACGCCAGGTACTGTTTTATGAGGTGAGGAAACATGTTCATGAGACTCTTCATATCTCCTTGTCATAATTACTTACATGCCATCCCAATAGAAGGCTATAAAATCAATCATATGAAAAATAAATGGTTAACATCATACCCATAATGGAAAACCTCACAACTTGTAGCTGTATTGTGGCCCTGGAACTCATCACTTGGTAGCTTGTACAACCTAAAATAATCTATTGCATCTAGCAAATTTGCAATTTTTAGAATATACTTAATTTGCTTAAGCCTCTTCTGATAGTGTTCATATCTACCCTACACTGTAAAACAGTTAGTACACCCAGCAGGAAGGACTTCAAAATATTTTTGTTTCCTGTGGAAGTTTGGAAATCTATTGACTCCCTAGATGTTCTGTTTGTAAGTCTTTCATGCATTGTTTTCCCCTACTTATTCCTCCTTATATGCATGCAAGCTATTTGCTTGCCTATTGTGTATACTTGGCAGATTTTCTGGGCACAGTGCCCAGTTGGTTTAATGTGTGCTTATTATTATCTATAGCGTCCTTGATTTTGTTTTGGAGATGGGCATTCTATAAATTATTAATGATTATTATTGTACTTTAGATTTCACTTTCCTTTTGGAATTTAGAAACAAAGAATGAGCATTAAACCCAATGGGCAACAACCAAGAAAATCAAAGCTATACCCAACGCTCAAGTGTAAGAGAGGAGAATAAAGAATGTTTTGGAGAGATTGAAACAGGATTATTCCTTTAAACAGTTAAAATAACCAGATGTCAACATAAAGGACTAAATTTATTTACCAACAAAGTCCTCATAATATTATCTATTCACATTTCACCATCCAAACATCACCAATAAGTTTATGATCATTGTTTCCATGGGTACACACATTCTTTAAATATATAAAGTTGAGGAGGTCCTAACTTTCTTCTCCAAATCACAAGAATTTGTACACTTGATGTAATAAGTATGACATACTATCAAACACTTAATAAGACATTGCTAAATTCTGAATTTTGTCAGATAATAAAAGCAATTTGAATTTAGTTATTTTAAAGAAAAATTGTCACATTTATAAATAATTTATACACACACACATTTTTAAAGGAGTGAATACCAAAGGAAAAAAAAAAACAGAAAAATATGTGTGGAAAAAGTCTCTGGAGGTACAAAATAAGAAAATGAAAGCTTTGATTGGCGGTGAAATATAACTACTAATCTGCAAAAGAAGTGAACTTTGGGTCTTTATCTTGTAGCTGTAACGATTCACATTTTGAAATTAGAGTTTAATTAAAGGACAATACAGCCTTAATAAAGTGGAGTTGAGATGTCACTTAAGAATTGTGAAATAAGTACTATCTTATTATTTTTATAGTGGAAGTGTACTGATTCTCAATTATTTTTATCCTAATGTCAAAAATACTGAAATAACATTTTATTTTCTAGAATCATCCTTCCCTCAGTCATATAACTTTTTTTTCTTTTTTCTTTCTTTTCTCTCTCTCCCTCTCTCTCTCAAGCCTTGTAAATATTTTTTAATCCATTTCCCTGAAATTGGATCTGGATCTAGTGTTTTGGTATACTTTGCTATAAATCTTTGTTTCCCTAGATTATTTTTTTTCTACATTTTCATTATTCTTATATTGATTCAGCTTTAGGGTTAATTTATATGCAAAGCAAATAATTTACCCAAACTTGTAAGGGATATGCATTATCAGAACACAACACCTGCAGGACAAAAGAGAGGTTAATTTCATTGTTGCTCCGAAGCAAAAGGAGATCATTATAGAGCCTGCAGTAACCAAGCTCTGTGAAATAGCTGCATTAGTCATTAACTTTCCAGCACTAAATTTCATATCAAACTCAATTAACTACTACATAGCTTTTAATGACAATATTTTTTCAGATGCAGCTCTTGTTTACTAATAAGATTTCACATCACGACTATCTGTTCCATTACTTTCTCCATGTTAATATTCAAGTCTTGATTTTCTCCAAAGAAAATGGGGCAATGAAAATTGCATTTGCTAGTAGTTCTCTTTGAATTATGTTTCAACATTTCAAGTGTGTTAATGTAATGCTTTAGAAGCTAAAGGGAACGATTATATAGGAAGCCAAAGTCCTCTATGTCTATCCCCAGGATTGATTAAGTTTGCTGTTTATGCATATTTCCCCACAACATTGCTTCCGTGTTGGAATTTATCAGGATCAGAACCATCTAAATTGGAAATGTCCCTTAGTATATTTTTATCACAGTGAAAGTCAAAGCCCCGAATAACAAAAAGGCACAAAATTAATGTCATCAGGAAACAATTTACGCAGCTAATTAGCATAGCATTCTCATATAAAAAGACAGATGGATTAAGGGATCAGGTCATTCATAGCCTGCAGTAAACTGCTTCAGTCTTTAATCCCCTGCTGTTACCTATCAACGGGTGCTCTTTTTATGGACTTAGATGGATCCTTGGAAAGATTTAGATTCTCCCATTAGATTGATTCACCTTGTTCCTTTAAATTTTATTGATGATATATTTCATTATTTTCTTACGAAAATAACAATAATAACTCGAATTTAGTTAACAGTTGGAGAATTGAAATAAAAAATGTATCTGAACATTTCTCATTTCTCCAACAGACACACACGCACACACACACACACACACACACACACACACACATTTTGCTGTGTCCTGCTAAGAAACAGACCTTGGTTTGAAGGCAATCATAAAAGAGTTATTTCCTGTGTCAAAAGATTTGGGATTATTTTGCAAGTGATACACTTAACATCTAAGACAATAAGCAGCCACTAATGGTCAATTGTGAAAAATGTCAAATTCTTTAAAGAGAAGTAGTCGAACGGAATAGATTGATTTTCATGAGTCTTCTTGAAAATGTTTACAAAACTAATATCGAAGAAAAGTATCACTGAAGGTATATGATCTAGTGTATATAAAACCCAAAACAACAAATGAAAAAATATCTTTTTTTTTCTGCTGCAGAACATAGGGAGAGAAATTACTTCTTTTGACTATATTGCATTAATTTCCTAAGGCTAACATGACAAAGTGCCATAATGTGGGTGGCTTAAAACAATAAAAATTTATCCTCATACAGTTATAGAGAGAAGTTTGACATCAAGTGTTGACAAGGCTGATTCATTCTGGAAAACTCGGAGGGACTGCCCATTCCATCCCTCTATCCTAGTGTCTGGTGGGTGCCAGTAATCCTTGATTTTTTTATTTGTAGGTGCAGTCTGCCCCTGTCATCATGTTGGATTTTTTTTCCTGTATGTCTGTGTCTCTTTGTATGTAAATTTCCTCTTTTTAAAAGGACTCTAGTCATTAAATTGAGGACCACACTAATCCAATATGACCTCATTTTAATTTGATTACGTCTGTTAAGACCCTATTTCCAAATAAGGTCACATTCACAAGTACGGGGTTAGGATTTCAACATATCCTTTTGGAGATATAATTCAACCCAAATGTTAATTAGTTTAAAACAAGAACTACGTTATATGAATAAAATTCTTACTTCGGCATGACTGGTACATGTTTTCCCCAAAGGCACACCTGTATGGGAAAACAAAATATAGTCACATGAGAGCTGGGTATGTATTGTATCAAAAAAAAAAATTAGATAACTAGAAGATTTTATGACATCAAGCTGAAATAAATGGACACATTCATTTGCATGATAGGAAGTCTTGCCAAAGGAATTGACAATTCCCCTAGCCCAGACTTTCTCCCTATTTCAGGATTTGGAATTGCACTTGAAGAGAATTCAGATTTATACCTTAGGGACTCAGCACCTCAGTTTCCAGAGGTGACTAATTCTCCTCTGATTGATAGACTTTATTTAGGTATGTTAATGAATTCAGTCGCAACAGTATACAACTTTGGGCTTTAGACTCCTTAGTTTACTTTAAAAAGCTTAAGACTCAGATGGTACTCTTCCTTCTCTTAGTTTTTGGGATTATATTTTTACAGCTCTTCTCCTTATTATCCCCATGTGCTAGGAACTTGAGGAACTTACTGCTTTCTCTACGCGCGCGCGCGCGCGCGCGCATGCACACACACACACACACACACACACACACATTCAAATTGTTACATTTGGAGAATCATGAAAGTATTCCTTTTTTCCCCCATTTCCTCTCCAACAATGAGACACAATTCTGTACTTGATTATATATTTTTGTATCTGTATATATAATATACAAGAAATATAATATATTATATATATTTAGTCACAGTTATAATTTATTGAGAACATATTACTTGCCAAAATATATATGATATACATTGCATTTATTGTCCTGTTTAATTCTTAATATCTCAGTGGGACAATTATTATCTTTTCTCTTTCAAAGATATGAAAACCAGGGCTCATATTGCTGCTCTACATTGCTCATGTTCTTCAGAGCATATATAATAGAAATTAAAATTCTATGTTTTTTCACAATTTCAGAGGTTTTGCATCCTGCTACTTTCCCTTCAGCAACCTTTATTATTCCTAACTTTATTTACCTCATGACCTGGGAGTTTTGTATCTAAATTTCCTGTATGTAAAATATCTCATTTAAACTTATCTAACTCCTGGTTATTTTTTTATTTTTATTTTTTTAGGTAAAATGAAAATATCAACTTTTCCAGGAAGGTTTTAGAAACAAGTTAAAATTAATAACCCCCTGTTATATACTCACTTAGCCCTTTGTTTATAATAATATTTAGCATTCTCTTATCCCATGCCATTAACAGTCATTTGTGTATGTATTTATCGCTTCAATAGACTCTGAAGTCCATTAGAGACTTGCTCACTTATTTATTAATTAAATCAACAAATTTTGGAGGCAGTATCTAGAATAACTAGTATATAATTAAACACTGGATATACTACTATGAACAAAAGAGATGAAATCCCTTCCTTCATGAAATGTAAATCTTAAGGAATATGACATTTGTCAAATAAGTATACAGATAAATCAATACACTTAAAATAGAGAAGCTGGAAATACACTATATGTTTAATAGGTTTTTTATTAAGTACTTAGTTTAAAATTAAATATTATTATTAGGTAGTTGTTACTTTGGTTTTAAAATGAATATGTCTTTATATTCATTCAAAAATAAGAACTTGGGCACCCCGGTGGCTCAGTTGGTTAAGGCCCCGACTTCGGCTCAGGTCATGATCTCACAGTTTGTGAGTTCGAGCCCTAAATCAGGCTCTGTTCTGACACAGCTCAGAGCCTGGAACATGCTTTGGATTCTGTGTCTCCCTCTTTCTCTGCCCTCTCCCCACTCATACTCTGTCTGTCTGTCTCTCCCTCTCTCAAAAATAAGCATTAATTTTTTTTAAAATAAGGATTCATATTTATGTACAACTTTAAAATAATGGATATAAAATAAAATAAAATAAAATAATGGATAAGTCACTTTCTTCCAACAGTACAATATGTTTGTTATTGTTAGTACCACTTTGCCATCATCAGGCTAAAGAAAAAGAAAGCATTTTATATTGTCTTGCCATAGAAGAAAGAATTACATAAGAATCATATAAAAGAACTTCATTCTTCATGTTTTTATATCTGTGGATATAATTAAGAACAGAGTCACGTGGTATACCTTTATAATAATAATGCTTTTGTGTAATTCTTGTTTTCTACACATCGTTGAATTAAATACACATCCAAATACATTAAATACACAACCATTGTTGTGGTTCTTTAACTGGTAAATATAATAGATAACTGAAAATTATTGTCAGTGCCTAGCAATAAATATGAAATGTGCAATTTTTGGTGAATACACAACAATGATTTGATGGACAGAGCTCATCTTTTATTTTCCTTCCCATAAAGTAAATTGGAGATGAAGTTTTGGGGATTTTATAGCTAGGAAGGAACTTAGAGATCATTCAGTCTAGAGATTTTATTTTATAGATGAAACAAATGGGGCTTGTAGAAAGTTACTTAAGCAAACTTGCAGCTCCAGTAAGGGACATAGCAGTAGCTCAAACCCATATATTTTCACTTAAGTCAACAAGTAGAAAAATCAGCTCATGACTGTTCAATGAGTATAAAAATTATAGAAAGTTATGTAGATAATTATTTGCACTTTTAAAAATAACCCACTGGGGCACCTGAGTGGCTCAGTTGGTTAAGCATCTGACTTTGTCTCATGATCTGGTTCTGGAGTTTGAGCCCTGCAGCGGGTTCTGTGCTGACAGCTCAGAGCCTGGAGCCTGCTTCAGATTCTGTGTCTCCCTCTCTCTCTGCCCCTTCCCCTCTCATGCTGTGTCTCTCTGTCGCTCTCTCTCTCTCTCTCTCTCTCTGTCTCTATCTCAAAAATAAATAAACATTAAAAAATTTTAAAAATAACTCATTAAAACACTGTAATTCATCAGTTTTTGTTCTAAACATCCTACCAGCTTTTTGAGAAAGCACATTTTCTAAATATTATTTTCCATTTTCACTAGCAGTGATGCATTTGAAAGATATCTTGGAAGGCTAGAGTACTATTATGTTTTACATTAAACCTATGATTCTATTTGTCCTATTCCTGATCCCCTTTATATTCAATTTACTAAAAACAAAAATCTATATCTTATGTTAACCTAGGAAGATAATGTAATTTCAGAAAGAAATGTATAATTGATTTCTAGCATACATTCCAGAGATAACATTTAGCCTTATACGAAACTATTGTGTTTTTTTTTTTTTTTAAGGCAGGTAAGATCACCCTTTGTCACAGAACAATGCAAATATTACAGACTCCTTGTGTAATGCGACCCGTCAGGTGGCTGTCTCAGTGGTGTTTCAGGCTTGTACCATGACCACATCATCAGTACCTGCTGAAACATACAACTGTACATTATGAAAAGTAGTCTAAGGCCCCCTCTTTAGACCTCACGTCCCAGCAAGCGTATCAGCTGTGTTGAGTTAGAGGACCAATAATAAAGCTAGTAAATGATTCCCCATTGACTTCCTTTGTCTCCTTTCTACAGGTGAAAATCAGAAGAGGAAAAGGGTAAATAAATCTATGTGAAGATCTACCACACGTCATATTGGCTGGGAACTGATGGACGTGTATGCGTTGAGGTAGCATGGAGGCATAACATACAACATGTGAAGACTATCGGTGAACTTCCTGTGACTTTGTCCTGTGTGGGCTGGAGTTGCTTGGAGCCACAGCAATACAGAAGTAAGTAGCTTTTTTTGAGGAAAATCTTGAAGTTCAATTCTTCTGTATACCAGACTGCTATATCCCAGATTTTCAGCCTATGTTGGTATGGCAGTTTGTGCTACATTAGATTTCTTTTGGCCTTTATTGTATTTTTTTAACCAGAATTGAAAACCAAATAAGTTTTTTTTTTTAAGATTTTAAAATTTATTTATTTATTTATTTTTTTTTTAATATATGAGATTTATTGTCAAATTGGTTTCCATACAACACCCAGTGCTCATCCCAAAAGATGCCCTCTTCAATGCCCATCACCTTCCCTCCCCTCCCTCCCACCCCCCATCAACCTTTAGTTTGTTCTCAGTTTTTAAGAGTCTCTTATGCTAAGTTTTAAACCAAACTGAGTATAACAGGTTTTGACCTTTGCTTGTTAGGTCTGGGCACTGTTATTTAGGCATTAAATTAGCAACCTCAAATTTAGATTCTATTTATTTTGTTTGGAATTACATTTCAGGCCAAAGAAGGAAATACATAGGTATTAGATATATTGATCATCTCCCCAGATTCCCAATAGTATCCCCTCCCTTTCTTTTTAAGTAAAAGCAGGGTATCTAGTTTGTTTATTTAATAAACTGACAATATTGTGTCTTCAAAAACCTGTACTATTATAGAAATATTGTGAAGTGGCATGTTTTATTTATGAACAGGTAAAGATAAATTTGAATTTTTCTGAAGGGGCATAAATGTATATTTTCTGGGATTGGAGTAGAGAAATAAAACTCTGAATATTTACAAATCAAGTAATAAGAAATTTATAATGTTTAGAACTCACTGTCTGTGTGGAAGGAGACACACAGGAGATTGAAAAGATACTTTATGGTCTTTACATACGGTGATCAAGCTTGAAGAACAACCTGTCTTTAAGAGAGAGTTTGAGTTTGAGTCTTAACATATATGAACATGAGGAGAAGTACCTATAGCTCAGGGAATTGGGGAATTTAGGGAAAACATAGGCCCCAAACACGTAGAGAAAAAGAGAGAGAGAGAAAGAGATGGAAGCATTTTGAACCAATAAGTAACGTTAGACCCACAAGTGTGATAGAAAGACTTAGATAGGAAAGATTTGGAAGGCTTAGGGAACAACAGAGAAACACCGTCTACTGCTGCAGGAAAAGACAATCAGATAGGAGCATCTCTGCTGTCATGAGAGGGACATGAGTTATTCAAGATCTAAGAAGTCCAAAATCTGAGGGCAGGAAAGATTTTCAGGATCATTGGAAGTACTGATCTTCCCTGGGCATCTGTGGACACGAGTTGCCAAACTATCAATAACCTCTTTCAGTTAAAAATTTTGCAGGTGATTCTCTGTTTGTGATATATATGACAAAGACAAAGCGATTTCCTTTGAGATATGAGGGCCTTGGAATACAAAAACAGAAAGGCAAGAATTGGAATATGGGCAAAGTTAGAAGACATGGTTATAAATGTTAGTCACCCACAAGAGATGAGGGTGGTATGGCAGTAGGGACATATACCATGCTAACTAAATTCAGGACCCAAGTAAACATGGAAGACTTAATAGACACAAGGGAACTATTTGTGTCCTAAGAGGCAGTGTGGCCTTGACGTGGATCTAGCTGTTTTAAGAATCTCCAATGGCAACTTTAAGCTCATAGGAATTAGGACAATACGTCAATGAAGAGGCCTTACGAAAGTGGGTATGGATTTGCCTATGTCAATCTCCTTTACCCCAAAACAGATAGCCACACATTGGTTGACCATGGCCTTTACTATTTAGTTCAATATACTGAAAGACAGGAATTTATTTCTCCATGTTATTTCCTGACTGGAGAGGGACTTATACCTCACACGCCAGATGAAGGGTTTTTGCAATGTCCTCAATATCCTTTTTCTGCTTCATCTATGAGAAAGGAATTACTAACTTTTGGCAACCAGATTTATAAAAAACCTCTTATGTTTTGTTGAATATTTAACTGATTTAATATATTTGCATATGGAATGGCTACCTGTGTCCTGTTCCCTTGACAAGCTAGGTTTCAGGTTGTGGGCTTGACTTGTGTTTATATTTTGTACGCGGTGAACAGACCAAAGGTAGACCTTCCTCTGCAGTGCCTACCTCTGTCTTATGCTCTCCATCCCAGTTAATCAGTCTCTTAATTGGGTAGCCAAGTTGGAGACACTAGCTCTATCAATTTATGATAGGGATTTAGAGCCTGACCCTGTTGTACAGACCTTTTAAATTTATATTAGTAAGGAGTTTTTCAATAGAGCCATTAAAAAATACCTTGCACATTTGGGGTAATAGGATTGTTTTCCTTGGCCTAAGAGAGCTTACTTTTTAGTTGTCTATGGCCATTAATTCTTGATTGATTTGTGTACTGGTTTGACAAAAACCTAGATCTTGAAAGGGATTTGTTTCAGTTCTCTCTCTGCCTCCACATTTTACGTATTCTTCCTTATGCCTCTATGCTTTACAAAACTTTTCCATTTGACTTCAGGTATTTTGGGAAGAACCAGAATCTACCTAGAACTCAACCATCAGATACAAAGAGTTCCCCAGCTTGGAGAAATCATTTCTCCTTAAAAATCCTGCCAAATTTATGGAGGGATTGTAATTTTGAACATAGTCTACTGAATAAATGAGATTTTCAAAGATTTTCAGAGAAAATCTTCATTTAGTTATTTCTTAGGTTGAGTGTACTTAATAAGATATTTGCATGTATTTTCATTTGAACAAAACTTGGGGCACTTGGGTGGTTCAGTTTGTTATGCATCCAACTCTTGATTTTGGCTCAGGTCATGATCTCATGGCACGTGGTTTCAAGCCCCGTGTTGGGCTCTGCACTGACAGCAAAGATCCTGCTTAGGGTTCTCTCTCTCCCTTTCTTTCTGCCCCTCATCCACTCATTCTCATTCTCTCTCTCAAAAGATAAATAAATAAACTTAGAAAAATTATTTCACTAAAAATAAGAGTCCTTAGTGTCACAATATGGTATTTATCCTTTCTTTAATAGTTCATGGTGACAACCTGACATGCATGAGAATATGGAAATATTTCTGTAGATTGATAATTTTTGGAATCATTCTTGAAAAGTGATCTTTTAATCCTTGAAACATATACTTTAAAAAACATAATTAAGTTGGTAAGAACCTTGGCAATTCAAAATATAGCATTGTTATTTTGCCAGTTATATAAAAAGTAACTATTATAGGTGGATAGAAATCAACATTTTAAGTAATGAATACAATTCCTTTTATTGGAGAATCGTATTAGAAACCAAGGTATAGATACTAGGTTTGCTCATTGTTACTAGGTATTTGCTGTTCCTATGCATTCTCAGTTAACAGAGAAAGGAAAGATAGCCTGTGTACATACACATAATTATAAATATTTCTATATATAACCATGGATATACCTGTGAAGCCAAACATGTGTTCATACTGATATCTTCAACTTAAATACATTACTAAGTGGCTCATTCTAGCCTTCTCATCTTGTCTATAAATTCTCACACAAACAGTGAAAAATCTGGCTTCCACTATCCACCATCAATTAATTGTTCATTTGCAATGTACATATGTTGTGTTATCACAATGATTAGTCTGTTCTCCTGGGTGGGGGAATGTCATTAACTAAAATACTGTGCTTGTATACAATTCCTTTCACCTGTAAACTTATAGTCTCCTCTCATTTCCACAGTTGCTTAAGTAAGCACATTTCTCCTCACTCACTTCAGTGAGCTTGTTTCATACATTTTAGTAGTTATTTTTGTGTCACATTCTGCATTCCAACATTTTGTAATGTCTCTGCTTCCTAATTGATAATTTTTAAAAGCTACAGAAATTAAGGTTTACTCTTCATGCTCAAAAATTCTCCAAATAGAGTATCTTTTGTTTCCTTCTCTTCAGTGAGACAAGATTAGACAAAGGATGCCCTCCCCCAAATGTGGTAAGGCTCTGGTAACGTCTTTTACCCTGGACTGTAAACCTTTCTTATGAAGAAGACATTTATAATTTTATAATCACTCTTTCTTTGCCCTGACACGACGGTGAAGAATCTTTCTCAGTCTTTACCATAAGAACTCAGTACTAGGGTCCTTGGAGATAAAACACATGAAAGTTTGGGGGTGTCCATAAAATTGCCTCACAGCAGCTTCTCTCACACGAATCCATCCTTAGTCTCTAGTAATTAGACAAAATTACCATATAAGTGTTTCTCCTAAGTTTGGTTCCAACACCTGCCCCAATATGTAGATCTTGGCTAATTTGTTTATCTCTCTCAATTTTGCAGTGGTATTTTCTCTTTAATCTCAGTTCTCTGGTACGTCCAAGAAAAGTCATTACTTTTTCAATTTGTTTAGCTTTTTCTCACGGTAAGGACAGGAGTGACAACTTCTAAGCACTTCGCACGTTGTAAGTAAATTCAAATGTTCTTCTGTAATATATTTCTCCTCTCATTTAAAACTTTTTTAAATGTTTTTGTTTATTTTTTTTTTGAAAGAGAGAGAGAGAATGAGTGGTGGGGGGCAGAGAGAGAGGGAGACACAGAATCCGAAGCAGACTCCAGGCTCTGAGCTGTCACAACAGAGCCTGATGCAGAGCTTGAACTCATGAACCGTGAGATCATGACCTGAGCCAAAGTCAGACTCTCAACCGACTGAGTCACCCAACTGCCCCTCTTCTCTCCTTTTTAAGGCAGATGTTTGAGGCTGTGTTTTTAGGGCCTTTTTTCCCTATAGAAATGCATTAAACATGATTTTCTACCCTCATGAGAAAGACAAGTTATTCTGTACATTCAAAAGTAGCATAAATATCATTGCTTTGGGTATAGTAAGTAATGAGAGATCTTACTGCTAGTCAAAATCCAAGTATAAATTTAGAGCATAATTTTAAGTTGGTTATTCTTCAAAGCTGACATAGTTTTAATTTACAATGTAGACTCAGGTGTGAAAGAGCATTAAATAACTCATTGATCCATAAAGATAATTTCAAATTTTATAGTAGATAGTGATACTAAAATTTTCCATATTTGGATGTTTAGTTCATCAGTGTTTAAAAATATTCGCATCAATTAAGAAGTAGAGTTAGACTATTTATTTAAAAAGGGGCTTATGTGTTTTTCTCACAAGTAGGGTTTATTGTAGGCAGTGGACCCAGTGTGCTGGCTGTGAGATTGCAGCATCACCCCTGGCCATCCCATTTTTCTGCTCAGTCATGTCCAATTTTTGTTTACTTCATGATCACAAAATGGGTGACCTTCCTCAACCATTATATGTATATTCTAGGCATGAAGGAAGAGAAAGACAAAGGTTTTGGTTGTTGTCCTTCAAAGTACAGAAAGTTTATTTGATGTGAAATTCAACTACTAAAAAATACCTCGTAAAAACAGCAAATACAGGCTATATAAAAAAGAAACACAGACATCGTAAAACTCTGAAATCTATTAAGGATTTTGTGAATGTTTTGGTTTTGATTTTCTTTGCTCCCATTTTCAACCAGTCAAAATTTTGTTCAAAAGCGCATGGCTGTCTGAATGTGTAAATGCCCTAGAAGAGTGCAACTTATAAGTCAAATAATTCTCAATATTTACCTGAAATAGTTTACAAACTTCTGAAAAATTAATGCCATTAGTGTTTGTCTAATTAACATATTTCTCAATGGGAGAATTCACCATTTGGTATAAAAAAGTATTATCTGAAATTTCTCCTGGAACCTTCACAGAGGAAAACGTGTAGGCATTCTAAAAAGAAGCAAAGTTTGATAATCAGAAGTGTTAATATTTAATACCATCAAATGATTTTTGAAGGACCAAAAGACATTTTTATTTCATCAATAAATTCCAGATTATATACCTATTATATATTTATTAAGATATAAATTTGGAGCATCTGGGTGGCTCTGTCGGTTGAGTGTCCAACTCTTGGTTTCGGCTCAGGTCATGATCTCATGGTTCAGTGAGATTGAGTCCCATGTGGGGCTCTGCACTGACAGCATGGAGCCTGCTTGGGATTCTCTCTCTCTGTCCTTTCTCTCTGCCCCTTCCCCACTCATGTGTGCATTTTTTTTCTCTCTCTCTCTCAAAATAAATAAATAAAACCTTAAAAAAAATACACATTATACCATATATGTATTAGAATGCTGGTATAAAAGGACAATTCAATATTGAAAATTATAATGTGGAAAGATGGATAAAGAATTAAAAACAGATAGCTTTTCTAAATGAGAAATTTGGTTGGCACATTTGAAATTATAGGAAAGCAAAAGTAAACAAATGCACTGCAGACTTGCTCTAGGATAAATATGTGTGTATGTGTGGGTTTCTGTTAGGTGCAGAAGAAGGTAGCACAGAAAAATGGATTAGCTTTCACTTCCACTTGAGAATGGGAAAAGGAAGAGAAGATCAAGACAAATCTGCATAATGTTGAAGTCCTATCAGTCTATGTGACTATTTATGAGCAGCAGATACACTAAATCCTTGATACACTGGTAACCAGCAAGCAGAGCCCTTCTTAGGTTAAGGGCAGGCCATGGTAGTTTCCGGTTGCAAAAGCTGGTAGAAATGAAGGTATTCCAGGGATGAATGACCTACAGGGTAGAGAAGACATCAATGAAGCTACTGATAATGACTGGTGCCAGAGGGATTATTATATTTGGGAAACTCAAATGCAATAACAATTAGCTCAAAATAGAAATCCTCCACATCTACTCCTCCCCTAAATTTTGCTGAAAAATGGCAAGTGAAGACAGGACTGAATGGAGACAGGAAGTACAGTCTTGTCCCTTCTCATGGTTCTCAGAATCACCGAATCCAAACACAGCATTACTGCTCACCTCCTTGTAGGGTCCAGGCTTAAACACTAGCCAAAGAAGCTTGCCACTAGACAGCTAATAGCAACAGCAGAGGCCGAGATATCACCCGGAGCAGGAGGTGTGGCATCCTTGTACAGGAGCTGGGCTAACCAAGAGTGAGCTCAGTCTTGAAGTTGTGTCTCTGTAGCATCCGTGCTCATAACGTGGTGATGTTTGAATGGTTACTTTCTCACTTTAATATCAGTGCACAGAACAGGGCTCCTTCTACTGGAAGAAAAATAGCAAAAACAAAGCAATAAAACATCCGTCTATTGTTCCTGTCATTCTGTATCCACTGTGCATGTATCCACTGTGCATGATATAATAAAGATATGTGAAGAAGCAGAAAGCCAAAACCTACATTCAAGAAAAAAATGAACAGAAACCAACCCATAGAAACTTGAAATATTGGAACCATAAGATTAGGAATTTATACAGTCATTGTAAATGTATGTGGAATTATATATGAAAATGTTAAGAATTGGTAAACAAATAGTGAATCTTAGCAGCAGACTGAAACTGTAAACAGAGCATCAGAAATCCTGCATATATGTAACCACCATAGGGCTATTTAACATAACCATTTATTTTTCTATTATTGGATCTAAGTTAGTTTTTCAAGAACTTTCTACATTTCAACTACATTAATTTGTTAGAATGAATTTATTCACAATATTTCGTTTTTAGACATTTAGTGTGCAAAGGATCAGGGGTATCATCCCTCTTTCATTCTTAATATTGGCAGTTTGTGTTTTCCTCTTTTGTTTTTTACCAGTCTTTTAAGGGGTTATCAATTTCCTTAATTTTTTAAAGGACCAACTTGTGCATATAGTGATTTTTTCTATTGTTCTTTTCCTATTTCATTGATTTTTGCTCTTTCTTTTTTTCATCTTTCTTTGGGCTAATTTGCTCTTTTTTTCATTGCTTTTTAAATAGAATGTTTTGTCTTTTGTTTTATCTTCTAATTTAAGCTGTACAATTTCTTCTTATCAGTACTCGAACTATATTCCATTTTTGTTGATCTGTTGTGTGTTTTTATCATCCAATTCAAACTTTCCTCAATTTTCTTTGCGATTCATTCTTTGATCCATTCATGAAGCATTTTATAGTTTGTAAAGTGCTTTCAATTTCAGATATTTTATTAGGTTATTTTCATTCTACTGTGGAACATAGGTAATATCTTCTTTTCTAGTTTTGTATTTTCATCGTTTTAGAAAACATTTATAAAAACAATACATGAGGCTAAGATATCTTCACTAAAAAATTATTTGAAATGTTTAGTAAATAAATGAATGTTATTTATTTTGGAAAATTGAGGAGGGACCATTTACCAATTTACTGTGAGTCATCATAAGACTAATACCAGATATTTCCAAGAACTTATAAGAGAAGAAAATAATAAATAATCTTCACGAACGTAGATACAATTATCCCTAAGAACATATTAACATATGAAATCCAGAAAGATATAAAAATGTAAAATAATTTTGACTAAATAAAGTTATTGAAGGAATACAAGACTTAGTTTGTATTCAAAAATCAATCATTGTAATTGGACACATTGATAGAATAAAGGCAAAAAAATAATGCTCATCTCAGTAGACATACAAAAAAATTAACAATAATCAACCCTTCTTCATGTTAAAGACTCTCAGAATACTGGGGATAGAGGGAACTTACCTCGATTTGATAGAAGACATGTAAAATTCTACAGCAAACATCATACTTGATAGTAAAATATTGTGCATGTCCCACTTAAGATTATCTAATTTCAATAATAAAAGGCACATCACCCAATTTTAAAAAGAGAAAAATTATTTGGACACTTCACACACACAAATGATATACAAATAATCAATGAGCTCATGAAAAGATGATCAATACAATGAGGTATTAGAAAAATATGGATTAGAATTAGAATGGGATTCCACTGCACTTTCAGCAGGATATCTAAAGTAAAGACAATACCAAATGATGGCTGAGATAAGAAACAATGAAATCTCTCATACATGACTGGTTGAAATGTCAATCCCACAGTTACTGTGGAAATTGTTTGGAAAACAGTTAAACATATACACGTCTCAATTCTAGTAACTGTAATTTTGCACAACAAAATTAAAATATGTTTGCTAAAAGACTTGTACAAGAATGTTTATGGTAGCTTTATTCATAATGGCCTATATCTGGAAACAACCCAAATGTCCATCAACCAGAGAAGGAATAAACAAATTGTGGCTTATTTATGCAAGGAATACTTCTCTGCAATAGAAAGTAAAAGTTGTGTAGTGACGTACAAAAATGCATGGAAACATTTCGAAAACATGTTGAAGAAAAGAAATCAGACCCCAAAGAGTACATAGTTTATACCTCCATTTATAGGAAGTTTAGGGACAGGCAAAACTACACCCTAAGAATTATAAAGTGGGTGCCTATAGTTGGGGAGGGAATGGACTAGGAAATGATGCAAGAAAACCATTTATGGTGCTGTTAATACTCTATAACTCTATTGGGTGTCGGGTATGTTGAAGAAGAAAAATAATTTCCACTCTACCTTTCTAGGTCTTTGGCTATATGCTTGTTGTATACATGGGAAAGAACTAAGAAAACCAAGTAACTCTCCAAAATGGCAGAAACTACCACCTTAGATACTATCTCCAGCTAGCAATAGAAAGATGTTGGTGTCAGGAGGGCAGAGGGAGTAGTTGTAGAAGGTTGTCAGGCAGAACACAGTAAAAGAGGGTGTAGTTATACAGATTTAAGTCCCTGCCTTCTTCATTGATAACAGTCTCTAGAGATTTAGAATCACCTTTCTCCTCCTGGTATAGAGAGGAAGACACCATTACATATGGAGATTTTCCTTGTAAGTGTAAATATCTTTTATAAAAGTGTAGCTTCTCAGTTTTCAGAGCTTTTCCTATGTCTTCCATTTGTTAAAACTAACCAGCTCAGGAGGCTCCTGGGTGCCTTACTCAGTTGAGCATCCAACTTGACTTTCGTTCAGGTCATGATCCCAGAGTCGTGGGATCAAGCCCCACATCATGCTCTGCATTGAGCTTGGAGCCTGCTTAGAATTCTCCCTCTCTCTCTCTCTCTCTCTCTCTCTCCATCTCTCTTTCTCCCCCCCTTCTGCCCCTCTCCCCAGCTCATGCTCTCTCTCTCTCTCTCTCTCAAAAAAAAAAAAAAAAAAAAAAAAACTCAAAATAATCCTTATGCCGACAAGGCATATTTTTGGGTGTATATTCTGCTCTCCTTCAAGTATATAGGAATATATTTTTTAACTTAATATTTGTGCCCTTTAATGTAGGATATTATGTCTAAATTTTTAAAATGCTCTTTCTTTTAAAATCTGTTTAAAGTCAAGAGTCTTGAATTTTCTATATTTTAGTTTAGAGAGATTACTTTTATTTGTTCAATGACATTTTAATTTCTTCTTTTGCAAATTGCTCATGTCACATATTTATTATTAATTTTCCCTCCCAACTTTCTTCTAATTAGATATTCTAATATATGTAGATTTTCACAAGTTTAGAATACATAAAATGAGGGTAAAGTGTTGGTTTATTTTAAAGGCAGGTTTAGTGTTTGGTTGGTTATTTTCAAATCTGGCTCTGCTATGTGTTCTCTTCATTTTTAAAATGGAGATGATAATAAATAGGGATAAAATTGGGATAATAGTACATACTGCTATAAAGTTTTACCATTAATTTTGTACATTTATATGCACAAACATTATATATATATATATATATATATATATATATATATATATATATATATTTGTACTTCCTTTCCCCATAATTGGAATAGAAACATAAATAACAATTAAAAACATGCATATTCCGGGGGGCCTGGGTATCTCAGTCAGTTAAGTGTCTGACTCTTGATTTTGGCTCAGGTCACGATCTTGTGGTTTATGAGTTCAAGCCCCGCATCGGGCTCTGTGCTGACAGTGCGGAGCCTGCTCAGGATTCTCTCTGCCCCTCACCCACTGTCTCTCTCTTGCTCAAAATAAATTAATAAACTTAAAAAAAGAAACATGTATATTTCTAGGTGGAACTATTAATCATTTTACCTTGATTTCTAAAACACAGCTTTTCCTGTGTTCATTAGGGAACACCATTTCTACCATTGGGGTTTTAAGTCATTACTATGTTTGAAAAATGCAAATAATCCTCTGGCCAAATAATTTGGGGATGTGTGGGTGAAACACTGTTCAAAAGGCTTTTTTAATGAGGATATGACTGAAGCCCTAATATGATAAGGTGCATTGTACATATGCACGGAGTATTTGGACTGTACAACATTTCTGAACATTGGTTTAAAGGGGATTTGAAGTGAAATATCTTAAATATTTGAGGTTCTGAGAAGGGAACTCTAGAAAATCATGTCCCAGGTGCACAATTAGCAGAGTGGCACATAGAAATGTGTAAATCAGAGCACAGGCAATGGTGTCAAAAATAGCTCCCTTCAAAATTATCCCCGTGCAACTGTGTGCACTGGGGTAAGATACTCAGCATCTCTAACCACCGCTCACGCAGCAGAGTAATTAGAGCAGAGTGGTTGACTATAGTAAGCTCTTGGTAAAAGCTGTCTTTATCACCAATATCATCATCAATCATCATCATCATTATTGTCTAAAAGTAATATTTGTTGAGTTTGGATTAGATATTTGTTCTGGTTCCCATTTACATTTAAGGAGGTCATTATGGAAAGCCGTTAATTAAAATAGTTGATTTGTAGTTTTCTGCAGATTCTCAGTAAACTGGAAAGTTACATCCATTACACGAATTATCAAGATTGCGCAACAAGTCACAGAATTATCTAGACTAGGTTGAGTATAGGGAGAAACAATCTGGCGGAAATGCACATTTAAAAATGTTATCTAGTTTTGAGCATTGATAAATTGAAAGTGATGTTAAGTATGTTCACATAGATGTTAAAAAGTTACATAGACTGACATTGCATTCACTATTCTTCTTCATATCCATATTTATATAGTAATTTTATTAAAATTCCTTCTAACAGCACGATTTCTCAAAACTCTCTGCAATTCTTTACTCCCTGAATGCTTTAATTTCTGATAACTTCTTTTGAAAATGTGGAGAAGAAAGCTGCTTTCTCTCTCAAATCTCCTCGGACTGCTTGAGGGGCCGGTAGCATTATTCTGTGCTTAAATGTATATTTTATCATGTACATATTAGATTTAATAACAATAGAAACACCATATTGTAATTGCTTGCTTAAGTATCAGTTTTTCTAGTCAATAAGTTTCTTGAAGTCACAAGCATTTTTGAGTGTTTATGTTCCTAATGCATACTATACATTATAGGTACTATTCGTCTTTCCAGAAATTCGTTGTTTTCCTTCCTTGCTTTACTTAAGTATACTAATTTGATTAGTTCATAACTTTTTTACACCATATTGTTTCCCAGGTATATAAGCTTATTTGTTAGTAAAGATCAGTATATATACTTCTATCATCTTCATTTCTTTTTTTAAAGTTTATTTTATTGATTTTGAGAGAGAGAGAGAGAGAGTGCAGGGGAGGGAAAGAGAGTGAGGGAGAGAGAGAAATCCAAGTAGGTTCAGCGGATGCTGTTAGCGCAGAACTCAATAGGAGGGCTGGTCCCATGAACCGTGAGATCATGACCTGAGCCAATATCAAGAGTTAGCTGCTCAACCGACTGAGCCACCCATGCACACCATCTCCATTTCTAATTCAAGAAAGAATAGCTAAGTCAAATTTACTTGTAATTCTGAATTGTACTGTGATTGTGTTAATATTTTTATTGAAGATACACACATGCACATACACACAGGTCATAAGGGTAAAACTCAATGAAGTAGAAAGAGTGAATACCTCCATGAAACCTCTCAGATCAAGAAATGGAAAATTACCAGTTATTCCCTTGGTAAATTGTCTTCTTCCAATCACAAATTCCCCTACCCTTAAGCCTTTAGTTTCACTTCAAAATGAGATAGATTGATGGATTCATTTCACCTGTCATTACATTGCATGTAGATGGAATCACATGCTACGGACTCTTTAATGACTGTCATCTGTTACTCAACATTATGTTTGTGAGATTTATTCATGATATTTGAGCAGTGATATTCTAGTCATTCTTTTATTTACAATGTTCCATAGTCATTGCATTTAGGAATACATCACCATTTATTTATCTATTAACTGTTGATTTTTTGGAGAGGCTTCTATTTTGATAGTATTAAAAGGAGTACTGCACACTTGTGCATGTCTTCTGGTGCATATATGCAATCATACCTGAGAATGGAATTGCTCTGTCCATTCAAATTTATGCTAAAGATACCACTACATGGTTTTCTCATATGGTGCACCAAGTTACATTTTCACCAGCAGCATAAAAGACCTACTTCAGACTTGGTATTATCCATCTTTATTTCCAATTTTACATGTAGATATATTATATATTTATATGTTATACCTTTTTTTAAATATGTAGATACATATTTTGTATCTCTATATACATATTTTGGACCTATATATAAAACTACAACTTCTAGGAGCATAGATCCATGCATTTTGACAAAGCTAACACATTCATATAAATAGAACTCAGCTCAAGAAGCAGAATGCTACCATTACCCCAGAAGCTCATTTGTCCCCTTCTTCACAAAATAATCAGTATTCTGAAGTCAGTATAGCTATACCAACTTTTCGTTTGGTTAATGTTCACATGGAATATTTATTCTATCTCTTAACTTCAAACTTTCTGTAACTTTATTTTTAAAATGTTTTCTATAACTGTCTACTTTTTTTTGTCAAGAAGGGATCAGCATACCAATTTATGTTAGATTTAACATGGCAAGGTTGTATAGTAATATAAATACTAAAAGAATAGTAAAGGCATGTAGTACTACCATGCTGTAGAAGTGAAAGTGAGATGAAATAATAAAAAATAATTGACTCATCCAAAGGGATACAAAAGAGGAGAGGGGAAAAAAATAGGCCAATTGGGAAAAATAAGAACCACGTAATAAAACTCCAGATCAAAATTCTAATATTTTAATAATTACACTGAATATAAATGAACAAAACACACCAACTGGAAGACAAAAACCATTTATTCTCTAGGTTGCTGTGTTTGACTTTGTTATTTTTCATCTGGAACTTTGGTTTCTTTAAGTTGTTCTGTTCTTCAATTCTTAAAGTTCTTTCTTTTCTGGAGATGCCTCTCCTGTAACTGTAGACTCTGCATAGAATGTTCTGTTGGTTGTCACTGGTTACCTATGATTTCTACCCCCTAAAATGTCACACAACTGTTACTTCTTTTAGTAGTATGCACATTTCCGGGGCGGCTGGGTGGCTCACTCAGTTAAGCGTCCAACTTCGGCTCAGGTCATGATCTCACGGTCCATGGGTTCAAGCCCCGCGTCGGGCTCTGTGCTGACAGCTCAGAGCCTGGAGCCTATTTCAGATTCTGAGTCTCCATCTTTCTCTGACCCTCCCCTGTTCATGCTCTGTCTCTGTCTCAAAAATAAATAAATGTTAAAAAAAATTTAAAAAAAATGGTAGTATGCACATTTCCAAGAACTTCAACATATTGAAAGATTGTTCAGAGAATATTATTGTGTATTGATTAAATTTAACATTAATATAAATAATATTTTTGTAATAGATTTCATGGTTCTTACTAAGAAAACATAGCTTGCACCTTCAAGTAGAAGGCATCTCACTGTAAAAAGAAGGGTCTATGGATTTTTAATATAATATATACTTTGTATCTCCCTGTCTCATCTGTCTATCTGTCTATCCATCTACCTGTCTATATCTAACTATCCTGTGTTTTTAATAGTCGTAGATCCCATTGTGGTATTCTCTTAGAGAGGCTTTGATTACTAACCAGCAAATAAATTTAAATACACTTTGGTTCAGTAATAGAGACTGGCCAAATTCTATATTAATCATTAGCTATTTCCTAATCAACAATCCCTCTCAGCTTAAACTCTATATATATGTTATAAGAATTTTAAGGACTTTCACACATACATAACTGAATAATATATTCAGTTTTTAAATAACCATAAATCTCATCTAGACAATACATTGACAGAAATAAAAGTAATTTTAATTTTTAAATAATGCAACTTGTTCTAAAAAATGAAAATGTGATTACGCATTGATATGGCAATTCTGAATCCTGCCCTCAGGCAGCAGCTGAACATTGTGCTTTATTAGCCAGCCACAATTTGCTGTACTGTTGATGATTTAAGGACAGCAGTGTTAATGCTAATGTTCAAAGTGTTAGTCTGGAGGGAAGGCATTAATTGACCTCATGAGATTAAACTGTAAAAATGGTATCTTTTATTTTGGGTATTAAAATATTTCAGACAGATCTTCAAGTGCTCCTAGTAAAATGATTAGTAACACAATACAAAACTGTTTTCATTCAAAGTTTACCTTAGAGAAATTGTTTTCAATTAGACTTTAAAAATGAGAAGAGAGCCGCAGGAGTAAATACAGAACGTCTTTCTCTCTCACCTTTCTCCTTCACAGGGTTTGCCCATGGACATGTACCTTGCTACATCCCCATGTATCCCTGGTGTATATCTCCTTACAGATCATTTATCTCATTTTGTTAAATTTTACCTTCCATTTATAATATGAGAAGAAATACTTAAATCATCGAAAATGCATATGGACTACAATCCATGATGAGCTACAATCAATCATTGCTTCTACTTTTTTTTTTCTTTTTACATTTCTGAATAAGCTCTGGACAGTTTACTCCATAACTTGGTTATTCGAAAAATTCATTTTTAAAAATAGATTCCATTTCCCCTCCCTCCTTTCTAAAACAGTGGACAGTGCAGGTGGTTGTACTATGTCCGTATGCCTCTTTGGTTCCACAAAGGATATGAGAAAACATCTGTCTGTGGTTTTAAAATTTCTAAAAGTAGCCGATATAAATTATCTCATTAATTACCATAATAATTTGTGAAATAAATATTTTCATCCTAAAGTAATAGCTAAGAAATCTTATTTGCCTATAATACCTGAATCTGAAAACCTGGAAAGCTCAAGTTTAGGTAGCTAGTAGATACTAAGATGGGAGCCTCAGTCTGGTCCATCTGATTCTGTAAAGAGTTTTGCTATGAAAGTGCTACAGGCAGTAAAACATTTAATTCTGTACCTTTATATAAAAACATATTTATATCATTGAGCCTCAAGCCATGCTGTTTAGCTTTCATGCTCTGTATTTCATTTCTCGTGTTATTCCTTATAATTTAGATAATAACAGATACCCAGACATACCTTAAAAGCCATTTGTTGAAGCTGAACCTAATTACACACCAAGATCTATAGAACTATTCTAGTATTAGAGAACTAATTGCTTCAGATGGTATTTTGGGGGCACATATACTGATAGTAAATAAAAAATAAATCACGCTGTAATAGAAGGGAATATCTCCCAACACAAAAGGGAAAACCCAATTTCTGAAACAGTATAAGATGGACTTTGACAAATTAAGCTTATTAAATGCAATTGATAATTGGGGAAATATTTAGAAACCCTGAAAAATGGGCTACAATGGAGTATATATATTTTTTAATATGAAATTTATTGTCAAATTGGTTTCCATACAACACCCAGTGCTCATCCCAACAGGTGCCCTCCTCAATACCCATCACCCACCCTCCCACCTCCCACCTCCCATCAGCCCTCAGTTTGTTCTCAGTTTTTAAGAGTCTCTTATGGTTTGCCTCCCTCCCTCTAAAACCTCTTTTTTTTTCCCCGCCCCCCATGGACTTCTGTTAAGTTTCTCAGGATCCATAAAAGAGTGAAAACACATAGTATCTGTCTTTCTCTGTATGACTTATTTCACTTAACATAACACTCTCCAGTTCCCTCCACATTGCTGCAAAGGGCCATATTTCATTCTTTCTCATTACCAGGTAGTGTTCCATTGTGTATATAAACCACAATTTCTTTATCCATTCATCAGTTTATGGACTTTTAGGCTCTTTCCATAATTTGGTTATTGTTGAGAGTGCTGCTATAAACATTGGGGTACACGTGCCTCTATGCATCAGTGTTCCTGTATCCCTTGGGTAAATTCCTAGCAGTGCTATTGCTGGGTCATAGGGTACATCTATTTTTAATTTTTTGAGGAACCTCCACACTGTTTTTCAGAGCAGCTGCACCGGGTTGCATTCCCACCAACAGTGCAAGAGGGTTCCCATTTCTCCACATCCTCTCCAGCATCTATGGTCTCCTGATTTGTTCATTTTAGCCACTCTGACTGGTGTGAGGTAATATCTCATTTTGGTTTCAATTTGTATTTCCCTGATGAGGAATGATGTTGAGCATCTTTTCATATGCCTGTTGGCCATCTGGATGTCTTCTTTAGAGAAGTGGCTATTTCTATTCATGTTTTCTGTCCATTTCTTCACTGGATTATTTGTTTTTTTGGGTGTGGAGTTTGGTGAGCTCTTTATAGATTTTGGATACTAGCCCTTTATCCAATATGTCATTTGCAAATATCTTTTCCCATTCCTTTGGTTGCCTTTTAGTTTTGTTGATTGTTTCCTTTGCGGTGCAGAAGCTTTTTATCTTCATGATGTCCCAATAGTTCATTTTTGTTTTTAATTCCCTTGCCTTTGGGGATATTTCAAGTAAGAAATTGCTGCGGCTGAGGTCAGAGAGGTCTTTTCCTGCTTTCTCCTCTAGGGTTTTGATGGTTTCCTGTCTCACATTCAGGTCCTTTATCCATTTTGAGTTTGTTTTGTGAATGGTGTAAGAAAGTGGTCTAGTTTCATCCTTCTGCATGTTGCCGTCCAGTTCTCCCAGCACCGTTTATTAAAGAGACTGTCTTTTTTTCCATCGGATATTCTTTCCTGCTTTGTCAAAGATTAGTTGGCCATACTTTTTTGGCTCTAGTTATGGGGTTTCTATTCTATTCTATTGGTCTCTGTGTCTGTTTTCGTGCCAATACCATGCTGTCTTGATGATGACAGCTTTGTAGTAGAGGCGAAAGTCTGGGATTGTGATGCCTCCTGCTTTGGTCTTCTTCAAAATTACTTTAGCTATTCGGGGCCTTTTGTGGTTCCATATGAATTTTAGGATTGCTTGTTCTAGTTTCAAGAAGAATGCTGGTGCAATTTTCATTGGGATTGCATTGAATGTGTAGAGAGCTTTGGGTAGTATTGACATTTTGACAATATTTATTCTTCCAATCCATGAGCAGGGAATGTCTTTCCATTTCTTTATATCTTCTTCAATTACCTTCATAAGCTTTCTATAGTTTTCAGCATACAGATCTTTTACATCTTTGGTTAGATTTATTCCTAGGTATTTTATGCTTCTTGGTGCAATTGTGAATGGGATCAGTTTCTTTATTTGTCTTTCTCTTGCTTCATTGTTAGTGTATAAGAATACAACTGATTTCTGTACATTGATTTTGTATTCTGCGACTTTGCTGAATTCATGTTATCAGTTCTAACAGTCTTTTGGTGGAGTCTGTCGGGTTTTCCATGTATAGTATCATGTCATCTGCAAAAAGTGAAAGCTTAACTTCATCTTTGCCAATTTTGATGCCTTTGATTTCCTTTTGTTGTCTGATTGTTGATGCTAGAACTTCCAACACTATGTTAAACAACAGCGATGAGAGTGGTCATTCCTGTAGTGTTCCTGATCTCAGGGAGAAAGCTGTTTTTCCCCATGCAATGGAGTATATTAAAGATTGCTTTGAAAAGAGAGGCACAGCAACATGATATTAGTCGCATGGCATTAGAAAGCATGTTATGTGTTGGAGCAATTGGATATTGAGATTGGCTGCTAAGATCTATGCATAAGTGTTCAGATCTTGGTTCCGTTTAAAATCCAAACTTTCTATCAATTGTAGCTCTTAAAGATCATATACACTACCTCCTAAATGAAAAATGTTTTCCAACACGGAAATGTTAGGTCAAAGTCACAATTCAGGTATTGTAAACATAGTTTTAATCAATTTTCCAAGGTGCTTTTCCAACTCAAAGTGTTGTGCAAGTAACAACAACAACAACAGAAATTCTCCATTTGAATTAATTTTAACCATTTTTACTATTTTTGAGGGTTTCTTTTCATGTTTCCATTTTTGTTTTTATCTCATGGAGGGTTATTTTACCTTTTAGAGTAAAATATAAAAACAAGCTTACATTAAGACGTAATGTGGCAAATCTTCCCCCGGAAACTTCGGTAATGTTGATGTCTACGGTATTGGGAAAGATGGGTATGCAACCACAGCACGGCCTGTGTACAATATGCGTTCAGACTCTCCTATGTGTTCCGCTCCACATATTTTAAGAGAGCTTAATGTGGGTTTTCCAATTCAATCTCAGTAGAGTTCGATGTATATTATTGTTACTAAATCTTGTCTTCCTAATAGTTCCTGCGTTACGTGGTCTGTTGGAAAGCACACATTTATATCTTTAGGAGGATAAATGGGAAGTCACGGATCTAGAACAATAATCAACTTGAGCTCACGCTGCTAGCGCAGGTATGGATTTTTAATATCATCTCAGGCAGGGAAATGCTTCAGGCATGTTTTCTCAGTCGGGAGTTGAGGAGAGCATATGCACAATGGCAGACATAAGCGACTAGCCTTTGGCTGGTGAGAGAGAAACTTACTGTAAACCTGGGTTTTAAACCAAATGTTGTGCTGGATGCCGTCTGGACTTACGCTTAGAATACACACTATGTTTTAGAAGGAAGGTTGACAGTTATAGAAATAAATGAGTTAGCTATCATTTTATATTATGTGTTCTTTATAATGACTGAAATTTGATATTCCAAGGACATCAGTTTACTGACCTTGAGTTGAAATTACATTTGTTTTGAGCAATTGATGAACTTACCTATGGATGTGTTTTTTAAAGATTAATAAATAAAAGAATGGAAATTATATAATAAAACTTTAGTTACTTGCTACTGATTGCTCTTTTAGTATGAAGACTAGGGGTAGAATCTTTTCCTATTTTACCTAAGAAATATGGTTGTTGTCAGCAGTGCTCTATCTATCGATCTATCTACATATGTATAACCATGTAACTCTGAAAAATGTCTACATTTCTTAGATATCAGTGCTCAGACCCATGCAATTTACCCAAGAAAATAGGATTGTCTAAAAATGTGTTAAATGATCATTTAAGAGGAAAATGCCAGTTAAAAATGTTTTGTCCATCAAATAAGCATCAGTGGTAAGTTTACCTACAACATAAGCTATATATTAGTAAGCGCTTATTTTTTAAATTAGTAAAGTTATATATATATACTCTAAAATTACATATATATATGTGTACTCTTGTACTCTAAGTTTAGATGTATAAAGAGAAAGCCATTCACACTTGGCAAAGGTCAAGGTGTGAAAGATTTTCTCATAAAGTTAGACTCTATACTCATTTTCAAGGACAAGGTATGAAAACTTTGATTAAGAGCTGAACTAAAATTTTATTAGTATATTCTCATCAATATCCTTTATGTTTCTTATTTAAATTGTCCATATGCTAATTGTTATTGAAAACTGAATAATCTTTATATTAAAATTTTGTTCTAGATGTAATTTTATTCTATGAATATTTAAGTACTCACAATGTGAAAAAAAAATCAATGACAAAGACAAAATCGAGACTAATTTTATAAAATTAAGTCCCTTGAACACATCATAGAATTAACATGAGAAAATAGTTTAATCATGCCATTAATAATGTTAGAAATTTATATGTGGGAATTGGTATAAACAACATCCTGAAACACAGATTTCCTATAGTTAAATACTTTCTTCAGCGTCTATTCTAATTAGGCACAAAATGAACATACCCAGATCTGATGATGTGGGATAAGATGACAATCATAGATCCCAGCTAATGAATGTATAAATGTAATTATCAACGTTTTTTCATATCAGTTATCTAACACTCACTGTAGTCCTACAACGAATTTAAGGCAATGCCTAGTAAACGATAGAGCCACATGAATGTTAATGACTCAATATTGTAAGTTATAAAGTCACCATTTTCAGATAAAATAACTATGGCTGAAAGTTTTATCTGATGTAATACAGTGAGTTTGGAATCATGGTGTAGAACTGAGATGGCCCAACTTCACTGTTTTTTTTCTTTTTTTCACTCAATCATACATCCCTAATAATTTAGGATAATGGCTCCTATTGAAAGCCCGCTTTAGTCTCCTCATACTTTAAACCTAGTTGAAGGCCAGAAGATGAGATAGAAGTAGCATACAGAACATAATGTTTCTTGTGCTTCATATTAAATTTTGTTTACAGAGCAAAGTGATAACTTTGTTTTGTGATAACTTCATGTACATAAGCCCATTGCTTGTAGCTTTGCTATGAACCTAAGGGAAGAATTTCCTGTCTGGAGCATGTATGTTTTTGACTCACATTTAGATAACTTTGGGTCAAAATGATGCTTTGGAGAAATAATATGAAATATAGGAGCTTACCTTTATCAATGTTACCTTTTTATTTTTCTAAGGAGATTAGAATTTATTTTATATGGTTGTTAAATTCCGTGTACAGTATAAAATTCTGCTTTAAAGAAATGCATTCTTAATTTTCAGATATAGGATGGTTCTCTTTTTCCTGCCTTTAACTTTTCCACAATTACAGTGACCTGTCAGAAGCAAATACACTCAAGACCACTGAAGCTTTATGAAACATTCCACAGTGATGTGATACTATAACTTACTTTGTCTGTCAGCATTATCCTTTTATTTCTCATAGACCCTTGCTCTTGGGAGAAATAAAATGGTCTGCATCATTAATTTCTATGCCCAAATAAAGAGTTTCTCAGCAGGTTGCACATGAGCTATTTAAACTGGAGTGGCGGTAAGACAGTCATTAATTATCCAGAAATGAATCTTAAGAATGTGAAAATTGCATTCGTGAGAGCACATATCCTCTGAGAGGGGCTGGCTAAAAGCTGGACAATGATGTACAGGCACCAGCCAGCAAAAAATAGAGTGTTATTTCACACAGCTAGGGAGTTTTAGGCCATAGGTTCGCCATTTAAGATGATCTTAGAGCAAGGGGTGGGAGTGGCCCATGTGTAATGCATTTTATCTCTGTCTAACCAAAAGCCATGAGTGTGTGTGTGTGTGTGTGTGTGTGTGTGTATGTGTGTGTGTGTGTGTATGTGTGTGTGTGTGTATATGTGTATGTGTATACACATACACATATACACACACACACATGAGATTAAGTAATAAGATTCAAAATATACAAAACGAAAACAAAACAAGAATACTGGTTAATTCATCTGGAATTGCTGGATTATGTATCTTTTTATCCCTTGGAATAACCAATATTTGTAGTACTTAATGTCTGGCCTTTCATTAGCACTTAGCATATATTAATTCATTTAATACTCAAAACAATGACACGAGCCAGGCATCTAAAAACATTCCCATTTAACAAGTGAGAAATTAAAGCAGAAAAAAGTTAAATTACTCATGAGAACTGAAATTTGGACCCAGGTAGTCAGGCTCCCAGAAGCTATATTCTTAACACTATGCATGGATATATCATTTGAGCTTCCTCTGTAGGCATGACTTGAGGGTCTTTTGGATCTCTGCCCCACCTTTACTCATCTTTTGTGTTCAGCAAATCATTAGTTCTAAGCAGTGAACATTATGAATCCTCTGGTAAAAATGATCATGTCAGAGACAGAGCAGTAGAAGATAATTTACCTCTAAAAAAAAGACAATTTAGCAATTTCTGGGGCTCCTTTGCTTTTTGATTCCATTTTTTCCCCTCTTCTTGCCTAATAAAAGGGGGCAGAATTTCTTTTGAAAACTTTTCTAGTTACAAGTCAAAACTCCTCTAGGTTTATAAAGTACCTTGTCAACTTGCTGCTAAATGTTTTTTTAATCATTCTTTATTTTAATTTCTCTGACAGAAGCCTTGTAAAGAATATACAGATGTAATGAATATTTCATAAAGATATGATTTATTAGGACTTCTCTGCCTTTGCTTCAAAAACTATCCATCCTTCAGAAAGCGAATATACAAAAACCACCTGCTGGTAGAGTAACTAAACCAAATCCCCTGAAGGCAAACCCAGATTTCATAATAACTTCTGGGCCTTATAGACCATGGAAAAGATAGTTAGTCAATGTTCTATTAATATTTTAGCTGGCAAAGGAATATAGTCTAAGCTACCACATGTGGCTGTCAGAACTGTCAGGTCTGACTGTAAAATTATTAATGGTTTAATTTTTTATGAGCTGCATATCTTTCTATATGAAAATAAAATTGATTTAAGGTCTTGAGGTAAAAAAAAAAATGCTTATAACAGTTCCTTAGGGTACCTTACCAATACCGCCAATTCCTTTCCAAATGTTCCCTTGTAACTGGTTCCTTCTCCACCCTTGGAAATTACACATATATGTATCTATCCTATTCATTTATGAATAGAGTTGCCTTCAAATGAACACATTTTACTTTTGCTACATTGTTAATATTATTTATTGCGTGCCTTCAGTTATATACAGTGAATTCGGGCATAATTTGTCACCATTATTAATTATTATTTATAGAATATCTGCTAGATAAATGCCTTAAAGGGCAACTGAAATACCTAAGGCACAAATGAAGACAAATAACTGTAATCTATCTCATTCTTCTTTTGTGTGACTCTGATTTAATATCTGATTCAATCTCAGGTTGTGGTGCACATCACTTTTAACAAAAATACACTATCGAAGACCAAATTTCAAAGTGCCTCATTGGTGCATGTAATAATTCTCTTTTCTCTTTTTCTCCATATGCAGCTGGATGTATTTATTTGTTACAAATACTTTTTTAAAAAAGTTTATTTATTTTGAGAGAGAGAGAGGGGGAGAGAGAATCTCAAGCAGACTCCACGCTGTCAGCGCACAGCCCAATGTGGGGCTCCATCCCATGAACCAAACCCTAAGATCATGGCCTGAGCCGAAATCAAGAGTCAGACACACAACAGACTGACCCACCCAGCTGCTCCTGTTATAAATACTTCTTAAGGTAGTCATTTAGTTAATGCGTTGGAATACACAATTAGTGATTTTGTTCTGATAAAGGAAGAGACCTACATTTGTCACTCTTTGGACACCCAAAAATAGTTTAGAATCATCTTGATGTTGAACATTAATGATTCAAATACTGCTTATGCTTGCTATTTGAAGAATTCTACTTTGGTCTTTTAATTCATAATAATTAATTGCTATTAAGTAATAATAGTAATTTAATATTTAATTAATAATAATTACTAGTAAGTAATAATATTACTGAAAGCACATAAAGCGACATTCCTTAAAAGCACCAAAAAAGAGAAAAAAATTAGATGTAAAGCATTTGCTACATTTTGCTGAAACAAAATATGCTAAAATTATATTCCCCTTAGGCAATGGTTCTCACACTTTAGTGTGCCTGAGGATATTTTAAAATACAGACTTCTGGGCTTCACCCCCAGATGTTTAATTTCTTTCAGTCTGAGCTGTGGCCCAAGAACTTGCATCCCTAGAAATTTCCAGGTGATATTGGTACTGCTGGTCCTTGGAATATATTTCGAGCACTGGTGTCTTAAGAGACTGGATGTAAATGCCAATTGTTCTTCTATGAAGAGATAAATGTTTCCATCACAACCACAGATACTGACATTACATAAGTACCTTGACACCATAGGACAAGAAAAAAATGAAATTAGAGACTCAAATAATATTGTTCATGTCTTGAACGTCACTGGATAAGAAAAGAAATCAAGTTAAATAGGGAAAATACACACAGAGACTTAATGCATGCCATATGACTAGCATAAAATAAGGAAATTAAATGAATATGTACTAGGAAATACATTTTTTTTAAAGATACAGGCTTCACATTTAGATATTGACACTGAAGTGAGATATGCAATTACGGTTATTTTATGTTTCTTGATAGGCTTTTTTAATAAAATCAATTTGAACATAAAGGCATGAGAACAGCACTGAAACAAGGAAGATCATTTGGTACGTAAGATGAGTACTGTGAAAGAAATGCCAATCTAACAATTAAACCTGCATCGTAGAGATTGGCTCCACACGTGGTAGGATTTTTCACTTAGCAAATGTGCTCCATCCATGACCTCTCTGCAAAATCTACCACCATAGGGTGTAGCTAATATAAGTACAATGTAGTTGTGAGAAAGACCACTAGTAACCACTCATGGGTGGCCAACTCATTCTCAGCCACAGCGGGTTTCTAAAAAGCTATTACTATTTCTACTGACCAAGGGATCACTTAAATTTCTAAGAAAGAGCTCTTTAATGTGTCACTTCTCCAGTTTTGTATAACACCATTTCCACTCCGACCCAATTATTCAGCATTTTTTTTTAAACTATCAAATTGGTAAGCTCTGACTTTCCTGTTACTGAGCAACACAACTTTCTATTACACCGGTCAGGGAAATTTTAATATATTAATTTTATCATTCATATATCACTCAAAGACCTGGGGAAGACAATGGCAGTTTGCCTCTAATCTGGGTCTAACCTGACTTACTCTTGTACTTATTCATACATTTATTCAATCAAGCTAAATGTGAAAAATACCTATTTCCTGCCAGTCTCCAATATAAGCAGTGTGTATGCGTGGATAAATAAAGCAGGAGGACAATGTGCTTAAACCTCAATTAACAAATGGTTTCACGGGGCCACAAGGAAGATACAGTTTTACAGCCCGCTGTATTGTTAGACAGGGACATGTGACTAATTCTCACTAACAGGTAATGCTCGAAACCGAATTGGTTCATTTGAATTCAAATGTTTGCAAGACCCTTCAAAGTCCTTTCTGCATCATTAAAACAAATACTTGTATTACATTTTTGAAATAGTCAAATCAGTTCTTCTTTGATCTTTTCACTTGAAAATTACGATTCCGAGGTCATTTTAACTTTGCAGAGTGTACTGTGAAATAGAAATTCTTGATGGCCAGTCTGTCCCACCGTAGCTGAGCCATCAAGATCTGGTTTAATACAATCATTGTGTTCTGCAAACATTAATTCAGCCCAGAACCCAACTTCTCCTAAATTTCAGACCTTGAAGTGGAAAGGGAAACCTTGGTGGGTAGAAGCTGCCTTTGCATTTAACTCTTGGACAGTCCGAAAAGCATGCCTGTGCTGATCTTGTTGGTTCCTGTTACTGTTTTCCTTCCCTGTTCTTGTGTACAGAAAAGGTGCTTGGAGGGGTGTCCCTGCCCCCTCCCTGAAAGAAGCAGGAGCCAAATCAATTTGTAATGCTTTTCTCAGAGTCCATCGTGATATTTCTAAGAACAAGATAAAAGGAAAAATATGTCCAATAGTATATAATCCTAGCTTTCCAGAAAGAATACATTTTTCAGTAAACAAATCAAAATTTTATAATATATCATATAATTATATGATATAATTATGACTGTTATTATTTTAAAAGCAACACACAAAATATAAAGTAATAAAAATTGCTTTAAGAATGGTTAATATAGGGCCACCTGGGTGGCTCAGTTGGTTAAGCGTCTGGCTCTTGGTTTTGACTCAAGTCATGATCTCGTGGTTCATGGGATCGAGCCCCGTGTCAGGCTCTGCACTGACAGCACAGAGTCTGTGTGGGATTCTCTCTTCTCTCTCTGCCTCTCCCACACTTAAAATAAATAAATATATAAAAATGATTAATATAATGAACAAACTGGAAATGTGGCAGAAACATGAAGCTCAATTGAAGTTAGATCGTTGAACTAAAAGCACCTGTCATATCAAGTTTGTAGAAACACAAATATTGCTATCACTATTTTATTGAAAATCCTTTTATGACTTCCCATTTTGTACAATATAAGAACCAAAAGTCTGAACGTGGCTTCAGAGCACTGAATGATGCAGAAATTGCTGATATTTTCTGCCTTATCTCACAGAATTTTCCTTCCCCCTGCCTCTCTAGATATGCTGCCCTTACTTCACATTCAGAATTACTCTGCGGTTCTTCCTTTGCTGGGAATTTGCTCTTGTTACTATCTTTTTACTGGAATTCTCTTACTTTAATACTCACCATCCAATCCTTGCCTGGAGAATACAACGTAATTAAACATGTCTAATACCTACTATAATGCATGGTAACTTCTCATTAGGTCTGAATTAATGAGTGTGTATATGCATATTATATATTGATCTGAGGATATGTGCACTTATGCATAAATATATATACATACGTATGCATGTGCATGTACAATTTCAATAATCAAAAGTAACAATTAATCCTTAGGATCTTAACTTTTATATTCAAATTTCATGGGTTCGAATCAAGGTTCCATCACTTTCTAGCTATGAGGGTTTAAGCTGTTATTTATTGTATTTTTATCCCAGTTTTCTTATTGGGAAAATGAAACCAATAATATACCGATCTCATAGGTTTTAAAAACCAGGTAGTTTAATTCATACTTAGAATGATATCGAGTTCAATATTGAGAGTTCAATAAATAATAGCTATTGTATGAGGATAAAACACAATATTTATTATTCTATTACAGTGTCCTCAGAATAGCCTTCCTCATCTATACCCAGGCTTTTCTTCTTATATCATATCCAAAAATCTTATGGTTTTCCTTGAAGCATTATCAATATTTAAATAATATATTTGTGTGTCACCTGCTTACCTCACCAAACACAGCAAAAGACCCATATAAGCATTAACCTTATTTGGTTTGTTCAAAAATATATCTCTAATGCTTTATGCGGTGCCTAGTAAGTCCTCAATAGATATGTGTTATATAGCTATATTTGTTAAACTTCAAATAGCCATAAAAACTCCAAGGAGTTCATAAATCTACCTTGAGAAATTTTATCACATGTTGAAATTGCATATCTTATAATAAAGTGGATGAAAGGTACATAAGCACCTAAAAGTAATCAATTTGATGATTAATTCGGCAAAGAAAAAAGGTTGTCATACCCTGTAATTTCTTGCTTCATTCTTTTCTGTTCCTGGGGTTCTATAAATGTGTGTCATAAGTAATTCTCCATTTGTTTCCTTCTGGATTGGATTATAATTTCTGGATAAAAAAAAATCCCAAAATTTATCAGCTTAAAATTACAATTATTTATTACTACTAACTAACCAGCAGGTTGGCTGGGGACAGCTTATCTTTGCTTCCTGAGCTGTAGCTGCCCTACTTTGCCCTACTCCATACATCTCTCTATACTTGGACCAACTTACTAGCCTGGTATGTATGTGTGTGTGTATATATGTGTATGTTAAAAACATATAAATTTGCCATTTTAGTCATTTTTAAGTACATAGTTCAGTGTTGGTAAGTATATTCACATTATTATGAAACAGATCTCCAGAGTTTTTTCATCTTGCAAATCTGAAATTCTAATACCCGTTAAACAATTCACCTTTTCTCCTTTCCTCCATTCCCTGATAACCACCACTCTGTATTCCATTTCTATGGATTTGACTGTTTTGGATACCTCATAAAAGTGCAATCAGACAGTATTTGTCTTTTTGTGACTGGTTTGTTATACTCAGTATAACGTCCTCAGGGATCATCCATGTGTTAGAATATGTCAACATTTCCTTCCTTTTTGAGGCTGAACAATATTTTACTTCATGAATATTTTGTTTATCCACTCGTCCATTGATGGATATATGTGTTTTTTATGTATATACCACATTTTGTTTATCCACTCATCCATTGATGGATATATGGGTTGCTTATATCCCTTTGCTATTGTGAATAGTGCTGCTATGAACACAGATGTGCAAATATCTCTCTGTGACCCTACCTTCAATTATTTTGGATGTAAACCTAGAAATGAGATTGCTATAATACAAGGTAGTTCTATTCTTATTTTGCAATTCCATCAACATACAAAAGTTCCAATTTCTCTACATTCTTGCCAATGGCTATTTTGTTGTTGTTGTTGTTGTTGTTGTTGTTGTTGTTGTTGTTGTTGTTTTAGGAGTCATCCTAATGGGTGTTAGGTGATATTTCATAGTGGTTTTGATTTGCGCTTTTCTAATGATTGTAATGTTGAGCATCTTTTCATATGCATTTTAGTCATTTGTATATGATCTTTGGAGAAATGTCTATTTAAATCCTTTACACATTTTTAATCAGTTTATTTCATTTTTGGTTGTTGAGCTATAGGACTTCTTTATATATTCTGGATTTGAACCTCTTATCAGATACGTGATTTGCAAATATGTTCTCCAAATATGCAGGTTTCCTTTTCATTCTGTTTATGGTGCCTTTTGATGCATCAAAGATTTTAAGTTTGATGTAGCTTAGTTAGTTTATTTTTACTTTTGATGTCTGATTTTTGTGTCATGTCCAAGAAGTCATTGCTAAATTCTATGTCATGAAGATTTCTTCTATCTTTTCCTTTAGGAGTTTTATAGTTTTAGTTCTTGTGTTTACATCATAAATCCATTTGGGGTTAATTTTTGCATATGAAGTAAGATAAAGGCCCAACTTTATTATTTTTAATTTGAATAATCAATTTATCCACCAACACCATTTGTTGAGGAAACTGTTCTTTTCTTCCACTGACTACACTTCACAACCTTGTAGAAGATCATTTGACTGTATATAAAAAAGATTCATCTCTTGGCTTTCTGTGGTGTTCTGTTGGTCTAGAGGTCTGTCTTTATGCCAGTTACACAGTGTTTTGATATTGTATATTTTTGATATGTTTTGAAATCAAGAGGTATGATTCTTCCAACTTTGTTCTTCTTTGTCAACATTTTTTTGGGGTCCATAGATGTGAACTTACATCTAATCCAAGTCTACTCTCAAATAACACTAATACTAATTATAGTTTAGTTATTCCTATCTTGGCATTGAACCCTGTGGCTGTTTTTGGTTTCCACCTATGAGTCTCTGCTCCAGTAAGCAATGACTCTTTATATTTGCCTGTCTATCTCTCTAATCTTTTGGGTGGTGGTTTGTCCTCTGTTCTCCCTTGTGGTATGGATCCAAGAAAAGTTATTGATTTTTCAGTCTGTTCAGCTTTTTCCCTGCTGTTACAATAGAGTGGTAACTTTCAAGTCCTTATATGAGGAAACAAAACAAACTCAACAGTTTTATTTTCTTTCTAAATTGTGCTTGTAAATTGGCCCGTTTTTGTTGTTGTTGTTTGTTTGAGTGTACCTCCATCTTGTAGAACCTAATCATATGTGTGTAAAAGAAGCTAATTCATGGGGTATCTGGGTGACTCAGTTGGTTAAGTGTCCTACTTCGGCTCAGGTCATGATCTCACAGTTTATGAGTTTGAGCCCCGCATCGGGCTCTGTGCTCACAGCTCACATTCTGGATCCTGCTTCAGACTCTGTGTGTCTCTTTCTCTGTATCTCAAAAATAAGTAAACATTAAAAAAAAATTTATTAAAAAAAAGAAGTTAATTCACACTTTCAACATTCTGCCTGGCGACCATGTGGCTCAGTTCTTTAAGTAAAATTTTAGTTTCTGTGAGTGACATAAGACAGATTTTATTTTTCAACCCTCCAGTAAGTTTTACTATGTTTTTTCCTATCTTCACTTGGTCTCACTTCTAAAGCCAACACTACATATTTTAGGATTTTATTATGACAGCTGTCCATTTCTAGTTGCCAATTTTAGTAACGGTTGGCTATTGATACATGACAAAACACTCCCAAATTCAACTGGAGGTTAGTTGATCCAAGATAGACTCATTCGAAATATATCGGATCCATATTTTTCTTATACTTCTTACACTAACAAGCTAGACCATGCATGATTTTTCTCAGGGTGATGGCAGAGATTCAAGAGAGAAATATCAGTAGTACATGTATTTTTAAGGCTTTGTCACTTTATATCTGCTGTATTCCACTGCCAATTGCAAACAACACGACTGATCCTAAAGATCAAGTTTTGGGATGGATCTTCTGCCCAGAGATCGAGGATAGTTGAAGTAAATATTTGTGAATAGTTATCAAATCTGCAACAACTTTTTTTCCATATTGGCACATATGCTTTTAAATACAATATTCATTTACTTGTCTGTCTCTATATTTTTTTATTAAAATTTTTTAAGTTTATTTATTTATTTTGAGAGAGAGACAGAGAGAGTGAGCAGAGAGAGGCAGAGAGAGAGAGAGAGAGAGAGAGAGAGAGAGAGAGAGGGAGAGAGAGAATCTTAAGTAGCCTCTGTGCTGTCAGTGTGGAGCCCAATGTGGGGCTCAAACTCACGAACTGTGAGATCATTACCTGAACCAAAACCAAGAGTTAGACACTTAACCAACTGAGCTACCCAGGCACCTCTGTGTCCCTCATTCAATAAACACACATACAGGCAAGCACATACACACAGAGCTATTACTAGCCCATGTGCAAATTAGAATACAGGGGTTCTTTCTTGTGAGTGGACACATTTTTAATGTGCAAGTTTTGGGGAGTGAAGTGAGTGCTAATTTTAGGTCGCTCTTACCTTCTTACTGATATGTCCTCAGGGACTGAATAAGTTGCACTGCCAAATATAGATATCTTATGTGAACACAAATCTAACGACAGAAATTACAAGTGTATTCTTAACGACTCATAGCCTCCTAGACTTGTGGCATGTAAATTCCTGTGCCAGCTTCTCTAAACTACATTTTTTTTTCATGTGAATCACCAGTAACACATTCAAAATAGGATCTTTTACATTGAGAGAACATTATGTTTTGTTACTATGGAAACTATCTGCTCTTCCTGAAAAGCTTTCATAGTTCCTCCCTCCCCAACCCCATTCTCTGCATGTTTTACCCCTCATTCTCTAGCTGTCACTTTGTGTCCGTCTTTGCTCTGACTTTGATTGAGTGGAGTTTTATGACCTTTATATTCCTAGTATAATCGTTTCTTTGATCTGAAATTGTGCTTTCTTTACCAAGAAAGGAAAAGTATAAGTAGTTATTTGTCATTTACTTCTACTTTAATTTTCAGGTAGAAAATTTTACACACATAATCTAAATAAATCTTTTGTAGGAATAAATATTTAAGTAAATAAAATAATTGCTAGTCATTGGGCTCAGGTCATATTTTCACTTTTCATCTTTCTTTAGAAAAATAAAGCATTAATCAGAGACTTTAACACAGCCAAGAAAGCCCCTGCAATCCATGATTTTCCCTACAGCATTTTTGAGTGATATAAATACTGTTAGAAATTATACCAATGGATTGCTTCAAAGATTTGAGACACTCCAAGCATTAAAACCTAAGAATACTTCAGTAGAGTGTTTTGTCTATAAAAACAGCTTACTTGGGAATAAGATGAGAGCATATGTGCATCAACATTTTTGGAAAGAGAAAGGATCTTCCACTTTCTTGCCTTATATAATGTTTACTTGTGAAATTTTTTGTGAAATATTAGATCATACCCTGAAGTTGAATTCCATTTTCAGTTAAGAATTAGTAAAGTATGAATAATGTAATGTTGATGGGGAAAAGGTAAAGAATGTCAATTCCATATTGAAATAGAGTTGCAATATGCTTTTTAATTTTTCATACACTTTTTTTGGCCATGGTGACTTTCTGTTTGGAACACAACAGCTTGTAATGGTAAATTTCCCATGTCAACTTGGCTAGCTTATGGTGTCTAGTTGTTTAGTTAAACAGTAGTCTAGATATTTCTGTGAAGGTATTTGTACTTGTGATTAACATTTTCTTAAAAAAATTTTTTTAATGTGTATTTGTTTTTGGGAGTGAGAGAGAGACAGAGTGCAAGTGGGAGAGGGGCAGAGAGAGAGGGAGAGAGGGAGACACAGAATCCAAGGCAGGCTCCAGGCTCCTAGCTGTCAGCACAGAGCTGGATGCGGGGCTTGAACTCAAGGAGTGCGAGATCATGACCTGAGCCGAAGTCAGACACTTAAAGACTGAGCCACCCAGATGTCCCAGATGTGACTAACATTTATAATCCGTTGACTTTAAATAAAGGAGATTATCTTTAATAATGTGAGTAGGCTTCATCTAATCAGTTGAAGGCCTTCTAAGCAATAATTAAGGTTTCCAGGAGAAAAAGGAATTTTGTCTTAAAACTATAATGTAGAAAACCTGCCTAAATTTGCATTTTGTCAATCTGCCTTATAGTATTTGTATTCAACACTGCAATGTCAACCTTTGCCTGAATTTCCAGCTTGCAAGCCTGACCTTCAGATTTTTGACTTGTTAACCTTCAGAATCTTATCAGCCAATTCCTTAAAGTCTCTTTCTCTCTGTATGGTTACATATCATTGCTTCTGGGTTTGTTTTTTGTGTTTAGGGTTTTGGTTTGTTTTTTTGAGAAGTCTTAACGGAAAAAAATATTCTGACACTCTTTAAAATGGAACACTTTATTTAAGACTAGTGCAATAGGGGAGAGAGCTCAGGCTCAACTCCAAATACAACCAGGACAAGTGGGAATTTATAGTCAAAGAACAGGATGAGAGGGTGAGGGACTCAATGGATGGAAAGTTATTAAGAAGAGACACATGGGCAGGTGGGTGGGTTTTTTGCTAAAGCAACTTAACAGAATCTTTCCTGAAAGCATGCTAGATGATTAGATGTGAATCGTGGTGGGGACTTTTGCTAAACTGACTTAATAAAATTCCTGCTAACACTGGATTTGTCTAAGACATAGAAGCCCAATGTTGAGGCCTAGTAGAGAAGAGGGCTAGAGGACCCTCACTAAACTGAACGATACTGATACAGTGAGTGTTTTTCTCCCCAAACATCTTTTATTATGTAACTAAAAAGCATATACACTTTTTAGCCACACTCTCTGGAAGAATATGAAGTATGACATACAATTTAAATCTTATTCAAAGAGTTTGTGTGTAGGCACTAAGGTTTGAGAATTCCAGCTGTAAATAATTGGCTAAACATAGAAATATTTGGGCATCCACGAAGATATCTACTTTCCCACAATGAGTAGAAATTTAGTATCTATGAGAGAAATGCAGGATAATTTTACTCGTTTTTTAAGCCCTGCGTATTTTAAATATATGGACCAAGTTTTAATCTTATTGTGTAGAATGGTAAACTGTTCTCTTTCTTATTATGCCAAATAATAGCATTTATATTATTAAATATTTCTTTAAGTGGCAGCAGCTGGCTTACTGCTGGGTAAAGTGCAATCTCAGCTGCATCCATTATTTTGAAATTGCTGGAATTGGAACTGAAAGTAAGAGCAGATAAAACTTTATTAGCAAATACACAAAAATGTACTCACTTAAATATAGGCACATAATTCTAAGGAATGGTTTAATGGTGTATATGAAGACCAACTCAGTAAGTGCTGAAGCTGTAAATACTCATCTCTGCACCACTATCTATAACAATGAACCATTTCTATTATCAAGATGAAGAGGTAATAATGGTGTCAAGGGATTCTATGTAAATGAATCTCATAGGCATTGTAACAGCACATAATAGAAATGACTTTCTCACCTGGTAAATGACTTTCTAAAAGGCCAGTAGTGGCACAGATTCAATTACTGCAAATCTGTGTTTCTTTCCTCTCTCCTAGTTAGTATGTCTTTTTTGTTTCCTTAATAATAGGAGAGTGTTTGTAAAGTAGTAATGGAGAAAAAATTATGGTTGGCTGATATAAGGAAGTGAGAAATGGAATATATCTCATTATATAGCAAGTTTGCCTCTCTCCTTTGAAGTGATGGAGGTTATTTCTAAGACAACAAATAACCAAGAGCCTTTGTGTGTGTTTATCATATTATGTTTAAAGAGAGTACATGAATAGATGACTTTTCTGTCAGCCTGGTACTTTCCTGTGCAGTATTTCAGATCCCAAATATTTGCTAAAAAATGACAGGACTTTGCAAGTGATATGAGATAAAGTCACCATCCACAAGTCTTAACGTATAAAGCAGATCACTGTGAAACACTCCATGGAAACAATAAACCATCTACTTTTACACTATAAATAAATGAACATTTAATATATTGATATACATTATGATTTCCAAATAAATATAACTTGAAAAATTTCAGAGGCTTTATTCTTTAACCAGAACTTCTCCTGATACAAATATCTAAAAAATTTTTTTTGACATTTATTCATTTTTGAGAGACAGAGACAGATCGTGAGTCGGGAGAGGCAGACAGAGAAGGAGACACAGAATCTGGAGCAGGCTCCAGGCTCTGAGCTGTTAGAGCCCACTGCGGGGCTTGAACTCACAGACCTCAAGATCATGACCCAAGCTGAAGTCAAATGCTTAACCCACTGAGCCACCCAAGTGCCGCTCATGATACAAATATGAAATAATTAAATGTTACATACTGCATTGTTATAACTAATTATTGGCTTCCTTGCCTGTAAGAAGATGACTTATTCCTATGAGGAGCTATGTAAGTGGAAGAACCTACTTGTGAAAAGAAGGTATATTCTTGCCCAGCTGAATTGATCCTTAGTGATATGACTTGTTTTGTCCAGTGAAGTTTGGGTAGAAGTGATACAGGCTTAGCTGGAGGAGAAGTTTTAAGAGCCATCTAATGGTCTATGTCCCCTTTTCTCTGCCAAGAGGTCATGATTGTTTGAAGTTATTCTTGTAGCCTGGATCATAGAATAACGAAGAATCTGGAACACAGCAGCAGGCAGTCCTCAAAGGGTGTGTATTATTAGAAAAATAAACTCTTGTAGATTGCTAAAATTACTAGGTTATTTGTTAACACAACATAAAATATGTTGGCTGCATCTACTTTGGGAAAAATTTATCCTAAGCCAATGTTTGTTACTACAGAGCATCGAAATTTACAAGTCTAATATTAAAAGTCTAATAATGGCATCACTATTACTACTATCATCCAAATGTATATTGACCTTATAAGTTTATCTTAATGTTTTAGGCTCTAGTTATCATACAGTGTCAAAAAGACACAATCTGGCTTTAAGTAGATTCAAGACAAAGAGAGAATATAATTTTTGAACAATTGGCATAAATAAGCTCAAACTTGTATACACAATATTTTTCATATAGTATAAATATGTATAAAGTGATATCTATTAATAATAAAGATTTTGTATCAGTAGCGGAGATGGTATTATTTAACATAATTATATAGCAATAAAATTAGAAACAAATCTTCTAAAATAAATATTAATAATTAACATACCTATCATATATACAGGTACCTAAAACTTCAGTCAAGAAAGTATTACTAGGGGCACCTGGGTGGCTCATTTGGTTAAGTGTCCAACTTGGACTCAAGTCAGGATCTCACGGTTCGTGAGTTGGAGCCCCTGCATCAGGCTCTGTGCTGACAGCTCAGAGCCTGGAGCCTGCTTCGGATTCTGTCTCCCTCTCTTTCTGCTCCTCCCCTGCTTGCACTCTGTCTCTCTCTCTGTCTCTCTCTCTGTCTCAAAAATAAATAAACACTAAATTTTTTTAAAGAAAGTATTACTAAATAGCTGGTCTGATGGCAACTCCATTCTCAATCTGATCCAAATATTTTTAATGCTTTCTCTTCTCTATATATTAAATCGTAGAGTCATTGGCCAGACACCTTAGGCATTAGTTTTGAACTGTTTTTCTGAATCTAATGGAAAAAAATTTTGTCTTGTATTACTTTTTACGACTCACATTTTTGGTCAAACTAGAGATTTTCTTGCCGATTTAAGGCTTTCTGATAAAATTCAAAATCCAATTCTTGATATCATTTTTTTAATACTTTTCCATTCTCAGGATGTCCAACACTTAATAGGATGCTTGCCATCCATTTCTCTTTGTCTCATTTTATTTTATTCTTCATGTCTCAGTAGCAATATGACCCACCCAATGAAAATTTATTTGATTCCATCAGCTAGAAGCACCAACTGCATGTGGAAATTTTTTTTTCTTAAGGACTAATAACTTTTCCCTTGTATTATAATCTTACCTACTTGCCATCTATTCTGTTATGCTACAATTTCCTTCAGGATAACAGTTACACTTTACATTGCATTCAGATACTGGGCTATAATTTATAGGATGAGTTCTATTTTCTTCATACCCCGTCTTATAATTCATGTTATGCATGACATACGTATTGAAGAAATGAATGAATTAGAAGTCTGCGTGCCTTGTGCAAAAATATTAATTTTATCCTTTCGTATATTGTACCACTGAAAAAGATCTAATTTGAGAATTCACTTTACTGGAACATAGCATCTCATACTGATTCTACAATTTTATAAGTTAAAAAATGACTTTTATACATATGATGTTATAAATTATTTATTCAACGATTAGATCTTAATAGGCTTTTTATGATCTTACTATGCCTTTCCATATACTTGATGAAAACTACCAGATATAGAAAACTTCCTTTTACATAATAACTAATCATCAGCTGTGAAGGAGGAAAAATTTCCGGAGCTTTGTTTTATTCCCTTGAATGAACATAGGGAAGGTTATATATTTATCTCTGAAACATTTTTCTTTGGCTAGTAATAGTGTATAAAACATATCATTCACTTATGTGAATATGATAATTTTAGTATTTCTCTACACTTGTTTTTTTGTTCTGAAACAGAAAACCCGAACTTGCTAACTTCTGGAAAAAACATTTTTCTTGTTCAAGTAATCAAAATATCCTCAAGGGGAATCATTTATTTAACAATCATATAAGGCAATGAACAACAGCTTGAGTTTTATATTCCGTACTTTCATTTCAATTTTCCTGTCATGGACATCAACTCAATTTAAATGTAAGAGCACATATTGGTAATGTTCTGCCTGAGAGATACTGAATGAAAATCTAGCCATATAAAATTAAATAAATATAGTCAAATAATATTGGTTCTCTATATTTGATAATACTATAAGAACTTATTCTGGTTATATTCCTAATATTATCAGATATAGGCACAAGAGTAAAAGTGTTTTAATTTAGAGTTTATTTCTAACACATATATATTGTATCAGCCAATTGACGAGCCCACCATTAGAGTGTAAATGAACAAATTAAAAAATCTTAGCAGTGCAAACTGAAAAATGATTAAACAGTAGAGAACGGAGCAGGAGAGAAAACAAAAATCCAAATGAGTTTGACATGTTGACAGGAAAGTAGTGAGCAATACGACCAGTTAAACTATTAGTCCTTCAGAAGGGGATTTTGGAAGGATATAGGAATTTTAATAGTGAACTTATTTTGTCCATTTCTTTAAAAGCAGAAAGACAACTAGAAATACTGGAAAAATCTTCTTAGGGCTTCTTTGGAATTTGCCTATATTAGTTTTCTGTCACTGCCATACAAATTGTATGAACTTGGCAGCTAAACAACACCCACCTATTATATCACAATTCCGTAGCTTTGAAATCTGACGTGGGTCTCACCCAGCTAGAATCAAGATACTGTAGGCTTGCCTCTGTACTGAAGGTTCTGAGGAAAAACAAACTCTTTTAGGTTTTTTGCACTTATAGGGCCGATGTCCTCGTTTCCTTGCTGGCTGTCAGTCAGAGACCTTGCTTAGCTACAAGAAGCTTCTCTCCAGTCTTTGCACCTGGGTCCCTACGACTCAGACTCAGCAATGGCAGTTGGAATTCTCCTTATGCAAGGAATCATCTTGACTTTTCTTTTTGCTGTAAAGGTTTCCAAAGACTTTCATTAATTTGGAGACCAAGGAAATAACGTACCATGAATTTAATCTGAAGGGTAATGGAAAATTCTAGTGTTCATGAGAATAAGCCCACTCTTATCTGGTTATTTAACTATGGGACACAAGTATTGCTGCAACAGCTTTTAAAAAAATCATTCCATATTCTGAACTTGGTCTCAATATTTCATTTAATAGATAAAGGAAGAGAGATTAATAAGTGCACATATGAGCAGAATAATTGATAAGCTTAATTAAGCCACATGCAGAATCTGCACCTAAGAAAAAGAAAATGCCCAGAATTGTATAAACAGAAGTATTCAACTGCTAGAATTCTTTGAAGAAAAGTAGATATTCTTCTATATTTGTGTCATTTTGTTTTGGGGGTATCTCTGTTTTGATAGTATTTTCAGAAAATTATCAACACTGACAGATTTTGATTTTTAATAAATATCAATATCTCTATTTTTTTTAGTTTACTTTCATCAGTGTTTCCATCACATATCAGGGAAAAAGCAAATGTACTACTGCATCCCTAATTCTTTACCATCGAACACCAGAATCTACTATATTCCTTTACTTTAAATTAAACTTTGACCAGATAACTAATAGAAGATGAGTAAAGGAGAGAAATATTTTATGTCAGAAATGGCCATTTATAGTAAGAGTGTGACAAGAGCTTTAGAGAATATGGAGAGGACTTTTTATTTGGGGCTTTGTCTTTTGTTTTAATCACATCAGTTTTATAAGGCAGCTTTCCCCAGGAGGTAATAAATGATCTTGTTGTTTACTCCTTAGAAGAATGTACATGGTATTGCAGAAGCTAAAAATGTTTATAGAGTACTCAAAGTTACTGATACTTAAAAGAAAGTTTTATTATATACATTAACCTGTGTGATCCAGATAAGTTTAAAGCACGTATCAATGTGATCAAATTACAAGGTCTGAACAAGTGATAATTACAAATTTGCTAAGAATCAATGCTCCCCAAACCCACAATTCTGATGTGATTTTAATGAGGCAAGTTTCACTGTGCTTTTATTCCCTTGATTAAATATCTATAATGGATTAAAATGAAATTAAGCAAAATCATCTGTACTATTTATCATCATGGTAAAATATTTCATGAATACCCTCAAACCAAACATGCAATCATATAGAACAAATGTAGACAATTGGCTTTCACTTCAAATCTGGATTAGTTTCTCCATCTAACAAAATGGAATTAACATGGAAGTTACAAAGTACCTTTTAAAAAATTTTATAATATGATTATCACCATGAATCCTAGAATAAATCTTACTATCTAATGAGGATTAATCACTTGAAAGTTAGAAGAGTTGATTTCAGGCAGAAATGGGACAAAATTATAATCAGTATGTTATTTTAAAATATTATTTAGTAAATAATTCCTATATACTTCTTAGAAATAGTGTTATTTTTCTTGGAAAATGGTAGGAAGAAGAGAAAAAATTGAATATAGGCAGAAGTTTAGAACATGTGTATACATGGGGTGACTCATCTTCCTTTAAAATTCTCCCCTTAAGCACAACCACATATATACACAAACACACACATATATAGAAGTTATGAAACACTATATTTGTTGTTAGAATCTATTATGGGGGGTCAGATATGTCTATCCACATTCTTCTTTTTTTAAGTTTTTAATTTTTTTTTCTTTTTCTTTTTGAGAGAGTGCAAGTGGGGGAGGGGCAGAGAGAGGGGGGGATAGTAGATCTGAAGCAGGCTTTGCACTGACAGCGGTGAGCCCAATGTGCGGCTTGAACTCACAACAGACTGATCCACCCAGGTGCCCCTCTCCACATTCTTCACGAACACAAAACCAAGTATAAAGGAGAGAAGGAGTGAATCTAGGACATCTATATCTGACCTGACTAATATTTCCGGATCCATATTATTTGCCTGAAGCCCTCACGTCCACAAGTTAAAATGAAAAATCTTTCTGGAAAGAAGCTTGTCAGCTTTAGGGAATGGTAATACCACTTGCAACGGTTAGCCCAAAATGTTGGTAATCATGTGGGACTGTATTGAATTTGAAACAGGAAGTTATCTTCCTTTCATTAAAAAGGAAAACCATATCATCTTTGAAGGGGGTTTGGTTTCCAAGTACATTATGACTTTTCATGAATACATGCATACAGGGTGGTGTGTACCATAAGTGGATTTTCTAGTCTAAACCTCGTATTCAATACGTTCAATATGTTTAAGTAGTTTTGTTATTATCAAGCATAATGATAAAAAAAAAATACTAGATTTCTTAGAAATGTACAGGGTTCAAATCTGAAAGACACTACACAAGAAGGCAACATTTTAGGGCTCCCAGACTTGTGCCAATATTAACGTTAAGGGGACTAGAAGTGCCATAGACTCTAAGTCTAAAGTTCTCTCTTGTCTAGCAAAAGAGCAGACACAGGATTGAAGCGAGACATAGCTAATGTCCGGGAAAAGACAAAAGCCCCAAATGAGGGTCTTTGCCCATTTTTATTAGGATCAGAAGGCTTACAAACATGGCGATGGACATGCACAAAGGGACAATGAATCTGTGAACATTAACTTGTGGACGTGAGGGAAAGGGGGTCTTGAAGATATTCGTGGTTAGGGGTTTGGGTTAATACAAAACAAAATCTGGGCACTAGGCAGTCAGGAGGAAGGTTGTTTACAGGGAACATGAGGTAGCACCTCTGTTTATCTTAGCCTAGGGGCTGAGACAGATAGGGAGAGTAACCTCAGGATTGACAAGACACCTTTTCTTTTGTTAATCATCTCCACTCCAGGCTGCTTTGCCTCCTATGAAAGCAGCTTTCTGCTATAGTACTAAACTTGGGGTGCTCTCACCCTGAATATCTAATCTTGTTATTCCTATGTATTGGGCACTTTTGCACTGTTTCTATTTCAGGCCTTTGCCTCTCCCTCTCTATTTTGGGGGCTCTGCACCCCCTGTCTATTTTGGGGTGCCTTTGCACCTTCCTATTCCTGGCACCTTTGTGCCTCCCTAATCTCGGGGTGTCTTTGCACCCCCCTATTCTTGGGGCGCCAATCTGATTTATCCAAACTCGTGTGTGAGCATTTTATGACTATTTCTTTATGCCTTGTCAACCCATTGGTGTAAGCCCGGGGGATTCCTAAGCTTATCCCCCACATAGAATATCACATGCAATCAGATCCTACACACACAGATTATAATAAAAAAAAAGGAATTGTGATATCAGTTATTATTTAGAAATGGGGTATTTGTACAATGTAATTGAAAAATATAGAGCAACCCATGTGACACTTTAACCTAAGAAAATTCCTTACAGTATCATCTACATACAAAAATCATTATCAAAATATGAAATATATTGCTCATTCTTGGAAGAAAAATGAATTTTGGTGACAATTAGTAATGTTAAATAACATGCATTTAATTTGATCAAGTAGTACATTGGTTTCTTAAATAGATAATCCTCAACTATGAGTAGATTGCTCTTAAGAAAAGATTCCTCACTGGAAACAACAACAACAACAAAAAGAGTTCTCACTTTGGATGTAATAAACCTCCTTGGATTCACATAATACTAATATAAAATGTAAGGAACCTGAGTCCAGTAGCAAACTGAAGATTATTTGCCCTGTGTATTAAATTTATCTAATAAGGGATATGAAAGCACAAGCAAACAAACAAAAGACATAAGAAAACTTAAATCTGAGAATGAATTTGGCCCTTACTCATTTTATCCAACCCTCTCCCAATGGGAGAATTTTCTTTACAACATCCTTAATTTTTTCCATTTGCCTTCTCTCTCCCTGATTTCTGTTCCTTAAGAGATACAGGCTTCCAGTTAGGGAATGAATAAGTCACAGGAATAAAAGATACAGCATAGACAATATAGTCAATGGTATTATAGTAATGTTGTACAGTGCCAGATGGGAGCTACACTTGCAGTGAGCACAGCATAAGGTATAACCTTGTTGAAACACTATATTGTGCACCTGAAACAAATGTAACACTGTGTGACAAATATACTAAAAAACAAAAACAAAAACAAAAAGACCCAGCTTATACAAAACCATTTTCCCAATCTTTATTTTGGTAATGCTTCTCTGTCAGTGTTTTTTAAAAATATTTAAGAAATGTAAGATATTACAAAAGGAATGGGGTGTAATCATACAGACATTTTCTGAAGGGTACAGATTTCAGTAAAGTATCACTTCATATGACACACAATACTGTTCCATTAATTGGAATAGAAAATATGCCATTTACAGCCACAACTTCCTTTTAAGCTAAATTGGTCCTGTTAAATAAAAGCCTCTTTCATTTTTCTGACACATTAAAGAGTGTGGGTATTGCAGTTTGGGGAAGAGATCTAAGCCAAAATTTCAAATTGTGAATAATAGAGGAAAAATAAATGAAGACTCTCAAGGCATTTGGGGAAAGGGGTGTCATGAAAAAAAAAACAGGGGAGGAGCGCCTGGGTGGCTCAGTTGGTTGAGCGTCCGACTTCAGCTCAGGTCATGATCTCGCGGTCCGTGAGTTCGAGCCCCGCGTTGGGCTCTGTGCTGACTGCTCAGAGCCTGGAGCCTGTTTTGGATTCTGTGTCTCCCTCTCTCTCTGACCCTCCCCCGTTCATGCTCTGTCTCTCTCTGTCTCAAAAATAAATAAATGTTAAAAAAAACAAACAAACAGGGGAAAAATTAAACAAAAAATGACTGATAATTTGGTGCTATCTTGGGTGCAAGAAAGAGTAATATTTCTATTAATACTTCTAGTTTTATTTTTATAGAGAAAAGTTACTAATATATATAATAAAAGTATATGTATTTCCATCCAGCCAAATGATCAAATGACACAGATAATATTTAGAATTTCCATTTGTAATGACATACACACCTAGAAATAAATCTGAAAATGTTGTAAAAAATCTCTATACTGAAAACAAAATATGACTGAGAGACATTATATAACTCCCAAATAGAAGTTCATTTCACATTTGTGCATTAGAAGACTCAACATTTTGAGGTGTCTCTTCTTCCTAAAGATATGTAGAGATTTAAAGCAATACCATTCAAAATCTCAGAAGAGTCTCTCTACTTTTTATGTTTTCTTTTTTTAGTTTTTCTTTTTCTCTTTCTTCCTTTCTTTCTCTCTTTCTTCCTGTAAAAATACAAGAGACTTACAGAAATAATATGGTAAGAGAAAAATGAGGGAGGAACCACACTATCAAAAGTTAAGGTTTAATACAAAACTACAGTAATTAAAACAGGGTGTTATTGACAGAATGATGCACAAGAGACAACACAAATAAATAGAGTATGGAAATTGACATATATACACAATCACTTGACATGATAAAATGCCACTGTAGATCACTAGGGAAATGAATTTCTTCTCAAGACCTTGTGATGAATAAATAAGATATCTGTGTAGAAAATATGAACCTTCACACTTTGATCACTAGGTCAAAAATTAACTTGTGAGTTTTTAGAATGAAAACAGTAGATATCTGCGTGAGCTTGGGATAAACATTCATTTGATAAATAGGAAAAGAAATCCTATAAAAGAAAAGGTTAACTGGACTTCATTAAAATTTAGAACTTCTGTTTGATGAAGTACATCATTCATAAAACAAAATGTCAAACCAGTTTTTGTGACTAGATATTTGCTAGACATTCATCTCCTAAAAGCCTTGTAGATAGGAGAAACAAAGAACAGACTCAGCTCAATAACTTCACAATATAGTATATCCACATGATCAAGAAAAATATTAAAAGGTGTTTAATATCATTAGTATAAAGAGAAATTCAAATTAAAACCACAAGGAATTTAACCCCCACCCTAATGATTGATAAACAACAGCTACTGCTATACCTACTACTAACTTCTACTACTAGATATATTAGTTGTTGGTGAGATTATAGAGCAACTGGAAATCTCATAGATAATTGCCCAAACTATAATTCCTGTGTTCACTTCAAAGAACTATCCTATAATATCTACAAATAATATATAGCAAATGTAGTTTTAGATATACACTCAAGAGAAAGCAAAGCATATTTGCACAAATGATACATAAAAATGTGCATAGTGGTTTTATTCAAAAGAGCCAAAGACTGGAAACAATCCAAATACTCCTATAGTGGAAAACCAGTAAATAAATTGTGGTGTATTCATGAAATGGGACACAGAACAGTAATCAAAAGTGTACTAGGGGTACACACAAGATGAACAGTTTTTTGTTTTTGTATTTTTTTACTATATTTTGAGTAAAAGATGCTAGACACACGAGATATGTTTCCACTTACAAGAAGTGCAAGAAAAGACAAAATTAATCTATGAATATAGAGGTCAGAGTAGTGGTTACTGACCAGGGGCCCAAGGGAACCTTCTGGAAGGGATGGCAATGCTCAGTGTGTTACTGTCTAAGGTGGTTATATGTGTATATGCCTGTGTAACACACATGTAGCTATGTATTGAATTTGGTGCATCTTACTGTACGTAAATATTATATCATTTAACAAAGAAATACAGTTAACTCTTGCACAGTGCATGAGTTTAGGGGCATTCAACCCCCACACAGCTGAAAACCCATGTATATCTTGGCCCCAAAACTTAACTACTAATATCCTATTGCTGGCCAGGGCCCCTACTGGTAATATAGTCAATCAGCACATATTTTGAATGTTACATGTATTATACATAATATGTGCACAATACAGTAAGCTACAGAAAATAAAATGTTATTAAGAAAAAAAAAAAAGAGGTTAGAGTGGGAGAGAGCCAAAGCATAAGAGACAGTTAAAAACTGAGAAGAAACTGAGGGTTGATGGGGGGTGGGAGGGAGGGGAGGGTGGGTGATGGGTATTGAGGAGGGCACCTTTTGGGATGAGCACTGGGTGTTGTATGGAAACCAATTTGACAATAAATTTCATATATTGAAAAAAAATAATTATAAATTAAACTTATAACTTACACATAAAAAAGAAAATCATAAGAGAAAATACATTTACAGTATGTACTGTATCTATTTTAAAAAAAAAAATCTGTGTATAAATGGACCCTGTAGTTCAAATCCCTGTTGTTCAAGGTTCAACTGTACTCTAAAATGTAGAGATTATAAATACGTTTGTGAAAGCACATTTTCTAATTAAGCTGAATCATCATATTAGAAAAATATAATACTTTGAAATATATACTTAAAGAAGTAAGAAATTTAATTCTATAACTATTAAATAATTGAAATATTAATTTCAAACATCCCCCCCAGTGAAATTTTGGTGATCATGTGGTGTCACCAGTGAATTATACTATAATTAAAAAAAAATTGATAGAAACAAAAGGGAAATAATCTAAATCATTTTATGAGATTCATATTACCTTGATGTAAAAACCTTAAAAGGAGCGCCTGGTTGACTCAGTTGGTTAAGCATACAACTCTTGATTTTGGCTAATGTCTTGATCTCACAGGCAAGATGGAGCCCTGCATCAGGCTCCGTGCTGGGTGTGGAGCCTGCTTAAGATTTTCTCTCTCCCTCTCCCTCTGCCCCTCCCCTGGTTGCTCTCTCTCTCTCAAAAACAAAACACAACACAACAAAACAAAACCAAAAACTTAAGAGGAAATCACAACATGGGATACATCAAAGTAGAGATCCCTGGGTCACCGAGGTGGCTCAGTCGGTTAAGTGTCCGACTTCGGCTCAGGTCACCATCTCACGGTTGGTGGGTTCGAGCCCTGTGTTGGGCTCTGTGCTGAACAGCTGGAAGCCTGGAGTCTGCTTTGGATTCTGTGTCTCCCTCGCTCTCTGTCCCTCCCCCACTTGTGTTCTCAAAAAAACGAAAACAAAAGCAAACAACAAACAAAATTAAAAAAAAAAAAAAAAGTAGAGCTCTCTTAGGATTATATACAAAAAGGCAAGAAATCAGAGCAAAGATGTTTGAAACATGTAATGTGAAGATTGGGAGGGTGAGGAGGAGACAAACAATCCAGGTGCAACTCAGCTATGCCACACAGCTATGCTCGTCAAAGTTTGGACCTTAATCCCCAGCCTTTATACATACAACAAGGGGCATGGTGGTGAGGTCACAGGGTAGTTATCTGAAGTGGATCCATCTGTGCACCAGAGGATCTTTACTAGAATCTCAATTTATATCAAGTGGAGCCTTCTGTGTGCCACTTTAGGGAAGATCTTAACAAGCCCTCACGCATTGCAGTCAGGGCATGCATTAACTCTCAAGCGGCCTAGAACACATAGCCCCAAGGGAGATCATTACGTGTGCATGAACAAGGTGGAGGGCCAAAGATGGAGTCAGTGTGGTTAGTGCTCCTACAAGGTTCTAGGTCAGTTAATATATTTAAAAATGACTTGGAAGTTGGGTGTTGGTTTATGAATTGCTGCTGAGAGAAAAAGAGAGGGAGGCAGGGACAGAGACTTTGGATTTGTCATTTTCTTCATTCAGTGGTTTAATCATGAAACTATTATCCTTTTCATGTCTTTATATTTTGACTACACACCCACATGCATACACACGTGCATACATATGCATATATATATATACACATACATATGATATTTAGTAGGTGTTTTTTAAATTTTTATCAATTTCTGTAGATAAAATGAGTTATGATATTTGACTTTTTCATTCAACATTAAATTTCCTAGATAACCTATGGGGATACATATAAATTTGCCTTATGGATTATAACTGCTAAATATAAATATAGAAATATACCAAAATATATTTGTTCATTCTTCTAATTATTGGCAGCTCACTTATATCCAGTATTTCTCCATTACAAATAATGCTGCTACAAACTTCTTTGCACATGACTCTTTATATATTCTCTGTCTCCAAAATATATATATAAAATATATATATATATATATATATAAAATATATATAAATATATATAAAATATATATATTTGTCTCCAAAAGGATTTTATCAGTTGCCTCCATAACTAATAATGATTGAAAGTTCTTATTCTCCTATATGCAAGCAAGAGGTATTTTAATGGATTGGAGGGAAAAATTGCAGATTGGAGTTTGAAAAAGATAAAGTGGGAAATGAAATGTAGAAACATGGGACACAAATATTTACTTTGTGATAGATGCCACATGAGAGAGGAGAAAGTTATTTATATTATTAGTTATTCTCTAGGTATTGAGATAATAGCAGTGTTTCTGCTTTTTGGGGGCTTACTTTGTTGTCAAGGACACACAACATAATCAAATAAATATATGTATCTTAATATCACTAAGATGTTATAAGAAAGAATAAAATATATAAGATGGAGATAAGGGATATAGATTATTTACATATGAGGCATAGATATGGGTGATAGAATGGCCTAGTAGGGCCTCAGTGAGGAGGTGATATGTGAGGGAATATACCTAAATGTTGTGACTATACCAGACTATACCAAGTGACAATACAGAGGACATTCTAGGGAAAAGTAATGGTGCATGCAAAGGCTTTAAGGCAGAAACATGTTTGATGTGTTCAAAGGTATATGACAAAAACACCAGTGTGGCTGGATTGATGACGAGGGTAGAGGGCCTTATAAATGAAGCTAAAGACTTTGTTTGTAAGTCCTTTGGATATATTACTTCATTTGGAAGTCCTTTGGATATGTAATATATCCCTTTATATATCCAAATATATACTTTATATACTTTATATATCCAAATATAGCCCTTTGGGTATATTGCAGACTTCAAATGTTATTCCAAGTGTGAACTAACATCAGGAAAGAGTTGAAAGCAACTCGTGATCTCTTTTCCTTTTAATCACCTTGCATTCAAGGTAGTAGAGAATAAATTATAGGGACACCAGAGTAGAAACGAGAAGAAGCTAGGGTAGATTCTATTACTATAGCTGAGGGGGAAAATCTATATGGCTTAGAAAACAATCAGAAATGGAAGATGTATACTTGACAGAATTAACAGCACAGTTTCATAGTATTTGCTGAAGGATTGGTTGAAAAGTTAGGACACTAAGAGAGGAATAGCTTTTTGTCATGAGAGTCTGGGACAAAGGCAACGACAGTGCCTTTGGTGGGAAGGACTGGTTCAGGGGATTTGAGGAGACAAAGAAAGAAGGAAGAGTTGTAATTTACATGTTGAATCTGAGATGTTTCTTAAGCATCAAAGGGAGGATGTCAAGTAGAAATTTAGATTTTAGTCTGGAACTTGCAGGGGAATGGGGATAATAATCTGGAATAATGGGATTATTTCAACCCATTGGGAAGTAGAGATCCTCAAGGAGTGGGTGTAGATAGCGATGGGAAAGGCTCATGATGGATCCCTAGACTCTCCAAATTGCTGGAAGACAAGAAGGGATAGCACAGGCTCTGAGAAACTGTTACTAGGAAAATAGCAGTAAAACCAAGAGGGCATGGCGCCCTGTGGGCTAAGGAAAAATATGGTGTTTGTTTTACTCTTGGATATCTCCTGTTTCTTTCTTGTCTTTGTTCCTACCTAGCCAACAGCCTATGAGTTCTTTAAAGGAGGTTTGGGTCCTTTAACTTGGCATCAGTGACTTGTACCCAGTGTCTACTCAATTTATGTTGAATAAATGAAAAAGCAGATGTCAAGTTATAAATAATTCTGGAAGGTGTAGCACATAATTTTGAATGAAGAATGGAAATAGTAGGCAAAGTGTCTTAAGAACTTAGCCTAGGAAACATGATAGAGCTGAATGAAGATGTGTTGCTGTGGGAGAAGAGTATAAAAAAGGGAGCCTGAAAATTGTAAAGGCAAATTTCACACCCCTCACAGCTTTGCCTTTGGCTAAACCTGGGGCTGAGACTGTTCGATTTAGCAAAAAAAAAAAAAAAAAAAAAAAAAAAAAGGTAGCAAGTATTGGAAGTTTGGAATATAAATTACGAGAAGCCGAGGTAGTTATAGATTACTGTAGTTGTTTTTTTTTTTAATGTATAATATATCTTCCATGTTAGTTACCTGGCAATTTCTTAGAGAGATAATAAAAGCCTTGATTTTCTACTTTGACACTTTGAAAACGTATCATAGATTCATAAAGGTTAGTAGGTGATGCTTTCCAATAATATATGCATAATAGATAACCCCAAATCTTATAAGTAAGATTTTTTTCCAGGCAAAAATATGATTAAACTAGATTCAGCCTAAAGCAAAATTTCACTTATGATTTATTGATATTTTTGGTTGGTTAAATCACTGCAGGGGAATTATGTTAGAAAAGCAGTTTGTGTCATATCCTAGTGAAACTTAACCCTCTATCCAATAAATGACAACCAGCACTTATATTTCACTTTGCTATGTACCAGAAAGCTGGGATCTATAAACTGTCCTGAATATGAATGCTTCTTTTACCTTGGAGCAATACTGAAGAACATAAAGGCTTCAACATACCAAATACAATAAAATATGAGGTTCTATTTTAATTAGTGATCTGGAATCATCTAAAATGTTTTTATGTCAAGGAATAACTGCGTATAACAAGGTAAATAATGAAATGTTTTCTTTTGGAATGTCTTCAGAAGGGTTAAAATCACAAGGCAATTTCATTCTTTAGTGCTCTTCCTGCATAATAAAATCGAGTGAATCATTATCAGTGAACTATAAAGTATGTATAGAATTTTTCTGAACTTACTAACAAAAAATTTTTGTGTTATGTTAATCAGTAGATTTTAGTTTTAGAAACTTAATATTTCGAAATGCAGCCCTGAATGTATAAAAGTAAATGGTGAATAGTTACAACATTTGGATAAAGGTAGGTAGCCATAGGCAAACACTTAAAAACATAAAAAGTATGAAGGGAGGAATATAGGATATAAAGTAAAACAGATCAGCATTTAATTGTACTATCACTAACTAAAGTCTTGAGAAATTATTTGAGTTTCAGTTTCCTCATCGCTATTTAATGGGGGGGAAATTACATATATCTTTCAGTTAAATGAAGATAAAGTAAAATTGTGAGGTTAAATTAACTAGAATTGACTAAAATATAGAATTAACTAAGAAAATATGTCTTGTAAAGTGCCAAATTTCATTTGGTATTACAAAGCATTAAATGATCTTTGGATTGAAATTGATTTTATAGTTTCTCTTATAGAATATTTTCCCAAGTGGAACTTTGCAGATAAAATCTTGGCCTGTAGGAGTTCGCAAACTTTGTTATGTGTCTTCAAATCAATAAATGGAGGTCAGTGTGTGTTATTAAGGAGCAATCTTGAATTACTGAGTTTTTAAAAACCTGTCCAATTATTGATCAAGTCTATGTTAGAGCATAGTTTTGACACAGACTGTATATAGGATTGTCTGCTAATATTCAGAATGATCACTTATATTTGGATTTCAGATATATAATACATAATTTTTTAGTATAACTGTGTCCCATGAAGTAAGGACACAGTTATACTAGAAAATTATTCCTCATTTATCTGAAATTCAAATTTAACGGGGTCTCATATATGTATATTTGCTAATTCTGGCAGCCCTAACTGGAAAGTTTCCAGATTTTAGAGACCTTTTTTTGTTTGTTAATTTAGTTACGAAAGAGAGAGAGAGAGAGCGAGAGAGAGCTATAGAAGGGGAGGAGCAGGGGAGAGGCAGAGAGAGAGGGAGACAGAGGATCCAAAACAGGCTCCATGCTGTTAGTGAAGAGCCCAATGCAGGGCTCAAACCCACAAGCATGAGATCATGACCTGAGCTGAAGTCAGACGATTAACCAACTGAGTCACCCAGGCACCCCATACAGTTTTCATTATTTAGAAATAATAAATGAAGATAGTATTGTAGAATAGTTATAATAACGCAGAGAATAAATTCTCTTTTTTCTTCCTACTCTTAGTGGACTGATCTAAATTGTCTGAGTCATGTTCACCCTATTTACTGAAAAATAGTATAGTGATTAAAAAATTGCAAATGAGTATGTCCTTTTTTTTTTTTTTTAGATGCTTATGTCTTGATTGATTTTGGGGATCTAGAATTCTGTAAAATGTAATTAAAACAATCATTCAGGGGCGCCTGGGTGGCTCAGTCGGTTAAGCGGCCGACTTCAGCTCAGGTCATGATCTCACGGTCTGTGAGTTCGAGCCCCGCGTCGGGCTCTGTGCTGACAGCTCAGAGCCTGGATCCCGTTTCAGATTCTGTGTCTACCTCTCTCTCTGACCCTCCCCTGCTCATGCTCTGTCTCTCTCTGTCTCAAAAATAAACGTTAAAAAAAAATTAAAAAACAAAACAAACAAACAAACAAAAAAACAATCATTCAAACATGTGATTTCATGCCATATAATTCTCTTTTTAAAAGCACCATAAGGGGCGCCTGGGTGGCTCAGTCAGTTAAGTGTCTGACTTCAGCTTAGGTCATGATCTCACACTCTGTGAGTTCAAGCTCCGTGTCGGGCTCTGTGCTGACAGCTCCCTGGAGCCTGCTTCAGATTCTGTGTCTCCCTCTCTCTCTCTCCCCCTCCCCTGCTCATGCTCTGTCTCTCTCATTCTCAAAAATGAATAAATGGTAAAAAAAAATTTTTAAAGCACCATAAAATTAATCTTAAATATTATTTATAATAGTTTTTCAAGGCTAATATATTGGTTTGGAGGTTTCTTCACCAAGAGTTCTGAACCAAGAACATTGAACCATGAAAAAAATTGAATTTTATATATTTCTTTATTATTAATAAAGAGAAATAGAATTAACATTATTTTAAAATGGCCTTCCAAATTAGATTCTCAAATATTTTCCAAACAAACATAATGTTCTAAGAGGTATTAACTCATGAGAAAGATCAGTAGAATGATTGCCAAAGGCTTTAAGTAGAATTTTACATTATATAAGTCAATACAGAAAGAAGTATTTGAATTTTGACAATTTTTATTAATGTAGAAAGAAATTAAAGAAGATCTAAAAGTGGAAAGGTATCTATTTTTCTTTCATAGACTAGAACTCTTGACATTATTAAGATGGCAGTTTACCCCAAATTAGTCCTCATAGTCAACACAAATCCTTATCAAAATCCCACTTGTGTTTTTTAGGTTTTTTAAAAAGTTTTCTAGAGTTCATACAAAAATTCAAGGAACTCAAAATAGTGAAAATTATTTTGAAAAAGAAAAATGAAGTTGAGCATTCACCCTTTGTGATTTCAGACTTTCTACTCAACTACAGTAGTCAAGGCAGTCAAATACTTGCCAAAGGATAGACACATAGAGTAATAAAAAAAGGATGGAAATTTCAGAAATAAACCTTTATATCCATGGTCAATTGATTTTAGAAAGGGAGTCAAAACAATCCAATGAGGGAAAGAAAAGTATTCTCAACAAATGTTGCTGGGACAACTGGATGTCTACATGCAAAAGAATGAAACCAGATTCCCAGTTCACATATGCAAAATATAACTCAAAATGAATCATAGACCCATATTTAATATATAAAACTATCTTAAAAGAAACTATGGAAGTAAGTCTTTGCAACTTTAGATTATGCAATGGTTTCGTAGATATAATGCCAAAAGCAAAAACAGCAGAAGAAAAAAAGAAGAAGAAAAAAAAAATAGATAAATCGAATGTCATCAATGTTAAAACTCATTGTGCTTTACAAGATACTACCAATAAGTGAAAAGACAATCCGCTGATTTGGAGACAATACTTGTAAATCATATATATGACAAGTGACTCGTTTCTAGAATATATAAAAAGTTTTACAGCTGAACATTAAAAATTGGGCTAAGATTTGAACAGACATTTTCCAAGGAAGATATACAAGTGGCCAATGAGCGCATGAACAGATGCTCAACATCATTAGTCATTCATGCGGGACATGCAAAACAAAACCATAAGGAGACATAGTTTGAACCCACTAGGATTGCTGTAATAAAAAAACAAGTTGACAGTAACAAGTGTTAACAGGGACATGGAGAAGTTTTTACCTTAATAAATGACTGGTGAGAATGTAAAATGATGCATCCACTTTGGAAAACAGTTTGTCAGTTCCTCAAAAAGCAATACAACAGTGGCACTCCTAGGATTATATACAAGAGATCTAAAGACACAAACATACCAAATCGGGTACACAGATGTTCATTATTAACAGTAGCCACAAAGTGTAAAGATCCCAAATCTCCGTGAACTGATGAATAGATTTAAAAATGCAATGTATCCATACAATGGAATATTATTCAGCAACAAAGGGAATATAGTAACAAAATGTGCTACAACATAAATGAACCTTGAAAACATTACGTTAAGTGAACAAAGCCCAATATGAAAAACACATGTTGTATGATTCCATTGATACCATATCTACAATAGGCAAATCAATAAAGACAAAAATAGATTGTTAATAGAGAAATAAAGGAAGAGTCGAGTTCTGGGAGAGGGGATAATGGAAAGTGATTGCTAATGAATACGGGGTTCCGTTTTGGGGTGCTGTAAATGTTCTAAAAGTAGTGCTGATGGTTGGACATCTGTGATATATTACAAACCACTGAATTATAAACCACTTTAAAACGGTATATTTTATGGGTTAGTATTTTATCTCAATAAAACTGTTATAAAAAATAGAAAAGAATGATTTTCGAATGGAAGTTGTTCACTTAGTGATTTACTGTACACTTCGCATAGGTGTGTAGAATTCCACTTGAGAATTTGGAAATCAATACATCTATGAAATTCTTGTGCAACAGGAGACATGTTAAACTTAACCATGCTGCATAAACACGCTCTTGGGAGGGAGCAAAATACTTTGCATTTGTACTTTAACTACCAGTCAACCTCATGGATGTTTGCACCTTAGAGGAGCAAAATATATCACAAAATAGAAAGATAAAGTTAGACAACCTATTTGTGTATGTTTAATCAAAATAAAAATTATGCTTTACTAATATTTAATATGTAGGTTGTATGGACTGAATATTTGTGTCATTCGTATGTTGAAGATCTAATCCCCAATGCAATGTTATTTGGAAGTGAGACCTTTGGGAGATAATTAGATCACGGGATTGGATTCCCCATAAGTGGATTACTGCCCTTATGAGAAGAGACATGAGAGTGGATGATCTCCCAGCACTATGTAAGGGTAGGAATCTATCTCCACTAGAAAGGTCCCACTGGGACCTACATTGGCCAGTACCTTGATCTTGGGACTTCCAAGTCTCCAGAACTGTAAGAAATAAGCATCTGTTGTTTAAGCCACCCAGTCTATGATAGCTTGTTATAGCAGCCTGAGCTAGGACAGAGCGCAACACCTGCACCTTTCTTGTACTATGTCTGAGAAACCTTCAGATACGTAAATATATAAATGAAATTTCTGCAAACATACTCTCTATATATCTTATGTAGATCTATAGGTCATAAATCTTATATACATGATATATATGATATAAAAGATCTACTTAAGATATAAAATATATTGTATATACTCTATATAGAGTCATAAATTATATTATCTAGTTTTTAGCTAAACATTACCAAATAGAAAAGTGGTATAAAAATATCTCTGTAAAAAAGCTTGAATTAGGGAAAATATTAGTAATGTAATCAAAAGGAAACAGTGACAAAAAGTAAGCTTAACTCTACTATTCCTAGAAAGAACTCTTGGTTAGCCAAGATTATAAAATATAAGCAGTGAGAATGCAGCATAGCATTAAAAATATAAAACTTACAACTACTCTATAGTACAAATGTGATAACAAAAGAGATTATAAGGGTTTTTTTCCCCAAAGAGTAACCCTTACATTACAGAGAAGATATTTTAGAAATAGTTCCATTATATGTTAATATAGCCCAAGGAAATATAAGGATGTCACCATTTTATGAAATCTAAAATTGAACATTAGAAAGATATAGAAAATATTTTTAATCTTTTAAAAAATCTTCTAACCAACGGGATTCTGCCAGGTTTTTTTTAATATAAAAGCCAACACTGTCCAATCAGTTTTTAAAAACCACTGATTTACATTTGTTAATTGATACTCATGAGTCAACTTTCAACAATAACAAAAATCAGTAATTGGTTGGCATGATTGGAAAAGTGATTATCATAAGAAGTCACAGAACACTCTCCCTTTACAATTTGACACATCTTTGAAAGAGCATTGTTTTCATTAATGGTAAACTTAAAACAGGTCTAAAAAGAAACAAGTTTTAAAAAGAAAAAAAAAACACACCTAAAACAATGAATTTAGACTTAGACCCTTAATAACTTTTGAATGAAGAGTTAAGAAAAGAAACAAAATCAGTGATTTATTGTCATCATAAGAATTCATAAGGATGAATATTACCTTCATTTGATAGAAGGAAATCTAAGCTTCAGATACTTTGAATAACTTTCCCAAGTTAACACAATGATTGATCTGGGATTCAAACACATGCCTGACTCCCAGCCAGCCTCGCTGAACTTCCTTTGGGAATTATTGTTCCCTTTGAATAGAAAATATTTCACTTTGTTATGTAGCAGTTATGTAGAAGTATGTTTTCCCTCCTGCTTATAATTCATCTTCTAGCTTTGTGAGTTCCTATCTCATTGACTTTAGGCTTGGCCACACAACATGCTTTGGCCAATGAGACGGTTGCAGAACAGCACTGCACCATCATAGTGAATGCTTTAAATGTGATTGTGTGATCCCATCTGGCTCTATTGTGCTCCTTCCCTTACCACAAGGCTAGTATGCCTAGAGAGTCATTGCTGTTTCAGGCTGGGTCCTGCATGAGAAGACACATAGATATTGGTAGGGTCCAGGGGAACCACAGCTAATATCTGTTTCTGCTTAGACAGAACTGATTCTGCCTTTACAGGTAAAGAATATTATCTTGCAATTATACTATTTATGATAGAAGAATTTAGAAAATAGATGGCTAAGGAGTGCCTCGGAGGCACAGTCAGTTGAGCATCCAGCTCTTGATTTCAGCTCAGGTCATGATCCCAGGGTCATGGGATCGAGCCCTGCGTGGGGCTTCATGCAGAGCATAAAGCCTGCTTAAGATTCTCTTTCTCTCTCTTTCTCTCTTTCTCCCTCTGCCTCTCACCCCTGGTCGTACATGCTCTCTCTCTCTCTCTCTCTCTAAAATAAAAATTAAAAAAAAAAGAAAAGAAAATAGATGGTTAAATATTTGTTGAAATTTTTGTGTTTAGATCCCTATAGAGAATAAGCCTCTTAGGCTTCTATCACCTCTTTTAGTGTGTGTAGCAAGATTTGTTGTTAGGAATATCTGCCCTTCCCTGCAACCCTCAAGACTGAGTGAACAAGTACGCAAACAAAACTTTTATGTGCACCTGTTGTGTGTGAGAGGACAAAAACAATAGATATATTCAACAATATTTAGAGAAAGTAATTTCCATAAAACATTCTGTAGCTGAAATTTACTTACTCATTGGTTGCAGTCAGATCAGCAAAAGCTGGTTATTCAGATCTCACTGGCCTACTAACAGAACTGTTTATCCAAAGGGTAATTCTACATGATATTGCCAATTGATATTAAGTGCCATTATAAGAAAAAAAATGCAGTCTCATGAAACTCATTCTACCTGTGTCTCTTTTAAGAATAATTTGAAGATGATGTTTATTGTACAGCAGAGAAATTTCTGTCTGCAATTTGTACAAAGAATAATATAATTCTCATTAGTAAATGGTTTGTTTTGATCTTATCTTTGCAGTAAACTTGTCTCTCTAACCATGTTCCTTTTGTTTCTTTGAAACTAAAAATCTTTAAGCCTAAATTTGGCACTGATTTTTCTCAGCTACATTCTTCCTATACTTCTATCGCATGACATTTTTTGTTGTTTCTTTTCTTTTAATTTTATATATCACGTTATTTTAAATATCATTGTAAATTTGTTGAAATCTTTCTGGAACAAATTATAGCATCAATGTAGAAATACATATTTTTGCAATTCTGACATGAATCCATATACATTTTTAGCTGCTTTCTCAAAATACCGATAACAATACCAGTCAGTGACAAAGCCACGTATCTTTAGTTTTTTCGTGTAAAAATAGAAGTATATAATATCTAAGGTATTTTTTAAGATCAAATAATATAAGACTCTGTGCACTCTTCCTCTTAGGCAAAAGCAACCGTTACCCAGTCTTTTCCATCCACACCTAATACCAGTAAGAACTAATATAGGAACAAATAAACCGTTCTTGTATAATATCTTCTCCATCACCTTGTTCTCAATAAGATTATGTTTCTCTCACTTTCATGTGCATGTTAGTTACCCTAGGATCTTCAGTTTCTGATTCTGTCGTTATGGGGCGGGGGGTCTGCGATTCTGCATTTCTTATGCTGACACTGCTTGTCAGCAAACCACACATGAAAGGGATTATACTCAACTAAATGTTGTGGGAAATAATACGATGTTAGCAACTCAAGCAGGAAAGATTTTACAGGTGATCTCAAAATTGAAAAATATATCAGGGACATGTCGTCACATTTTCTGTCCACAAAAGGGTAAAAATGCTACATTTAACTGCCGATTGGCCAGTAATTACCCTGTTTTCAATGAAGTAGATGTTTGCACTGTGTAATTTATAAAACCAAAACAATATGTAGAACGGGAGACTAAAGAATAACAAATGAGTAAATGTTCTTCACCTTGAGAAAAAAAGGAACAAGAAAAGAAGTTGCTAGGACCAGAATCAGAATTTTAATTAGTAAATTTCAGCATATTATAAAAATAAGTTCTGGAATTTAGGTTGTATGCTTAGCTTAAAGAAGACATGATTGTTTATGCATTTTGTTTTGGTTGAAACAAATCTGTTGGCATTCTGCAAAGAGAAACAGAGACAAATGGTTTAAACAGAGCTCTGCTCTGTGTTTCAGCACACTGCCATAAAACAAGTTAGATGAAATTAAGCATGCAGTAAGACGGAAAAATTTTGCTGGCGTTATCACAAGTGCTTACCATAAATATATTATAGTACATGCAAAAAGACTGCAGGGAAAGCTAGTGCTATCAAACTGTGAATTGATTTCATCCATACTTTTTATACTGGCTGCTTTTGTTTGTTTATTTTTGGTTTGCTTTGTTTTGTGTGATTATCATTCACAATTGAAATATGCAGAAAAACACACCATTAATTCTCTCCATTATTTGTGAAGCATTAATGAGGAATTATGTAAACATTGATATTTTTAATGAAGACAGCTTTCCTTTTAGTGAATTTATTGGGGCTAGGGGGATAAGAGTGTTTCATGTTATTAAAAATAAATCTGCAGAAAAAATATGCCTGCTTTGACACTAGACTGTGATCTTCTTAGGGGATTTTCATTTTATTCATCTTTGGACGCTCAGAGCCTAGCATAACTGTTGGTAAGTAATTATTTGCTACATCATTGCTTCTTCATGCTGTATCATATGATAATAAGAAAAATCTTATTAGGTCAAATTAATGCTATATTAAACTCAGTTTTCTGTTGTTTAGAGTATTATCTAAGCTGAATTATAGAAGAATAGAATGGCAATGAAGGAGGTTAGGACAGAAACATGTTGCCACATGATTTATTTTTTATTATAGAAATGAATTCTATAATCAGTGGAAAAATCAAACCCTTTACTTCTCTTTTTAATTTCACAAACTATATAGGACCATCTTGGCTTACAACAAATATATTATGATATTATTCTCACGATGATTGGGGTTCTGATTCTGTCCTTTTATTTGATAACCATAATGCTTATAGTTCAGGGAATGGAGACCTTTCTTATAGTCATACACTCAAAAGTTTTGTCTCTTTCTTTTCAATTTTATCAACCAGTTTTCTTCCTCTCTTAATGATTAATGTTGGTCATGTAGACACAGCATCTGCATCTATTGTACAGCTGATTTTTAAAAAAAAAATATTAAATGTCTATTTGGGCCAATTACTGTACCAGTGAAGGAGACCCAAAACTCCCTTTAATAGTAAACATAATCAATCAAGTGGGGGTACTATCAGAGATTTCATTGTTTGCTGAACTTGTGGTGCACTATCTTGCTAAAAGCAAAATTCTAACTTCATAATTCCACCCATTTTCATTTATTTATTAAAATTTTATACTTCTTTGTATTAGCACTTGTAACAATCTCACTAATTTTATACTTTAACTCACATTGGACTTTAATATTTACTATATACCTCAACATTAACCACAATTATTAAGCAAAACTCTGTTGACTGGTGAGTTGGTCTGTATTTGAGCTATAAAATTAGATTCACTCAGAGAGCACTTAAAAATATTTATGCATGACAGACTTAACAAGAATGTCTAAAATATATATGAGGAAAAACTATAAAACCCTCCCGAAAGATAAAAAACTGGAAGTGAAAGTTGGAAAAGCCTATGCTGTGCTTGAATAACGACAGATATAACAGATGTGAAAATATTTTATGATATCCCCTTAATCAAAATTAATTCATTAATAGATCAAATGGGCAAGAATAGAATATTGAAAAATAGATTGAAGTAAACATTTTACATATGAAAAGTTAGCAAATAGATCAGTGGGAAAGGAAGGATGTTTTAAGAGATTTTAGATAATTAAGTATTCATATGGAAAAATTAAAATGTGATCTGTTTCAGATGCTACATAAGAAAATAGATAATTAATCATAAACTAATTTATTTTAATATCAAATATTTATAAATAAAATATTTTAATTTATAAAATATCATAATTTATTTATTAACCATAACTTAATTAGTAACTTAATTAATACATTTAATAAGTGGATTAGATATTTACAATAAAAAAAATGATTTATGATTACTAGAAAAATTTAAGTGATTTTTTTTTTTTACACAAAATGGCTGTGGGGTAATGTCTTCAAATAAGGCTCAAAGTCAGGAGTAATAATACAAAAGAATTAGTTACATGACTAAATAGGAATAAAAATTACATGGAAACATACCAAGATAAGTGTAAAAAAAACCACAAATGGAATACGAAGGGAAAATTGCAATGACATTACAGAGGTAATATGATGAATATATTTTAAAACTTTGAAAAATGATATAAAGGGGCACCTGCCTGGCTCAGTCTGTTGGACATTTGACTCTGGATTTCGGCTGAGATCATGATCTCACAGTCATGAGTTGGAACCCTGTGTCTGGCTTTGTGCTAACAGCGTGGAGCCTGCTTGGGATTCACTCTCCCTCTCCCTCTGCCCCTGCCTGCTTGTCCTCACTCTCACATACTCTCTCTCTCTCTAACTCAAAACAATCAAATAAATAAATAAATAAATACCATCATTTATAGAAAATGGATAAGATATAGAAACAGAAACTGTTCTCATATATAATTTAAGAAATGAAATACTACATCTCACCCATTGAGACATTGTCATTAACAACATTGTCATTAACAATGTTGATGAGCTAATGGGAAAACCAGTATGCTTCTATGGTATTGGTGGCAATATGAAATGTTATAAACTCCTGTGGGAGGTGAATTTGGCGATATCCAACAAAATCACATCTGTATTCACCTTTTAATCCTACGTCTAGGAATTCATTCCAAAGACACATTGCAAAAATTCAAAATGACTATAGGCTAAAGGCTATTCATTACAGTGCTATTTAAAATAGCAAAAGACTGGAAAGAACCCAAATGTTTATCAATACTGGAATGCATAAGAAATTGTTATACACAGACATCATGGTACCAGCTTTAAAAGGGATAATCTCTAGGTAATATTTTGGGTTGATCTCCAGGATACATTGTTCCAAAAAATATAGTTTAATGTCTTTTAATAAGACATTAGTGGAATGAAAAAATATATATGTATTTGTTTATAAATTCAAATAACTCATTGAAAGATGAACAACATTAATAAAAGTAGTTAATTAAGGGAGTGGAGGAAATAGGCTGGAGGGGATATTTTGGAAGTTAGACTCTCTGAATGTATCTTGCATAATACTGACATTAAGATTATGTAAAAGCTTTACATATTAAAACTACTGTAACAGATGAAAAAGAAAATAACTCTGTATATTGAGATAGTAGCTTAACTGCATAAAGAATTATTTTCTGTTTCTTTAAAATGCAGAATTTGATTGAACATGCTGGTAAGATATATCCTAGAGATAATTAACAACTGTAAATAATCTTAGTCTGTATTCAGAATTCGTTTTTTAATAATACTATTGATATGTTTAATCTTCATTAAGGTATGTGTGTGTATAACATATAGTAGATATCCACTGCCTGTGTTATATATACAAAGGTTATTTTTATGTGTCAACTTGACTAGGCTAAGGGATTAAGATAGCTGTCCAAACGTTATTTCTAGGTGTTTCTGGAAAAGATTAGGATTTGAATACGTGACCTGAGTCAAACTGATAGTCCTCCCTAACGTGGTGGGCATCAGCCAATATGTTGAGGCTGAATAGAACAAAAAGGCAGAGGAAGGGCAAACTTACCATCTGTGCTTGAGCTGAGACATCCATTTCTGCCCTCTGACATCAGTACTTCTGGTGCCTGGGCTCTTGGACTCAGATGGGGACTTAAACCATCAAGCCCATAAATCTCAGGCATTTGGACTAGTCCTGAATCATACCACTGGCTTTCCTGGTTCTTCAGCTTACGGATGGCAGATCATGGGACTTCTCAGTCTCCGTTACTATATAAGCCAATTCCTATCATAAATCTCCATATATATATATATACACACACATACATATCCTGTTGGTTCTGTTTCTTTGGAAAACCCTGACAATATAAATACAAGGTAAACACACACACACCCACACACACACATTGCTTGTACGTAAAATGAATGATTATACTGACATTGTCAAAGATTTTTAAGCATAACACTGTAATCTTAACTTTGCTTTGGATATATTAATATGAATTCATGCAGTATTTTTCTATTTCAAAAAATTTGTAATTCTAATCTCTATTTCCTTTAAAGATGCAGATGCAGTGACTAACCTTTTAGCAATGAGCAACTTTAGTGCTTATCTTATGATCTCTAATTACTATTTCCTTATCCAAAAAAAGAAACAAGGCTCCTTAGAGAAATAGTAGGACATACACAACATGAAACTGGAACTTCTTGTTCTAGAAACTAGAAACAAAGGAAGTTATTAAACATTGCTAGTATTGTGCCCTGAGGAGACAGCTGCCAATGTAAAGAGGCTTCCACTAGCTATACTATTGTAAAATGAAGCCCATAAAAACATCTATGGAGTGTTTTTGCCAAAAAAAAATAAACTATGATCTAGTTTCTAGATAAATAGTTTACAAAAACCAGAAGAAAATGTTAAGTGACGCCACAGGTATACAATCAGGAACATTAATGTCCTGATTCTATAAAGTATTCTATAAGACAAAAGGATAAAAAAGAAGCAAATCTGTTATGGAAGAGATTTAAAATGCATGCAACATTTGAGATATGTTTGATCTATGAGTTTAAAAAACTTTTATATTGCATTCCTAAGAAAATCAAGGCTATGTGAACTTGACAGGATATTTGATGCTGTTAAAAACATTATTGTTAAAAATTTAGGTGTGATACTGTTATCGTGGTACTGTTTTTAAAAGTGTCTTAAATTAGCAACAGGTATCAAATTATTTATGAATGATGTCATTTCTAAGATTTGCTTTAAAATTACTCAGCAAGTGTGTGTGTGCAGGGGTTGGAGAGGAAGAAAGATATAAAGATGAAATAACTATGACCATATAATAATGGCTGTTGGAGAAGAGTACTGGGGTTTATTGTACTGTCCTTTTGATTATAGCATTATTTAAAATAGCCAAGATAGGGGCGCCTGGGTGGCTCAGTCGGTTAGGCGGCCGACTTCGGCTCAGGTCATGATCTCGCGGTCCGTGAGTTGGAGCCCCGCGTCGGGCTCTGTGCTGACAGCTCAGAGCCTGGAGCCTGTTTCAGATTCTGTGTCTCCCTCTCTCTGACCCTCCCCCGTTCATGCTCTGTTTCTCTCTGTCTCAAAATTAAATAAATGTTAAAAAAAATTAAAATAAAATAAAATAAAATAGCCAAGATATGGAAGCAACCAAGTGTCCATTGATATCTGAATGGATAAAGAAGAGGTGAGATACATATATATATACATATATATATATATATATATATATATATATATCTCAAATATATATGGAATATTCCATATATGGAATATATGTGGAATATTCCATATATGGAATATATGTGGAATATTCCATATATGGAATATATGTGGAATATTCCACATATGGAATATATGTGGAATATATGTGGAATATTCCACATATGGAATATATGTGGAATATTCCACATATGGAATATATGTGGAATATTCCACATATGGAATATATGTGGAATATTCCACATATGGAATATATGTGGAATATTCCACATATGGAATATATGTGGAATATTCCACATATGGAATATATGTGGAATATTCCACATATGGAATATATGTGGAATATTCCACATATGGAATATATGTGGAATATTCCACATATGGAATATATATGGAATATATATGGAATATTCCATATATATGGAATATATATGGAATATATATGGAATATTCCATATATATGGAATATATATGGAATATATATGGAATATTCCATATATATGGAATATATATGGAATATATATGGAATATTCCATATATGGAATATATATGGAATATATATGGAATATTCCATATATGGAATATATATGGAATATTATTCAGCCATATAAAAGAATGAAATCTTACCATTTTTGACAACATGGATGGAGCTAGAGGATGTTATGCTAAAAGAAATGAGTGAGGCAAAGAAAGACAAATCCTGTATGATTTTACTTATATGTAGAATCTGAAAAAACAAACACACAAAGCTCAGAAACAGAACCACAAAGACAATAAACAGACTGGTGGTTGTCAGAGGCGAGGGGATGGGGGTGGGCAAAATGGATGAAGGGGAGTAGGAGGTTCAGGTTTCCAGTTATGGAATGAGAAAGTCACAGAGATCAAAGGTACTGTATAGGGACTATAGACAGTGGTATTATAATAGTGTTGTATGGTGACAGATGGTAGCTACACTTGAGGTAAGCACAGCATAATGTATAGAGCTGTTGAATAGTGTGTATCTAAAACTAACATATAATTGTATTGCGTTCACCATTTAGCAGAGCTCATCGAACACTTTTTATAATAAGTTATAAAAATGTAAGTAAAAGAGATATCACACTTGCTTATTTGCCTAATATCTGTTTATGTGATATCTAAAAGAACTAGAAAGAATGAGAAATATTCAGTTTTAATACTATTTTTATGAACTAAAGTAAAAATTAAATATCCATTAAATGTCTAAGAATTCTTAACATAAGAACATTATATACACCCCCTATTCTATTATATTAGGCTGTGTGGGTGAGAGAGAGAGGGTGGAGGGAGAAGGAGAGAGAGAGAGAGAGACTGAGACTTCATTCAGACATTGAAGGAGAAAATGTGGGAGGGTATAAAGCACACCTGGGTCTGGATCTCATGGAGTTACATAGAATGTGCTTCGGGCCTCTCATCGTAAAAATTCACAAAGGGTTGATGGTGGGTCTGATCTCATATATATGAATCTCTGAACTACTGTTCCACAAAGACACAGAAAAGGATCAACCAAAGAACAGCAGAGGACCCATGCTGGCATTCAATGAATGCACTAACTGCTTTTTTGCAGTGTTCTTCAATGTGTTACTTCTATCATGCTGAGACCGGCATAAAAATGAAATGTCATACTTCACTACCCTTCCAGCCAGTGGTACAGTTTATTTTCTTGTCTTCTGATAGAGTTCACAAATTTAATAACTGCCTTTTATCCTGGTCTCTATACTCCCTTTCAGCTTCCTATTCAGGCTTCTCTCTCTGCAGGCTTGCAGGAAATGCCTCATTTTAGGTTTTCTATAAAAGACATAATAGACAAGAAAAGCAAAAAAGGAGAGGATATTATCTATCATTTAGAAATGGACAAGGGGCAATCAGACCATTTTAATAGAGACAGAGTAGGGGGAAAAACTACTTGCTATTGTAGCACTTGCCGTGTTCTTTTGGATGAGACAATTCGGACTGGAACGAATTGAGTAGTTTGTGTTGAAAAGTATATTATGATTCTTCTGATCAGTGTCCATTTTTTAAAAAAAAGTAATTGATCCTTAATCAAAAAAATAATAGGGTTATTTTCAGGAAAATCTGACAAAATGGGACTGATTTTTCAGCTAATTAAGAAATACAGTGATGAATTTGAGTGTTTCTGCTTTGATTCATGTGACTATAATTAATAATGACTTTGCAGGTCTCCACATGTTTCCTAAATGACGATGACAATATCATTACTGATGTGCATTATTGTACAGATTTTTTTGGAAGTCGGGGAATAATAGAGTAAGGTTCAGGCAATATTTCTAAAGAAACATCATCTGCTGGTGAAACCAATAATCCTTCCTTTACATTCTCATTAAGGTCTGAATAGGCAGCACACCACATTTGAGTTCCTTTTAAACATGCAGGCAAGCACATTACTAGCAAATTGCAAGAGTGAGTTTGTAACTAGACATCTTTGTTCCTGTCCCATGCTCTATACCTTTCACCTCTTTGATTAAAAACACAGCATGTAGGAATGAATCATTGTTAATCTCAGAGAAAATGGTTTCTAACATTGAATTATTTAAATGCTAATTGCAGTGCATTGCCTACAAATAATCAACCGGAACTTTTAACTAGATGATGTTTAATTCTCTTTTGAAATACCAAGTGGCTCTCAATGCTTCCATAGTTCTTCTTGCATCCCAATAAGTAAACATCAAAGTGTGTCCTTTAGAAAAAGTATGAGATTGACAATTGCTGGAATTAATTTTCTACTATATCCTATTCTTACTCTGTGGCATTAGAATTCAGGAACATAATGTTGTCCTATGTACTCATAAAAATTCCAATACTGGATACATTTGATATTAATGTACTCTTATTCTAATCTTCAGAATTTCATCAGAATGCATTTCATACCATTTTATATTTTCTCTTGCAATGCTAAAGACATAATGGGCTTTGTAAGAAAATTAGGAGGGGGCTCACAGTTAAACCATTGTCTCAGTGAAAATTTTCAAAGAGTTGGTAAAAGGAGATATTTTTATGTTAGAATGCTAAGAAGCTGTTCTTAAATTTTGGTGTGCATAAGGATCATCTGAGGTGTCTGTTAAAAATATATATTCCTGGGCTGCATCTGTAGAGATTTGGAATAAATACTTTGTCAGGAAGCCCCAGACTTTGCATTTTAGTTGTCAACATCTTATGTGATTCTGTTAGGTTTACAAAAACACATTTTGAGAATTTGTTTTTTCATTACAATAGCAACACTTATAAATGTCTTTATTATCTTTAATACCATCATCCCATTTCCAATTCTGAGTTTGCTAAATGGTTTACTTCATTTTATTCTTCCTTCCTCTAGTTTTAAAAGTGCTTCTTCTCTCATTAAATTTTGTTTAATTTATGATATATTTTTTGCGCTTATATAACTACAACGCCTACCTGGTTGACTTTCCTTTGCCATCTTGCTCTATGTCAATACATCATAAATATTGCCATTAAAATAGTTCTTAAATTGATTTAATATCTGTTGAACCACATTACTGTCAAAGCAATTATACATAGATTAACACAAATGCTTTCAAATTTTGAGACTATGACTCACAATAAGAATGCCATTTATAATGTGATGCTGTGTGTGTGTGTGTGCACGCGTGTGTGTGTATCTGCAATACACATACACAAATACGAAATTTGTTTCACATAGCAGTATTTACCCTAATTATATGTGATTCAGTTCTTTTTTTCTGTTTTATTCCATCCTCTCATCCTATGAGTTTTTAAATTATTGATAAAAATTTACTAAATTGGCCCACAAATACCTTTTGACTTGCATCTTAACAATTGGCCATAGACATAGTGACCACCTTCAAGAGTCATTTTCTATGTGGAGACCTTTATTTGCTATTTATTGGTCAGAAAGACTTTGTAGGGAAATATAAATTTATTTGATGGTGAAACGGTAGGCTTGGTTTCGTCCTGGTTTTCTAAGTACTGGAACACTGCAAGTATATTATTAGTTTCTACTCCCTGAGATTTATTCTGTAAATATTGTAGCATATTATTCACAGATGATCAGATTTCTATTCAAAGGGAACATGATTTTATCACTCACCAAGAACCTCATTCCTTTGGTTACATGCTATTCTCAGCCCTTTAATTTACCTAAAGTAAATACTTACATCTATTTTTACTAATAAACACTTCTCCCCAGGAAAGCAATATTGTAGACATATATAATCTGTATTTCATAGAATTTCAGAGTTTGGGGCACCTGAGAAGCCAACTATTCCTGTGATTCATGAGTTTCCTCAGAGATGTCTCCAACAGACATTGCTTGTAGTTGAAACACCTCCAGAGACAGAGGAAGGATTGATCAGAAGAAAAAATGAAAGTTACCTGAAAGAGACTAGAAAGACAAAATAGAGTCAAACTTGTCTGAAAAAAAAAATCAATTATATATTTAAAAGTAGGGGTTTAAAAAACGGAAACATTGGATTTAGAAAAATAACATATAAACAGATAAAATTAAGTGGATTTGGAATCAACATTCTCTTTTCTGTCTTGTCCTGTTGTAGGGGATCCTTGGATCCATCACTGAGTGGCTGACATTTTTCATCCTTCCACCAACCTTAGATTTTTCATATTCAGATACGAACCTCTGAAGTAAATTCCAGGAATAAATGCACAGACTTACTCTTAATTAAAATAGTATCTCTCATATAATGATTAGTGTGTTTCAGCAGATTAACTAAACTGGCAATAGACTTTTCATTTCCAATTCTTTGAACTTGATAGCCTTGGTTTGCCTCATCACCAGCCCTGCCTTTGACTTTCAGTGCTTTTAGATTTGTGTCAGGGGCTTGTGAAAGTTGTTTCTTGTGGTTCATTCTTCAGGGCTCTTGGGTGTAAATGTTTCTCTGTCCTCCACCTGAAATTTCTGGGCTGATATTTTTTTACCTACTTAATTTCAAGATCGGAATTAGATATCAACATTCTGTAATCATTTCTGTGAATTCAACTGGGGAACTTTTATCTGATGGAGATATTCAGTTTATTTGCAGTATAATTGTATCTTTCAGCATCTGAAAATGAGTTATAGTGCATGATAATCCTGGCATTTCCACTGGTAGGAAATATATTCTTTCCATCTTAATTATTTTAAGTAATACATTGTTGACATTTACTGCAGTGAACAAAACAAACAATTAAAAAGGCAAAAAATAAAAAGACAACATTAGAGGTACAGAGTGAAGTAATATAAAATCATTTGAAACCATCATCATAATATTTACAAATAAATTATTCATTTACCTTAACTATTGCCCTCATGAAGCAAATATAATGATTCCTCAATTGAATTAAACATGAAAATTCTTATTTTAAAATGTTGCTAAGAAAAAAATGACTTATTATGAAATTGTCTAATGAATTGATTACCCTTATACTTCAATAATATTGCAGTTTACTATATTCCTTGGCAGCAAAATAGTATTTTTCAAAGGTGAAGCCTGAGTAGTTTTTGAATCAGTTACATAAATTCCTTATGGGTTTACATACTGACCTCATATAAAATGCATTTTACATTAGGCAAAGTATCAACAAGGATTACAAATAACCTAACAGTTGATATTAATGATGTATACATAGAATTTAATATTTTAAAATATTTATTAACAACTGAGTCTTATTGCTAAATACATTTCTAATAGATGACTAAACTTCTTTGCAATATCAAGCCTCCAAGTCATCTCTTTCAGCATACAACACACACAACACACACACACACACAATTTGCAATTTGTGCATTCAAAGTTTTAGCAGTTTTCATTATTAAAGTTTCAGAAGACTGAGTAAGATTATGAATTTGTCAGATTAATGCATATGCATATATGATTGATGAATTATATTTTCTTAACTCTTTCAAGTTTAATTTTGCCTTCTAATGGGGTGGATGGACTTTAAGCTCAAAACTATTTTAAACATAAAAGAATATAAATTCATTTTAAACCACCATGTGTTCAGCAGTCATTCTCATGACATCTCATACAGTTAAAAATGTTTCCAGTGAAGAGTAAACAAGCAGGCTAGCAAACCACTATGAAATAATTCTAAATTGAATTTTTAGTTACTCAGCTGTTGCACTCATGGATTTTGATGATTGAAGTTGGAAAGTCTGTATATTTATGATGCATATGATTTTGGTTAAAGAAAAATAATCAATTTAGAGTTACAGTAGGCTGTTCAAAGGAATCATTTCATTCTTGCATATGAATAAAACAAATAACTTATTTTAGATCTGATAGTTTAACTCATGTGGACTTATCATATATTCATTGTCCCAATCTTCCATGCAAAATGAGTTGGACTCAGCAGTGGCTCCCAAGAGAAGGGTGGTGTAAGTGGTCTGGTACCATGTAGGGGAGTGGTGTTCTATCAATGACATTGTTTAAAACTGCCAAGCAGAGGCTGTCTTTTAGTTGATTTTAAAATTGTTTTAAATTTTTCAACATAAAACACTCCTTTTTACGTGTACTCTTGATACTTCCCTCATGTATATTTCATCGTTGTTAAAATTAAAGATATTCTGATGTTGTTGTAGGTGTTTTTCTTGTTTCAAAAATACTAAGAAATCCTAGACATAAGTACAGTTTTAATATTTGTAATATCTTTTCTTTTGTAATGCGAATATGTTTTTAAGTAAAAACCCAAGATTGCCTCCTTTTGTTCCATTTTAATTGTAAGATTGCTCATGATTCAAAATATGTTCCAAAGATACCTGAAAACAAAACAATGTTTGCCAATTCATCCTAATGAAAATAGTTTTGTCCTAAACTTTTCAGATAGTCGGCTCCTAACCAATATATGTGCTATCACTTTAAGAGTTAGGCCATAATTTTAGAGGAATAATTCATTCCTGCTTCAAATAGTTGTAAGAATTTAAGTATATAATCACAAAATTTTAAAATGTGTAAGTTATAATATATTTAAAGAGGTAGAAATAAAATTTATTAGTTTATTTTAGATACTTTTATTCTTATTGAATTTTTAAATTTTATATCGTGCTTTACAAATTAACCGATTAGGGGTGCCTGATTGGCTCAGTGAGTTAAGTGTCCAACTCTTGATTTTGGCTCGGATCATGATGTCACAGTAGTGGAAATGAGCCCTGCATTGGGCTCCATGCTGGGTATGGAGCCTGTTTGGGATTCTCTCTCTCCCTTTCTCGCTGCCCCTCTCCCACTTGCTCTTGCATGCACATGCGCTGTCTCTCTTTCTCTCAAAAAAATGAAAAGATTATGTAACTAAGTAGTATGTAAATAACACGTACATTTAAAATAAGCATCTCTATGTCTACTGATGACTGATGATATTGAATACCATTTCATATGCCTATTGTTAATTCAGATAGCCTCCTTTGCTAAGTGCCTCTGGAAGCCTTTGGTCCATTTAAAAAACTAGGCTGTTGATGTTTTATTGGTTGACAGGAGTTTATATATATTAGGATATGTGGATGGGTATGAGTCCTTTCTCTCACAAACGATTGGAAAATATATTCCTCCATTTGTTGCCTTGCATTCTCAGTTTCTTAATAGTGTCTTCGAGGAACAGAAATTTCATTTTAACGAAGTACAATTTATTGGCCAAATTCTTTACGATTAATGTTTTTTTTATGTTTTTCTAGCCTATTTATAAAACTTTTACCTAGCCCAGTGTTAGGGAAAAATTCCATCTATCTTCTACACACATAATTGTCTTACTCCAAATTAATTTTATAACCCATATAAATTTATTTTTTTGGTATGGTGTTAGATGAAGTCAGTTTTTTTTTTTTTGTATGAAGAAACAACTGTTGTGGTTAGCTTATTAAAAAATCATCCTTTCCTTCTTGTGCTGTAGTAATATCTTTATTATAATTCTGGTGATCTGATATGCATGGGTCTGTTTCTGGACTCTATTTCTTGTATTGGTCTATTTGCCTCACTTTAAACCAATATCTCGCTGTTTAATTTGCCTTAAAATAAGTCTTGATATTTGGTGGTGTATATCATTCAGCTTTGTTCTTCATCAAATATGTCTTTGATGCTTTCTCAGCTTTCCATTGCCATATATATTTTAGCATCAGCTGGTGAATTAAAAAGTTGCTGGGATTTTATTTGGAATTGATTAAGTCTGTAGATCAATTTGGGGGTTTTCATCTTAATAATATCAAGACTTCTAATTGATGAACATAGTGTGCTTCCCAATGGATTTATGTCTTTAACTGATAAAGTCTTTTTTTAAAAAAAGCCTTTTAATGGTTACTCTAGAATTTACAACTTGCATTAAGGGTCTACCTTAAATTATAACAGTTACCAATGCCGGACATGGCAAAAACCTTAAAACAGTATAAAAGTTCTTCCCTGCTTTTCTCTTTTGTACTATTACTGTCATAAAATGTATTTTTACATATATCCTAAACCCAAGAAACAGTATTATCAAACTAAATGTATTTATTGAATTCCTAATTCTAGCCAGGGTCGTAAGATCTGATATATGTGTAAATATTCAATTCCATCACTTGCAAGTTCTACTTTTTACAAAAGACTTGATTACAAACACAATTCAGCCAAGTTTTTGCCACTTTATAACAACAATTGCCTTTTCTCCTTTGTCCAAGAACTTGTTCCTCACTCCATCTGAGACCTCATCAAAATGGCTTTTACTATGCTTATCCCTACCCTGTTTATACATGATTATGTATTCTCTGAGAAGCTGGAAGCTTTCTCCATAGCTTTCCTCTTTCCCTTCAGAGTTCTCACCACAATCATTGTGTAACGTCCTGTCACAACAGTCTGTACCCATTATTGAATTCCAAAGTCACTTCCACACTTTTAGTTTCTTATGGCAGCAGCCAACTCGTCAGTACCAATTTCCTAGTCAGCTTGGCCTGCTGTAACAAGTTACCATAGATTGGGTGACATAAACAGCAAGCATTTATTTCTCACACTTCTGGAGGCCATAGATTTAAGATCAGAGTACCAGCACACTTGGGTTCTTGGTAAGCGCCTCTTTCTAGTTGACAGACGACTATATTCTTGCTGTATCCTCGCATAATGGGAAAAGATCTAGTGAACTTTTCTTACCAAATATCTAATACCATTCATGAAATCTCTATCCTCATGACCTAATTACCTCCTGAAGGTCCCACTTCCAAATACCATCACGTTGGGATTAAGGTTTCAGCAACCTTAATCTATTTTGTATATCAAAATTGTCTTTTGATATACAATTAAAAATTTTTTTCATGGAGTTCAATTTGTTGAAATTTTTATTTTTCCTGTAACCTGTATCTGTTTCCTATATCTTTTGTGTCATATCCTAGAAATCATTGCCAAATCCGATGTCATAAAGGTTTTGTTCCATGTTTTCTTCTAAGAGTTTTATAGTTTTAGGTCTTACATTTAGGTCTTTAATCCCTTTGAGTTAATTTTTATATTTGGTGTGAGGTTAGTGTTCAAGTTCGTTTTTGTACATGTCTGTATCTAGTTTTACCAGTATCATTTCTGGACACAACTGTACTTTCCCCATTGAATGATCTTGACCCTTGCCAAAAAGAATTTTGGTGTTAGGTTTTGAAATAAAATAATATGGTTTATAAGGGCAACATTGTATACCTGGTGGCAATTAGAGCTGTTCATAAATTCTGGTTGTCTTTCTTATGAGAACCTAGTAAGTTTGCATATTCTACTATATGTCTGTGTTTTGTCAGGGAATCAGAATCTTCCTAAGAATTCTTTTTCTTTTAAATATACTCTTCTTTTTAAAAAATTTTATTTAATTTTTAACATTTTTTAAGCAATTATTTTTGGATTAAGTATCATTGACATAGAGTATTATATTTTTTTCAGGTGTACAACATAGTGATTTGATATTTATTTATGTTAGAAAATAATCACCATGATAAGTCGAGTTACCATCTATCATACAAAGTTTTTATAATAGTATTGCCTATATTTCCTATGTGGTACATTACAAATCTGTGTCTTATTTCTTTTAATGCACTCCCCTTTCCTCTAGCACTCATCACTTTGTTCTTTGTATCTATGAGTCTGTTTCAGTTTTGTTTTGTTTGTTTTGCTTTTTAGACTCCACATATAAATAAAATTGTATGGGAATTGTGTTTTTCTATTTGACTTAGTTTGCTTAGTATAATACCCTCTCTGTCTATCCATATTATTGTCACAAATGGCAACATTTCATTCTTTTTTATTGCTGAGCAATATATATCTATATCATCTATATCTATATCTATATCTATATCTATATCTATATCTGTATCTATCTATATAAAACAAATGCACACTTACATTGCTTCCATATCTTGGCTGTGATAATGCTATGACAAACAGGGGTGAATATATCTTTTTGAGTTGTTTTCTTTCCTTTTTTTTTTTTTTTTTTTTTGGATAAACACTCAGAAGTGGTATTGCTGAATCATATGGTCATTCTATTTTTAATGTTTTGAGGAAACTCCATACTATTTTCCAAAGCAGTTGTATACTTATTTACAATCCCACCAACCGTGCACGAGAGAGGTAAACTCAGTGTCCGTGCATGCTGCCATCTGGAGCCCTTTCTACCTTCTAACTATTTTGAATATAAATTAATATAGAAATTAAAGTTTATTTTGAATGGAGGAAATAAGGAAGCAAAACACAGGGAAGTTTTTGTGAAAAGGCAGAGAAGCTGCCACATAAGGTTAGAGAAGCAGAGCTGAACCCCTGACACGACATGTTGAAGAAGGTATTTGTCAAAAGCTAGCTGAAAATTGTAGCCTTTTTAAAAGAAAAGGAAATTTTCTAGGAAATCTCCCACCACTTACGTCAGTTGGCAGAAGTCGAGTGGTTGTTCTTAATTCTCACCGAAAAGCAGGTATGAATCTCATATATGCTCACTTGTGTGCTTCCGCTTCCAGGGAATAATGTCCTCTGCTTCTCCCTTTCTTTCTAAAGGAGGATTCCAGGAAATATAGTTCTAAACTTCTCTACTGTTAAGTAGAGGGGGTTCTAAAAGAACTTGGTTGTCATACTGAATTGCTAACAGATAATTGAAACACACCCCACCAATCTGAAGTTAGATGTAGGTGTATGATATCTTTTTGGCCAATGAAATATGAAAAGTATTTGTATCATTTATGGGCAACGAATTATGCTAAGAGTCTAACAGTAGGAGAGGCTTCCCTCACACTCACTTTCCCCTCCATGAGATGATAGAAGATAGGCCACCATCAGTCTGGTCTCTGAAAAGAGCTGCCCTGAAAACCCACATTGGACATGTTGTAAGAGCAATAAATTACATTTTGTTACATCAAAGCCACTGACATTTTGTTAGGAAACCTGACTATCCTGACATAACAACAACAAAAACACACCACATACACTCTTTCTTACACACAGATGCACAGCCACAAACACACACACACACACACACACACACACACACACACACTCACTCACACTCACATAATCTCTGTGACTTAAAGCAAGAAGGAATTATTTATTGTTATTTCACATTACGTTAATCTAAGGTTTAGGGGGAGTCTGTTTTGTGTCATTCCCGCTCCCAGGTTGATGGAATAGCCATCATATTTAATGTTGCTAATCACAGTGACAGAAAAATAAGTGTTTCTTGTTTTTTGTTTTTTGTTTTTTTCAGAAGTAACACAGAACACGTTGACTACATTCTACAGGACAAAGCAAATCATAGAAATGCACTTATCTTCCAGAATGCAGAGAGAGTAATCCTAGCATAAGCCTGGAAGAAAAGTGAACTATAGTATTTATTAATATTCACAATTATTGTCATAGTGCTATGAAACTTGAAGAGATAATACATTACAATTAGAGATTTTGAAAGTATTTTCAGGAGCTAGAAAGATAGGTTGGTTATAGGGTATAAAATTCAAGAGGGATACAAATAAAGTTTCATATTCAGTTCCCTCAAAATAAACTCTTCAAGTTTTCAACAAACTGTAGAGGTAATCAACTAACAAACCAAACACACAAAGCAGTTTTAGTTAAAGATAAATGAATGAAAACCCAAAATACTGGTGCTACCTTTTTAAAAAAAGTTTTAATTCCTAGTAGTACAAGAAAAGTTATTCCTTATTCTTATACATTTCTGAGATAGCCCTGCCATTTCCAAGTACCACACTGTAAGGAATATATAACAATATCTCAGACTGATACTGAACAAAAGTATTCTAACATACTTTGGGAGGAGTGAGGGAATGAATTGTTGAAAAAGCTGGAAATGATTCTTCTCTAGGATAAGTATTTCATAATTTAATAATAGCTATTTGGAGGTACTTTGAAGAGAATTAAATTTGCTCTTTATTCAGTATAAAGAAAAAGAAGGAATAGAAATAATGAGAGTGATTTTAGTGTAGTATAAGAAAGAATTTTAAGATACCTTTCAAACCAAACAACAAACAACAAGAATAGCAATAACAATAAAAGAGAAAACAGGTGCTGGTAGAAAAACCCCATCTGTAAGTAATTAAAAAAAAAGTATTTAGTATCAAGCACTGTCACACTGATGTTATTAAAATATTCCTGTCATATGAGAGGCTTGTTATATCTGAGATTGTTAGGTATCGTGTTACATCAGGTATTCAAGAAGCAAATCAGAGGTCAAGCAGAAATAAATACCAAGAGAAAATGGAGATATATTTGAATTTCAGAAATTTCAATTTCTTGATTGTCATGCACGGTAGTTTCATATGCATTATTATGTCATCTGGGCAAAGAAGTGTGATTCTCATATTTTAAAATCTTAAGAATCAAGCTAAAACAAAAATCAAGTATATTTTAGGCAGGAAAAAGTGCTGGCAATGTTTAATGTTCATTTTGGTATGAGCATACATATAAAAATTAGAGGCCAACATTTTGAAACTTATAAATATGTTTTAAAATTGATACAGCAAAATATCTGTCCTCAAGTATATTTTAATATATTTATCATTTCTTAAACTATGAAATATCTATGAAGCAGTCATGCAGTTTGCATAGAATATGCTTTAAACAATGAAACATAATCAAAGTATTAGACACACTAGTGCCTTATCAAAAATGATATTCAGCTTTATAAAAGTAAGAACACGAATTTTAGTAGATTCACACTTTCACTTATGTGTTCTCATAATTGCATAATATAGTTAACTTTACACTCATTTTCCTTACAAGGGTGAGTGACAGTTTCTGGAGACACATCATAGAGGAGTTCCTTAAAAAGGATTTGCACCTTTGTGATATAAAAGATCTTTACACTATAGGTCAAGGTTAAGAATAATATATTCCTTTTTGGAATCATAAAATGATTGTGCAATCAGTTTAAACAGCCTCATACTCGTGCAGGTAAATAAACTGTGTCTATCTAGTTTATACAGTATTAACAAAAAGGTCATTTCTGTTCAGTGTTATTACAGGCATAGTAATGCAAAACAGTTGAGGTTCATGTAATGGTTTTGAAGAGTATACTGATGGTAAGAGGGCTGTGGTTAGTATTTGGGCTACTATAACAAAATACCAGACAAGATAACTTAAAAACGGAGATACGCTGCTTACAGTTCTGAAGGCTGGAAGGTCCAAGATCGGGCACCAACATGGTGACCTTCAGGTGAGGATCCTTTTTTTGGTGTGGTGCCAGCATCTTTTCCTGTGTCCTTACATGGTGGAAGAGATGAGAGATCTCTCTGGTGCATCTTTGATAAGAGTATAACCCCATTCATGAGGGCCTACTGTCGTGGTTGAAGCACCTCCCAAATTTCCCACCTCCTAAACCTCCTAAAACCGTTAGGATTTCAACATAAGAAATGGAGGGACACATTCAGACCACAGAATGCATTTTTTTTTAATTTTTTTTTAACGTTTATTTATTTTTGAGACAGAGAGAGACAGAGCATAAATGGGGGAGGGGCAGAGAGAGAGGGAGACACAGAATCGGTAGCAGGCTCCAGGCTCTGAGCCATCAGCCCAGAGCCCGACGCGGGGCTCGAACTCACGGACCGTGAGATCGTGACCTGAGCTGAAGTCGGACGCTTAACCGACTGAGCCACCCAGGTGCCCCAGAATGCATTTTTTTTAAGTTAAAAGCCTAAAATTCTAACACATTTTTGTTCCTGAATACATTTTTGTTTTCCACTACAATGTTAATGAAAACTTAAATTTTTTACTAATTAGGAAATAGACCATATAAAACCATATAACAGGTCACTGATTTGATATTATATCTAGTATCAATGTAAATTCCAAGTGCGAAATATGAAAGTGGAAAATATTTGGATATGTATTAATGATATTAACCTAAAGAAAACTTTGAAAGAAATGTCTTCAAGGAAATGAATTATTATTTTAAAATAAATGAAATTCAAGAAGCTAATAACATATGCACGGCATTACAACAATACAATGAATGCTTAAATTTTTCCAACTTTGAGAAATCACAGATGACATGACGGTGAAATTTAAATTGGGCATGAGCTAACTGGGATAATTATATTCCATAACCTGGAAACTGAATACCTTTAATAAATCAGCTGTAGGCCCTCTGTGCCATGCTTGCAGTATGTTGTCCACTTTTGAATGTGTAGAATCATTTATAAAAAAAAGGAAAAAAGAGTTGCATATTATAGCCAATGAAGAATTGAAAGTGTTTGGATGCTTGTAATCACAGGAAAATTCTTCAGATCACAATAATTTTTCCTAATTTTCTACCTTTGTAACTGCTGCTCCATTGCTAATTTAGACTGAAATCATTAGATGCTTTTACAAAATCAGCATACAATCTATATTTTAAAGTGAAAACCTTTTATTTCCCCATTATAATAGAGAACTAGAAAGCTCTAATTTGAATAATTAATCATAAACTCAGTACTGTTATAATTATTGCTAGAGTGAAAATGTGGCATTTGGTTTCACCCCAAAAGGATTCTACAATGTTGTTTGGAAATTGGGACTTATGCAAAAAACCAACTGACATTTTATCAAAGAATGTTAAAGTTCCAAGATTCCTTAAACACCATATAACTTGGCTTTCTTATTTTGCACAATGAATAAGAGCCAAAAAAAAAAAAAATGTTTAGGAATTTTCTCAAAGTCATTCAGAAATTAATGACCAAAACAAGAATAAGACTCAGGTGGAAAGCAGAATGTGGTAGGCAGTGATATCGACTTCATAAGGAGAACATTTCTAAAATGACCACTTCACTTCATGCGTATGACTCACCCTTAAACACACTGAGCCTCAGCTATGTCCTATACATTCTTCTGTTGCTATCTGAATTGTGGCCCCTCCAAAATTCATGTGTTAACATCCTAACCTCAAGGACATCAGAATGTGTCTGTACTTGGAGATAGGGCTTTTCAAGAGGTAATTAAGGTAAAATGAGGATCTTAAAAAAAGGCTTTTATTAGCTTATATGAGTTGGGCCATAACCCAATATGACTTGTGTCCTTATAAGAAGAGGTTAAGAGGCAGACACAGAAGACCAAGTGAAGACACAGGAAGAAGACAGCCATCTACAAAATAAGGAGAGAGGCCCTTAGAAGAAACCAACCCTGCCAGCACCTTGATCTTAGACTTCTAGTCTCCAGAACTGTAAGGAAATAAACTTCTGTTGTTTAAGCCACCTAGTCTGTGGTACTTTGTTATGGCGGGCCTTGCAAACTAATAAACCATTAGAAGCATAGAGCTGATGTGATGATGAAATAGGATTATATGTAAACAATTAGCATATAAAATGTGATTATCTGTTTTAGCTATTTTTCCCTCTCTAATCCTCCCTTCTTCTTCTTCTACCCCATCTTTCCCCTCCTGCCTTCCTCCTTCTCCACTCTTCTTCTTCTTCTCCTCTTCCTTCTAAAAAAAACCAAAAAACAAAAAAACAAAAAACAGGGCCTCCTGGGTGGCTCAGTCAGTTAAGCATCCGACTTCGGCTCAGGTCATGATCTCACAGTCCGTGAGTTCAAGCCCCATGTCAGACTGTGACATGTTTTGGCTCAGAGCCAAAAACTCAATAGGCAGAAGATTTATAGGTGAAGATGTTCAATTGTGCCAAACCTTCAGAGAAGGAAAATAAAAAAAGAACCAAATAGAGAATTATATTTATCATTTCAAGACCAAGTAGTGACCTTTCCAAAAGGAGGTGAAATTACATTTCTGAGTTGATCAGGAAATTACAGAAGTGAATTCTGTGGTGAATTCCTAAACATGAATTCAAATGGGCACTGGAGAGTTAAATAAAGGTCAACAGAGCTATTTCCTGTTATCTTCTACAAACTACCTACTAGGAAATATTTTATCACGTATCAAAACATCATATCTGAAAACATTGCTAAGCATCCCAAAAGCTTATGAGCTGAAAACAAGTAGTAGAAAATCATCTAATATTAATGCCTGAAGTTTCAAAAAAAGTTCAAGACATGATTTTTCCTTCGTCCAATCAATCTTCTCATTGACTAATTATTATTGACTAGACATAATTACTTTTTAAAAATCCTTTATTTCTTTTATGCTTATCCAAGGGCCCTCCAGGGAGTCTTGTGTATTAACTAGGCAAACAACTTGAGACATTGCCTCAAGATAGATTTATTTAAAGTAAACAGATACCATTAATCTGACCAGACAGATATTTCTGCTTAAGTGTGCAATTGCGTACCGCTGAGCCGTCGTGCTGGGATGCAGAATAGAGCTCTGACATTTGAATTTAGTAAAGTGTATCGTCTTAGGTCTCTAAGAGATGAGAAGGTAAATTTGGCATATAGAATACTGTCTTCACTGCCCATCAGCACCTTCAACAACACAGTGCTATGTTCAGGTGACTATGAAATATGCCCATGAAAGATGTCCTGTATATAATAACATGACTTTTTCTTGCACAAAGAAAAAGGAAAGTATAGTAAGCTATAACAGTTTTCAAAATACTCATATTGCCTTTATTTTTTTTAAAAAAGAAGCATAAAGAATAATTATTTAGTATATATTGTACAAATAGACTGGGTTAAGTTGGCTGTGCTTTTCTCTGAAAAGGAAAGATCAAAGACAAACCAAAGCCAAAAAAAAAAAATTAAATAAGATCAAACGCATCACGATATGATGCTAATTTAAAATTAGCTAATTTAAAATTCGATCAATCTCTGTTCACTGATTATTATATGATCAGTTGTGATCTTCAGGAAGGATAAGACATTTGAGAGCCCTGCAGTGTGAACCAGTGGGCATCAGTTGGTCTTTCTAAGAGTTATCTGGATCTAGGTCTCTAGGACAGAGATGATCCGTTACAGCTTCAGGCAATGTGTTTTTAAATCTAGGGCTACAACACTAGAGAGATTAACCTCTTTTGGCTCTTGTTAGTGTAGTTGGAAAGAGGAGTTTAGAGACATCCAAGAAAGATGACTTATCTAAGGAGGAATTTGGGTGTCTATTTCTCAAATCATATGTGGATTTTGAACATAAAGGGAGAATGTAGCACTCCTCCAATACATTGGTATGCTTGTCATATATTGCCACTAATGTATATGTTAAATTGCTTTCCTTTTAAGTTGTAGTAATTCTGATATAATTATAAAAGAGAATCAGGAGCAAGAAAAGTAATACAATAGGTTATCTGACAACTCACTGGATGAAATGTCTAACAGAACACTTTTTATTATGATTTTGTCGACTTACACAAAATAATCACATGTTCATAATAAGATAGGAATAATTGATCAATGAAAGTATCATTTCCTGAGCTTTATCATGTGCAAGACATTGTATCTAATACTGTTAAAGCTGATAATTTTTTGCCAATATTCTATAGATAGGAAAACTGAGCTTTAGTAGGGCAAATAATTTCCCCAAGGACATATGTGTTATTGACCTGGATTGAAACCTGGGTTTGTTAGGTTACAGAGCTAATGTTCTTAACCAGGATTGTTTGGGTCTAAATCTCCAAAAAATATACAAAAATAAAATTAGCAGGGCACCTGGGTGGCTCAGTTGGTTCAGTGTCCATCACTTGGTTTCGGCTCAGGTCATGATCTCATGGGTTGTGGGTTCCACTGTCAGTGCAAAGCCCACTTAGGATTCTTTCTCTCTCTCTGCCCCTTTCTCTCTTTTTCAAAATAAGTAAAAAGACTTTAAAAAATTTAAAAAAATGTAAAGTAAAATTAGCCAACATTTCATGGGCAAAATGGAAGTTTATTCATACTCAGGTAAAGGCAGTTTACCTGAGTGCCCTCAAACTTCTCTTTTCAGTTGTACTAAGGCCAAAAAAGATTAATCTCTCTAAATAATGGTGCACAGGTACGATGATTCTTCTTAACACACATCCACATATATATGTGTTTATATAGATAGATGAAGGGGAGGGAGATGATTAGGGTTCTCCAGGGAAGCAGAATCAGAACCAATAGGCAATTTTTTATATACAAAATAAGGAATTGTCTCATGCAATAATGGAGGCTGACAAGCCCCAAATCTACAGACCGTAAGCTAGAGAACCAAAAGCGTTGGTGGTGTAGTTCCAGCCCAAAGGCCAGCAAGCTTGAGATCCAGGAAGACTTAATATTTCAGTTTGAGTCTAAATGCAGGAAGAAAACCTATGGCCCTCCTGGAAGACAGGTATGCATAAAAAAATTCCCTACATTCACTGGGGGATCAGACTTCTATTCAGGCCTTCAAATGATTGTGTAAGGCCCACACACATTAGGAAGGGCAGTCTACTCTACTCAGTCATTTACTCACAAGTCAATTTACTTATTTCAACATTGAACTCATTCAAAAACACCCTTATAGAAACACCCAGGATAAGATTTAACTGCATATCTGAGCACCTTGAGGCCCAGTCAAGTTAACGCATAGAATTGACTCTGGCAGACAGCTAACTATATAGATAGATACAGGTAGGAAGAAGGGAAGAAAGGAAGGGAAGAGGGGAGGAAGGGAGGAAGGGAGAGAAGGGAGCTTTACAAACCTAAAGTTGGCGTCAACATACAGAGAAAACACAGATGTGGCAAACAGAAACTATAGTACTACTAACAGTGCTCGTTCCCTAGAGAAATTATCAAAAGTTTAAACCATGCATAAATGAGAGGTTAGTATAATAAATAACATCTCTGATGTAGCTTCATTTGTAAGTCTCTCATTTTCAGTCTGATTTTAATATTTTTATTTTATTTAATGGAGGATTATCTGGCATTGCAAATATTTTTCATTAAAGAATTTTTGTGTCGTTAAGTAGACATCATTAGGACCAATTCTATTGGAAAGATAAAAGGTCTCATGCGTTGAAATTTCATTCCCTTGACATTAGATCCATTGATTTTTCTTAAAAGATGTTTATACACATCAATTTTACAGCTTTTTAGAGGAGAGAATATAATTAAGTATTGACATTCTGAAATGCATGTATTAAAATAGAAGATTTAGAATTAAAAAAATTTAATGGTCAAAAATAAAAGGATTTGGGATATTTCTTGCTGTTCATGATGATGTTCATTTGCTCCTACGTTCTGCTTCAAAGCAGATCATGATTAATTCATTGCAAAAATCCATAGAGGATTTCTTGCTATTATAATTAAACATTTTTGTCTTTATCAGATTCTTAGAAAAAAAAAGATGATTGATTTTGAACCTAGGGAATTGCCTTATGTGTCAAACATCAAGACACATTTCTTTATTGAGAAAGACACTATCCAATATATATTGGGATAAAAGATCATGGATATCCTATTACATTTTTATGATTTTTTCTCCTCCTGGTCTTTCTCCATGAATTTTAGTCTTATATTTTTATATATGCAAAACTTAATTATTTGATATAAGATAGAGGAACCAATTTACCTGCCAGTGAAAAAGCTTTAATTACTTCCATCTTTGTCTTGTTTCTCCACCTGACAGCATACAGAATTTGATGTAAGCATTTATCATTTAATCCCATGGAATCAAAAATTAATTAATATTTCCCTGTCCCCCATCTCTACATGTATTTCCCCAGGAATTTCAACTGTGAAATGGGCTCTTCTGATATCAATCCCAGGAGAAATAGGAAGGAATTGTGCACTATTAAGAGAAATTTATTTCTTGATAACATAATTTATCTTATCATTTGAGAAGCTAGGAAAATGTGCATAACCACTGTATACTATAGTGGTACAGTCAGAGGTAAATTGCCTAGGTTTTAATTTAGTTTCTGTCACTTGTCAATTTCTAGTTGTGTGATCTTTCTGTGTCTTCATTTTGTCATCCTTAAATATGGATAAAAATAGGGGCACCTGAGTAGCTCAGTCAGTTGAGCATCCAACTCTTGATTTGGACTAAGGTCACAGTCCTAGGGTCATGGGATCGAGCCCCACACTGAGCTCTGTGCTAAGCATGGAACCTTATTGGGATTCTCTCTCTGTGTCCCTCAGCCCCTCTCCTCTGCTAAATGAAATGAAATGAAATGAAATGATATGAAATGAAAAGTATTAACTGTGGTGTTAATTTTAGTATTACAGTATTAATGAAAGGCTGAAATGAGTTCATAAAAATAGGCACCTGGTAGACTACCTGACCTATAGAAAGTACTCTTCCCATTTTTGTTATTATATTATTAATTATTTGAACAATGCTCTTTTATAAAATGTTTATCTGCATAGGAACAATGCATCTCTGTTAAGAAGAGACTTTGTTAAGGTATTTGCGCTTGAAACACTCCAGAAAGACATTTTCATGCATTATCACATTTAAAAAATTAAGAAGAACTGGCAACCCTAAGCAATAAAATTCTTGGATCACGGTGTTTGATTTAACCCATTATTTAACTCTAAGGACATAGATAAAAGTGAAAGTACATTTCCTCTGGCTACATCTTTTGTTATACCAAGATAAATAATAATTTTATTGAATTTTGGGGGACACAAGAACTCATTACAGCTGGGCTGCATTTAGTGCAAAGTGCATTCTTATACTCTGTGCTTTTTTTATTCATTAGGTTTTATATTTATGTTTAAATATATGTGCATGACAGGGGCACCTGGGTGGCTCAGTTCGTTGAGCGACCGACTTTGGCTCAGGTCATGACTTCGGCTCAGGTCATAATCTCCCAGTTCATGAGTTCTATCCCCGCGTCAGGCTCTGTGCTGGCAGCTCAGAGCCTAGAGCCCGCTTCGGATTCTGTGTCTCCCTCTCTCTGCCTCTTCCCCGCTCATACTTTGTCTCTCTCTGTCTCTCAAAAATTAATAAACGTTGAATAAAAAAAATTAATATATGTGTATGACACACAACAAATGAAAAGACTTTGGGTGGATAATTAATACAAAATTAGAAAATTTTTAGTTTGATCATGTCAGCAATTTTTTATGTACTTCTAAAATGTTAAGACATTTTGCAAAAGCCATATCAGCATAATATTTTCATATATAATTATTGGTAGGTGGAGAAATAGGCTTTTTTTTGTATCTTGTTATATGTATTTAGTTTACATTTTAAATTATTAGTTAATACTCCTAATTCAAAGCCATCCAAATGTGGCTTTTCTCTTCTGCATAAATTTGATCAGTTGCTGATGAATCATGAAGAGTTTAGATTAAGTGAACTGAACTAGTTTTTTCTTCTTAATCATGGAAACTAAAAACAGCTTTACAAAAATAAGCTGCAAAACAAAATCTTCTAATTTTTATTTAAACTCCTGACCATTTAGGCAAAATTTTGAACTTATCCTTGGTCTACAGGCATTTTATTATAACTTGCTCATACTAAATGATGTGTAAAGTAGTTTAATTAAAATAAAGTTTAATTTTGATTTCTGAAACTCACTATCTTTACATCTCTGTTGCATTTTTTAAAATACAAATGATGACTAAGAATAATATACCATAAATAAAAAAATGTTATGTATATAGGAAAATGCTAAAAATCTACCATCAAACATTAAAAAGTAGCACTGAATTTCAGATCACATACAACAGAAATTACTTCTTAAGTTGTGTTTGAATCTGCAAATAGGATCAGATAACCTGTACTCTGACCTGGGAAAATTCATGTTTATCTGGGTGTTGAATGGAGTTTCTTATCAATAGAGTAAATAGAAATTATTTTGATGGCATCTCAAAACTAAGAAGGAAGATGAAGGGCTATACTTCATGATTTTCTTCTGTTTTTACCCTGAAATATAGCACTGCTGTATTGCACACTAAATAAATAATTGAACTCCCAATTCTACCGGGATAGCCCAAATTTAGGCACAAGAGCTTTATACTCAATAAAAGATTTGTGGGATAACAATGCTGCAACTATTCTATAACATTAAGTTTTGTTGGGTGGAGATAAACTTTGAAAATAGAGGAATGGATTTATAGATGTACTTCTGACCCACTTTCTTGTCAGCTCCCTATGTTACTTATGGAACTTTCTTAATACAAAAGAAGAGAAAATACTTCACAGTGATGTTTTAATTCAGCTAAAAATATGATCTATAAAAGCGTCACACTGTTCTTAAAATTATTATTAGAACACTTATTTTTTGCTATCTCTTCAATTGTTTGGGCTGCTTTAAAAATATGAGAGAGGTAGAACAGTCTATGCGGTGATGTGAGGAGGTTGGCAAATCCTCTTTCCAAAAACTCACTCTAACTGCTGGACAGAACTGCTAACCTCAAACATTTAAGGGCTCCAGAAATTGACCAAATAGAAATAAATGCATTCTTGAAAAGTTATTGAACTTTGAGTAAGATCAATAGGCGTCTGGGGCATACTTGACAGAGGCTATTTCCATCCATCCCGCCCAGTAGGGCTGTAGTTCTACTGGATCGGAGAAAGACACAAAAACCCTAAGCTCTAGCATCAGAGGCGACTCAATTAATTTAGAATGAAAAGCAGAAAACACCATGCTCGGGTTGTAGGTAAAAGTAGCAGTCTCAGTGGCAAGCGAATGGCGAGATGAGCATCGCTGATGGGCTGAGGTTGCGGTTCTAACCAGAGCAAGCAAGGGATCAGTGCACTAGCAAGAATTTTAACAGAGAAGTCTTGAAAAAGAAATAGCCTTATATAAGCTCTCCACACATCCCTGGTCACCTGCATGCATAAGACTAGAGGGTGTCCAAGATAAACACACCCCTGGGTGACCAGCAGACTGCTTGCATATGTAGAGAAGCAAAAGGGCACAGAGAAAAGCCTGACAGGTCCGAAAACTGCCAGAGGTTTGGAAGGCATGCTCTGGATAGCTTGAGCACAGCTTCTGACAAGTCCTTGCCCTGACCACTAAGCAATGCAGACTAAAGAGTGACCCTAAAATGCCAGGCTCAGAAAGAATTAAAAGAATAAATATATAAAACAGAGCAGAGACATTCATAGCCACACACTGCTGTGGAGACAGATTTTACAGATTTATTGTAGGAAAATTACTACATAATAAACAAACAATAGCAATAGCAAATCTCAAGGGGGAAGTTAGAATCCAAAGTTGCTAAAATATAATATCTAAGTATACTTTTAAGTGTCCACATTTCAACCAAAAGAATCAGAAGATACACAAAGAAACAGGAAAGTGTAACATATACTCAGGAAAAGGCAATAAAAACTGTTTTTTAATGGTTCCACACAGGAATTAGCAGATATGACTATATATATATATATATATATATATATATATATATATATATATATATCTCAAAAAAGAAAGAATTTTAATAGACAAATAGAAACATAAAATCATAGATATTTTGGAGTTAAAAGGTACAATTTAGGAAACACATGTTGCCAGGCAAAAATTTTCTCATCTCAGGACTTTCTATAATGGCACAGGAATGAACATAATATTGCATTAGGCATATAGATAAATGGAACAAAATAGAATCTAAAAATATATGCACACATATGATCAGTTAATTTTCATCAAAAGCACTATTCAGTAAGTAATTTGCTAAGGAAGTTTCAACAAATGCTGCTGGAAAAACTAGATGAACTTACTGAGGAAAAAAAAAGGAACTTTGATCTCTAATTTCACCATCCACAACAAATTAATGTGAAATGTGTCATAGACCAGTGTAAAAACCACAACTATTATTTCTTGGAAGATTATAGGATAATATTTTGGACACTTTGGGTAAACAAAATGTTTCTTTTGTTCGTTTGTTTGTTTTTTTAAATACGAAATTTATTGTCAAACTGGTTTCCATACAACACCCAGAGCTCATCCCAACAGGAGCCCTCCTCAATGCCCATGACCTACTTTCCCCTCACCCCCACCCCCCATCAACCCTCAGTTTGTTCTCAGTTTTTAAGAGTCTCTTATGGTTTGCCTCCCTCCCTCTCTAACCTCTTTTTTTTTCCTTCCCCTACCCTATGGTCTTCTGTTAAGTTTCTCAGGATCCACATAATAGTGAAACATAAGGTATCTGTCTTCCTCTGTATGACTTATTTCACTTAGTATAACACTCTCCAGTACCATCCACGTTGCTACAAAAGGCCATATTTCATTCTTTCTCATTGTCACGTAGTATTCCATAGTGTATATAAACAACAATTTCTTTATCCATTCATCAGTTGGTGGGCATTTAGGCTCTTTCCATAATTTGGCTATTGTTGAAAGCACTGCTATAAACATTGGGGTACAAGTGCCCCTATGTATCAGCACTCCTGTATCCCTTGGGTAACTCCTAGCAGTGCTATTGCTGGGTCATAGGGTAAATCTATTTTTAATTGTTTTCAGGAACCTCCACACGGTTTTCCAGAGTGGCTGCACCAGGTTGCATTCCCACCAACAGTGCAAGAGGGTTCCCATTTCTCTATATTCTTTCCAGCATCTATAGTCTCCTGATTTGTTCATTTGAGCCACTCTGACTGGCGTGAGGTGATATCTGAGTGTGGTTTTGATTTGTATTTCCCTGATGAGGAGCGACGTTGAGCATCTTTTCGTGTGCCTGTTGGTCATCCGGATGTCTTCTTTAGAGAAGTGTCTATTCATGTTTTCTGCCCATTTCTTCACTGGATTATTTGTTTTTTGGGTGTGGAGTTTGGTGAGTTCATTATAGATTTTGGATACTAGCCCTTTGTCCGATAAGTCATTTGCAAATATCTTTTCCCATTCCGTTGGTTGCCTTTTAGTTTTGTTGGTTGTTTCCTTTGCTGTGCAGAAGCTTTTTATCTTCATGAGGTCCCAATAGTTCATTTTTGCTTTTAATTCCCTTGCCTTTGGGGATGTGTCAAGTAAGAAATTGCTGCGGCTGAGGTCAGGGAGGGTTTTTTCCTGCTTTCTCCTCAAGGGTTTTGATGGTTTCCTGTCTCACATTCAGGTCCTTTATCCATTTTGAGTTTGTTTTTGTGAATGGTGTGAGAAAGTGGTCTAGTTTCAAGCTTCTGCATGTTGCTGTCCAGTTCTCCCAGCACCATTTGTTAAAGAGACTGTCTTTTTTCCATTGGATGTTCTTTCCTGCTTTGTCAAAGATTAGTTGGCCATACATTTGTGGGTCTAGTTCTGGGGTTTCTATTCTATTCCATTGGTCTATGTGTCTGTTTTTGTGCCAATACCATGCTGTCTTGATGATGACAGCTTTGTAGTAGAGGCTAAAGTCTGGGATTGTGATGCCTCCTGCTTTGGTCTTCTTCAAAATTACTTTGGCTATTTGGGGCCTTTTGTGGTTCCATATGAATTTTAGGATTGCTTGTTCTAGTTTTGAGAAGAATGCTGGTGCAATTTTGATTAGGATTGCATTGAATGTGTAGATAGCTTTGGGTAGTATTGACATTTTGACGATTGCATTGAATGTGTAGATAGCTTTGGGTAGTATTGACATTTTGACAATATTTATTCTTCCAATCCATGAGCAGGGAATGTCTTTCCATTTCTTTGTATCTTCTTCAATTACCTTCATAAGCTTTCTATAGTTTTCAGCATATAGATCTTTTACATCTTTGGTTAGATTTATTCCTAGGTATTTTATGCTTCTTGGTGTAATTGTGAATGGGATCAGTTTCTTTATTTGTCTTTCTCTTGCTTCATTGTTAGTGTATAAGAATGCAACTGACTTCTGTACATTGATTTTGTATCCTGCAACTTTGCTGAATTCATGTATCAGTTCTAGCAGACTTTTGGTAGAGTCTATCGGGTTTTCCATGAATAATATCATGTCATCTGAAAAAAGCGAAAACTTGACTTCATCTTTGCCAATTTTGATGCCTTTGATTTCCTTTTGTTGTCTGATTGCTGATTCCAGCACTTTCAACACTATGTTAAACAACAGCGGTGAGAGTGGGCATCCCTGTCGTGTTCCTGATCTCAGGGAAAAAGCTCTCAGTTTTTCCCCATTGAGTATGATATTAGCTGTGGGATTTTCATAAATGGTTTTTATCATGTTTGAGTATGTTCTTTCTATCCCAACTTTCTCGAGTGTTTTTATTAAGAACGGATGCTGAATTTTGTCAAATGCTTTTTCTACATCGATTGACAGGATCATATGGTTCTTATCTTTTCTTTTATTAATGTGATGTATCACATTGATTGATTTGTGAACGTTGAACCAGCCCTGAAGCCCAGGAATGAATCCCACTTGATCATGGTGAATAATTCTTTTTATATGCTGTTGAATTCAATTTGCTACTATCTTATTGAGAATTTTTGCATCCATATTCACCAGGGAATAGTAGTTCTCTTTTTTTGTCTGTAGTTCTCTTTTTTTGCTGGGTCTCTGTCTTGTTTAGGAATCAAAGTAATGCTGGCTTCATAGAAAGAGACTGGAAGTTTTCCTCCCTTTCTATTTTTGGAACAGCTTGAAAAGGATAGGAATTATCTCTGCTTTAAATGTCTGATAGAATTCCCCAGGGAAGCCATCTGGTCCTGGACTCTTACTTGTTGGGAGTTTTTTGATAACTGATTCAATTTCTTCGCTGGTTATGGGTCTATTCAAGTTTTCTGTTTCTTCCTGTTTCAGTTTTGGAAATGTGTGGGTGCTTAGGAATTTGTCCATTTCTTCCAGGTTGTCCAGTCTGTTGGCATATAATTTTTCATAGTATTCCCTGGTAATTGCTTGTATTTCTGAGGGATTGGTTGTAATAATTCCATTTTCACTCATGATTTTATCTATTTGGGTCATTTCCCTTTTCTTTTTGAGAAGCCTGGCTAGAGGTTTATCAATTTTGTTTATTTTTTCAAAAAACCAACTCTTGGTTTCATTGATCTGCTCTACAGTTTTTTTAGATTCTATATTGTTTATTTCTGCTCTGATCTCTATTATTTCTCTTCTGCTGGGTTTGGGGTGTCTTTGCTGTTCTGCTTCTATTCCCTTTAGGTGTGCTGTTAGATTCTGTATTTGAGATTTTTCTTATTTCTTGAGACAGGCCTGAATTGCAATGCATTTTCCTCTCAGGACTGCCTTTGCTGCATCCCAAAGCATTTGGATGGTTGTATTTTCATTTTCATTTGTTTCCATGTGTTTTTAATTTCTTGTCTAATTGCCTGGTTGACCCATTCATTCTTTAGCAGGGTGTTCTTTAACCTCCATGCTTTTAGAGGTTTTCCAGACTTTTTCCTGTGGTTGATTTCAAGCTTCATAGCATTGTGCTCTGAAAGTATGCATAGTATGATCTCAATTCTTGTATATTTATGAAGGGCTGTTTTGTGACCCAGTATGTGATCTATCTTGGAAAATGTTCCATGTGCACTCGAGAAGAACGTATATTCTGTTGCTTTGGGATGTGGAGTTCTGAATATATCTGTCAGTTCCATCTGATCCAATGTATCATTCAGGGCCCTTGTTTCTTTATTGATCCTATGTCTAGATGATCTATCCATTGTTGTAAGTGGAGTATTAAAGTCCCCTGCAATTACCACATTCTTATCAATAAGGTTGCTTATATTTGTGGTTAATTTTTTTACATATTTGGGGGCTCCCATATTCGGCGCATAGACATTGTAATTGTTAGCTCTCCCTGATGGATAGACCCTGTAATTATCATATAATGCCCTTCTTCATCTCTTGTTATAGCCTTTAAATGAAATTCTAGTTTGTCTGATATAAGTGTGGCTACTCCAGCTTTCTTTTGACTTCCAGTAGCCATGATAGATAGTTCTCCATCCCCTCACTTTGAATCTGAAGGTGTCCTCAGGTCTAAAATGAGTCTCTTGTAGACAGCAAATAGACAGGTCTTGTGTTTTGTTTTTTTTTTTTAATCCATTCTGATACCCTATGTCTTTTGGTTGGAGCACTTAGTCCAGTTACATTCAGTGTTATTATTGACAGATATGGGTTTAGAGTCATTGTGATGTCTATAGGTTTCATGCTTGTAGTGATGTCTCTGGTACTTTGTGGTCCTTGCAACATTTCACTCACAGAATACCCCTTAGGATCTCTTGTACTGCTGGTTTAGTGGTAATGAATTCCTTCAGTTTTTGTTTGTTTAGGAAGACCTCTATCTCTCCTTCTCTTCTGAATAACAGACTTGCTGGATAAAGGATTCTTGGCTGCAGATTTTTTCTGTTCATCACATTGCAGGCCATTCCTTTCTGGCCTGCCAAGTTTCAGTAGATAGATATGCCACTAGTCTTATTGGTCTCCCTTTATATGTTAGAGCATGTTTATCCCTAGCTGCTTTCAGAATTTTCTCTTTATCCTTGTATTTTGCCAGTTTCACTATGATATGTCGTGCAGAAGATCAAGTTATGTCTGAAGGGAGTTCTTTGTGCCTCTTGGATTTCAATGCCTTTTTCCTTCCCCAGCTCAGGGAAGTTCTCAGCTATGATTTGTTCAAGTACACCTTCAGCCCCTTTCTCTCTCTCTTCTTCTTCTGGAATTCCTATGATATGGATATTGTTCCATTTGATTGCTTCACCTAGTTCTCTAATTCTCCCCTCATACTCCTGGATTTTTTTATCTCTCTTTTTCTCAGCTTCCTCTTTTTCCATAATTTTATCTTCTAATTCACTTATTGTGTCCTCTGCCTCTTCAATACGAGCTGTGGTCACATCCCTTTTATTTTGCACCTCATTTATAGAATTTTTTAACTCCTCATGACTATTTCTTGTCCCTTGATCTCTGTAGCAATAGATTCTCTGCTGTCCTCTATACTCTTTTAAAACCCAGCGATTAATTTTATGACTATTATTCTAAATTCTTGTTCAGTTATATTGTTTAAATCGTTTTTGATCAATTCATTAGCTGTCGGTACTTCCTGGAGTTTCTTTTGAGGAGAATTCTTCTGTTTCGTCATTTTGGATAGTTCCTGGGGTGGCGTGGAACTTCAGGGCACTTCCCCTGTGCTGTCTGGAGTAACTTGTGTTCATGGGCGGGGCTGCAGTCAGACCCGGTGTCTCCCCAGTCCACTGCTGGGGCCATAGTCAGAATGGTGTGTACCTTATCTTCCCCTCTCCCAGGGGCAGGACTCACTGTGGAGTGTTGTGGCCCCTGTCTGGGCTACTTGCACACTGCCAGGCTTCTGGTGCTGCTTCTACGGGATCTGGCATATTAGCTGGGATGGATCCGCAAAGTGCACAGGGCTGGAGGGGCAGGCTTAGCTCCCTTTGCCCATTGGTGTTCCCCTGTGGGAGGGGCTATGCAGCACCGGGAGGGAGGCAGGCAGACCTGTCGGAGGGATGGATCCACAGAAGCACAGCGTGGGTGTTTGTGCAGTGCAAGCAAGTTCGGTGCTGGGAACTGGTTCCCTTTGGGATTTTGTCTGGGGATGGGTGAGGGAGATGGTGCTTGTCAGTGCCTTTGTTCCCCGTCTAGCTGAGCTCTGTCTTCCAGGGCTCAACACCTCTCCCTCACGGTGTCCTCTCACCTTCCCGCTCTCCGAGCAGAGCCGTTGACTTATAACATTGCAGATGTCAAGTCCCGCTGGCTGTCAGAACTCACTCCGAACGGCCCCTCTGCTTTTGCAAATCAGATTCAGGGGCTCTGCCTTGCCCGGTAGGCCACCACTCCACTGCCCCGGATCCCTCCCACCAGTCCGTGTAGCATGCACCACCTCTCTGCCCTTCCTACCCTCTTCCATGGGTCTCTTGTCTATGCTTGGCTCCGGAGAGTCCGTTCTGCTTGTCTTCTGGTAGTTTTCTGTGTTATTTAGGCTGATGTGGGTGGAACCTAAGTGATCAGCAGGACGCGGTAAGCCCAGCATCCTCCTATGTTGCCACCTTCTCTCCGGAAGCTGCAAAAACGTTTCAAACAGGTCATACATACACTAGAAATACAAGAAAAATGTAAAAATAAACCTATTCGCCATAAATATACACAATGAAATATGTACACATTTGTACTGTTATTTACTTCCCCATCATAATCTTTTAATAAATATTTCTATCTGGTAAGGAGACTTCTGCTTGGAATTATCATTAAAAATGATCTTGATCATTCTTACCCTTTCCTTTACATAAAAGTTAGGATTAATCAAATTTCATGGAATTACAAGATTTTTTAAAATGTTTATGTATTTTTAGAGAGAGAGAAAAAGCGAGGGGGTGGGGGTGAGGGACAGAGAGGGGAGGACAGAGACTCTCAAGCAGGCTCTGTGCTGCTGCCAGTGCAGAGCCTGACATGGGGCTTGAACCCATGAACCATAAGATCATGACCTGAACTGGAACCAAGAGTTGGATGCTTAATTGCTTGAGCCACCCAGGCACTACTGTAAAGCATTTATGCATTAATTTGGGGAGAATTTCCATCTTTATTGTGTTGAAGAGTGTATTATTTCAATTGGTTTAGATTTCCTTATGTGTATTATATTGTTTTATTCAATGTTAAAATTTTCTTTATATAATTTATTCACATATTTAAAGGTTTATCCTATGTAACTTACAATTGTTGCTATTGTTTATGGCATATTTTAAAATTTACATTTTATGATGTGCCTCAGGGGCTCAGTGGTTAAGCGTCTGTCTCTCAATTTTGGCTTGAGTCATGATCTCATGGTTGTGAGATCAAGTTTTGCATAGGGCTCTGAGCTGAGCATGGAGCCTGCTTGGGATTCTGTCTCTCCCTCTTTCTCTGCCCCTCCCCCACTCACATGCACTCTCTCTCTCTCTCTCAAAAAAATAAACAAACACTTAAAAGAACTGGAGCACTTGGGTAGCTCAGTTGGTTAAGTGACTTCAGCTCAGGTCATGATCTCACAGTTGGTGAGTTTGAGGCCCATGTCGGGTTCTGTGCTGACAGCTCAGAACCTGGAGCCTGCTTTGGATTCTGTGTCTCCCTCTCTCTCTGCCCCTCCCTTGTCCATGCTCTGTCTCTCTCTCTCAAAAATAAACATTTAACAAAAATTGGAAAGAATAAACAGGGTGCCCGAGTGGCTCAGTCGGTTGAGTGTTCGACTTCAGCTCAGGTCATGATCTTATGGTCCATGAGTTTTAGCCCCACATTTGGCTCTGTGCTGAGAGCTCAGAGCCTGGAGCCTGCTTCAAATTCTGTGTCTTCCTCTCTCTCTCTGACCCTCCCCTGCTCATGCTCTGTCTCTGTCTCTCAAATATAAATAAACACTAAAAATTTTTTAAAAAGAAAAGAAACGAATAAAAGTAAATAAAATTTACATTTTATAATTTTCTTAGAGCTGCTGTGTATCTAGAAAACTTGCTAATAACCACATATAAATATATATACATAAACATATATATGCATAGCTAAATTTTATTTTCCTTTATTTAATTAGGATTTTATATTCACATTTTTAAGTGATATTTTTCTTTCTCATACAGTCCTTTTATGAGTTGTTATACAAACTTCATGAGATTCTTTATCTATATTCTTATTATGTATAGGTTATTTTCCTTGCAAGTTTGGTAGAAATAACTTGTAAAAGCACATGGGAATGATGCTGGAAGGCGGATTCCAGGTTTTGTTGAGGATTTTTGACTAGTGGTCTCCTTTCATTATTGATCACAGGTCTTTTCTGGGTTTCTATTTCTTGTCAAACATATTTTTAAAATTATTTTTCCAGGACATTATCTTCTTAGATAAAATAGATAATGTTGTTTTTATTTTATTATTTTTAGAGTGTGTGTGTGTGTGTGTGTGTGTGTTGAGAGTGGGGGAGGGTCAGAGGGAGAGAGAGAAAATATTTTTTCTTAATGTTTATTTATTTATTTATTTTGAGAGAGAGAAAATGTACAAGCAGGGGGAAGGCAGAGAGAGAGAGAGAGAGAGAGAGAGAGAGAGAGAGAGAGAGAGAATCCCAAGCAGGCTCTATGCTGTCAGTGCAGAGGCCAATGTAGGGCTTGATCCCATGAACTGCAAGATCGTGACCTGAGCTAAAATCAAGAGTTGGACGCTCAACTGACTGAGCCACCCAGGTGGCTCAAGAGAGAATGTTAACCACCCAGAGCCAGATGCGGGGCTCCATCTCATGACTATGAGGTCATGACCTGAGTTGAAACCAAGAGTTGGATGCTTTACTGAGACATCCAGGCGCCCCAATAATATTCATATTCAATATTCACTTGTGACTTACTTTTAATGATACTCAAGATTTGCTTTGATCAGGTATAGTAAGACATGGAGTTGTGGAAATGCTTCTTATGAATAACATTTTCATTATACTTACAGTCCCCTAGAAGCAGAAGACATGGTACAATTACGCAGGGTCACGTGAGGAAGCACAGAGGTGTGATGAACAGGCAGAGAAAGAGAAAAGAACTGCTGGCCGGTGCTTTTATTGTGGATTTCATGGGAAAGAATGGGGGAGGCATTAAGTATAGTTAAGTAGATGCAGGATCAGACAATTTTAATAATTTTGTTGAGTTCTGTGTTATAGGAGCGATCCCTAAATATCAAGCAGCTGACCATGGAGTTATTAGGGCAGGGGAATAGTGGTCCCTGAGTGTGAGAGCCCCCTAGACGGAGTGGTCGAGGGTAAGGCTCTGGATTGATTGGCTTACATATTAAAGGCATGCTCCTAAACAACCCGTTTACCAAGGCCCCAAGCACACCAGGAAGATGTTAGAGCATCAAGAATAGAAAAAAATAAAAGAAAAGAAAAGAAAAGAAAAGAAAAGAAAAGAAAAGAAAGAAAAAAGAAAAGAAAAGAAAAGAAAAGAAAAGAAAAGAAAAGAAAAAAAGAGAAAAGAAAAGAAAAGAAAAGAAAAGAAAAGAGAAGAAAATATAGTTAGTACAGGTAAAATATTTTTTTCTTGTGGTTGTTATTTTTAATTTATTTTCATGTTTATCTCTCTGCTTTCTCTCACAACACTATAATTTCCCTGAAGGCGAGAATTACAACTGGTTTTTATATCTATCACCTCACAATGCTTAATGAACAGTAACACCAAACTAACATTTGTTGAGTGAGAGAACAAATAGAGTTTTCTTTTAGACTCTATTGTATTGTGTATTGTTCTGCTTTTGGTCTGCTGCTTAATTTAATTAACTTTATTTTTCCAATAAAAATTGTAGTATTCTTTTCAATTTTCTGGAAAATAGAAAAAAGCTGGATTTAAGAACGTAACTTACACTTTTCGACTAGAAGAGACTGATTTCCATCTCGTGGAACTGACATTGGATAGATTTGCAGAGCCAACTCTACCTTTAAAACCTACATTTGATGACAGAGCTGGAAAAAGCATATTAAACCTACCTCCAAAATGTCTCTTTCCTTTGGAGGAACTAGTATGGAAAGGAAAAAAGAAAAACGCTGTGGGGAAAGAGGACACAATATATTCTTTGGTTTACACATATCCTGAAGGACAGATCTCAAGCTCTTTGGCCTGTTAGATAACTACCTCAGAAACACAACGTATATGGTGTTAAAGGGATGTGCAACGCAGCCTTAAATGGAAATTAAATGCTTAACTGTGATTTTTATGAAACCCACATTTTTTTAGGAGAAAAAAGACAACGTAAGAAGAAATTATAGAAACATCAATATTGTGAAATATCCTGGCTTGTAATACACTACAGAAGCGTAGAGATTTTTGTTTAAAACTAAAGCAAACCATCTAGTTGGCAATAAATTATTCTTACAAAGTCATGGCAAGAGCAAATATCTGTACAGGGGCCAATATATCTAACATCGTACAATGCTGAGTAGCAGCTGGTAAACTAGAGAATCGTGATGGCAAATGAGTGTGATTTTTTTTTCCTAACCTACAAAATCATAAATAATGTTTTTAAGAAGAGAAGCACAGCTCTCGTGCATGTGGAAAGTGTGAAACTTGGTATGCCTGAATAAAGAATAGTTTCCCATGTCACATGCGCCTTATTGCCCATAAGTTTATTGATGGAATTTTTTATTAGTTCCCAATTCAATTCTACTTGTAAGAGGAAAAAATAATTTATTTCATCGTTTCAACTCTTAACATATCATGACTTTCATCTTTCACTACAAATGCATTTATCCTACCTTGCAAAGCTGTAAGTCCAGTGTTAAAAAGACCAATCCATTCTTCTTTAAAATGAGGAAGAGACTGAGATCCTTCCTAGACATATTACCTTTTTATGCTATTATCTTTCCTTTCATACACCATATGTGATGATGCTAAGAAGGGATTACATTCAGAGTAATAATTGTCAGCAAACATATACTTCCTTTTTGTTAACTATCTTAGCATTGACACTGGACTTCAAGATTTCAGAATGTTTGCAGTTCAGCAAGTTAACACATATGATTAGTTTGTATCCATTTTTTAAAGTAAATTTCCTTAAGACACTCTCCCATTTTATTCACTTATTTTCTGCGTTCTATGTATGGCAGAGTAAATATGGTTTTGGAGGAATAGAAAGGCAAGGGGTTAGCCAGATTTAAGTCATGACTTGATGGCTGAATGGTTTAAGTATTTCTAATTTACAGCACCTGCAATGAGTTTTTCAACATGGAAACTTAGAATCTAAGGAATAAGGAAGCAAATGGAACCAAAACATAAGTCTGGAGGACTTCGGATTTAATTACTTTGAACATAAATACAGGCATAATGCTTGTTTGGCTGCCACATTTTCATGGTAGGGGTTGGTGAAAATGTGTAACCAATGAAGGTTAGGGACATATGTGTTTTCTTTATGGGCATCTTCTTTTAATTGATGTTTGAACACCAAGATGAATACACAAGATGGCCAATTTCTTTGACTATATCTCTAAAAATTTTCAGAGTACAGAGACCCTTGGAACTTCTCCCGTACTTGTATATATCACCCTCTTCACTAATGTTGGCTTCCAGACCTCTTGCTTCCCCATTTTTTCATCACTAGCCCTGCTGCCACTGTCTTAGTTTAGTCACCAATCATTCCTTTTGTGGGTTACTCTAATAGTTTCCTCCACCCACTCCTACCCATATCTTCTACACACCTTAATAACTTCATCATTTCATGATATTTAGTGTCAGATTTACCTTGTTCTTAAAATATGTCAATTCCTCCTTGTCTCTATTTTCTCCAACTGGGGTCCTCTATACCCTAAAATGGGCTAAGAGACACTTGAGGTGAAAGGATCCACATGGCACACAGTTATTGAGCGTCAGGGCTTTTGTTGTTGGTGTTTGCTTGCTATTTAGTATTTGTGGAAGAAAATACCGTTACATGAAAATTATACCTACATATGAAATAAAATGTAAAATGGGCATTTATTTAAAGGTGACTATAAATTGCAGATTGAAACTGGGCTATAAATACCCATGTAGATGATGGGTTTTACATACTCCTATTATTCATTTAAAAGCTTTATGTGTTGGCTACTACTGTTTTGCTCATGTCATAGAGATCAGCAGAGGCAGGAGCAGAGAACCACAGAGGACGGGGAGGAGAGTAGGAGGGGGTAAGGAGGTGGAGTTGCTATTTGCCGGGAGAGAGGAGATACAGGAGGGGCTGCTGAAGAGGAGAGTTGGTGTCTTTTTTGTTTATAATCATTTAATGAATGTTCGACATAAACCCTTCGCTGAGCTGCAGGTAAAGATCATGATGAAGAAAGAAAATTCCACAAAGATACAATCGGAGCAAACTAGTGACTCAGGAGCCTAGCTCTTAACCAATGACGTACTGCCTCGTGAAAATTTTGCTCTTGGAGAGATTTGAGAGTTCGCCTCCCTTTACCCGCTTTGAATTTACTTTCCTCTACCTTCACTTTATATAGGGTTATGCTCTCACTCTCCCCTGCCCTTACAGTATTTGTATAATGGACATTTAAAAAGGACTCTCTAGGGCTGCCTGGGTGGCTCAGTCTGTTAAGCATCCAACTCTAGATCTCGGCTCAGATTTGTGAGATGGGGCCCCACGTCAGGCTCCAGGCTGACAGTGCAGACCCTGTTTGGGATTCTCTCTCTCCCCTTCTCTCTGCCCCTCCCCTGCTTGCGTGCTCTTTCTCTATCTATAAAAATAAATAAACTTTAAAAAAAGCACTATTTCATTTCATGCCACACAAAGGCCTTTGTTAAATGGACCATGCACACAAGTGCAATGTCATCTTCAGCCTCCCATGTCTGCACACTCTAACTCTGCTGACACTTCTTGCCTCATGTTCTCATACTTTGGTGTCATTGACAATGCCATTCCTTCTACTTAAAATCTTCTCTCCCATTTCCATCTAATTAATTGTTATTTATTGGTCAACTCTTATTTCAAAAGATACCTCTTCTACAAATCCTCATTCTTGAAAAACAACTCTATTTCATCATTAATTCCATGGAATCTTGTAGTAAAGAAAGGAGTCCAGCATTGGACGGAATCAAAATAAAGATAAAAACAAAAAAGGAGTGAGATGTTGGTAGAATGGAAAAGTGATTTGAGAAAAGAACCAGGATGGTTCAAAATAACAAAATTAACTATCACGCACCCCCTGATGATGGAATATAATATCGTACATAAGTTTGCCAAAGTAATTAAACCTGAGTATGATCAAAGCTCTGAATCTAGCTGATTATTTGCAGGTGATAGAACAGAAAAACATGTTAAATTGCACTGTGAGAATGAAACCTGCAAAATTAAGACTGGAAAAGTCTATAGGTCAAATGGCCTGGTTTTTCAACACATGAATTGTAAGGAAAGGGAATGAAGGAACCTATAAATAATTAGAAACATGAAATAATAATGAGTTTAAGATTGGGCAAGGCTAAACTATAATGTCAAAGAATGCACATGTGTAGTAAAATCTGAGAAATATAAGGAAGTAATTACTAAAATAGCCAAGAGAGTGGATACTTTGGGGGAAAATAAATTGGCTGTGAATGACAATAGACATACAAAGGATGTTCATATATAACAATTAATTAACACATTTTTGTATTGCGGGTTTTTCTGACTAGAACATGGTCAATTCTCCTTTTTGAGCAGCTGATTAATTCCACACCCCGGCCACTTCCTTTATCTGTATCTGGGGCCACAATACCTCTATACCAATTGCCCCAGGGCTAGATACCAGACTATTAGCTGTAGTCCTATTTCCCAGAGCCTGAGAAATTATTCAAATTAGCAATCTACAAGAAGCCTGTAAATTTTAGTTACCCATCCCCCCCCCCAAACTTGTCATATATAAACTGCCTCCCTACACCTCCAGATTGATGTTATTCTTTCACCAGATGCAACCCTTTGGGTGAGGTCCTACATGGCAGCCTTCTCTTGGGGTTATAATTAAAAGAGAATTTTGTCTTTTCTACACTCAGGTGTCATTATGTTGTATTACCCTACTATCAAAAGGTCTTTGAATGTTTGAAAACAATATGAAATCTCATGAATTATACTTGTGCGCATTCTACTATAGACATTGAGTAGAAGATATATGTCATATAATGAGTAAGACCCATATTGAAAGACAGAAGTTCCTGGAAAAGTAAGGTCTAATCCGAGAGACTGATGAAGAGAAACATAAGGTGACATCTATACAATAAGACTAGAGAGCAACTTGTCAGGATGGGAGAAGGACCATGAGCTCCGGGAGGGCAGTTCTTGGAACATGGGAGGGGGGGCAGGGCGCGAGGGGTAACGATGTGATACAGTATTTGGAAAATATATTGCTAGGTTACTCACAAGTCTGTTAGGGCAGGGAGAAAAAGAGGTTAGAAATATTAAGAAAAAATTTTAAAATAATTAAGAAAAAATTATAAGAACAAAATCAAATTATAATTTTGATTCTGTTGCAATCATATTTATATATATTACTATAAAATTGGTTATTTAACCACTGAGCAATCAATAGACATACGCTAGGAAGATGGAAGGAGGAGAAGGAAGGCTGTAGAATAGAAACCTCAAACAGTAAAAGGAATTCAGTAGAAAATTTGATAAACCAAGATACAACGTTTTATAGTATTATATAGAAATAGGGTGGCAAATATCAGAATACACAAATAAAATAATTGAGAATGTTTGGCTCCAAGAGTGGGAGTATGAACTCAAAATCACAAACATTTCCACTTTCAGTAAAATGGCAACATACTTCAGAAGCAATAGCCAAATAATTATTTAAAGTTATTAGAGGGTGCCTGGGTGGCTCAGTCTGTTAAGCATCTGACTTCGGCTCAGGTCATGATCTCACGGTTTGTGGGTTTGAGCCCCACTTCAGGCTCTGTGCTGACAGCTCAGAGCCTGGAGCCTGCTTCAGATTCTGTGTCTCCCTCTCTCTCTGGCCCTCCCCCACTCACGCTGTGTCTCTTTGTCTCTGAAAAATGAATAAACATTAAATTTTTTTAAATAAGGTTATTTGAATATTTTCCAATATTCTCTTAAACTTTCTAAGCAATAAGTCGCTTGTATTTTTCCTTTTTTTTCATATTTGGTTTTATTTTACTTTTTTTTTTTTTTTTGCTATAGATACTATAGTCATGCCTGGACTTCCCACTGAAAACATTATGATATAAGTTTATATATGACCTAATAAATGTATATATATAATGTAACTGGGGTATCTAAAGGAGATATGCAATTTTGAATAAGTGTTTCATATTTCTATTTTCTGAATAAAGAGAAAATATACTTTCTTGTTATAAAGCAAGATAAATCCTAAATGCTGCTTTCCCATATCAGTTTCAGTAATAGAAGTAGATTTGGTCCATGCAGCAAAACCATCTGCATTTAGGCTTAAGAATCACAACAAATGATAGGATTACAAACTAACATACATTTTATTTATTTATTTTTTATTATTTTTTTTTTGACGTTTATTTATTTTTGAGACAGAGAGAGATAGAGCATGAACGGGGGAGGGTCAGAGAGAGAGGGAGACACAGAATCCGAAACAGGCTCCAGGCTCTGAGCTGTCAGCACAGAGCCCGACGCGGGGCTCGAACCCACGAACTGTGAGATCGTGACCTGAGCTGAAGTCGGACACTTAGCCTACTGAGCCACCCAGGCGCCCCATATACATTTTAGAAATGCCCACCTTTTTGTTGTACCCTTCTGTAGAGAGTCTGAGGATGACTTTTTCCATTACAAAGAAATAATTTGCTGGGTAGTTAAAATAGTGAATTTTGTTTTGTATTTTGTGCATGAACCCAGGGACCCAGTGATGAGTATATTTCAAGAAAGTCAAATGAAATAAGTAGAACTATGTTATTTCATAATTGGAAATATCCCCCTGCCATTTGCAAAAAAAAAAAAATTATAGACAATGAGAGAGGAAAGGAAAGAGGCTAAAAACATGGACTGTAATCATTCCTAATATATGGTTCATTTTGTTTTTAGTCAGTACTCCAAAACAGATCATGCGTGAGATGCTGATTTCATAGTATGTACATAGCACAAAAGCTGATGTGTATGTGTGTGTGTGTATCACACATATGTGTGTGTTTACATATATATTCACATATTTGAATAAGCTGAAAGCTTAAATATCTATAAGGTGGTGTTTTGGAACACAATTGAACCATTTAGTTTCAAATGTTTTATGCAGCAATATCTAAAGTTACAGGCAATATCTCAATTTCTAAATCCTCTAGGAGACTGTGTGTGTGTGTGAATCTTATTTGAGCTTAGAGAAAGTTGGGAAAATACCATTGCTAAATGGTTGTCCAATAACAGTTATAACTAAGCAGGAAGATAGAAAACAGAAGTCTTAGCGGTGACAGGAAAAAAGATTCTCTGACCCCATATTATGAGGTCTTAGGATCCCCATAGCAGTTGTAGGAGCCTGGAACCCATGTATGTACTGCAAGTAGAAGGTAAAGAAGTAGGTAAAAAAAAAATCATCTACAAAGTTGTTGAAATAGGCCAGATAGACGAACAGGTAGATGGATGGATGGATGGATATAGATAGATAGATAGATAGATAGATAGACAGACAGCAGATAGATAGATAGATTGATAGAGATAGATGGACAGGTAGATAGATAAATAGACCAGGAGATGATAAATAGACAGGTAGATAGATAGATGGATAGATAGGTAGATAGGCAGGTAGATAGATGATAGATTGATAGATAAATAGAAAGAAAGAAAAAGAAAGAAAGAAAGAAAGAAAGAAAGAACGAACAGAAGAATGAAAGGCAGGTTTGGAGGCAAAGCCTAATGCTGTAGTTGTCAAACTTCAATGTGCATGAGAATCATGTGGATGGCTTGTTAAACTTGAGATGCTTCAACACAATTCCAGAGTTTTTGATTCAGTAGGTCTAGGGTAAAGTCTGAAAATACTGAACATTAGGTGAGCACTGTGCTCCCAGAAAGCAGTAATGGGTAAGAAATACTCCCAAACTTTAGTTTCTCAAATTCCTCCCTTCCCTTTTGTATTCCAAGAAGTGGTCTCTGGCAAAGAACCATTCGTTTCAATATGACTCAAAAGACTCACTAACCACAGTTTCTTGTAACTCACTTAGACTTGTAAATGATTCTTGTTTACCTGTGTCAAGGCCAAACACAGGTCCTCCGACTTTGTGTTCTTTGTCCCATGAATGATTAGCTAATGGTAGAACTGATTGTCCCTTGAAAACTAGCTACATGCAGAGATAAGCTCCTGTTCAGCAACTGACACATCCCCTGACTGCAAAACAATCACAAATGTAAATCATTCTTTCTGTACCTTGTTTCCCTCTCTCCCTACACAAGTCTAAGAAAAAAACCACTGTGCTGTGACATTGTGATCTTTGGTTTTCAGTGTTTGCACTATTACAGTAGTCTGAATAAAATCAGTCTCCTTTACTTAGGTTTTCATCTTTTTTTAATTTATTTTTTATTTTTTTAATATATGAAATTTATTGTCAAATTGGTTTCCATACAACATCCAGTGCTCATCCCAAAAGGTGCCCTCCTCAATACCCATCAGCCACCCTCCCCACCCCCCATCAACCCTCAGTTTGTTCTCAGTTTTTAACAGTCTCTTATGCTTTGGCTCTCTCCCACTCTAACCTCTTTTTTTTTTTTTTCCTTCCCCTCCCCCATGGGTTTCTGTTAAGTTTCTCAGGATCCACATAAGAGTGAAACCATATGGTATCTGTCTTTCTCTGTATGGCTTATTTCACTTAGCATCATACTCTCCAGTTCCATCCACGTTGCTACAAAAGGCCATATTTCATTTTTTCTCGTTGCCACGTAGTATTCCATTGTGTATATAAACCACCCTATGACCCAGCAATAGCACTGCTAGGTTTTCATCTTTAACAAGCCCCAGGTTTTACACTTAAAACAAGTACCCAGATGATGCACAGGTTGCTGCCCTGGGGACCACACTTTGGAAACTGCCACCTGAAGGCAATTGTAAGCAATTGCAAGACTCTCTGATTCACACTATTTATCACAAGGACGCTAAGTATGTGAAGCTGGTAAGTAGTTGAGCCAAGTGGCAATGTTTCTCAGGTGAAAATTAGGCCCCGATATAAAAATGGAGGAGAGCCGTCTCCTAGATTTTCTTGGTGAAAGGGTGAGGTTACTTTTGAGACCGACTTTGTGACCTATGGGTTGGTAAGGAGTCATCCCAACAAGTACTGTGACTCCTGCACACGAAGAAGGGAAAGAGGCCTTCAAAATTTGGTAAGTAGTGCCAGAACTAGAGAATTCGACTTTATGCCTCCTGTATTATTGTATTGCTACCAGAGTAGTGAAGTAACTGCTATTTTCTTTGTGCATGAAGGCATTATTATTTCGGATTTGAACTCCATGTCCACATCCTCTCTGATAAAAACAAGAAAACAGAACAAAAAGAGCCCCAAACTCTATTTTAACTTGAGGACACAAAGATGAAAACGCCTAACAGAATTCACGCTTAACTAAACACTCCGCAATGTTGTAAATGTTGCCTCTGCATTCATCTTTCATGTCAGCAAAGTTAACAGTTTGGGTGCTGTGTCTTAGACCAGCAGTGGAGGCCTTCTCTTGCTTTGCAGACATCCTGGCATGACATTTCTATCTTTGGCCCAGTGTTAATGATGTTCCATGCTGACCCTCTTGTGTGAAGGCAGAGCCAGAGAGCATAGCTTTGATAGCAGTGTTTACATGAATGTTTGATAAGCATCTGTCAGCTCCTAGCACTCTACAAGCCTGGGAACACAAAAGAAGCCAGGGAACCCTGGAGCTTTTGCCACCTGAAAGCATAATCTGGTGTGTTTGCTGAATTTCAAATCAGCGCTGAGATTGTTCTCTTTGTAGCTCGGATTGTAATTTATGTATTATTTACTCAAAAAGAGAACCAACGATAAAAGACAATTACTTCTTCTAAAAAGGGTTTTGAGCATGGAGGTCAGAATTCTTTTAATGTATACGTACTGTGCTACATTTGGATTGGTCCCACTGGACACAAAACATGCAGAGTGAAGTATATTTGACAGACGAAACAGACGAATATTGACTGTGTTGCTCTCCTCCCACCCCACGTCCAAATCATAATGTATTTCTCCCTTAGAAGAAAAGGTGGTGTTTAGGAAAGACAATATATGCCCAAAGCAATCTGTATTTTATGTGTCTTAATGTGGGCAGTAGAGAAAAAATGCACATATTAATTGGCTTTTACATTTTTGAGACCCCCTCCTCCCACAGGTTTATTTTGGCTATGCTTTTGTTCAGTAATTCAGGACTCTTGGTAGGACTGGAGACAACTTTTTGGTTTTGACTGTTCAGTGTGAAAAGTTAAAAATTTTGTGGTGCCAGAAATATCAACTTCATTATCTTAAAATGATTCCTCTGCAAATTTGGTGGCATTTCAGCCACAGAAAAATAGATAAAATAGCTCACTGGTGTCTGGTATTTTACAAATGGCAGGTAAAATTATTACAGAAATACTACAAATAGTATTGCAGTCATCTGTATATTATGTTGTCCTCATAAAGTTGTGTTTATAAATATTCTTTCATTAATGGGAGATTGCTCAAAAATAAAAGAGGGAAATAGTAAAAAGAGAGGACAAGGCATGCAATCTAATGATCTGGAGATGTTTCTCAACTTTCTTGCTGACTAGTTGTGTGAAATTGATTGAATTGTGTGATCCCTGTCAGCTTGATATAACTGCCTGAGTTTCTGGATCAAGCTATTGTTGCAGGATTTTTTAGAAACTCAATACCCAGGATTTGTTGTCTCACCGCTTGGAAGAATGAAGAGGTGGACACAATGCGCAGCAGGCAACAGTATATTAGAGGATAAGATTAGAAAGTAAGAATAGTAGGAAAGCTGTCTTGACAGAGAGAGGACATTCGAAGGTGAATACCTATGACCATAGGCAAAGGTCCTTATTTATAAGCTTCAGGTCAGTACCCATCCATCCCTTCCCCCTCATTGCTTCTTAGGTTCTACCCTTACTGACTGGACTACTCTTGGTGCTGGGTTGTCATTCCTGATTGGTTCAACTCCATTGTCCCACATACAACATAAGTTTTATGGTTTTGCTAGGTATTTTTATTGTCACATTCCTGAGGGGAACCTGAGGGGGAGTAGTGGTGTCTGTTAGATTCTTAACAGGGATTTCACACCCTGAGGGGGTTTGCTGTAGTCAAATGGTCCAGGCATTGGTCCAAGATAGGTTTTTTTTCTCTACTCAGGGACCTCAGGTTCTAACCTTTCTCTCTCTGTCTGATCCTATCTTTCCCTAGTATACTATGCTTGAAGACTATGACTTTTCCTAGTTTACTTAAGCCAATACATGTTTTAAAATAAAACAACACTTAAGCTAGATTGAGACTTTTAAATTGCAACAGAAAGACTTAAGAATAATATACAATATCCATTTTAGGGTGAGTTAGTCAACATAATTTTATTAGATACTCAACTTCATCTTTAAAACATTTTTACCGATCCATTTCCTCTTTCTATTAGGATTTGGATTTCCTTATAGACCTGGGTTAGGATTGGCCATTTATACTCTTTACAACTATTTTCAGTGGTATCTGTCTTTTTAAATTATTAAACTAGCATTCTACTTCTGTACTGACTTTCTGAATGGGTCTAAGACCGGGGATATGCTGACTATGAAATCACATATACCTACATTCTGGAATGTAAGAGCTATTATAGAAAGTTACTCGTAATTAATAAATCGGAATTCTGCTGATATAAATGACTCCAAGCAAGATTTTGGTTTATATACTGTTGAAAGATAACTTCCTACCAGATTAACAGGACAATAACTGGCTTCTGATCAGTATTTTAAGGACCAGCTCTATAACATGGCAGATTAACTATACAGTGACTACCTTCACACTTCCCATCCTTACTGTGGCTCCTGTTTGGATATTTTACCAGCCTTAATTCAGAAAAGTAAGCATGCCTCAGCTATCAGAGCATGATTTTTTAATAAGATATTTCTTTTACAATTTCTTTTACAATCTACATTTTTACAATGTAGATAAGGGAAAGTAAGGAACAATGCATGTGGTTTTTCAAACTTTCTTAGATATCACATCAAAAAAGGTCAAATGAAAAAGACTGAGAAATTCTAAGCTCTAGTCTATTAAACAGTTTTTTAATTAAATTTAAGGTAGTAAGGAGGGCACTTGTTTTGATGACAAAGGGCTGATGTTTACAAGTGATAAATAGATCCAAGGGGACCTGTTGGCTCAGTCAGTTAAGTGTCTGATTCTCGAGAGCCCCACATTGGACTCTTGGCTGACAGTGCAGAGCCTGCTTGCGATTCTCTCTCTCTCTCCTTCTCTCTCTGCCCCACCTCTGCTCTCCCTCTGTCACTCATGTTCTCAGTATAAATAAATAAAACTTAAAAAAACAGATTTAAAAATTACTAAGACTTGATGACTATCTAAGAACCTAATTTCACCACAGCAATCTTTTTTTTTTTTTAATGGAATGTCTCAAGGAGTGTATTTGGGAAAGATTTGATGAGTGTAAGGGTTGCATGGAAAACTATAGTGGTCATGAGGATTAAAAGAATACTTTGCAGCCAACTCATTCATAGCCTTGAGTTGAGGCCAAATACTTGATGTTTTATTTCTTTGTAGAGTAATTAAGATTATCAAAAGCTTTAGGATTGGGTGGGACACTTGCAGATTTGTACCTAAGGGTGACTCGTCTAAGAAGGCTTGTAGAATTAAATACACATAATGGTATAGTCACTTGAAAGTCAGATTATTTTTCTCTAGGGGATGATGAAAGTATACACAATAATTTTCTTGAGTCTATTTTTCCATACTTTTCAAATTTCATATAATAAGAAACTTTGCTATTTAAGTTTAAAAATTGGAAACTCTTCATTTAAGAAGCATCAAAGGCCTTAGTTTTAGAGTAGTGAACTAAATATGGAGAAAAGTGGTGCCTGGGTGCCTCAGTCGGTTGAGCTTCCAACTTCAGATCAGGTCATGATCTTGTGATTGGTGAGTTTGAGCCCCATGTGGGGCCCTGTGCTGACAGCTCAGAGCCTGGAGCCTGCTTTGGATTCTGTGTCTCCCTCTCTGCCCTTCCCCCACTCATGCTGTGTCTCTTTTTGTCACTCAAAAATGAAAAAAAAAAAAACATGAAAAATAAATATGGAGGGAAGATGGGAGAATGGGTGCAAAGCAAAATAGGAAAATATAATGTAGATATTAAAGGAAATAAAGAAGTGATGATAAAGTATCTTGAAAATGTGTATGCATGTTAACTGATAGATTTGGCAAATGATGGCCTGACTAGGTTTCTTGGATTGTGTAGAGATGGTGATAAATCACTGCCATCAAAGAACTTTTTTGGAGAAAGAAAGCTAATATGCATGAATCCATGTAAAATTGTGTAGAATTGACTAGAAGAAGAAGTAGAGTTTATAGAAGTGGAGATCAATGTTAGAAAAGCCTACAGAGATAGGGTGCCTACAGAGATGTCAGTTGAGAGTTTGACTCTTGATTTTGGCTCAGATGATAATCTCCCAGTTCACGATATCAAGCCCCACCATATGGGGCTTTACACTGGTAGCACAGAGCCTGCTTGGGATTCATTCTCTCTCTCTCTCTCTCCCCCTCTCTCCCCCTCTCTCCCCCTCTCTCCCCCTCTCTCCCCCTCTCTCTCCCTCTCTCTCTCTCTCTCCTTAATCTATATACTGAATATCAAATTGAATAAAGAATAAAAAGGTGTAAATGGGGTCGGCTTTAAGACCAGTACTAAGTTCTGAAAAAAGATGGAAATGGGCTGGTTGAGAGCCCTCACATGTAATAAAGAGGGTGGATAGACTGGTGATAGATGTTTTGATAAATCACCAAAGCTCAATGATTTGAATGTAGGGAGAAGGTGAAGAAATCATCAGGAATAATTTCAGATTTGGGCACCTGGGTGGCTCAGTTGGTTAAGCGACCAAATCTTGATCTTGGCTCAAGTAATGATCTCACGGTTCTAGAAATTGAGCCCCGTGTCAGGCTCTGTGCTAATAGCATGGAGACTGCTTGGGATTCTCCCTCTCTCTCTTTGCCCATGCCCCCAAATAAATAAACTTGAAAAAAAAATATGTTGAAAGGAGTACAGATTCAGAAAAACTCAAAGGAATATTTTTACAGCAAAAGCATTTAGGTATATGGACCTGGATCAAGATTGTGGATAGAAGTGGGGATTTTGTAGGAAAAAGGGGCTCTTGGAAGAACATCTTAAGAAGTTCCAGGAAAAGTTACTGGTAATATCTCCCTTATCATTTACTCAGAGGATTAATGATTTATCTACAGTCATTGTGCAAGTTTAACCTTTGGAAAGTCTTTCCCCTTCAGCTGTTTCCTTAATCTTAAGAGAGGATAAATAAGATATACCTCATCAACCACGAGGCAGATTTAGTTTCTGAACCAAATGATAAATTTAGTCTTTCCTTATAAGTGGAAAGAAATCCCATGCCTTGAACAAGTCTCTAAAATATGCAGGATTAACAGCTGATATTTCCTCTCTAATATTAGAGTGGGAATTTCTGTAGATGATTTCTGAAGGCAGTTGATAAAATAAATGGTCAAATAACACTTGAGTGAGTTTTAGGAGAATTTTTTCTAAGATACTGAAATTGTTGCTAAAAGCAAAGTGAGTACTTCTGCAACATGATTATATATATTAAACATTTAATATTACTGTAAATTATCTCTAATGTGACTGAACTCAGAGAAGACAGATCTGAATTTAGAGCCTACAAAAAATAGTTTTTATGGTGAAGTTATATTACTTTGGTGTGCATATAAATAAATATTCAAAATAATAACTTGCTATACACTGTACCCTAATGTTTAATAGGTTGAGAAGGATAGCATATGTATGTATGCATATGTGTATGTATGTGTGTATATATATAGATACATGTATGTATATATATTTTACTACTGGCAAACATTTTTTAACACATCGAAGTTACTTCCAAGTTATGAGAAAAGCACTTTGCATATAAAAATTCAGCCCCAAACAAGTACAAAAATCAACAATGAGCTTGTTTACTATAAGAATAAGTATATACTATTTTCCCAGCACTGTATGAATTAAAACCAATTTCAAGTCACTGAAATTTGTATTCACCACCTATTACATGATCATATAATATTGTATTAAATGTGCATAATTTGAAAAGCAGATAGTTTTAGTAAAGACTTTCTATTCAGATATATTAGAGCTTAAAATGTAAATCAGTTTTAAAATGGGGATGAAAATAAAGTGTTAAAATCAGAAACTATGTAGATCTCTTATTTGACATACTTCTTTAATACTTTCTAAAAATATCTTTATTTTACCCCCATGGGTGATTTATATGGTGTGTATTTTTCTAGTATCAGTTCAAAAAAATTTTTTTTTGTGCCAGATCATTAGAATGCCCAGAGACAAACCCAGGAGGAAATTTAAATAGTCTATATTACTTTTCCTTGAAAAATAAAGAGTAAAATGCTAATTGATATTTGTTCTGTTGTTCTACAAGCTGTGAAGTAAATTGTGCATTGTATACTATACAACTAGCTTGGAGTAACAAAATCCAGAAGGGGTAAACACTAAGCTATAAATAGATACAATTTTTCTATATAGATGTGTACATAATATAGGTAGGCATATTTGCCAGCATGTATTCATGTTACTATTCATAAGAATCTTAGAAATTGTCTTTCTCCAAACATCTATTTTTTCTATTAGAAACTTCACGAAAACTCAGGCCATTTAAAGTATTTACAACACTACTTTAAACTGCTAAAAAGCAAAAGCAATTAAGAAATGGATTAAATAAAACCCAGAGCGATGATCTTCAAGATATTTCTTTCCTTATATGTGAAAATGTAAATCTGTAAAAACCCCTTACCGCATCTGTGTCTTAAACATAGGTTTGCTTTGAAAAAAAAAAAAAAATAGTAACCCAGGAAATGTCCAGGAATTCTGGTAGCGAGAGACCGTGTGACTTGAACAACTTCCAAATAACATTCTACTTCCCTGAACAAAGTCAGACATTGCCTCTGTTATCTATAGAAGGCCCAGCCTCCTCTACAAGAAAGGCTCTAAGGAAAGTGGTCTTTGCCAGCACCTCCGACGTCATTTCCCCACCACTCTGTATCATACTACACTGCCTTGAATGTGAAGACAAGACCTTGAGATGATCTCATGTTTCTATCTTTGCTTATACTATTCTCTTTACCTGGATTTTCCTCCCCATAGATAAGCTTATTTCGTTGTTGATAAATTCAGATACCATCTCCTCAGGAAACATTTGCTAATATGTTTGCCTTACCATATACTTGGGCTTGCTTTTTCCTTCTGTTCTCATAAAGTCCTGTATATGTTGTTGGCATTTTACTACCCAGAGCATAGTACATCTGTCTTTTTAAAATTAATATATTCTACTTACTAAGCAGTTTGAAGTTGACAAAAAGAACTGAATGGAAGGCAAAGAGAGCTCTAATATACACTCTCACCCTACCCTCCTCTTCCCTTACCTTTCATTAGGGTACTAACTCTATTACAGTGATGAGCCAATGTTGATGTATTACCAACATTGTCCATGGTTACATTAGGTTCACGTATTGTGTTGTACATCTACGGGTTTTGACAAATGTGTAGTGATAGGTATCCACTGGATAATACCGAATAATTTCATTGCCCTAAGAATCTCCTGTGCTCTACTTATGAGTCCCTCCTCCCTCTACATGCACCCTTGAAAACCAGTGAGCTGCTTAACTTGTGAATCATACAGCATATTGCATTTTCATACTGGCTTCTTTGACTTAGCAACATGCATTTAGGTTTCCTCCATGTCTTATCATGGATTAATAGCTCATTTCTTTTTATTGGTGAATAACATCTCAATTTTACGGATGTACTAAAATTTGCTTATCCATTCATCTATTGAAAGACATTTTGATTACTTTCAAATTTTGATAATTATGAAGAAAGTACCTGTAAACATTCATGTATAGGTTTTTGTGCAGACGTAAATTTTGAACTTCTTTGAGGAAATACCAGGGAGTGTAATTGCTGGATTATATGGTAAGAGTATAAGTTTTGTAAGAAATTACCAAACTTCTCCAAAGTGGATGTATGATTTTGCATTCCCATTAGCGATTAGAATCCCTCTTGTTCCACACCTTTACCAGCATTTGGTGTTGTCATTGTTTCTTTATTCTAGCTGTTCTAATAGGTGTATAATGGTATCTCATTATAGTTTCAATTTGCAGTTCCTAAATGACCTATGATAAGGAGCATGTATCCGTACTTAATTGTCATGTATGCATTTTCTTTGGTGAGATGTCTGTCCAGACCTATTGCTTATTTAATTAGGTTGGTTGTTTTCTTAGTGCTGAGCTTTAAGAATTCTTCATATATTTCTGAGACCAATTCTTTATCATATATGTTTTGCAAAGATTGTCTCCCAGTCTTTGGCCTGTCATCTTATTCCCTTAACAGTATCTTTAACAGAGGTGAACTTTTTTATTTTTTTTATTTTTATTTTTTTTAATGTTTGTTTATTTTGAGAGAGAGAGAGCGCGCGCGCGAGGGCGTGAGAGTGCACTAGCAGAGAGGGAGGGAGGGACAGAATCCTAAGCAGGCTCTGCACTCTGCAAGCAGTGCTTAGCCTGGTGTGGGACTCAATCCCACGAACCATGAGATTATCAACCAAGGGAAATCAAGAGTCAGGGGTTTAACGACTGAGCCACCCTGGTGTCCCTGAACTGTTTTTGTTTGTTTGTTTGTTTGTTTGTTTGTTTGTTTGTTTTAATAAAATCCACTTAATTTTTTTCAGGTACTGTGCTTTAGATGTTGTACTCTGGAAGTCATCAACCATATGCAAAACCACCTAGATCTTTCCCAGTTCTCTTCTGGAAGTTTGATAGTTGTGCCTTTTCTATAAAGATCTAGGATCCATTTTGGGTTAATGTTAAAGTGTAAGGTGTCTGTCTAGATTAATATTTTTGTATGTGGATGTCCAATTCCAGCATTATTTGTTGGAAAGAATTTTCTTAATGGAATTGCCATTACTGCTTTGTTAAGACCACTTGACTATATTTTTCTCGGTTTATTTCTGAGTCCATTCTATTTTTGATTAATCTATTTGTTCTTTCACCAATATCACATTGTCGTAATTAACGTAGTTTAAAACTTTAAGTCTTGAAGTTGAGTAGTGTTAGTATTACAACTTTGTTTTTTTTTCCTTCAATAGGACTTTTCTGGGTCTTTTGCCTTTACATAAGACTTTAGACTCAATTTGTCAATACCCACATAATTCTTTGCTGAAATTTGGGTTGGGATTGCATTGTGTCTTTTGATCAGTTTGGGAAGAGCTCATATCTTGGTAATACTGAATCTGCCTATTCATAAACATGAAATATTCTCCATTTTTTAAGACCTTCCTTGTTTGCTTTCAACGTTTTTTTTTTCTTTTTGTACATTTTGTCAGATTTTGTACATAGTTTAAGTGTATACCTAAGGATTTCATTTTTTGTTTGTGCTAATGTAGATGCTATTGTGTTTGTAATTTCAAATTCCAAGAGTTCATTGCTAGTATGTAAGAAAGCAGTTAATTGTGTATATTAAACTTCTGTTCTTCAACCTTGCTATATTGCTAATTAGTTCAAATAGATTTTGTTGTTGAATCTTTGGGATTTCTACACAATCATGTCCTCTCCAAACAAAACAGTTTTATTTCTTCTTTACCTTTATTTTCTTACTTAAATGCATTTTCCAGGACTTCCAGTTCAATGTTCAGAAGGAGTGGTAAGAAGTGCATATCTTCACATTGGTCCTGGTATTAGCAGGAAAACCTCTAGTTTTTCAATGGCAGGTTTCTTATTTGCTTTACAATATTTCTAGATGTTATTTAATCAATTGAGGAAACCTCTTCCTATTCTTAGTTTGCAGAGTTATTATGAATGGACAGTGGGTTCTTTTGTTTTTTTGTTTTTTTTGTTTGTTTGTTTTTTGGCTCTATTGATATGATCATAGGGTTTTTCTTTAGCCTGTTGATGTGATGTATTACATTAATAGATTTTTTAATGTGGCACCAGACTTGCATACCTGGAATAAACACCACTTGTTTTGGTATATAATTCTTTTTACACATTGTTGGATTACATTTGCTAATAATTTGTTGAAGATTTTTGCATCTGTGTTCATAAGATTATGTTTTCTAGTCATTGCCCTTGTTCCTTTTTTGTGTGTGTGTTGAAATCTTCCATTTTTTTTTTTTTTTGCTTTGTCTGATGTTAAGCATTTTAAATGATTCCATTTTTTCCCTCCCCTCTTAGCATACTGGTTTTGCTTCTTTCACCTTTTAGTGGCTGCCTTTGCATTTGCAGTGTACATTTACAAATAATCCAAACTCCCTTAAATTATACCAAACCATTTTATATGTAGTGCAAGTAAATTACAACAGAATATTCCCAATTCCTTCCTTTTCATCCTTTGTATCACTGCTTCCTTAATTTCTCAAATCTGTAAGCTATAATCACCTTATACATTAGCTATTACTATTCTGAGAAACTGTTAGGTTAGTTAATTAAAAATAAGAAATATAAAATAATTTCTTTTACCTTTATTTATATCTTCTCTCCAACTCTTCCTTTCCTTCAGTAGACCTAAGTTTCTGACCTATCTAATTTTCCTTATTTCTGAATCATTTCTTTATTTTTTTTAATATGAAATTTATTGTCAAAATGGTTTCCATACGACACCCAGTGTTCATCACAACAGGTGCCCTCCTCAATGCCTATCACCCACTTTCCCCTCCCTCCCACCCCCCATCAACCCTCAGTTTGTTCTCAGTTTTTAAGAGTCTCTTATGGTTTGCCTCTCTCCTTCTCTAACCTCTTTTTTTCCCCTTCTCCTCCCCCATGGTCTTCTGTTAAGTTTCTCAGGATCCACATATGAGTGAAAACATATGGTATCTGTCTTTCTCTGTATGATTTATTTCACTTAGCATAACACTCTCCAGTTCCATCCACGTTGCTACAAAAGGCCATATTTCATTTTTTATCATTGCCAAATAGTATTCCATTGTATATATAAACCACAACTTCTTTATCCATTCATCAGTTGATGGACATTTTGGCTTTTTCTACAATTTGGCTATTGTTGAAAGTGCTGCTATAAACCTTGGGGTACAAGTGCCCCTCTGCATCAGCACGCCTCTATCCCTTGGATACATTCCTAGCAGTGCTATTGCTGGGTCATAGGGTAGATCTATTTCAACATTTATTGAAAAACAGGTCTATGGGTGACACATTTACTCAATTTTTTATTGTCTGAGAAAGTTTTTACTTCTGTTAAAGAATAATTCAGCTAGATACAGAATTCTAGGCTGGTAGTGTTTTCTTCTTTGAACACTTAAAATATTTTACTTTACTCACTTCTTGTTGATAGAGTTTCTGAAAAAAAGTCCAGTGTATTTTTTACCCTTTGTCCTTCATAAGCAAGGTCCATCCCAATCTCCCCATCCTTAGCTTCTTAAAAATTTTCTCTTTGTCTTTGTGATTGCGCAATTTGAATATGATATGTCTATATGTAGATTGCTTATAATGTTTTTTCTGCTTGTTCTCTGAGATTTCTTGTTCTGTGGTTTGATGTCTCTCAATTTTGGAACACTCTGAGTCATTAATTCTTCAAGTATTGTGTTCAGTTCTCTCTTTTCTTTCTGATAATCCCATTATGTATATGTTACAACTCTGTAATTATCTCTGTTGGGAGTATTCTGTTCTATATTTTTTATTTTATTTTTCTCTTTGCATTTATATTTCTATTGACATTTCTTCAAGCTCCCTGGTTCTTTCTTTTGGTATGCCCAGTATATTCATGAGCCCATCAAAGGCATTCTTCCTTTTTGTTAGTGTTTTTAATTTCTAGCATTTCCTTTTGATTCTAAGAGTTTCCACCTCTCTGTTGGCATTACCAATATATTCTCACTTGCTATCCACTTTTTCCATTAGAGCCCTTAGCCTATTAATCACAGGTTTTTTTTAAGTTTATTTATAATCTCTACACCCAACAAGAGGCTCGTACTCACTACCCTGAGATCAAGGGTTGCATGCTTTACTGACTGAGTCAGCCAGGTACCCCTTAATCATAGTTGTTTTAACTTGCTATAATAATAATTACATCATGTCTTTAATATGTCTCATTCTGATACTTGTTATGTCTCCCCAAGCTGTGTTTTTTTTGTGTATGTTTTAGTATGCCTTGTGATTTTTGAACATGGGACATGTACTAGGTAAAAGGAACTGATGTAAATATGCCTTGAGCATGAGGTTTCATGTCTAGGGTTCACTGTAGCTGTGGGTGACTGAGGCTAAACTTCCCTCTAATGTTCTGGTTTTTGTCTCCCTTGTTGTGTGTGGGTTTCCTTGGAGTGTTCTAGGGGAAAGGTCTAAGATAGGCAGTTCCTTGTTATTTTATACAGGAGCTCCACTGATGTCACATTAGGGTGTGGGAGGAGAAGAAGCATTTCATAGTCCAATGATCAGATCTCAGCCTTTTAGTGAGCCTGTGTCCCTGGGCTGTGACCTTCACAAGTGCTTCTAAGTCTGACCCTTCACCTCTGACATATTTAGGTGAGACAGGAAGGATAGAGGGGATTGGTATTTCCTCCCCCTTCCCACCTTAGAAGCAGGAGGTAGCTGGAGTGGATTTTTCTTTCCCAGGTTCAGTTAAGTTTTGATAAAATCATTCATCTTGAGGAGGTCCCTTGTTAAGAAGAATAAAATGCTCTGGAAGTATTTCAAAATGACTACTTTTTTCTTCCCTTGCTGGAAGCATAGCGGATTTTACTGTTATTTAGTGTGAAAAAGTGAGTACTATTGAAGGTAGAAGTCATTCAGGTGCAGGACCTCCTTAACACTGCCCCCTCCATCTGTCCCAGAATTTTTAACTCTAGACATGCCCGCACTGAACTTCCAGTCATCTGTCAATCACAGTTGAGATTTATCTAGCCCAGTGCAGGTCCCTGTGGAAATTTCTCCTCCTGGCTTTCTGCTGTGCTGTTTTGAGTCTCTTTACATGCCTGTCTCTCCAACTTTTGGAGCAGTGGTTCGCTTTGTGACCTTAATTAACCAGTGGATCTAAGAAGAGGTGTTGATTTTTAAGTTTGACCCATTTCCTATGAAAATCAGAGTGATGATTTCCAAGCCCCTTATGTGCCAGACTGGAAACCAAACATCTTGTATGTATCTTTTCATGTTCTTTATATGCCTGGTACCTCTGAAGGACCAGAAGGCCATAAAATAAGATGTGTGTAAAGAGCAAAAATTGGTTCTCTGTGACGACTAATCACTGATGTCAGATGACCAATGCCCCAAGATGTGCTCCAACTTGTGCAAAAGGATAAAAGGACTAAGATAAACCACCTCTGTTGGACTTCGTATCATACCTAATAGAAAGATAGGTACCAGAGAGTAATTAATGACCACTAAAAAAGGTGAGGCATTAAAGAATATCCTGATAAGCAGATAACTTTTTCCATTTTGAGGTGTCTCTACTTAACATTTTGTACACAGCTCGGGAGGAAATAATTAAAAATTAAATTCATGAATACAGATGAAAATAGGTGGAGATAAAGCATTATAATCTATCAAGAAATAGTTAGGTGGTTCTAGTTAGTTTACAATCTTTCTTTTGCTGCCTAGTCTCAATCTATAAAGACTGGATTCCTGGGGTACAAAATGTCTGTCTTTATGCTTCCTTACCATTTAGCATCCTTATGAGGGGATTCACCACAGAGTTCTTCAAAGGGAAGCGATTCAGCACCCCAGGGCCAGGCCAACAGCAGCGCTTCCCAAACCATCATCAGGCACTTTTAAGGATGAACAACAGCTCCCCAGGAGGTGTAGTGCAAATCCAGCCCTTTAAACTCATTTACTTTAATTGCGCAACATTTTAAATACTGCACGCCAGCGAGAGGCAGGTGGATCAGCAGGTGCAATGTGGCGATCTGCCAATAATGGCATCAGAAAAACAGTCCCTCACAGAGGCAAGAAGCAAAAGAGACTGAGTGAAGAACTCCTCTGAGCTTAATGTCTATTTCATCCGGTAATTGCAGCAGAGGGGAGGATTTCCAAGCAATCTAAACCAAAGCTGTTTTATTCATTTTTAGCTATGCCTTTTTTTTTTTAACAGGGGAGGTCTCAGAAATAGAATTTTAGTCCAAATTCAGCCAAATCCTTTGCGTGCACCCAACTGAAACTCATTTATGGGTAAAGATGTTAAAGAAAAGAGACATCATGAGCACAAATGTTTTCTTTCTAAAACTTTTCCCATGAACAATTTGAAGCATCTCTTGCCATATTTGTATTTGGGTATTCATTTAAGCCAAGTAAAATTAGAAGTAAAATTATTAAAGGAATTTAATCACGTTAATTTCTGAACTACTCAACTCTAAACTTTCTATTTTTTTTTCCATTGGCATTTCTTATGCATCGGGGAAAATACTATAATGTATAAAAAAGTATAATATCAAAAGTTAGATATTTGTAGAACTATCCAAATAGATTTGAGAAAGGTAAATGAACACAGATTTGTTAACTCTGTCTGTTTTGTTTATAAAAAAGGGCAAATCATAAGTTTTGTTTGGTTGGCTTTTTACATCACATGCGTGGTTGATGTTTCATTCTTTACATTTTGACCAAATAGAGCTCTGAAAATAAAGCTGTGGTGAGTGGACGAGGAGTGGATTTTTTTCTCCATTTCAGGCTCCATTTTTGCCAAAGCCACATTCTGTTGAAGTGTATACAGAACTGGCAATTAATAAAATATCACCTATCATACCCTCATCAACAGCTTGACAATTCAGGATAAGACAGAAAAAGGCAAAATAGAAGGGACTAGTGACTAAAATTTGTTGAAGATCTATTTTCCAGGCCCTGTGGTTTATCTGTTTTAGCTACATATTCTGAAGGCATATGCTTATTTATTTATTTTACTTTTCACCTTTTTTCGACTTTTTACTTGTGTTAACTGAGGCTGGGAGGTGTTCGCTCCACCCATACAGCTGTTGGGTGGTAAAGAACAGTTACAAATGGTTTTATCTTTATGCCACAGTGAGCTGTTTGCCTGGCACATATACTTTGCAAGATGTATCAATAATTGAATTTAGGGATTATGTGCTAGAAATGAGAGTACATCTTAATATTTATTTTACTACCAAGATGACAGCAGTAATAGAAGCTCCAAAAAGAAATAGGTCTGAAGAAAACTATAAAGAATTATCAGAGTCATACCTACATGTAAGCTATAAAGGCAGTGTTGTCTAATTTCTGCCTGTCAGTTCTATACTTCCTATTGATAGAAATATTTGGGCCGCCTAAGTCAGGAAACACATCCCATGTAAAAGCATTTAGTCCCTAATATTGAACAAACTGTTTTTTTTTTTTTTCCTGTCCACTGTGCAATTCAGTATTTTCTTCTGACTTCTTTTCACATCATCATTCAGGGTATTTTTTCAGTCATGGCATTACACAGGGAAGAAAGCAGGCAGAATTGGGATATGAGCATATGTGTATTTCACACCAAAATATAAGTGAAATCAGAAAAGGTAACTTGTATAATGAAAAACATAGTGTTCACCTTAGAAACAGTGTTTACCAGCAAATCAAGGGGGTTTATTCAGGAATGGCAGATACTTAATTGTAATTCAGAACAAGCAAGCTATAGCAAAACCATAGACAAATCCCACAAACAAAGGAAAGGAAACTTACTTGATTAGAGAAGGGGGCAGTTGGGAGGGGTTGTTTTGAATGAAAATTCATTGGAGAAAGCAAGAGTTCAGGGTGATAAGGGTTTCTCTTTGGCTGAGATGCAGGGGTAGTCCCTTTTTTGTAGGAGACCTAATGTGCTTCTTTCCCTCTTGGGGCCTATAATTGATGATTCTTTCCTGTAATTGACATTGAGTGAGTGGTACAGTTCCTCTTTCTAGCCTCTCCTCCTATCATTCCAAGTCCATTTTAGTGAGCCTTCCCTTTATTAATTTTCACAACAGCATAATTGTATTCCCGTTCAGATTTCCATAAGTAATTAGAATTGCATTTGGCATAATTTCCCTAAAATCTGGTGTAGAGCGACTTACTCTTTTGTTTCTGATACTGAAAACTTTTTCTGGCAATATTAAGGTGTCTCTCCTCTCTGCCCTGGCACTTTGACTGCCTGCAATAATCTTAGCCTAAGCAGGAGTTGTAAATCTTAAGTTAGGCAGATGCAAAAAGGAACATTCCTGATTGCTGATGAGGCCTCCTGGGAACCATAAATCTGTTAGGTAGGGATTTAGATTTCTTATCAGATACTGGTGAGAACAAAAGACTGACTTAAGGTAATATTCTGGGGGCACCTGGGTGGCTTGGTCGGTTAAGCGTCCGACTTCGGCTCAGGTCATGATCTCACGGTCTGTGAGTTCGAGCCCCGCGTCGGGCTCTGTGCTGACAGCTCGGAGCCTGGAGCCTGTTTCGGATTCTGTGTCTCCCTCTCTCTCTGCCCCTCCCCTGTTCGTGCTCTGTCTCTCTCTGTCTAAAAATAAATAAACGTTAAAAAATTTTTTAAAAAAAGAAGGTAATATTCTGTCATTTGAGGGGTGAGAGGTTAGGCAAATGATTACACAGTTTTGTGGATTACCCAGATCCTAACCCATCATCCCAATCTTAAGCATCAACCACATTTGATTCCTTCAAGAAGATTAAAAAGAAAGAAGGTGATCAGCCTATTTTTTTCATTAAGTGAATCTCTGGGTAAAAGAACCTAAAACTGTATCAGAAATTGCATTGACATAAAAATAGAAATGTGATTTATCAGATTCTTACATTATACTGAATGACAGAGTTTGCTGAAATATTCATGTGGTGGAAATGATTAGATATATTGTCTGGTAGGTAAGAGAAATGGTGCAGCATAATTTTTGCTTTGAATGTTTACAACAGGATTTGTCAACATGGCTGATAGTGAAGTCAGAAAGGCTAGTTTAATTACCACTACAAGGGGCAGAAAGTAACTAGGCATAAGGAAGGCCTGGGTAAATCCAGGAATTCAAAAAGAAGAGTTGTGATGAAATTGGAGACCATGAGTTTTGAGAAATTGGAGGGAATATTTTTTTTTGCTTATATTCAAGTCATAATGACTTACAATTTTGTTTCAAAATTTCATTAGTGTTCTCTTGCATTTGTTGCCAAATTCAAGATTTTTGACAGTCTATTGGTTGAGAAATGGAATTCCAGTGTAGATTTCATTTGTGTATGCCCTATGATGACACAGGTTAAACATCTTCTATGTTTAAACATACTTTGAACTGGAAATAACACTTAGAGAATTATAACAAAATTATTGTCAATGCATTGAAGTGTATTATACGTAAAACTTTGTTGGGGTCATTATTTAGAAAACACAGTCACCTTGTTAGAAATTAAAGCATAAATATTTGACTCAATATCATGAGTTACTGTTTCTTAAAATTTTATTATCTGTTAAAATGCAAAAATTCAGACTCTAGTCAAGATTGACGTTTGTTTCGAATTAGTACATTAAGTAAAATCTCTGGCATGAAAAACTATTTGGAACATATCTTCAAGGCTCCTTAGTGATAAATGAGTTTTAAAAGGTTTAGTTAAATCCGTCTGCCTCACTCTGTGCTCAGCATTTATTAAATCTTTTGGAATGGAGAGTCTCAAAATAGTAGGGAAAAATCCAGAACTATTTTCCACTTATCAATTCCTTTATCACAAAGAATTTCAGTGATCACATATTGAGGCTTTTCAAAATGTGATGTTTGTATTTTTATTTCTTGAGATATAATTGGCATGTAATAAGTTTCAGGTATACAACATAATGATTTGACCTATGTATATATTGTGACATGATCACCATGTAAGTCAAGTTAACATCTGTCACCACAGATAATTTTTTTTCTTTTTGTGATGAGAACTTATAAAATCTACTCTCATGTCAACTTTCAAATATAGGATACATTAAAATTTGAACATTTTATTTTATTTTTGAGAGAGAGAGAGTGGGTGCACACATAAGTGAGCAAGCAGGAGGGGGGGGCAGAGGGCAAAGGGGAGAGACAATCCCAAGCAGGCTCCCTCCCCAGTGCTGAGCTGGGCGGGGCTTGATCTCCTTATGGTGAGATCATGACCTGGGTTGCAATCAAGAGTCAGAGGCTTAACTGACTGAGCTCCCCAGATACCCCAATACAGTATTGTTAACTATAGTCACCATGCTGTGCATAATATCCCGAGGATTTACTACTTTATAACCGGAAGTTTGTACTCTTTAACCTTCACTCATTTTGCTTAAACCCTCCTTCTGGCAAGCACCAATCTTTTCCCCGTATCTATGAGTTTGAGTGTGTGGTGGGGGGAGGGCATCATAATTTATTTATCCCTTTAACCCTTAATGAACAGTTAGGTTTGTTTCTATGTCTGGTCTAATGTAAATATGCTGGAATGAACATGGAGTGTGTATATCTTTCTAAATGTTTCTGTTTCCTTCAGATAAATAGAAGGGGAAGTGCTGGATCGTATGGTAGTTTTAATTATTTTTGGAAGGATCTCTATATTATTTTTTATGGTTCATACCCCAAGTTACATGGCTACCAGCAGTGCATAAGGGTTCCCTTTTCTTCACATCTTTGCCAGCACATGGCATTTATTTTCTTGTTGATAATAGCCATTCATTTTTAAATTTTTTATTTTTAAATTTTTTTTAATGTTTGTTTTTGAGACACAGAGCATGAGCGGGGGAGGGGCAGTAAGAAAAGAGGAGGAGGCAAGAGGAAGAGAGAGAGGGAGACACAGAATCTGAAGCAGGCTCTAGGCTCTGAGCTGTCAGCACAGAACCCAATGCAGAGCTCAAACTCACAAGCTCATGAGATCACGACCTGAGCCAAAGTCAGATACTTAACTGATTGAGCCACCAGGTGCTCTAGCCTTTCTAACAACTGTGAGGTGATGGCTACTGTGGTTTTGATTTGCATTTCCCTGATAAGTGATGTAAAGTACTTTTCATGTACCTTTTGATCACTTATATGTCTTTTTTTGGGAAAATGTCTTTTCATATATTTTCCCATTTAAAAAAAATTGGTTTTTAATTTTTAATGTATATTATTTGAGAGAGAGAGAGCGGGGGAGGGGCAGAGAGAGAGGGAGACAGAGAATCCAAAGCAGGCTCCAGGTTCTGAACCGCCAGCAAAGAGCCCAACGCGGGGATCGAACCCAGAGGACGCGAGATCATGACCTGAGCTGAAATAGGCCGCTTAACCAACTGAGCCACCCAGGCGCCCCTAAAAAAAAACAAAAACAAAAACAAAAAACAAACAAAAACCTTTTTTTAATGTGTATTGAGTTTTGAGAGATAGCTCGAGGGGGAGCAGGGGTAGAGAGAGGGAGACACAGGATACCAAGCAGGCCTCAGGCTCTGAGCTGTCAGCACAGAGCCTAACATGGGGCTGGAACTCAGAAACCTTGAGGTCATGAGCTCAGCTAAAGTCGGCTGCTTAACTGACGGAACCACTCAGGTGTCCCTTATTTTGGCCATTTTTAATCAGACTTTTGGGAGGGTGGTATTTGCTATTGAGTTGTATACATTCTTTGTTTTTTAATATGTTAACCTCTTATCCAACTACGACTTGCAAATACTTTATCCTATTCCATAGATGGCCTTCGAACTTTGCTGATGGTTTCTCTGCTGTACAGAAGCTTTCAGTTTGGTGTAGCCCCACTTACTTGTTTTTGCTTTTGTTGTCAAATCCAAAAATCATCAAGACTTATGTTTAGTGTTTTACCCAATGTCTTCTTCTAGGAGTTTGATGGTTTTTGGTCTTATGTTCAAGTTTTTAGTCCATTTTGAGTTGATTTTTGTGTATGCTGTAAATTAGTGGTTTAGTTTTGTTCTTTTTCATGGAACTGTCCAGTTCTCCTAACACCATTCATGAGAGAAACTATACTTTAAAGTTATTTTTAAATACTATAGGTATGTAAATTTTATTAAATGTCTTTTTCACATCTAATGAAAGATGGTTTTGTAGTTTTTCTATTTGGTGTACTATTTTGCTAATTTTTCTTATCCTGACTATTCTTTCAAAGTTAGGATAAAAGTTTGTGTTAATTTCAATTTACTAGTATTTAGGTTATGATTTTGACATATATATATATATATATATATATATATATTGTCTTTTAGTTCCTGTTTGCATGTATCATCTGGTTTGAATATCGGTTCTTGTGGAATGATTTAATAATGTGATATTTCTCTTTACTATGTTTGAATATTTTTCTATATTCTGTACATTTTGATTTTTCTCTATTTGGTGTGTAAAACAATTCACACACACACACACACACACACACACACACACACACAGGGCTGACTTGTTTTTCCATTAACCAATTCAGTCTTACACTTAATTATTCAAAAATATGTCAAGGCAAGGCATCAAAAACGAGTAGTGTAATGTTTTTGATTTCAAGGAACTTAGTTTGTGAAACACACATAAGACAAAATATAATTTAATGTCCTGGTTGATATGATAGTATTTTTAAAGGCCACTGTGAAGGAGTGGCGAGGAGATGAGTAACATCCAAATACATTGATCGATCAGTCGGAGGTCCAGACATCGCTGCCACCTGATGTGCTGAAATAGAAAGTCCATAACACTGTCTGCATAGTATTCTTAGTTCCAAACAAATAGTAATAAATGAACTTCATTTTCCCTATTCCCTCAATGACAGGGTGAATGGAAGATAAAGAAACAATTTGAACAGCAGGATGAGAAATCTGCCGAATCCAGAATTTGGGATATTCTTGAGTGCCAATTGTCTTAAAATTGGGCTCTGAAAATTTAAAACCATATAGAAAAGATAATTGTAAAGATACTTAAAAGCAGGCAAACAAAATGCATTGTGTGTGCCTTTTTTGATCCTGACTTAGATCAACTATAAAGGGACATTTGTGAGACAGTCTTAGAAATTTTAATACAGCCTGGGTATTAGATAATTTTGGTGTGATAATATGGTTGCATTCTTAAAAATATCCTTAGAAATATTAATAAAGGTAATGAGGGTTATATGGTAAAATACTAAATCACAACAATGATAGAGAGATTAAGATCAAATTGGCCAAATATATTTATTAGAAATGTGTAATAAGTACATAAGAGTTTACTATACTTTTCTCTCATTTTGTAAATGTCAGAAAATTCTTCATGAGAGAATTTTAAAAAATAATAAAAGACCCAAGGGAAAGATAAACCTCTATTCTGAAAGAAAAAGGAAGCATTTCTTCATAGTGTTCAGAATATTGTTTATGTAAATGGGCATTTTCTTGTAACCTGCTAAGACTCATACTGTGCTATTTAGAATCCATCATAATATGCCATCTGAAAATAATCTTTGAAAAGATACTACCCAGACATTATACAAATAACATTCAAAAGACCTCATTCAGGACTCTTGTTAGGATTATAAAACACAGTTTTGTTAAATTATTATGGACTATGGAGAAAGAAAAGACCTAACAATTGAAGAGTAGTTTTCTCCCCATCAGTGTTTACACAGATAGGCATTTACTTCTTTTTCAAAAAGTATATGCACAACAGTACCTAAGCATTATTATGCTTTTCTTTTTTAAATACCAGGTAACTTTGATCTGAAAACAGTGAAGACAACAGAAAGCTTCACATATATTGAAATGTATTCAATATTTAAAATTCACTCTTAAATAATTTAGCTTTTCATGCCCAGGAGAAAAAGCACCCCCACCAACTATGGTAAAATAATCTACCTTCTTAGAAGCAGTTTCAAAAGTGTGTATTTCCATGATTTGCTGTTTCTGTCTAATCAGTGAATTCATGTTAACTTTGCTACCACCCAGTGAGGACATGACTATGAACAGAAGAAGATTGTCTGCATCATGAATCTTCTGTCCATGGTTGAGGGGCACGTGAGCAAGTGAAAGTAAGTTAGAGAATGGCCTTTGATTTTGTCTGCCACCCATTTCTCTCTGGGAAGTTAGCAATTCTTGAACAAGAAGAGAAGAGGAGGAGGCAAGAAGGAAGGGGTAAGATACAGTCTAACTCATTAAAACAATAGTTGAACAGAGTGGAGTAGATTCTTGAGATGATGAAATGCCATCTGTGACCCAATATAACACAAAAAATATTTTTTTCTTAAACCGTATTTATCAGAGCTGATTGGTCTACGTGAAATTCCCCCACGAGATTTCCCCACGAGTAGTTTCAGAAAGGATTACAACCTGACATTCCTTACTACAAAAATGTCAGAAAATGCTTGCCACACCAGGAAGTTTTCCTTACCATAGAATGAATTCAAAGAGTTAAAGGGAAGATGTTGAAGCAAGTAGGACCTGATGATCCTTCCTGAATCACTCATTAATAAAACCATGAAGGCGTCAAGTTAGGTTCAGGAACACACATAGCAGCACATACTCCAGCTTGTGCCAGACTCTGAACAATCTACCAAGTTTAAATCTCGAAAACAGTAAATTAAGGACAAATTCTATGAAAAGGAGGAGGCTTCTGTGACTGAAACTCTCGAAAATCTCGGAGCGCTAGCTCCCCCCACATAGTCCAGTGCCTTTTGGAGCGGGGAGAGCTCATGGGCCCCCCACCCTCATCAGTGGGATGAGCATCTGTGCCTCAGTCACAGAGTTCTCAGTCCTCAGAGGCAGGGCGAGGGAGGGGTGGCAGAGCTCAGAGTAACCCCGCCCCCGACCCGCTGCCCACATGTGCACAGCCTGTGGTTTTACTTCCTGCCAATTTCACAGCAGGGCCCTGTACTTTTTCTCCGGGGACGGGGCGGGGGGTGGGGGGGGGAGTGCACTGGGGTGCAATGTAGATCTTACGGTAGATTCTTGGGGCACGGAAAAGAGGATTTACTCCGCACACTAGAAAGCGAACGGCCAAGCAAAACCTCTCATTTGAGATTGGTCTTTCCCTCCACATTCCTCTTTTACTTAGCAGCCACGGAGCCCCTCCCCTTCCTTCCCAGAGTATTCCCCACAAGATAATATCCCCAGCTTTTCTCTAACTAGAGCTATTTGAGGACTTACAGGCCCTGCAGGCCCAATTCAGAGCAGGTTTATCAAATCACTCATCTAATGAACTCCTCTAACTGCCTGGAGGGACTCCGCTGCTGAGAAAACTCAGTTTTGTTTGTCATTATCTTTGTGTCCTGGAATGTGAAATAAGCACTTGTTAGGACAGCGGCTGGAAAGGGCCTCCGGTGACGTACAGGCTAAGTAGGTAAGCTTTCCTGGGCTGCATGAGGCCTGTGCACACGAACCACTGTCCTGCCTTGTTTAGGAAAAAAACTCCCCTCACAGCAAGAAAACCAAGCAAAGACAGTGAGCTGAAGTGACCTTTACTGCAAAGCTGATTTCCACAGAAGTGGGCTTCCTTAGGCTCAGGGCCTGTCACTTGCAAAGGCCATTTGGGCACCGGGAGTTGGCTTGGTTCTGCAGTGTTTCACAACCTTTAATGTGCACAGGAGCCACCTGGGGATTTGGTTAAAACTGCAGATTCAAATGTGGTAGGTCTGCGGTTGTGGCCTAAGGTTAGGCATGGTAAGCAAGTGTCTGTGCTTCTAGCATGTGGATCACACTTTGAGTAGCAGGGAGTGTTCTAATGTGGTCAGGGGTGGCGGTGGGATGGCAAAGAGAAGGGACAGCAGCTTGCAGTTAGAAGGCATTTCTGTGTAAAGTTACTGGTAAGTTAAAGGGAAAGATGCACCTATTTCCCAGGTGGCAGTAACTTGTTTCGATTTCCTTATTGATTTCAGATGCTGTATCACTTTGTAACTAAGTTTGTGTTTGCAATTTCCTATTCTTGGTCTTAAAGAGGACCTGTAAAATTGTATAAGCTTTAGGTTCCATAAAACCTGTGCTGTCATTGTTGGACACGAGAAATGTGATTTGGGATTGTATGCAACTACTTAGATTCCTTCCTCTCAGATGTTGATCATGAGGCTGTTAGTAGGAACAAGTCAGTAAGGAGGGAATATATATATATATTCACACACACACAGATATATATATATATATATACACACATGCACATGCACATGCATATATATACACACACAGATATGTATACACAAATATATATATATATACACACACAGATATATATATATACACAAATATATACACACAAAAATATATATATACATATGTACATATATATATACACACACATACACACACACACACAAATATATATATATATATATCTGTATATCTGTATAGTTTGGTGCCAAAAACAAAACCTAGAAACATTTCTCAGTCAAGCCTGAGTAAAAGATAAGGAAGTTAAACAAAGGTAGTTTATGGCTTTACTTGCAACATAAAAAAGGCGTATTATAAACCTGGGGAAAATAGACATTATTGAATCTGAATAATTTTTTGAAGTATTTTTCTGAATGTTCAATAGTGTAACAGAATTGTGAAATCTTAGAAAAAAGAAAAGAGAGACTAAAAATGATGGATAAAAAAAAGCAATCAAAACCATGGAAGTCTGGGAAGAATTCCATCCTAGGAAAAGGAAAATATTCTATATTTAAACAAAAAACACACTATATAGAAAATGTACAGTCAAATTACATGATACCAAATTATAACCTCAAAATACATAGACTGGCCGCAGTCTATATATTTTATAGACTGGCCGCAGAGGCATCAGGGGCAAAAGGAGGTTACCTTTGCCACAGTGCATCACTTACATGAAAGACAAGGATACAAAATTCATGTTGAACTGACAGGAAATAAATAACTGGGGAAAATATCAGTATAATGGTATTAATCTACAGAAATGTAAGTAGATAAGGATACAAAAGAGAAATGTAAACCATAAAGTAATTAATAGAGAATTATTAAATTTCTAGTAAACACTAAAGTTAATAGAATGTTTTTCAAAAATCAAGCTTTATATTGAACATATGTCTTAGATTAAAACATCAATTAAAAAAAGAATGCATAAAATCCACTTATTTGTGAACATATTAAAAATATACAAATAAAACTTTCAAGTTATTTTTTTTAACATTTATTTATGTTTCAGAGACAGAGCACAAACAGGGTAGGGGTAGAGAGAGAAGGAGACACAGATTCTGAAGCAGGCTCCTGGCTCTCAGCTATCAGCACAGAACCCAATGTGGGGCTCAAACCCACAAACTGGGAGATCATGACCAGAACCGAAGTCAGACGCTTAAGCAACTGAGCCACCCAGGCACTTGCAAAAAAACCTTTAAGTTCGAAAATGCTTTTCCGGGGATGCCTGGGTGCCTTAGGCCATTGAGCGTCCGACTTTGTCTCAGGTCATGATCTTCTGGTTTACAGGTTTGAGCCCCACATTGGGCTCTGTGCTGACAGCTCAGAGCATGGAGCCTGCTTCATACTCTGTATCTCCCTCTCTCTCTACCTCTCCTGTTTGCGCTTTGTCTCTCTCTCTCTCAAATAAAAATTGAAAACATTTTTTAAAAAACTAAAAATGCTTTTCTGAAACATTGGTATCAAATATGCAATGAAAGATACGTTGGAAAAAACAATTATGTCAAAATGGAACATCAAAAACTATCCTTAGTAAAATCATAGTCCACATGCTTCAGTTATTTAAAGAAAAATTTTCACTTGTGGTAGAGACAGAACAAACCTAAAAAACGACAATATAAATGAGAAACTATTATAGTACAGGATAAAATGGAAAAAAAACATTAGAACAGATAAATCTGAGAGCCACTTGAAGCAAATCTAACAGATCATTGTAGCGAATGTACATTTAATCAAGAAACAGAATATGAAAATTCAAAATGAAAAATAAGTATTTGGAAGCCCATCTCCAACTTTTGTAAAAGGAAATAGGTGAATATAACTGCTGCTGATGGATTATATCATAGAAAACTGCAAAAAGTAAGATTTCACAGGAGCAAGAATGACAAACTAAAACCAGAGCTTTCAGGTCAGAAGGTTTCTCTGTAGGGGTTGACTACTTAAAGGCTTTATTTTAAGAGCTGTAGTTTATGTACCAGGATTTTTTTTTTTTTGACAGTTTAACTTTCATAAAACTTGTGTCAGTTGTTGATGATTTTCATTTCTGAGAATTCTGTGGAAAAAAAACAACAGAACTAGAAATCTCATGGAATCATGCACTTGTGTGTGTGTTTTTTTTTGTTTGTTTGTTTTTGTTTTTTTTTGTTTTTGTTTTAATCAACTACATTTTTGGAAGCTGTACACACCTAATCAAAGTTCCCTGTGGTTGCTTTCCTTGGCATGATTGGGCATCTATGCCTGGGCACGTCCAGTATTTTCAAGCTCATATACTCTATAATGTTAACTCAGACCCTAGTGGATGCATTAGATTCGATTTAACTTTACAAAAGGATACATCATTCCAAGAGAATGGGAACAGCAAGAGTTGATGTGTGGGGTTTTCGGAGGACACTGACATGTTCAGCTACTCTGTAACTCCACTCAAAAGGCCATGGGCCCACAGTTTCAATAATAGCACAGTAACTGGAGGTTGCAAGTAAATCTGGCCCTTATGTATAAAAATCTGTTTCTTATCAACGGGTTTCAAATCCTATGCCACAAGAGGAAACCTGTCCTTAAACAAGGTAAAAAATTACCCTACTGTCGTTCCTCTGCTCTTGTACATGAGCTTGAAAATCTTGGGTACCTTGAGCTAGGCCATAAGAAGTAGTAATAGACGTTAATATGCTGGACCTTTCTATAATAAGTGTTTCAGACTTAGGAGGCACCTGCTCAAGACACACCCAGTAGTGGTTAATCCTTTCACTGTATACATAGGTCTGTCAACTGTCCAATCCAGGATCAGGAGCACGCTCACTATTGCTATCCCTCTTGGGAGGGAAATAAAAAGCAAATGAGACACTTGAAATCGAATAGCAACATGGTAGACTTAAATCATGTTGAGTGTGACCTGCACTTCTGGGCAATATGAAGCGATGAGAACTGGATTTACCCTCTTACCTGAAACAACTAAACGTATATATAATTACAGGTTTCAGACATTGAGGCATCACATCAGGTACTGAAGAACAGTGATTGCTGAGACGAGGAAATAAAATCAGTTCTACATCTGCTCCAGTTACGTTTGGAGAGATTGTCTAGGTGACATTAAGATGCGTGGGAACCCAAGCAGACCAGTGACATCTTTCTCAGATGAAGAGATAACTGAGAGTCTGGGAAGGTCAAAGTAGCCAGGGAACACAGGCCAAATAGTATACGTAGGATCTGTGCATTTGCTTCTATTAAAGTTTGCCTCAATTAAAAAAAAAAACGCTAAAGAAAAAAAAGTTGTAAAACTGAAATTCAGTGAGTGGTACTAGCATAAAACTAGACAGAAAGATAAGTAGAATAGAATGTATAGTTTGATGTCAAATTATAGTATTTAAAATAAATATAACACAAATCAGCAAGGAAAAAACTTACTCAAAAATATTTATGAGATGGCATTTGATTTTTAAGGAACAGTAAGATTGTAATCACATGACAACATTATTTATCAAAATGCTAAATTAAGTAATGTATTTTACCAGTAAGTGTTGAGGTACATAGGATACTAGGTGTCCTGCTGGATGCTAAGAGTCAAATGTGGAACAGAGAGAAACTTAGTTTCTACCATCAAAGGTTACACAGTCAATATATGAGGATGAGGGTAAAAAAGTATGATGATAGAGAAAGCATGAAGTCCATAAATAGTACATTTCAGGTGAGCGTATTCTAGTTCTAGAGTCAAGAAAGGTCTTTGTATAGTAATTGGTTTAAATGGCTACTTTAAAGACTTACCAAAACTGATTTGGAAATGTTTGAGTTTGGAGCCCACAGACAAGAAAGAATTCTTGAGGTACCTTCAGTGCACAAAGGTGGTTTTATTAAAGCATGGGGACCAGACCCGTGGACAGAAAGAGTTGTGATGGATGCACCAGGGTTGTGATGGATGACTGATTACATACTTTGAAGTTGGGAGGGAGTCAGGGATAAGTCCCTAAGGAATTATGGAAGCAAGGTTTCCAGAACATTGAGGGGCTAGCTGTTCTTAGGAAAAGGTCACCTGTTACTGTCTAGTAAAACCTGAGTCATGAGACTCGTGAGATGTATATCATTGGGCCATATGTTTGGAGGATGATTGCAAACATATACTTGAGGGGGGGGCACGTAGCGATAAAGGAAGTTTCCAAAGGAATTTTTATATGTTATAGCAGACTTACAGGGCCTGGAGGTCAGAATAGTGTTAAGCTATGATTGCTTTTACTCTTAGCAAAGTGTCTTCATCAAGGACAGCTGAGTTCGTAGAGGAAGGTCACTTTGCCTGTTTCAAGGACTCGTCAATGGGCTGTAAGTAGCAAAGAGATGTAATTTTTTCTTTTGCCTTTGTTTCCGACATCAGAAGGTATGAGCAAGGAGATCAGGAGAGTGTCCCAGTCAGGAGTAAGTTCATACATGAAAGCTCTTAAGTAACACAATGTTTTAGAATTGGGAGAAAAAAAAAAAGAAAAACTAAATTACAAAAATACAGATTTTTTATAAAGTACCATATGTTTGAAGTTGAAAGGCAAGGAGAAAGTGTCATGAGGTCTGATAACCTATTGCTTGGAAACCTTTCATAGCAAGGAACTTTTAAAGTCTTGTGATAAAAACAGCCTCATTTTTCTCATAAAATGAAATTACTCTTCTGAGTTTATCTGGTCAAATATGGCAAGAGCTACCCAGGCTATTTCTGTCTTCGTGTCTTTGCCATTCTTAATGTTTGCTTTTTGTCCTGATTTTAATGCTTGATAGTCTCATGATAGTCACTGTAACCCCAACCATCTTTTCCATATTCAAGCCAAGAAGGGAGTGACAACCCCTTTAATCAGGAAAGGAAAATAATTTCATTGTTCGGCAAATACCGAACTCCTATCCTAAGAACCCAATTCCACAAATTATATTACATAACTAATTATGTATACACGTGTATATATATATATATATATACACACATATACACATATATACATATATTTATGTATATCCATATATATATGTATGTATATCTAGATAGATAGATGATAGACAGATAGATAGATAGATAGATAGATAGGTAGATATACATATTGAAAGTCTTCCCAGCTGCCAGAGAGGCTGGTAAAGTGAGCTTTTGCAGCAAGGAGAAATTGTGTTGGAGACCTTGGTGGGTTACCCAAACCACCGTATCTGTGACAACAAGGAAGGCTGAAGCTTGATCCTAGAGGGCTTGTATTTCTTAAAAACTTAAGTCTTAATCTTTAAGACAAATGAAGAGATACTAAAAACCTTTAGGCTTGCAATTTACAAAATCTGGCATGTTTTTGGAAAGCCTTTTACTGTTGCAGGAGTTGAGAGGAGAGATACAGGTGGCATAGGGTAGATGAGGAAGGTCGTAGAGATTGATTATCAGTTGATAATTGGAGGGATATTAAGAAATGGCATCACCAAGTTACAAACATTGATGGGATTTCAGGAGTGAAACATAAGAGGTGAATGATTTTCAGGTCTTTGGTTTCAACATTTGAGGGGTCTTGAGTGCTGTGGATTAAGATAAGGACCAGAGCTGGATGGAAAATAGGTTGGAGGAATAGAGAATATAAGCTTCTCTTTAGTAAGGGAACTTGAGTGCCTCAAAGAAGTCCACCTGGAGATGATAATTAGGGAGCTATTTGGAATTGTTATTCAACGGAGAGCTTGAACAACTTGCATTTATAAATGTCATAGAGTGTGTTGGATGCCATGCATAAGAAGAGGACTCAGAGTGTTAAGAAACTCCAGTAAAAAAATTGACTGGCAGTCAACAAAAGAAATTGAAAATGAGTAAAGTAGAAGAAAACCAGGACAATGGGTTCCACAGGATCCGAAGAAAGAGAGTTTAGAAGGAAGAACTGATCAGCATGCCCAAGGCTGTTGAGATATAAAGAAACTAATGGAAGAGGAAAGAGAAAAGTGTACCTTAGAGTCAGAGACATTCTGACAGGAAAGATTTCAAGATTTTAATTGAATGGTAATGAGCTGTTTGTGTTATAATTTGTTTCTGAAAGAGTGTAGGGAAAGTAAATGAATGGAAAAGGCATTCTTTCTCTCTCATATATGTATGTATGTGTGTGTATATGTGTGTGTGTGTGTGTGTGAATATATATATATACACACACCATGGGAAATTATATATATATATATATATATATATATATATATATATATATATAAAATTACGTATATATTTCATGGGAAATGATATATGATATATTGATATATATTAATAATTTCATGGGAAACAAGTGAACAGTAGAGGGGGAAATGGTGTAGGCTGGAGGAAAGGAAAGGTATGTATGTGCTTTTCGTGAATTAAAATGAATTAAATATGAATAAACGCTGAGGAAATCCAGTTAGGAGGTGGAGAGAGAGCCCTGGTGTGGACATAGCAAAAGGATAAGATAAAGTAGGCTGTTTGGAAAATACACACATGGCATGTTGGGAGTTTTCTTTCCTCATCCTGGTTAGGTTTCTTTCTGAAGTAGAGGTAACACCATCTTCTAAAGAGAAGAAGGGTTGGAAGGTTGAAGAAAATAGGAGTTTGAAAGTCATTTTGAAGAGTGAGAAAAGCACCTTACCAGGAGAAGAACGATGGTCAGAAAGTTTGAAGATCTGGTTGATGCTGAACCATAAATTTACACCGGCAGCTGGGTTTAACTACCCAGGTGCAAGCTCATACTTGCAGATTATTGGATTTGTCCAGCTCTATGGTTTTACCAGGCAGGTGTGTTGAAAGGGCAAAGGCTCCAAAGATAGCATAAATTTTTCAGACTGTGGTTGAAATGATGAACTATGGAATCTGAGATACCTGGGGGATGGTTACATGATGATGATTTTTGTTTTCATAATTTTTTCAAAGTTCCCAAATTTTCTAGAGATGAACTGTATTTCTTTTAAACATAGGAAGTGCATTAATTGTCAGTAGTAAAAGTTTTCAGTTACTCAAGAAAACTGGCAATGTATATTACACATTAGTAGACAACCTGTAACACTATAAATTGCTGAATATCGGTAGTTAGAATCTTAGGTCTTTCACTCTTGGCTGCAGCCACGATTTGAGCTAAGAGGATCTGATCCCTTCCTCGGGGATAGCATGTGAAGCTTGAGCGTCACTGCTTTTCGTGTTTGGGTCATATGCTTGGAGTTTGTTCTGGTCATCATTTTCATGGACAGCTCACCATCTGTCTTGAGATGCTCCATTAGGTAGCTTTAGTGACCGGTGTAGCTCATCTTTCGCTCTCTTTAGTCCCTACTCAGAGTATTCGTCAACTAGAAAAATACCTCAGGTCTGTTCCTACTGTTTACTCCTCTCACAGCTGTCTCTGCTCCTGCACCCTAACTATATTAAAATAGGTTTATTTCTACCTTTTGAAATGCCTGTGCCAGTTAGTGATTGGTACCTCTATAAGTTCAGAGACTCTGATTTCTCCAAAGGTGTTGGAAGTCCCATTCATTTAACAGTGATCACCATCTTGTCTTTATTTCTGCATTTTCCTTTTAATTACCCAGAAAAATTCATTGTATCATCTTTTCATCAGAATTAGATCTCCAAGGGTCTCTTTATTTCCAGATTCTTAATTTTGTCAATCAGTTCTCTATGATAGTCTTATTTTGTAAATTTGACTATTTTCATAATTATTTTTTTTGCTGACTTCTTATTCTTTAATGTTTGAACACTTAATTTAAAAAATGATAGCCTATATCAGTGATACTGAGGAGAGCTAAGGGAACCCTTTTTAATCCATGGTTGAACAAATTTTTTAATTTAGATAGGTTTATTTGTTAGAAAACAACATCAAACAAGAGAAGCAAATATAATCACCTGTATCTCTACCAGCAGAGAGCTACTTTTAGTGCATTTATCAATATCCTTCTAGAAATACTATGCAGAGGTTGACAAATGTATGAGATCAAGATGTACTTTTATTTCTTGATTGGATCATTTACTTAAGAATATTGAAACTCGTGTCGTATTTATACATTGTTAAAAAAGAAATTGGATGCGAGATCATTTTCATGAAGGATTATTTTTTCTAGAAATCCTGCAAGGCATAGGGCCTAGGAACTCCTTTCAAAGTTTCTCTAAGTCAATTATGGTTGTCTGTCCTTACTCATGAGACGACACCTGTTGAAACAAAAGAAGCCAAAGGTATATTATGGGAGTGCCGAATAATCTTAGTCAGAAATTCCTGTGACGTTTCAGAGTTGACTGCCAACAATTAGAACACTAGAAAAGACTGGAACAATTCAAAGTGTAAGTTATTTTACTTGTGTAAGTGGAAAAAAGACATAATAAAGGAAATTTAAATGTACTTTTGTTATGTTAACATTTAAAAATGTTCAGGAATGCAGTTCTTCTCTCTTCTGTTAGAATTTTGTGACTTCACGGTTGCATTGTATCCTATTGGATGCATATGACCTGTAGAGTTCATCAATTGTTGGGCATTTATCTTTCCTAATTAATTTTTTTGCAGTGACTAATAGGACAAACATACTTATTTTATTACTTGGATGAACCTCACATTATTTCATTAGTATGAATTCCTAAAAATAGAATTGGAAGGTCAAAGAGATGCACATAATGAGAATTTTGGCCTCCCTTGCCAATTGACCTCAGAAAAACTCTTGCCAGATTTTATTACCATAGACAGGTCATGATTTTAATGGAAACTTAATGGGCAATGTAATTCTTTTGTCTGAGCGGGAAGGTAGTCACTGGTAGAGAAACCTAAGGATGAAGTAAAAACCATGTGGGATGCATTTGATCGATTTCTACAGGTGTCCTTCGCCATCTTAAAATCCTCTTACTGATTCTTCTTTGTAAAACCATGGAGACGTGACCTCTTGTGTTGCTGTTGATGGTGATCTCATCCATAACATGAGGAAACCTATCTATATATACAGGTTTAAGGAGAGAGTTTCATTCTTCATAGAGCTTAAGCTTGGCTTCAGCTCTGACAAATCTTTGCTTCCTGATAGAGCCTTTTCATATACATATGTGTGTTACATGTATACACATTCATGTCTGTGTATATATAACACACACAGACCTTGTTTAGTCTATATGTAAATTTAAAGGAGGAAATTTCAGGAAATTACATGTTTGCAGAAGGTAACAGGGTGTCATGTTCAACACACCTGCACTTACCTGCCCAGGAAGACCAGAAACACAGCAAATAGTCATGGAAGTGGTTGTGTGACACAAGTGCCATTTGGGTCACTACACCTGTCTGCTGAGGTAAGAATAAAAAGCCTTCCAGAAAGAATCTAACATTATGCTTCCTGTTATACCCACACAAACCAGACAACTGCACTACACATGAAGCGGTCTTGTATTCAAATCTCTAACCTGTGAGAAATCTCCACTGAGCAAATTCAATCAACATGCCGTGTTGACTGCTCCTAAAGAAGTGTATTCTATACTTTCTCAGGACTTTATTTAGCAAGTTTTTCCCCATAATTAATCTAAACTCACTGTCCCTTGGGATCTCTTAAGTACTTCTGCATTGTGTTTTCTTCCTGGTTTCAAATCATACATTCTCTTAAGATTATCCTACATTTAAATTAATCCGTTTACAAAGTCTATCTTAAAATGCATGAATCTGTATAGATTTTTTTACCTCTCTACAAAAAAAAAGTGCATTAAAATAATTTTTTTTGTTTCTTCATAACAAAAGTTTTTAACACCTCTTCTAAATGAAATTTCACTCACTAACCCTCATTTCCAATATCCTCTACAAATCTAAGTGGTTGTTTAAGTTTGAATAATTTACCTGAATATTTCAATTGTAAATCACAACTAATGGAGATGAAGTACGTGTGCCTTGGTGAATGTAAAAATATATCTAGGAATATTTTATATGCAGAGCAGATATATTAATTTATGATAAAACATGCCATATTGTAGTAAAACAATACAGGAGCCCATGAGTCAGGCTGTGTACAAGAGAAATGCATCAGTTAGATGTTTACTTAAAATTAAAATTTAAATTTAGATATATTTACTTTAATATTTATGTTCTCATATTCTGGTTCTGTATTAAAGAGGTTGAATAAAACATACTTTGCTGGTAACAAACTATTATGATGAGTCATTTGGAGCCTGAAATGACAGTTCTAATTTAATCTCCTTATGGAGAGCTGAAAAATAGTTTTAGGCACTGTTAATATTTCTGCATTAGAAAATTGTTTACTTTCAAATGATTCTCCTGGGCATGTAAACTCAAAAGAATGAGAAAGCCTTAAAGTTTTAGTAAGAACTTTTCAGTGTTACTTTCTCAGAAAGCTACTAAATATTTACCAATAAAGAAAGATTGGAGGAGGAAAAAAAGGTTTGGTATTACCACTGTTTTTTTAAAAAAAATAACATTGTGTTAAAGAGTTCATTGGCTCAAAATGGAAAAGAAAAACACAGAAACAAAACACTTGATAATTTAAAGGCTGACAATTATTATCCATATTCTTTCTACAACTTATTTTTTTGTTTCATGATTAGAGAAAACAAAATTGAAAAAAAATCTTAAAACTGTTTTTCATCTTGTTTTTATTTAGGGGGTTCTGGATATAATAATTGATGCAATTAAAGTTCTAAAGAAGAGGAGGATTTCATTTGTGTGGTCCTTTTTCCTTCTTTCACTTTTTCTCATACCATGGATGATTGAGAATTAATTATGGAATAAATCTCTCTTTGGAGGTACTCACATAAAATTGCCACAATTTCCAAATTGTCCTATTCTGTGTACTATGAATACTGTGTATCACTCTGTGACGGTGTCAGGTGTCATCTGTTTGTTATTTTTGTTCTTTCTGGCTAAATCTTCTCTTAGTATGTAATATGTATGGTGTCTTTCCATAGGCAAAACTGGTGTGTCTAGTGAATGTGTCTTTTGAAAAATGTCAAAATTTGATGGGGTGGAAAATGTTTAATGCTTCTTTTCCCCTATGCTGTCAGCATGTTGACATCTGACAGTGTGGGAAAAAGTTTAATATTATTCCTGGAAGGCGTTTGTAATTCTTGTCTACGAAGATTTAACTTCTTTTTCTATAACCCCATTTTTACCCCATAAAACTTTAATCCTCAAATAGAAGGCCATGGGTAATGGCTTTGACTCTGAGATGGTAAAAAGTGTAACTCTGTGCCATTCATTCTCCATTGCCGTGGAGCAAACCTATGTTCTAGTTGAATAATATGATGCAAAAATTGACCATCCAGTGGTAGTGGATAGAATCTGCTGTAAGTGTTGATGGAATAGAGCTGTGAAACTGTTGTTCTGCAGTTGTATGATACTGTCATTCCCAGCCCCATTTTGTGTACAAAGAAATTTTAAAAGCAGAGTTGTCCCAAGGAAAAGTAACTAGAGGATTGTAGCAATTTATCTTAAAATATTAAGATGAATGTGTATGGCTAGAGAGATTTGAAAAGAGAGATATTAGTTGTCACAAGTCATTTTTGGATTGAGTTACATAAACTGTCTACAATTTTAAAGAAATGGAAGAAGTTGTAATAACCATAAAGATATAAATAAAATAGATACGTTGTAACATTTTTATTTCTGCGTGGTGTAGCAGTGCAGAATGAATTTACTTTGGTGTTTGATAGGGTTTGTGGTTGTTTTCTCAGAATTTTGTTCATATAGTTGCCAGACCATTAGTCTACGAAGTTCTATAATTTTAGATTCAGTGATTCTTTTCTGATAGCAAACTATTAATTTTTTAAATTGAGGTATAATAGACTTAAAATTGTTTTATAATTCAAGAACCCCCTTAAAAAAATTAAAAGAGCTCATGAAGGACAGGGAGAAGAGCATAGGTACATAATAGCAAAGGGTAATGTTTTTAAGTGATACATAGTTCTATTTCAGTTGTAAATGAATTTCTCTACCCACTCAAATACAGCTAGGTACAAATGCAGAAATATCTCTAGCTTAATCTTTGATTCAGGGACTAAAGAAATAATAATACATTAAAATACATTAACAAGGTCTTGAATGATATTCTGAACAAGAATGTGTTTTAGCATAATTATGACCATGGAATGTTCTTTAGGCTAGTATTCTCCTTACTAATACCACATTCAATTTCTTGACATAAGCATATGGGAGGGAGCTATATAACTGAGGAAAAACTGAAGATTTTTAGGCTTGATAACATGATTTTGTTCTGTTAAATGTAATAATACCTAAAATGACACAGTGATAGAGTGTCACGGACTTTAGACCCTGGACCTAATTATAAAATTCTTTCAAAATAAATCTCACCTTTTGCAATTCAAATGTGACATGATGGCTTTGGCATGTACCATGAGCCATTATGAATAAAGGAGTTCTTATGTTTTATAAATGGTATTTCTAGGTGTGATTGTTTAGAATTTTTAATCAGTATTTTCAAGGTAGCCCCTACAGTTGATGGGATTTCTTAAAAGAAACTGCCACGTATACAACAAATAAAATTCAAGATTTTAATAATTTTTAAATCCATCGTTTTATCCCAGGTATTACAGAACTCAAAAAGCAGTTGATAACAAAGCTTGCAGATAATTACTTGCATGTTTGCTGATAGAATCCTTTTTCTCAGCAAATATGAAAAAAGCCAGAGAGAACTTTCTATAGATAGTAATGTAAATTTTGATTCCTTAAATATGGAGAGTGATACCTTATATCTATAATGAAAAAAATTCCTATCGTTTGGTGGAACAGAGCTCTATGGAGCTCTATGGAGTATTTCCAGAACTATTAGAGCATCCAGCAAAGATAAGGTGTGGATCTAAGTTATCTGCCTCAGTTAAACTCTAACTGTTGAATAAAGAGAGGATGTATATGAAACAATTTAAAAGCGTTCTGTTAAAAAATTGAAAAATTCCAATGTAAGGTACTTTATTAACTAATAAAAGAAAAAATAATTAGGCATCACATTATTCTAGATAAAGCAATAGGCAATTAAAATTCAAAGACCAGCCTATCCCTCAGGTTGGAAAAGAAGACATAAAAACCTTCAGCTGATGAGTGTGATAGGTGAATGTTTTAAATTTAGATAAAGGTTTTTTGGAAGACCAGAAGTAATTAATTTTGCCTCCTAGGAAAGGAGAGAAATATCACTAATATAGTAGTTGAAAGGTGAAAAATATTTCCTCTAAACCAGATGCAGGGAGAAACATCAGGATCAAAGTGAACAGGGGCAAATAATACTAATTATTACTAACTAATGTTATTTAGAAATATTTAACATATTCAGATTCTAATTGTATTAACAGTAATACCATTACCATTAACAATGATTATGTCTGGTATTTACAGAGCACTTACTATGTACTAGTGCTGTGCTACCCATTAATTCATTTAATTCTCAACTAACTCTGTTTAATCGGAGCTTTAATTAGGGGCACCTGGGTGGCTCAGTTGGTTAAGCATCTGACTCTTGATTTCAGCTCAGGTCATGATCTTAATGGTTGGTGAGAAGGAGCCCCCATTGGGCTCTGCGCTGACAGCAAGGAACGTGCTTGGGATTCTCTCTCTTCTCTCTCTCTCTGCCTCTTCCTCATGCTGGCACTCTCTAACTCACACTCTCTTGCTCAAAATAAACATTAAAGAAAACCCTAAAAATAGGAACTATAATTATTCTTTAATGATAAAAAATTGAGATATGAGGAATTTAGGTAACTTTCCCCAGGCCACATAGTGGTAAGAGATAGCAAGGTAACCATGCCAACAGTTTATAGCTTTGGCAATCTCACATGTACCATAATAACAGAATAGCAGTTTGAAGTAACGTGATCTATTAATTGATGAAATATTTGTCAATCTTCTTCTATTCCAGTGTTGTGATAGACGTTGGTAATACAAATACCTGTTCTTAAAAAGTATGCATTTTACCTGGGCATATGTACACAGGTAATAATGCTATAATATAGTCAGTAATAGGTAACGCTTACATAGTTTTGAATAATCAAAGTGCTTTAATGTATTGATTCAGTGTTGATGATAATTCTAGGTCAGAATAACATGAATCAGTCTAATTTTTCACTTAAGGAGATTGAGACCTTAAGTGACCTAAGTCAACACAGCTGGTAAGTAATGGAGCCTTGCTGGAAACCCCAGCAAGGCGGAGGCAAAGCCAATGCAGTTAGAGGAGATACTGGTTCCATTGCAGTGTTCTCAGATGAGGAGAAAACTTAGCCAAAACTTAAGGGAACACAAACCTGCATGCACATTGGCTTGCCTGGAAAGAGGAAGCCAGACACTGGTAAGAAGAGTTCAGTTAGGATAATTAGCAAATCTGTGGAGTATAGCCACTTGCATAATGGTCCGAGAACAAGAAGGTCCTGGTGATATCAAATAGGAGAGTCTACTCTCTGAACCCTCAAAGTGCTATATGAATGAATGCATGCATGCATGAATGAATACACACAGAGGTATGATAGGTAGTTAGGTAAATGGATGGGTGATATAAAAAGCACTAAGAAAGACTCTTCTGCTGCAGAATTGGGTGAGAACAGTTGCTGAGGAAGGAGTGGGGAGAGTTTCTAGAAACTCCACTAGGAAACTTTTTTTTCCTCTTTTTTCTACATGTTTATGTATTGAGAGAGAGAGAGAGAGAGAGAGAGAGCGCACTCACGTGTGTGTGTGAGTAGGGGCGGGAATGCGCCGCGTGCAGAGTGGGGGAAATAGAATCCCAAGCAGGCTCTGCACTGTCAGGGCAGAACCTGATGTGGGCTCCATCCCAGGAACTGTGAGATCATGACCTGAGCCAAAATCAAGAGTGTGTGTGTGTGTGTGTGTGTGTGTGTGTGTGTGTGTGTGTGTGTGCCATTCATCCATTGACGTGCACTTGGATTGCTTCTTTGCCTTACCTGTTAAAAATAGTGATGCCATGAATATGGGACTGTATATATCTTTCCAAGTTAGGACTTTTATTTCCCTTATATTTCTGGATTGTATGGCAGCTCTATTAATTTTATGAAGAACTTCCATACTGTTTTCCATCTTTCAGCAAAAAATGACCTAACATTAAAAAGATGCCCAGGAGACAGAAAAAAAAAAAAGCAGTTATCCAAACTAAACTCAGATATGACAAACATGTTAGAGTTGTCTGACAGGGAATTTAAATAACTATGATTAATATGTTAAAGGCTCAGATGGAAAAGATGGACAATATGCAAGATGATATAGTTAATTTTAGCAGAGAGAAGAAAACAATATAAAAGTCAAATGGCAATGGAATGAAACATGTAGTAACAAGATGAACAATGCCTTTGATGGCTCATCACTAGACTAAGCTGAGGAAATGAGGTGAATTTAAAATACCTATCAAAGTTGTGCAAACAGAAAGAAAAGAGGGATAGAGTAGATCCAAAGCCTTTTGGACAACATCAAGTAGTCTCTCATACATGAAATTGGAATCCTAGTAGCAGAGAGAGAAAACAGGGCCAAAGAAATATTTGTAGAAACAATACAAATTTTCCTAAAATAACAGATCTGAACTACAAATCCAAGAACTCACAGGAAAACAAAAGAAGCCAGGATTAAAAAAAAATCTAGGCATATTATATTTAGAACATGGAAAACCTGAAGTAAAATATTGAAGGTGCTCAGAAAAGACACCTTACATTAGAGGAATAAAGAATTACCACATAATTCTTAGCCAACACATTTCACCAAATAAGTTACACAGATGGCACGTTAGCTTATGAAGGGATAAATAACATCATCATTCATGAGGGAACTGTAAGTTAAACTACATCTATGAGAATGGATTAAAAAAAGGCAATACCAAGTGCTAAGAAGGATATATTGCTTGTGCGAATGCAAAATGGAATAGCCATTTTATTTATTTAAAAATTTTTTTCTTAAGTTTATTTATTTTGAGAACATGTGCAAGGAGGTGCGGAAAGAGTGGGAGAGAGAGAGAGAATGCCAAGCAGGCCTGTGCCATCAACGCAGAGCCCAATTCAGTACTCATACTTGAGAACTGTGAGATCATGACCTGAACCAAAATCAAGTGTTGTTCGCTTAACCAACGGAGGCACCCAGGCACCACTGGAACAACCATTTTAAAAAACAGTTTAGCTCTTTCTTCAAAGTTAAACATACACTTAATATAGTAGTAGGAATTCTGCTTCAGAGTAAAAATACTTTGAAAAATTAGGTTCGAACAAAATGTTGTACATTATATGTGCAGGAGCTTTATTCATCATCGTCAGTGAATAGAGATAACTCCTGTGCCCTTCCTCAGGTGAATGATAAATCATATTCTCGCCATTCAGTTGAATACTACTTAGCAATAAAAAAGGAACAGATTATTTTTGAACATAAAAACATAGATAAATCTTATACGTGTTTTAAGACACAGAAGAATGCACGCTGTGTGATTCCATTTATATGATATTCTGGAAAAGGAAAAGTGTAAGGATGGAAAATGGATGGTTCCAGGGATATAGGGTGGAGGAGGGGTTGATTACAAAGAGTTAGCATGGGGGAGATTTTGGAGTGATGGAACTGTTAGTGTTACATGGTGGTAGAAACATGACTCTAATTGTCAAATCCTTCAGAACTAAACAATTTTACTATATGCAAATTAAAAAAAAAATCAAGGATGTCAGGGGGAATGCAGACAATGACAAATGTATGTACCTGTATTACAAATGAATGATAAAGCCACACTGAAGGTGGCATAGAGGAGAATAGAACTGACCTAATTAACTTGGGGAAAGCATTGTTTTGAGTTGATTCTGTAAGGCTAATGATACAAACCATAAACATCTGTTGGTTTTCTTTTCCTTTGTGTGTGTGTGTGTGTGTGTGAGTGTGTGTGTGTGTAAACAGTCGTGAAAATACCTGAATAAGAAGAATAATAAATGGGAATAGGACACAGAGGGTTAGATAGTGTGGGTTTTGCTGGTTTTTGTTGTTTGTTCTCATCATGTGCTTGTTGAGAGAACCACTAAAGAGGCCTAAGATAGGGATGGAGAAGCTGGGTGCTTGTGTAGTCCTACAGGGGTTAAAAGGGAGAGAGGCAAAGAGCTTAGAGAGCTGGCTGTGAGCAGTAGAGGCTCATATTCTGAAGCTAGGACAGAATGAAACTAAGTACGAGAGAGGAAGGCAAAGAATTTAAAGAGGCAGAAATGAGGAAGCTCATGCCTATTGACCTTAATTCACTCAATGAGATAGAAAATAAAACATCTCTGAGAATGAAGAGTGATGATCTGTTCAATAAGGTACAATCCTTATTGGGGGAAAAATCTCATAAAGTAAGACAAATAGAGTCTTCTATTGAATGTTCTGTGGAAGACAATAAATTTTCTTTGAATATCTATGAAAGTATCTGCCCACTAGAGCAAAAACGAAGACCTTTTATTGTTTAACAGAAACAAAGATGTAATCTATTCAGTGACTTTGGCTTCACATTTTTCATGCAAGTGTCTAAACCACTCTTAAAGTTGAAGACAAAGAAGCAGCACTGGAAAAGTTCATGCCTGCCATACTTGGGGAGAATTAAATAAAACAGGACATTACATAGGTCTCTGTATCCATAAAGTCAAATTATGTTTTTTTGAAGCAAGTATTTTAATTCACAATATTCAGCATTTTCAAATGGTGAATTTCTTAAAGAGGATTCAAGGGGTGCATTAGTTCAAGAAAAGGAAGTTTAGTGCGCAAATGTTGAGCATCTTAATGAACCTAGGATTCCCCAGAAACTACCCATTTCAAAGTGGAAAGGGATAGAGTAACTAAATACTGTATAACTCAGATGTTGAAATGACAGACTCCAGATTTGGAAAGAGGTAGTCACCTCTTAAAAGAATAAAAGCAACAAAAATCACATGGTAGTGATTTAAAGATGTTAACCACCCTATGCAATACAAATCACTAACAGAATCCCAGTACAATTCCATCCTATTCCCTTCACTAGCTCATTGTCAGTTGATACGCCTAACATGGAAGAATTTACCAAACCAATTGCAGTGGCAGTCTCTGTGGATTACAGGGTTAAATGGTGTGGAACTATGGTAGCAGTGAATTCTGCACAATTTACTCAAGTGCATGTGAAACCACAGTATAATTCAAAGAACATTTTAATTTTCTATTATTTTTCTGGTCAGTGTTAAGTCTACTTCAAAATATTTTACTAAATCCGATTAACAGTTCAGTGTGATATACTTAGACGATATTTCAATTTCATGTAATATAAAATGTAGTTTCTAACAGTTGACTTACCAATTACACATCAGTTGCTAAGTTTATAATTCTTAAGTGCTGATTCGTTTTCGTGAATCTCAACCTTTCTCGGTACAATTCAGTTGTCTATTAAAAAATCCTTGACACCCTTTTTGTCACAAACCAAAAATTAATATTGCTCAATCTACTTTTCTAAAAATGTCTAAGTGCTAACTTCTTGAATATACAATATCCTTAAGAATGTGAAATAATTTGTACAGATAGTGGTTTTGTTAATACAGTGTAATTTAAATATAATATCTAGGGATGCCTGGGTGGCTCAGTTAGTTGAGTGTCAGACTCTTGATTTTGGCTCAGGTCATGACCTCGTGGTTCGTGAGTTTGAGTCCCGCGTTGGGCTCTGCACTGGCAGCCCAGAGCCTACTTGGGATTCTCTCTCTCTCTTCCTCAGCCTCTGCTCCTCCCCCCACTCATGCTGTCTCTGTCTCTCAAAATAGATAAACTCAAAATATATATAATGTCTAAATGGCATTTGCTTAATTGTAAAGGAGAGTAGCTTAAGTTTTAAAATACATACTCATACTTAAGCACTAATAGATAAAACAGTAATTTGGTTCTGTTTCCAGTAATAAATGCAAATATTCTAATCTATTTGCTGAATAGTTTCTAAGATACATATGTGTTTGTTTTCTATACACTATGTGATTTTTTTCCTCAATTTCTTTGAATTTCCAGTATAAGCAGTTCATGCCACTCCTTACCCATCTTTCCATTCAACAGATTGTGACCTATTTCCTTTCAAAAATATATTGCTTCCAGTTTGAAGTGAATCCCTATTATCTGTTTCTCAAAGCTGTGTTCTGCCTGCAAGTACATACACTCCAACATCTATAGGTTACATGGAGCCCAGCAAGGGTAGCCATGCCTCAGTGCGTCCGACTAGTCCCAGCACCTCTCACTAATCTGGTACCCTACACTACCAACCAAATCCATAATTGGCAAGTTTTCTTGTTCTATTTAGTGGAGGAATTCGGTAATTCTTAAAGTGAAACTAAATGCTAATAAATCATAAAACTGCATTAGGACCTTAACACAAGATCTTAACAAGGTGATAAATAACTACACAAGGGGACACCTGGATGGCTCAGTCAGTTAAGCGTCCGACTCTTGGTCTCGGCTCAGGTCATGATCTTAAAGTTGCTAGATCTCTCTTGCTTGGTCTTTTTCACTCAAAATAAATAAACTTAAACCAATTTTTAAAAACTTAAAAAAAAAAGGAAATAACTACATAAGGCAACTAGGCTTCCTGTTAAAAGGCCACTATGGTCAGAAACAAATGTTTGATAGAAAGCACAAGAATTTCCAAACTTACTTAATCTAAAGCAGAGTCTTTGGGAATTATAGGTAGTACTTAAAAAAGTACCAGCATAAGCATGACTTGTCATTATGTAGTAAAACTAAAACCAAAATTGATTCCAACTAGAAGTTGTCAAGATTTTCCATCAAATAGCAAAAGGTGATAATGATTCATAATGGAGAAAAAAGATTAAAATTTGAACCTATTTACATAGCTCTCATTATTTTATTATATTATTCAAGGACATAACTCCTACAGTTTTGCCACAATTGTCAGATGGGGAAGTGCAGAAAAAATTACTGGCTCACATATATGTTGCTTCTAGTGCAAAATCTTGTGTTACAAAGCAGTCTGTTTGAAGGACTGTATCTCTTGAGAAAATGGCTCTCTCAGCTCTGCAAGTTGGCATGGAGATTTTGATTCTATGAAACTAAAATTTAACATTGTCACACAAGGTAGATAGAACATGCATTTCAAAGTCTAATTCAAGTGATCAAAATCAACTGTGTGTATGTTGAATCTGTATAAGAAACAGATACACTCACTCAATTATAACTTTATAGAATCTATAGGAGTAAGATCAAGATGTAAAACTTAAGAGATGTAACAATAAAATCTTTTTATTGTTATTTTAACTCCAGTATAACATACAGTGTTAAATTAGTTTCGGGTGTATAATACAGTGATTCGGAAATTCTACATGTTACTCAGTGCTCATCATGTTAAGTGTATTCTTTAATCTTCATCACCTATTTCACCCATTCCCTCATACACCTCCCTTTGGTAACCATCAGTTCTGTATATTCAAGAGTTGGGTTTTTTTGTCTTTATTAATTTGTTTCTTAAATTCCACATATGAGTGAAATTATATGGTATTTGTCTTTCTTTGACTGACTTAATTCACTTAGAATTATATTCTCTAGATTCATCCATATTGTTGCATGGATGACATGCAAAATTTTATTCATTTAAAATTTTTTTAATGTTTATGTTGAGAGATGGAGAGAGCATAAGTGGGGAAAGGGGTAGAGACAGACAGACAGACAGACAGACAGAATATCCCAAGCAGGCTCTGTGCTGTCAGCGTGGAGCCCAACACAGTGCTTGATCTCATGAACTGTGTGATCATGACCTGAGCTGAAACCAGGAATCAGATGCTTTATTGACTGAGGTACCAATGCCCCAAGATTTTATTCTTTCTTATGGCTGAGTAGTATTCTCTTGTTTATATTTGACTTCTTTATTCACCTATCAATGGACAACAGGGTTACTTCTATAATTTGGCTATTGTAAAGAATGTAAAGAATGCAGTAAACAGGGATGCATGTACCTTTTCAAATTGGTGTTTTTGTATTCTTTGGGTGAATAGCCAGTAGTGGAATTAATAGATCATATCATAGTTCTATTTTTAAGTTTTTGAGGAGCCTTCATACTGTTTTCCACAGTGGCTGCACTAGTTTGCATTTCCATCAACAATGCAAGAAGGTTCCTTTTTCTCCACATCTTCACCAACACTTGTTTCTTGTGTTTTTTAAGTTGAGCTATTCTGACAGGTGTGAGGTGATACTTCATAGTGTTGTTGATTTGCATGTCCCTGATATTAAGTGACAAAGAGCATATTTTCAGGTATCTGTTGGCCACATGTATGTCTTCTTTGGAGAAATGTCTTCTGTCCATTTTTTAATCAGATTTTTTTTTTTTTTTTTTTGCTGTTGGGTTGTAGTGGTTGTTTATATATGTATTTGGATACTAACTCCGTATCAGATACATCGTTTGCAAATATCTTCTCCCATTCGGTAGGTTGTCTTTTGGTTTTGTTGCTGGTTTCCTTTGCTGTGCAGAAATTTTTTATTTCAATATAGCCCCAATAGCTTATTTTGCTTTTGTTTCCCTTGCCTCAGAAAACATATCTAGAAATATGTTGTTATGGCAGTGTCAGAGAAATTTCTGCCTATGTTCTCTTCAAGGATTTTTTATGGTTTCAGGTCTCACATTAAGGTCTTTAATTCATTTTGAATTTGTTTTTATGTATGGTATAAGAAAGCTATCGAGTTTCATTCTTTGCATGTAGCTGCCCGGTTTTCCCACCACCCCTGTTGAATAGGCTGTCATTTCCCTGTTGTATATTCTTGCTTGATTGGTTGTATGTTAATAGATAAATTGTTAAGTGTGGATTTATTTCTGAGCTATTTTGTTCTCTTGATCTGTGTGTCTATTTTTGTCCCAGTATCATACTGTTTTGATCACTATATGTTTGTAGTATATCTTGAAGTCTGGGATTGTGATACTTCCAATTTTTTTTCTTTTTCAAGATTGCTTTGGTTATTCAGGTATTTTGTGGTTCCATACATACTTGAGGATTAATTGTTCTAGTTCTGTGAGAAATACTTTTGGTATTTAATGGGGATGGTATTAAATCTGTAGATTGCTTTAGGTAGCATGGCCGTTTTTGCATTATTTGTTTTCCCAATCCATGAGCATGGGATATCTTGCCATTTGTTTGTGTGATTTTGAATTGTTTTCATCAGTGTTATCATTTTAAGAGTACGGGTCTTGCACCTCTTTGATTAAATTTATTTTTAGGTATTTTATTGTTTTAGGTGCACTTGTAACTGGGTTGTTTTCATAATTTCACTTTCTGCTACTTCATGATTAGTACACAAAAATGCAATGGATTTCTGTATATTGATTTTGTATCCTGCAACCTTGCTGAATTCATTTATCAGATCTAGTAGTTTTTTGGTGGAGTTTATATATATATATATACATATATATATATATATATATATATATATATATATATATGGTATTATGTCATCAGCAAATAGTGAAGTTTTTTCTTCCTTACCAATTTGGATGTCTTTGTTTCTTTTTGGTATCTGATTGCTGCAGGTAGGACTTCTATACTATGTTGAATAAAAGTGGAGAGAGTGGACATCTGTGTCTTTTTTCTGATCTTAGAGGAAAATCTCTCAGTCTTTCCCCATTGATTATGATGTTAGCAGTAGGTTTTTCATATATGGCCATTATTATATTGAGGTATGTTCCCTCTAACCCTACATTGCTCAGAGTTTTTGTCATGAATGGATGTTGTATGTTGTCAAATCCTTTTTTTTCTTGCATCTAGTGAAATGATAGTATGATTTTTATCCTCCCTCTTGTTAATATGATATTTCTCATTGATTTGTGAATGTCAAACTACCTTTTCTTAACTGGAGTAAATTCCATATAATCATGGTAAATGATACATTTTTTAATGTATTGTTAGATTCAGTTTGCTTATTTTTTGTTGAGGATTTTTGCATCTATGTTCATCAGGTATTAACTTACAGTTCTCGATTTTTGTAGTGTCTTTATCTGGTTGGGCATCACAGTAATGCTGGTCTCTTTAGATGAAATGGGAAGCTGTCCTTCCTCCTCTATTTTTTGGAATTGTTTGAAAAGAATAAATATTAACTCTTCTTTAAATATTTGGGAGAATTCACCTATGAAGCCATCTAGTTTTGGGTATTTTTGATTACTGATAAAATTTCATTCTTAGCAGTTTGTTTAAATTTTCTATTTCTTCCTGATTCACTTTTGGAAGGTTACATATTTCCAGGAATTTATCCATTTCTTCCAGGTTGTCCAATTTGTTGGCATGTATTTTTTCATAATATTCTCTTCTAATCCTTTGTATTTCTGTAGTGTTGGTTGTTATATCTCTTCTTCTGATATTGTGTATTTGAATCCTTTCTCTTCATTTTATCATGAGTTTGGCTGAAGTTTGTCAATTTTGTTGATTTATTTTTTAAAGAACCAGCTCCAGATTTCATTGATCTGTTTGATTTACTTATTTTTAGATTTTATTTCATTTAATTCAGTTCTAATACCTATTATTTCCTTCATTCTTCTAGGTTTAGGCATTTTTTGGTCATCCTTTTCTAGCTTCTTTAGTTGTAAGGTTAAGTTGTTTATTTGAGATTTTTCTTGATTCTTGAGATAGACCTGTATTGCTATAAACTTCTCTCTTGGAATAGCTTTTGCTGCATCCTGACAACATTGAACCATTGTGTTTTCATTTTCATTGGTTTCCATTTTTTTAATTTCCTTTTTGATTTCTTGGTTGACCCATTTATTGTTGAGTAGCATGTTAATTAATCACTATGTATGTGCATTCTTTCTAGAATGTTTTTTGTGGTTGATTTCTGGTTTCATTTGTTGAGACTTGTTTTGTGGCCTAACGTGAGCTATTCTGGAGAATATTCTATGCACTTGAGAAGAATGTGTATTCTGCTTTTTTAGATTATATCTTTTAGATCCATCTAGTCTAATGTGTCATTTAAAGTCTCTGTTTCCTTGTTGATTTTCTGTTTGGATGATGTATTCATTGATGTGAGTGGGGTATTAAAGTCCCATGCTATTAATGTATTACTAGTGATTAATTCCTTTTTGATTATAATTAGCTACTTTGTGTATTTGGATGCTGCCATGTTGGGTTCATAAATATTTACAGTTGTAGTATATTTTTGTTGAATTATTTCCTTGATGATTATGTAGTATCATTCTTTGTTTCTTGTTACAATCTGTGTTGTAAAGTCTATTTTGTCTACTACAAGTATTGCTACTCTGGCTTTCTTTTCACTTCATTTTGAATGATCAATGCTTTTTCATTTATTGACTTTTTAGCATTCATGTGCCTTTAGGTCTATAATGAGTCTCTTGTAGGCAGCATGTAGATAGTTTTTTGTGGTTGTTGTTGTTTTTAATCTATTCTGTCATCCTATGTCTTTTGATTTCAGTGGTTAGTCCATTTACTTTCAAAGAAATTGTTGATAGATATGTACTTACTGCCATTTTGTTACTTGTTTTATGATTGTTTTAGTAGTTCCTTTCTTCTGTTGCTCTATTTTCTTAGTTTGTTGGATTTCCTAGTGATACACTTGGATTATTTTCTTTTTATTTTTTGCATATCTATTACTAGTTTTATATTTGTGGTTATCACTGGGGTTGTATATAACATTTTATGGATATAGCAATCTAATTTAAGTTGATGGTTGATTAAGTGTGAATTCATTCTAAAACCACTAAATTTGGGGGGGGGGCACCTGGGTGACCCAGTCAGTTAAGTATTAGACTCTTGATTTCAGCTCAGGTCATGATTTCACAGTTAGTGATATTGAGCCACACATTGGGCTCTGTGCTGACAGCACGGAGCCTGCTTGGGATTTTCTCGCTCCCTCTCTCTGCCCTTGCCCCCATCTCGTTCTCTAAAAATAATAAATAAACATTAAAAAACTATTTAAAAATCAGTAATTTTTTTACTCCTCTCCCCAGCACATTTTAGGTGTATAGTGTCAATAAATTGTCTCTCTCCTTTCTTCTCTCTTCTCCTTCCCTATAATGTGAATGTTATTATGCTTGATGGTGTTGCTGAGGTCTCAATCTATTTTAACATTCTGTTATTTTTTTCTGTATCCTTTTCAGTTTGATTGCATTCCATTACTGTGTCCTTCAGGTTGCTGAACCATTCTTCTGCTTCCTCTCATCTACTATTTATTCCATTTAGTGTATTTTTAATTTCAGTTAATGAGTTCTTCAACTCTGATTTCTTCTTTTTAGGTTTTGTATCTTTTTGTTGAGGTCCTCCACTCTTTGTCAAGTCCAGTGAAAATCATTGTAACCATTATTTTAAATTCTGAGGTACATTACTTACTTTTGTTTTGTTCACGTCTCTTGGGATTTTGTCCTGTGCTTTCATTTGGGACATACTCATTTGTCTCCTGATTTTGTCTCACTGACTCATTGTCTGTTTTTTTTTGTTTTCTTTTGTTTTGTTTTGTTTTAGGAAAGTCGACTATATCTGCTGGTCTTGAACACAGTTGCCCTATAAATACTGTAGTGCGATATTCTTTGTTCACCACAACTTGGTGCTTCAGGGTCACCTTCTGTGTTTGTGACATGCACCCTACTGTTGTGGCTGAGCTGTGTTTGCCTTCATCATTGAAGACATTCCCTTCATCTGCAATGTCTCTCTTTGCCTGTTGTGGACAGAGTTTGGTCCCTATGTTATTAGTGGGCAGTGGGGCTGCCTTGGGATTGATTCAGGTTAGAATGGCATTTCCCAGAGCTTCACTGGCACTGAACTAGAGGGTGCTCTCCCTGTGTTGTCCCCTGAGAAGCTTTAGTTGGTGGGAAAGTCCTTCAGTTGTACTAGATGTCTTCCCCTCTCCCACTGCTGCGGCTGCAGTCGAAGTGGTAATTATGGTTTTCTTCCCCTCTCCTCAGGTCAGGAGTCACTTTGGTGCTGGGCCATGTCAGGTCTGCTTGCACACTGCCAGCTTGTGATACTGCTTTGCTGTGTATTCCAGCCAAGGGAGTATTGGAGGGGGTGAGTCCCCAGAAGAACATGGGATTGGGGGTATGCTATTAGCCAGTTACATGGAGTATTCATGCTGGGCTGATTCCTGCAGGTGTCCCTGTATCTAGGCTATCAGTGGGGGAAGGAAACTGCCCATCAGCTCTTTTGTTCTTGGAGAAGTCCCCCAAAAATACCTTCCCCTCCAGTACATGCTCTGAGATTAGCAAACAAATTAGCAAATTAGCAAACAAATTAGCAAAAAGACTGTAGGTCTTTTTCATTGTTGCTTCTATGCTATATCTCAGCAAGGTTGTTGGTTGTGCTTTATCTTTCAGGGAAGGGACTTAGTGTCATATCTCGCTGCCCTTTGGCTCTCCTGGAGGTGAGCATGCTGATTTTTAAAGTTCCAAGTGTTAAGCCCCACTGATGGTAAGAACGTTTTAAGTCAGGCCCCTCTGGCTTTCAAAGCCAAATGTTGTGGGAATCTGTCTTCCCAGTGTTGGTCCCTTGTGCCTGTGGGTGCCTAGTGTGGGGCCTACTCTCTCCCCGTCGATGCCTGCATAGTCTCTTTGTCCTGCAGAAAGTCTGGAGGCTCTTGACCATGTGTCTGTGCTTCCTACCCTTTTCTGTGTGGCCTCTTTACTACATTTAGCTGTGGAGAGTCTGTTGCTCCAGTCCTCAGGTCATTTTTGAGTTACTTACTCTGAGCTGCTACCTCTGTGTATCCATAGGACTAGGATCCTCCTGTTCCACCATCTTCCCCTGAGGCAATAGGTTACTTAAAGTCCAAGTTTAGGAGTTTTACCCTAACAGTTGTAAAAGTCAAGCTTGTGATGGTGATGTTAATGCTCTTTCACTCATTTTGAGAAAATAAAAGCATTCATTCCACACTGTACCTCTAATGCATGGGAAGATCAAGAGTATAAATCCCTAATTAATTGATGCCTTACTTTGTTATTGTTATTTTTCTTTACATAGTTCACTTGGTCGCCATAGACAATGGAATATTACAGGGTGCAAAGCGTATATCAAAATTTCATTCCTCTTTTTGTATTTCTTTTCAGTACTTAGGGAAACTAGTTCAGTATAGACTGCAGGATATGATTCTGATCATTGACTATGAGGGAGAAAAAAAGCTATAAAAGCCATGTTTGGAAAAAAGATTAAGCGGAAAAATATTTTGACTTCTGTAAGGAATAGTAAAAGGATAATCCAGGGACTCCACATGTTGAGAAAGAATAGCATTTTATAGATCTGAAAATGTGGACATGACATAAAATGTTAATCTTAAGCATTCAGCATATTAATACAAAGTAAAGGTATAGACTATTAAGGTACCTCATGCTGAGCTAATTATGCATGACCATGTGTACATTTAAGTTGATTTATTAGCGAAATGTCTTTATTATCCTACAAAAGCATCCAACAATGGTGTTTTGATTCTTCAGGCCTCTTAAGGGCGGCAAACTGATACTAGGCCCTGTTCTTATGATGGACTTTTCTCTGATCACACTAATCTTTGCATTTAATGGGTTTCTCGCTATTAACCATCCTGTCCCATGACATGAAAAAGAATTCATGCTATTTTACTTTTCCAACAAGACTTTTTAAAACCTGTCTTATTACAAAGGTACTCATTTTGAGGAATTAAAATGGAAAAAAAAGGAACCTTAAAAATTATTTTGGAGGTTATAATGTTGGGGGAGATGTTGATGTAACATCTCCCAGTGTTCCTTTCTTTGGGTCAGGACAAATGCCATTGACTTGCACTCAGCAGATAGGAAAGGAAAGTTCTGGATTATTACTGTCATTTTATTTTTAAAAAATTATATGGGTCATTAAGAAATTGAAAAATGCTGCCTTTTATTTTCTTGATGTATTTAAGAGAGGTATATGATGTATCGATTAAGGGAATATTATTAAAATAATCATAACCATAATCATAAATGATCATCTTTATAAAGTGATTGACTATTGACCAAGATTTTATCTACATGGTTGCATTTATTCTTACTGTCCAGTAGGTATAGTATTGACCACAAAGCCCAGTGTCTTCTCTGGAGATGAATTTTGCCTTATAAAAATGCCTCAGTAATGCATCTTTGTTCTAAGATATTTTGGTGAAAGGGCACTTTTGTTCATCTCTTACAATATTAATTTTATCTTTTTAATATTTTCTTTTGTGTGCTTTATTTAATCTCCCTACTATTGACATTGAGGACTTTTATTGCCCAATTAATATTACCTCTGTATCAGATTGTCCAATGTCTAAAGGATTGTTCTTGCTTAACAAATAGGTATGAATTAAATTTAACTGAAAGTAGCATTTGCTTCTAGGTAAGATGTTGTATTTTTTCATGAGAAAAACTTACCTTTTAGGTTCTTTTAAGAGTAGATAGACTCCATTGGTGAATTTTATGAAAGTTTAAGGGAGGTATTCAATTGCCTAAATCAGCTGAGAAAATACTGTCTAAAATTATTTTGTGCTGGCAAGGACTCCCTAAATAAATAACAAATCAGCAAGTTTTTCTTTTCCTTCAGATAACCACATGATATGAACAACGAACCTCTCCAACTATTCCAATAGAGAAAGAACACAATACTGTGATATAGTCTTTGGCCAATGAAATATTCTTGCAACACAGGCATCCTCCTGAGAATAATAAAGTATTGCTTTCAAGTGTGTTAATAAGGTCAGCTGGCACTTATATTATGCTAAGTCAAATCATTATTTTCAACATTCTTTGCTGAGTCGAGATTTAATTTTCATTCAATTGTAGAAATTTAATCATATCAGCTTTAAATTTGAACACTTCCTCAAAGAGGTTTTTCATAATGACCTTTCAAACTAAAATTGCTCATATTTATCCTGACACATATGTCATTGGTGATGCTGAAGCATTATATATGTATGCATGAACACAGAAATGCATTAAAGTTTGGGAAAATGTAAAACACATTGATAACAATGATTAGGTGTACATTTTAAGATTATTTCATGTGATCCACCACCAGTTGGTGTATTATCTAGCCAGAGTCATGGGGCTTTTGATAGAAGCGAAAAAAAAGGTCTCCCTAAAAAATGACCCTGTCCCCAAGGAAGTAAGATGAATTTTAATATATACAGGAGTGGTTCAGCAAATGCACTATGTGTACATTGTGTAGCTGGGGGGCCACATTTTACCAAAGTATGTCTTAATTACACTTATCACTATTTAAAAGTTAATGATAACAAAAACAAATATGACCTCTAACCGAGCATTATGTGGAAAAAAAGAGGAAGGTAGATATTTAGAAAATGTATGGTTTTTAAAAAATTTATTTATTTAAATTCAAGTTAGTTAACATACCATGTAGTATTGGTTTAAGAATTAGAACTCAGTGAATCATCGCTAATGTGTAACACCAGTGTTCATCCCAACAAGTACCCTCCTTAATGCCCATCAAACATTTAGCCCATCCCCCCACCCACCTTCCCTCCAGCAAATTTCAGTTCTCTGTATTTGAGAGTCTCTTATGGTTTGCCTCCCTTCCTGTTTTTATCTTATTTTTACTTCCCTTCTACTATGTTCATTTGTTTTGTTTCTTAAATTCCACATATGAGTGAAAACATATGATATTTATCTTTCTCTGAGTTATTTTGCTTAGAATAATACATTCCGGGACCATTCACATTGTTGCAAATGGCAAGATTTCATTCTTTTTGATGGCCACATAATATTCCAATACACACATATATAAGTATATATCTATTTATATACATATATAAATATATACATATATAAATATAAATACATACACATAAATATATGTATATATGTACACATATATACATACATGTATATATGTATACATATGTATAAACATGTGTGTGTGTGTGTATACAGACACACACACACATACATAAACACACATACCACATCATCTTTATCCATTTGTCAGTTGATGGATGTTTAGGCTCTTTCCATAATTTGGCTATTTTTGATAGTACTGCTATAAACATGGGGGTGCATGTTCCCCTTCAGCATTTTTGTATCATTTGCACAAATACTTCCTAGTGCATTTGCTGTGTTCTTGGGTAGTTCTATTTTTAATTTTTGAGTAACTTCTCTACTGCTTTCCAGAATGGATGCACCAGTCTTCATTCCCACCAACAGGGCAAAAGACATCCTTTTTCTCTACATCCTTGCCACCATCTTTTGTTGCCTGAATTGTTAATGTTAGCCATTCTGACAGGTGTGAGGTAGTATCTCATCATGATTTTGATTTGTATTTCCCTGATGATGAGTGACGTTGAGCATTTTTTCATGTATCCGTTAGCCATATGAATGCCTTCTTTGGAAAAGTATTCATGTCTCTTGACTATTTCTTCACTGGATTATCTTCTTTTTAGGGTGTTGAGTTTGATAAGTTCTTCATAAATTCCAGATACCCTTAATCCCATATGTCATTTGCAAATATCTTTTCCCATTCCATCGGTTGCCTTTTAATTTTGTTGATTATTTCCTTTGCTGTGCAGAAGCTTTTATCTTGATGAGGTATCATTGTTCATCTTTGCTTTAGTTTCCCTTGGCTCCAGAGACATGTCTAATAAGACGTTTCTATGGCTGAGGTCAAAGAGGTTGCTACGTGTTTTCTCCTGTAGGATTTTGATGGTTTTCTCTGTGGACAGCACCATGCAGAAGAATGAAAATAGACCACTTTTCTGACACCATACACAAAAATAAATTCAAAATGGATGAAGTACTTAAATGTAAGGCAGGAAACCATCAAAATCCTGCAGGAAAAATTAGAAAATATATTCTAGTAAAACTTAAGGTGCTGATGTTAATACTGTTTGTAATTTATTTATTGTAATCCTTTAGCTTAGAGACCTATGTCCTTTTGGACTAATGACTTCTTTGCTTGTACAAAAACTGCCTCTATTCCATTTCAATTTTTTTGTCCTAGATTCAGATCATTATATTTCGCTTGAGATTATTCTATATAAAATATTTTTTCAGATATTGAAATATCAGGAACACATGAATGTTTACTTTTAAAATTATTTAATTTTTTTTTTTTATTTTGAGTGAGAAAGACAGAGCATGAGCAGGGAAGAGGCAGAAAGAGAGGGAGTTACAGAATCCGAAGCAAGCTCCAGGCTTTGACCTGTCAGCACAGAGGCCAATGCGGGACTTGAATTCACAAACCGTGACATCGTGACCTGAGCCGACGTCAGACACTTAACTGACTGAGCCACCCAGATGCCCTAATGAATGTCTACTTTTGCTACTTGCATTCATCATAATATTAGAACTTGTATCCGGAAAAATTAGGCATGAGTAAGACACAAAAAATGTTTAAACAGGAAAGCAAGAAGTAAAATGACCTCTTTTATCAGAGTACATGATTTTATAGTGTAATACCATAAAGATTCTACAAAACCCTCCCCCAAAAACAAAACCATGTTTGGACTAATAATTTGGCACAATTGCAGAATACAAAATAACTAAATAAACTTTGTGTTGTTTCTATACACTAATAATGAGTTATCCAAGAGGAAATTAAGAGAACAATCCTGTTTATAATAGCATCAATTAAAAAGTAAAATAGGAATAAATGTAACCAAAGAGGTGAAACACTTATACAATGAAAACTATACAATATTACTTAAAGAAATTAGACAAATAAATCAAAAGGCATCCTGTGTACATGCATTGAATGACTTCATATTAGTAAGATGTTAGCATTACCCAAAGCAATCTATAGATTCAAAATACCAACTATATCAAAATCCCAATGGTGTTTTTTGCAAAGCTAGAAAAATCCATCATAATATGCATACAGAATCTGAGAGAACCCCAATAGCCAAAATAATTGGAAAAAGAAGAACACATTTGGAGTTCTCACATTTCCTATTTTCAAAACCAATTACAAAGCTACAGTAATCAAAAGAGTGTGATATTGGCATAAAGACAAGATTAATGAATAGAATAGCCCAGAAATGAACCCTAATATATGTGGCCAAATTATTTTCAACCAGAGTCTGAAGACCATTCAGCAGAGAAAGGACAGTCTCTTCAACAAATGTCCAACATGGATGTCCATGAATGGATATCCACATGCACTAAAATAAAATTAAACCCTTCTATACAAAAATGATTTCACATGGATCAAAGATCCAAAGAACTAACACTATAAAGTTTATATAAGGAAATACAGGGTAAAATGTTTACAACATTGGATTTGACAATGATTTCTTGGATGTGATACACAATATATAAGCATAAAAAGAAAAAAGATTTCATGAAGATTAAAAACTTTCATGCATCAAGGAACATAATCAACAGAGTAAAAAGGCAAGTTACAGCATGGGAGAAAATATTTGCAAATCATAATCTGACAAGGGGTTAATATCCAAAATATATATAGAATTCCTATACCCAAGAACAAAAAACAAAAACAACCTGATTTTTAAAAGGTGGCAAAAGGCTTAAATATTTCCATTCATTCTTAATATTCTTTCCATAACTACTTTGTTCATGGTGGCATGTTTGTATACACTTGGAATTTGCTCAGTGGCAATAATTTTCTTTTCCTTTTTAAAAAAAGCGTTTATTTTTGAGAAAGAGAGACTAGAAAGAGAGAGGGGGAGGGGCAGAGAGAAAGAGAGGGAGGCAGAGAATCCGAAGTGGGCTCCAGGCTCTGATCTGTTAACTCCAACCCATGAACCATGAGATCATGACCTGAGCTGAAGTAAGATGCTTAGCTGAATGAGCCACCCAGGCACCCTTGCCAATATTTTTTTTCTGATAAGTGTTCTTTATCTGTTTTTTTTTTTTCTTCTCTGAGCCTTGGCTCGGATAATATCATCTTTGTAGATTTGTTTTTTCAGTATGCTGTCATTGAACAGTGCATTCTTACTAATATAGCTGGCAGCAATAAACACTGGTTTGTACTCCACACTATTCCTGTAAAACATAGGTGTATGTATATTTGTACATAAGAGTCATTTTTGTTTTTAAGTAACTTGTAGCCCCAACAAGGGGCTCAAACGCACAAACCAAAGATCAAGAGTCATTTGCTCTACCGACTGAGCTAGCCAGGAGCCCCTGTAAGAGAGTCATTTTTAATCCTCGTTTCTTTCACCTAAATGAGATTAGCGTTTGTAGGGTTGCTCATTGTTGACCAACTAAAAATGACCTTGCTGATGTGCTGCATTCTAAAAAGACTGTGGCTTTGTGTTACTCATTCAGCACCACCTCCCCTGTACTCGTTATACCCAAAAGAGTCCAGGGAAACATTTGCTACAGCTTGGCACACTATGCTTGTTTGGGCCCTCAGGATATTCCACTTGGGGGAATCGCATGCAGCCATCTGTGTCTGAAATCAGCCGCAGTCATCCTTGACTAACATTTCCCTGCTCATTTGATTTTCCATGTATATGGCAGCCTATGAATATTTTGTTTTGGGACTAACGATGTGGTTTCTTCAAAGGTGAGGTTTTTATATCTACTTCTGGTTTTCCCGTTTACCTATAGATTATTTCTAAGAAGAGAATGTTTCCAAGCATACTAATGCTTCCACCTCAAAAAAAGAAGATCACCTCTTTTTTTTATTATCATTTATTTTAATTTTGGAGAGAGTGCCAGCAGGGCAGAGTGGCAGAGGGAGAGAGAGATTCTTAACAGGCTCCACACTCAACACAGAGCCTGACTTGGGACTCCATCCCACAACCCTGGGGTCATGGCCAGAGCCAAAATCAAAAGTCAGACTCTCAAACACCTGAGCCACCCACCTGCCCCTGAGGATCACCCTTCTTTGTGAAGAGCTACTTTTCAATATTACTTGAAAATATATTTAATATATTAATGCTCCACCCAAAATTTTAGAGAGATTGAAGATACCAAATTAGGTACATTTCATTCTCCACAGCAATTATTCTGCTTATATTCTGTTTGTGTTGGAATTCTTGATGAGTTTTGGTGTTAATGAATTTTACCATCCTAGATTCCTTGTGCTCCAGGAACATCACAAAGTGCCATTAAAAAGGTTTTGTTCAAGTCACAGCTGAAAAGCTTCTGTAACATTTTGTTTTTAATAAAAAAAATGCAGGGGCACCTGGGTGGCTCAGTCGGTTAAGCGTCCGACTTCAGCTCAGGTCACAATCTCACGGTCCATGAGTTTGAGCCCCACGTCGGGCTCTGGGCTGATGGCTCAGAGCCTGGAGCCTGCTTCCGATTCTGTGTCTCCCTCTCTCTCTGCCCCTCCCCCATTCATGCTCTGTCTCTCTGTCTCAAAAATAAATAAACGTTAAAAAAAATTTTAAAAAAATGCAGCATTTTGTGTTTTGAATAATAGTCACACATGCACATTTATCCACTGCAAATCACTCTTACATGTAAAGCTTGCTCATCCTTCATGTGTATAAAATAGGAAATCAACTATACAGTATTGGTTTCAATCTCCTGCAAAATTTGAAAAGCTCATTAAGAGCATCTTAATGATCAACTGATCATCAACTATATTTTGTGGCTTAACAGAGGGAGAAATTCGGTATATAACAGTTCTCATCACTGTAGCCAGTGAGCATTGCACATTGATTTAATGTGTCACATACGTGGTAATATTCAGTACTTGTGAAATTCTGAACGGCAAACAGATGCCACTAATTTCTGCCCGAATACATCACATTTGACCCTTCCAAGCATGAGTGGATCATATTTTCTTTAGTTCATTACAGATACAGCCATTGCGTTTATCCGTTTCACAGTCATTTATACATTTACTAATAAGCCATTAAAAATATACCAATTTTACTAATCACTGGGAGGGTCATAGAAATCACAGAATCCAACGTCCTATTCATTGCGGCGATACCTAATACAACGGGTTTCAGCTTTTGTTTGAATCCAGATAGGGATGTTGAATGTGCATATTACTTTAAAAAACAGTTTAATACCAAACATGTAATACTTCAGAGAACCATAGCAGTAGCATTACCGGTGGTAGTAATGATGGTGATAGTAACAGGAGTTGTAGTCATGGCTCAATTGTCGAATGTTTCATTGCATACAAAGCATTGTTCTAGCCACCATAGCTAGATTATTTTACTAGATTTGTGTTTTCCACAAATCTAAGACTTCTGCACTGTTATTTTCCTCATTTTACAGATGAGAAAACTTGGGCACGAGGAGTTAGATTTAAAAGGTAAAGTTAAAACGAGAGTTCAATTCCAGGGCAGATAGTGTTTGGAGTAGCGAGTTCTTGAGGGCAGGCATTCTCTCTCCAGGGCCTACTTTGTGTCTGTCCTGCTGCCTTTCTTTCTGCTCAGCCATGCGCTTTTCCAGTTCCATTCAAATATTTGTAGGGATTGACAGCAAGATGTTATTTTAGAGTATTGAGAATCAATTTTTTTATTCACTTTGGAAAGAAAGTCAACCTTCTTCTACTCCCAGTTTTCAAACACTCTTGTTTTCTGTAATTTTTTTTTTTCTTAAGAATGGCTGACAGTAGTTTAACTTTCATAAGGGTATATTCTGTCTAGGATGTGGCCCATCTGAATCTGCAGTCAGTTTGGAAATTTCATAGTATGTATTTATTTCTCATGGGTTGAATTGCTCCTGAAACATGCTTGTTCTACCCTTTGTAATTTTGAAATTCTCTCAGAAACAGTACTGGGTAATTCTTTTTTCATTCTGCCACCGGTTATCTGGATCTCATCACAAGAAGTGATTCTTACCCTTATTTGTCCTTTTGCCTTGGACACGGCTTTTTAATCAATTAATTAATTTTTTAAGGTTTACTTATTTTGAGAGAGAGAGCACAAGCAGGAGAAGGGCGGGGTGGGGGGGGGAGACAGAGAGAGAGAGAGAGAGAGAGAGAGAGAGAGAGAGAATCCCAAGCAGGCTCTACACTGTCAGCACAGAGACTGATGTGGGGCTGGAACTCCTGAACCAGGAGATCATGACTTAAGCCAAAATCAGGAGTCAAATGCTTCACTGACTGAGCCAACCAGGAGGTGCTCCTGGACACTGCTTTTTTAAAAAGCACTGTGTTACTGTCCATAGATTATTTCAGCTTTTTTTTTTTCCATAAGAACAAACTCTAAACACTCCTTGTTGGTCTTTGATTCTGCTTTGCCTATATGTACATTGAAAAAAAATCATCATATACTTTTAAGTTCAGGGAATTGCCTATTATTTTTTTTTCATTTTGTTTATTTCTCATTTATTTCCCTAATGCTCTTTTTAAATGTAGTCCTAGAAATCTATTTTTGAGACTCCCCAGAGAACTTTTGTGTATTACGCCTTTACAATCACAAATGCTATATTAAATCTGCTTTCCTACAGTGGAGGTGAAATACCCTATCAAGCTCACAGATCCTTTACTAACTTAATATGATTAAAATTTCATGATTATGATCAGCATTCTATTTTCTAATTTACCAAGAAATTTTTCTCAATTTTATTAAAAATGGAGATTTACAGGTTTTCTCACTGCTAACTATATCTTAGAAAGTAAGTTGTCATCAGGGCACCTGGGTGGCTCAGTCGGTTAAGCATCCGACTTCAGCTTAGGTCATGATCTCCTGGTTCATGGGTTTGAGCCCTACATTGGCCTCTGTGCTGACAGCTCAGAGCCTGGAGCCTGCTTTGGATTCTGTATCTGCCTCTCTGCTCCTCCTCATGCTGTCTTTGTATCTCAAAAAATGAATAAATGTTACAAAAAAAAAAGTTGTAATCAATGGCAGTTTAAAAAATACACACCTGTTTTACTTTTGCTAATATAACTCTAATCATAATATTACCTAATTTAATTGTCTTTAGAAGTTGAATACTAATGTAATGTCGATATGCCGTCTATTGAGATTTTGTTATACTAATTAGGAGATAATCATCCATACGTTTCATCTGGTGAAGTGTTCTGTATCATGTTCTCCTAAAGCTATACTCCTATTTTCTTTCTATTCTAACATAAGTATTTCCACCAAACACTAGATTCATCTCTGTCAGCCCAGCACTGATATTTTTATTATATATAGACTCCACCCTCAGACTTTCTGATTGATGTGTTTTATTGAAATATGACATCTCTCACAATGGAATTTGACCCATGGGTCTGTCTCATGAAATCATAGTGCTAAGTAGAGGGTTACATTTGCATCTTTGTGAAAACTTGCTTGATTTATTATAATGTTGCTCAACAGTGAAGACTTGAGTCCATAAGTACTTTCCAGATCATCTCTTCTATAATATACTCCTTTTGATCGTTGGACTCCTCATCTGTTGTTTCCTTTTAAATATTATACTTCCACTCAGTGTATAATTTTACTGTTGGATATAGACCATTTTCTTTCAGCTCCACAAATTTAAATTAGAAATATTTTCAGCATCAAGTTTGGATGAGAAGCCAACATTGAATGAGTAGTAAATAAGTATATATTGACATGAAGATACATTTACTCTATACATTGACTATATACTGTATACATACATACTAAATACATTTCTCATGGTTACATGAGGAAAAAACCAGATTATTAACTATCCTTTTGGTTTTAGAGTAGATCAGAAGCAAGGAGAATAAAAACTACCTCAAGAAAGATGGGTGGAGACAGGGGAAAGTAGTTATTCCAAGTGAAACACGTGGACCAGAAATAGCACTGGAGACCCGAGTAACTCAGCGATTGTGTGGCCTAGTCTCTCCAGTGTCTCTGTTACATTATCCTCTTTATACCAATTGGTACTCTGTATTAACACCCATATTGTGTTCTCTTGTATTTGGCTTCACATAGCTTTCTATAACTGCATTCAGTTTTTGTTGTGGTGGTGGTGGTTGTTTTTTCTGGTACCCTTTCTACATCATAATCTTATCTCAGTCTTCTGCTACTGATAAGTTCTTAGTAACACAAGCCCAAAGTCAGAAGAAAGAATCTGGCTAACCGACCTCATGTTGGCAAAATTTACACAAAGAAGTCACACAGCAATGTAGTAAGTTGACTGTCCATAGTTCACGTACCCAACCTGTAGACAGATCAACTGTAGCCTGGGGGAGACTCAGTTATATGAAGAATATATTTGTTTAAGCATCAGGGGAAGCAGGCAAGTGATGATTCCCTTTGAAGACACGTAAGCCAGCTAAACATTGATGCTCCTTTGTTCTGTCCATGTACGCATATCTGCCTCACCAAAACAAAACAAAACAAAACAAAAACCATATATATCCTTTCTCAACAAGACCTACCTACCACTGAAATGCACTCTCTTCCTCAAAGAGAAAAGGTCCAAGACTAATGCTATGATGGTATCAGAGACAGAGTCACAGGCTTCATGAATATCTGTATCATGTGGATCCACACTCTCCAGAGGCTGCCTATGTATCTTCTTTTTCTGGTACTACTTTCTGTTATATTCTCCACACCTTGTCTAAGGTTATTCTTTTTTTGTTTTTTTAAGTCTTGTTTATTTTGAGAGAGAGAGAGAGAGAGAGCACGTACAAGGTACGGGCAGAGAGAGAGAGTGAGCAGGCTCCCTACTGCCAGTGTAGAGCTCCACATGAGGGTCAAACCCACAAACTCATAAGATCATGACTTCTGCCAAAATCCAGAATTGGACACAACCAACTGAGCCACCCAGGTGTCCCTTGCCTAAGGGTATTCTTAAACTACAATTTTAACCGCTACTAATATACCTTTTAAGTAAAGCCTAATGCCATTTAGAAAATAATACCTTCTGAATTTTTGTTCCAAAGGACAATAACTTGCCCTGCAAGGTAATTGCCCATTTAATAGTGTTAAAATCAACATTACTGAATGTTAAAGTACGGTCTAATACTGGTGAATTGCATGAACATCTTGATCATTGTCTCATTCAGTGACAGTGGAATCTGTACCTCAGTCCATAGTGCTAATTCTCCCACATTCTACTTTCTTGAGGGAGTGACTTTCCTCAAGGGGACTCTCTAGCCCAAAGACTTTTGACTGCTGAAAACATCTCTTATAATCTGGTCAAGAAATTGCTGAGCATCTAAGATATGGTGGCGATTTGAGTCATTCTTTTGGGATATTAAACTAGGCATCACATAAACATGTTCATTTCACCAGTGAGGCTTACCTGCTATGAAGGGGCCTGGATTCTTACACCTGCAAATTTTGTGTTGCTTTGGGACATCCCAGTCCTCAAAAATCCATCTTCCTAATAATGGTGAATAATCTATGATTCTTAAGGGTGGGATCTGGAGACACAGCATCAAAGAGCCTTTTTTTACATTTGACTACTGCTCTTTGGCTCACACTACATTCGAGCCTTAGGCCTTAATCCATAAAGTTGGAAATAACTATATTTATCAGCGATTGGCAGGTTGCTGAATTGGAGTGAAAAAAGGGGGTTTTCATTCACTCTGATCCTCCTTCCTAGTACAAAAGATAGGATAGAAAGGTTTCAAAAAGGTTGGAGTTTGGTGGAGGGTCCAGCCCCTCCTGTAAAACTCGATACCAAATTCTAGCCTTCAACATACCAGGAATTCATTCTTAACCATTGCAACAGAAGTGGAAATTTGTTTGAATTCAGTAATGTGCATAATGAGTTTTTAATGATTTCAGAATTTGCCTACAAGCAGTAAATGTTTCCAAAAACAGAGTCAGAAGCTATCTCTGCCTTTTCTTATCTGCTTCCAGCAGGCAACATGGTCTGCAGTTAATCCTTTTCTCACCAGTGCATGCCTTATTCTCTTGGAACTTCTCTCGAACATTAGCTACAAGGTCCTTTAGAACCTTACACTCAGTGTGCGTGTGATCCTTACACTATAGTTGGACAGTTTAATTACTATCCTGTATATAGCAGCACAGGATTGAGAGGGGTATCTCCTGATTATATACTTCACCGTACATGGTCAGCAACTTTTAGTAAGTTTTATTTTCTGTTGCAGACTTCTCTTATCATAAGGATAGAGGCCTACGCAAGTTACTTCAAAATATTAAATGAATCTATTACGATAGCAGGTTTTAATTTTAGTCCGTAAACTTAGGTATAAAAGTATTACAACTGTCTTTATTTTCTAAAAACAACTTTAATTTTGATTCTGTGCGGCCTTTTTGCTTGGGGGGAAATATAACTTATTTTTATAACATCAGTTCTGTCCCCCAAGTTGATGTCATGGTCCAGGATTCCCCTGTAGTGTCAAGATTTGGGAGAAAGGGGACCGATCAGGCCTTCAGTCATCTGTCATCTAGTTATTATAGCAAATCCATGTCACTGATGCTTAGATCCCTTCAGATCTTTTTCTACTGATTGCAAACCATTCTTAGGGCAGAAGACTATTTTGTACCTATGCACTTGTCTGTCAAGAGATAGCATATAGTTGTATTCTGTCTGCTTCTTACTCTACAAATTCCCTGGTGGCACTGTCCATTTTCAGTATACATGCTCCTCTACTCTTAAGATCCATGGACCTCTTACCTCTTCTTTTTTTTTTGGGGGGGGGGTGTGGGACTTAATTGTCTACCCTCTAATTTATATGTTGAAGTTCTAACCTCCAGTTCCACAGAGTGTGACTATACTCAGAGATGGGGCCTTTTAAGGGTAATTAAAATGAGATCATATAATGGACCAATACGACTGATATCCTTAGAAGATTAGGACACAGACACAGAGAATACAGTATGAACACAGAAGACAGCCATCTATAAACCAAGGAACAAGCTTACTTCTCTGTCTTTCCTCTCCCCTCCCTGCCCCCCTATCTGTACAACCTGGAGTAATAGAAGAGGTAGATTTATTTTATTTCACTTTTTTTTTGGTAAACACACATTTTGTTTTCATGACTAACATGCTTCACTCATGCCCATATATCCCTTTCCCCTTAACTCCTCTAACAAACTTACTAAGTTCTCTTAATAGTTTGGGTAACAGAAAACAAACAGAAAAAGCACATATACTTCTAAGCTCTATATTCTTTCTACCCTATTGAGACTCGTACTTCTCTTGAAGTAATGTGCACAGAGTTGTATATTTGCTTGAATAGAGGTGAGGGAAAGAGAAACATAAAACAGAAGTACCAACATCTCAAAATATTTTTCCATCTACAACTGGAAGGACACGTATAGGATAAAACTACAAACTCAAAAATATAGACAAATTTACAAAAAGTAAACCAACTTCTTCTAATTACCTATATTGAGTTTTTTCCTTGTCTTTTTGGTCCACTTTCTTTTATTTAGTAATTGGTGTCATTTTTTTTCATAATTTTACTGCCTTACAACATGGTCTTTTTCTTACCATCTGATTTCTATGTGAATCTTTTATATATGTAATGATCCCAGCAGTTCTTTTCTCATGGTCAACTGATGTAGTCCCAGAACTTAAATTGTTTGCCCTTGGGCCAAGTATCAATTACAGGAGGATAAGACCTGGTGATACAGAACACAGCACACTCTTCTGTCATAGTACAGTGTTCTGGTAAAACTGGTGGTGGGGAGAAGGCTGAAGCCAGCACAACATGAAGAATAGAGGAGGTAAAAATAAGAAGTGTCCAGAGGTGGGGAGAAGATTTCATGGTTGACCAAAAATGGAATAGGTGAGTAGCTGTCATGAATGTTACTTTGGGAGAAGACACTAAGTTTAGATATGACATCTAGGAAACTTTTTCTGGGGTGCTAAGCATACAAGTTAGACCCTTAAAACCTGTTCATATCTACATTAATCTTTAAGATATATTTGAAACATGTGGTTTTTTGAGTGTGTCTGTAAGCTAGAAAAAGGACCCTGTGATTAATTAAAGTTCTGTTTGAGGGGCTAATGTCAGGATTTAGCACCTCATAAGTAGTGCTCCAGCTACCTTATAGATTAAATGTAACGTTAGACTACAGCTAAGTTTTATCTTTGACAGTGACTTCCCAACTGGAAGACTCAAGGTAAAAAAGAGTGTGGGTTGATTAGATACATGCTATTGTTGTTCTTGGAAATACAAATGAAAAGTCCAAGAGATTTCATAGGGTTGGTGATGATAAGAGTCATAATTATTTCAGAAATAAATATATTTTGGTAATAACAAGGTCTAGAACAAGATGATTCAGATCAAATATCAGGGTGACTCTATGAAAATATATTAAATTTAGTAAATATAAAAACCTCACTTTTGAAATGGAGGCTGGTTTTTGGTTTTAGCCTTTTTGTTATTGTTTGGTTTTTTTTTTTTTTTGTTTTTTTTTTTTGTTTAATTTTGGTTTTGGTTTTGTTTCTGTTTTTTACTGACATCTCAAATAACAAATTTTATCAGGAAAAAAAGTGCTGCTTTTGATAGTTGAAAGTCTTTGTCACACATTCTCCAAATAGGTCAAGACTGCTAAACAAATTCACCACAAGACTTAGTACCCTGGAGTATCTACCAGCTACTGTAGAACCTGTGATAAACATAAATGAGGCTATGAGAATGTGGTACAGACTAAATTCCTGTTAGAAACTTGAAAGAACAATGGGATGTACCATGCCATTGAACTCAGCATAGGATTTTGATTTATCATTAGGACTTGGCTAAAAATTGCACAGAACTTCACTAAAACGTAAGTGAGGGTATATGTCAAGGGTCTACAAATTTATATGCTTAAAAGTGTCAAGCGGGTAGTGTAAAGAAGTAAATTGATTGAGTTTAATAGGGAGTTATAGAGATAGTACTGAACTTAATATTTCCTGCCATAGGTAAAGGAGAAATTGCTGTGAAATATATTTTGTTGCTTTGAAGGAATACATGTCCAGTTTTGCTATCTTTTCTCTTTAAACTAAAAGTCAATCTACACTTGGTGAGAAATAGTTGAATCTTTACCTGTTGGCAACTAAGCAAATTTATTAAATGGTTTGCCAAAAACACTTTTGTAGACCAAATCTCATTTGCAAATGGTCCCTCAACTAAATCATTTTAGGGCTGCAGATTTGGTTACATAGTGTTTTTTCATAGAACCAAACCATATAAAATTGTTTCTTTAGGGCACTGCCTTCCTACATTGATTGGACCATGTCTATAAAGGGTGGACAGACGCCAGAATTCATGGGTCAAATTCATGAACTGGCATCATTCCCAGGGAGAAAAAGCTTTAGCCTCTGGAGTTATTTTGAAAAAAAAAAAATTACTCTTGAACAGTCTACTGGAGGTTACTTGAAATGACATGGTACCTTAGGGGTATCTGAATAAAGTTCATGTGGGAACAATTTATAAATGAGATCAAAATTTTAAGCACTAAAACTGAGGCTTTGAAAATCTGTACTACATTTTTCTATAAGTGCCTTTATCTTTACTCATACCATTATCCTCTTACTGGATAGTAAAGTAGGAGTTAAATGGGTCTTAAAATTGCAATACAGATATCTCTGTCTTCTTCTTTAAAGCAATCTTTTTCAAGTTCAAAAGGCTTTCTCCTGACATGGTCAGAACCTAGTGTCCGAGTTGTGAGTCATAACCAGACTCCATTAGGTTTTACGGAAGGCCAACTCTTTCTGGGAATTTAGCTGGCAGGGAACCAATCTTGAATGACTTAACTCTTCTTACTTTAGAGTAAAACCAGATTAAAAGTGTGCAAAGGAAATGACTGCCATTTAGAAAAGACATTCCTGTCATAAAATTCATCTTTCAAAACCATTTTCTCACTATAGATTTAAAAGAGAAAGCTTAGAAGACTCAAAAAGATCTGTTGCTTGTTCTAGTACCAACCATTGCTGTGGACCACGAGCACGAGAAGCATATATTCAACTTGCTTATCAGTATCTACGGTGGACACGTAATAGGCATCTCAAGTTTGGCATGTGTTACAGTAGAACTCTTGATTTCTAGTCACAACTCATGCCAATCCTGATTCATCCCAGGATCTTTTTCCTCCCAGTAACTGGTACCACCATTCATCAGTTAAATTAGGTTAAAAACCCAAGTCAGTCTTAATCTGATAATCTTATTATACCTCCTACCCAGTCAATCAGCAGGTGAAGTTAAGTCTACCTTTTTAGATATGTCTCAGTGTAACCATTGCCTATCACCTCGATAGGTACCACCTCGACTGGTCTGATCTCCAGTGATAAAATAGCCTCATGATTTCTCTGCTCCTTTTCTCGACTCTTTAGACTTGACTATTTTAGAACAAATTCTAGAGTCTCAAGTAACAGTTTAAATAGGTATGTCATATCAGTATTTTTTTTTTTTTAATTTGGCCCCCTTCAGCAATTTCTCCCCACCAACACTCCCCACTTCTGGCAACTGCCAAGCTATTCTCTGCATCTGTGAACTTTTTTCCCCCCATATAAGGGAGATAATAAGGTATTTGTCATGCTCTGTCAGACTCATTTCACTTAGCATAATGCCCTCAATCTCTGTCCATGTTGTCACAAATGGCACAATGTTACTTTTTATTGCTGCATAATACTCCATTGTACATATGTATGTATACATGTGTGTATGTGTGTGTGTATTCATCCACACATGAATACACACACACAACACTTTACCCCTTCACCCAATGAGGGACACTTCAATTGTTTTCATATTTTGGTTGCTGTAAATAGTGGTACAGTGAACATGGGGTTGCATATATCTTTTTGAGTTAGGGTTTTTATTTTTTTCAGATAAATACCTAAAAGTGGAATGCTGGATTGTATGGTAGTCCTATTTTTAACATTTTGAGGAACATCCATACTGTTTCCCACAGTGGATGCACCAATTTACATTGTTACCAACAGAGCACAAGGGTTCTGTTTTCTCCACATCGTCACCAACACTTGTTATTTCTTGTTTTTTGTTTTTTTGTTTTTTGATAATAGCCCTCTTAACAAGTGGGAGGTGATATTTCAGTGTGATTTTGGTTTACATTTCCATGAGGATTAATGAGGCTGAACATAGTATCATGCACTTGTTGGCCATTTGTAGTGTTCTTTGGAAGAATTCAAATCTTCTACTCATTGTGTTTATTACTGTATAATTCTCAGTATAATACCTAATGTGACTGAGTTATTTGTGTGCTTTTTTTTTTCTAGTTACTGATTTAATAGTTACATTATAGTCAGTGTTTTGGTATAAATGATATTAATTCCTTGATAAATGTTGGAGTTGCCTCATGGACTAGTACATGGTCAATTTTTAATCATTCCATATGCCCTCGAGGAGAACATGGATTTATCAACCTCTGGATACAAACTTCTACATATTCTCCATATTAATAGTTTTGTTCAAATATTCTATATTCCTAATACTTTTTTTACTGATCTGTAATTTATCAAGAAAAATTTTTTGAAGTTCCCAGTCTGATGGCAGAATTTTTTGTGTTCCTTGCATAATTTTGATCATTTTATTTCTATATTTTAAATAAAATTCCTGTTTTACCATAATTTTAAATTTACAAAAATGTTGCGAGCTTCCCATATACTCCACATCCTCCATTATTTGAATCTTAATATAGTACACTGATCAAAATTAATGAATCCATATTGATACATTATTATTAACTGAGGTCTCTATTCAGATTTACTTTTTTTTTTTTAACCTGATAAAATCTTTCTAGTATCCTATATCCCATCCTGGGTACTATTAAATTTAGTCATTGTGTCTCTTAGTCTGTTCTGGTCTGTGACAATTTCTAAGTTTTTGAGGAGTTTTAAGGAAATTTTGAAGAGTTACAGTCAGGTGTTTTATTAAATGCAGAATCTCTTTCAATTGGGATTATCTGATCTCTTTCTTAATTTTAGATTCAGGTTATTGGTATTTGGGAGGAAGACTATCGAGGGAAAGTGTCATTCTTATCATATTGACTGCGTATATTGACTAAGGGTCGCATTTGTCAGAATTATCCCTTGTGAAATTCCTCTTGTTCTCCCTTTCTGTGCTACATTCTTTGGAAGGAAGTCATTAAGCGTTTCTCACACACGTTTAAAGGAGTTGTGTTCCACTTCCATGAGAACAGAGTGTCAACATAAATTATTTGGAATACCTCTGCATGTGAGATTTTTTTCCTTCTCCCAATTTATTAATTTCTTTAATTAATTTGCATAAGTATGGCCTCATAGAGAATAGTTTTATATTTAAGGTTATAATCCAATATTACTTTGTTTATTTTTGTCTCTTAAATTATTCCAGCTGTGGTCATCAAATGTTGAACTCTTTGATTTGAATTCTGTGTCCCTTAAACTAGCCCCATAATTGTAGGTGTTTTTTTGCTTGTTTATTTGGTTGGTTGGTTGGTTGGTTGGTTGGTTGGTTTTTTGTAGAACTTCCATATTTTCTGCTACTATAAAAGGCTCTACTTCATGTTGTAAATGTCTTGCCCCACCCTAGAAATAGTTCTTTCTCCAGAGACCTTTGATTCCTGTAATTGGAACATGGTATTCAAAACCAAGATCGGGATGTTTGGTATACTTGTTGCTGCTGAGATATCTTTCCTTCCTTCTAGGTTTTCCCAGTGGACAGAGGAAGGAAATATGTGCGGGTCTACTAACTTTATATATATATATGTGTGTGTGTGTGTGTACATACATATATATACATATATGCACACACACACACACACACATATATATATACATATATACATATATGTATTTTTTTATAAACGTTTTTCTATGTACCCTTCAGGGTTTATATTAAGTATGAGTTCATAGTAATTATTCAGTTTTAATCCATTACCACACGAATCATTCTAGGCTTCTCCGCTTGCCTGTCTATAAGCTCCCATTCCAATAGGGAAAACCTGGCTCCCATGATCATCATTCATTTACTGAATTTTCAGTTCAAGTATACATATATAGCAGTTTCAGAATTGTCTGTACTCTTGTAGAAAACAAGTTTATCACATAGAATGCAGTGCTTATGAGCAGTTCCTTTGCTTTTTAGTCTTGTTGATTTTAGTCATTTTCAAGGTTGCATGGAATACCACCTCTCCTTCCACCCCCTTTAGTGAGGTTGTTTCACACATTTCTAAGACAGATTATTGGTAACATCATGAATTTCATGCTGATATGCCCCCATCACCCAAAAAAAAGTTTGTTTTTTTTTTACTTGCAGTAATTAAAGTTCATTCTTGGTGTGTGTGTTTTGTTTTCCAGAAATGCATAGTGTTATATAAACAGGTAGGGTATCATACTTAATAGTTTGATTTCCTGAAAAATCTCCTGAGTTAGCATCTATTCAATTCCTTCTCCCTAATTTCCTGGCAATCACTAGTATTTTGACTTTCTCTATACATTTTCTGTGTTATATAAACAGGTAGGGTATCATACTTAATAGTTTGATTTCCTGAAAAATCTCCTGAGTTAGCATCTATTCAATTCCTTCTCCCTAATTTCCTGGCAATCACTAGTATTTTGACTTTCTCTATACATTTTCTGTTTTCATAGTATTATATATTTGAAATCATGTATTATGTACCTTTAACAGACTGGCTTCAACCACTTAGCAATATTCACTTAAGAGTAATCCATGTTTGGAGCGCTTGGATAGCTCAGTCAGTTGAGTGTCCGACTTCGGTTCAGGTTATGATCTCACGTTCATGGGTTCATGGGTTCGAGCCTTGCGTTGGGCTCTGTGCTGACATCTTGGAGCCTGGAGCCTGCTTTAGATTCTGTGTCTTCCTCTTTCTCTCTGCCCCTCTCCTGCTCACACTCTGTCAGTCTTTTTCTCAAAAAATAAATGAACATTAAAAAGTTTTTAAAAAACTGAGAACAAACTGAGGGTTGATGGGGGGTGGGAGGGAGGGCAGGGTGGGTGATGGGTATTGAGGAGGGCACCTTTTGGGATGAGCACTGGGTGTTGTATGGCAACCAATTTGACAGTAAATTTCATATATTAAAAAAAAAAAGATGGATTTTCAATAAAAATCTTAATAGATAAAAAAAAAAGTTTTTAAAAAATTCATCCATGTCTTCTCATGGCTTGATACTTCATTTTTTATTTTTTGGAATAAAATACTTTATATTTTTAAATTTTTAATTAATTTTTAGAGTATTTTTAGGTTCACAACAATTTTTTTTAATTTTTAAATGATTTTTTTATTTTTAAATTTTGAAACAATATGCAATTGTATAAATGTACCACAGTTTGTTTATCCATGTACCTGTTGAAGGACATTTTTGTTGTTTCCAGTTGAACGTGACTAGAGAGGCCCCTGGGTGGCTTAGCCAGTGAAGCGTCATACTCTTGGTTTCAGCTCCTGTCATGATCTCATGGTTTGTGAGTTCAAGCCCCCTACAGGGGCTGCGCTGACATTGCTGATTCTGATTGGGGTTCTCTCTCTCCCTTTCTCTTTGCCCCTACCCGACTTGCTTGTATATGTACTCGCTCTCTCTGTCTCAAAATAAATAAATTAACTTAAAAAAATAAAATGACTATAAATCAAGCCGTTAGAAACATTTATGTGCTTGTTTTGTGTGAACATAAGCTTTCAGATAAGTTGGATAAACATCCAGCAGTAGGATTCCTGGATAACTTGGCAAGCCTATGTTTAGCTTTGTAAGAAACTGCCAAACTGTCATTAACGGGTTTGTACCAGTTTGCATTGCTACTGGCATGTGAGAGAGTTCCTTTTGTGCTATGTCTTTGTCAGCACTCAGTGTTGTCCAGTTTTTTAGCCTTTCCAATAATGTGGAGTGTTATTTTTGTTTGTTTAATTAGCAGTTCCCTAATGGAAAATGATAATTAGCATCTTTGCATGTGCTTATTTGCCATTTGTGTATGTTGCTTTGTAGGGTGTATATTCAGAACTGTTACCCATTTTTATTTTATTTTTTATCATTTTCAATGCTTACTTATTGAGAGAGAGACAGACGGAGACAGAGAAGCAGAGTTGAGGAGGGGCAGAGGGAGAGAATGAGAGAGAGAGAGAGAGAGAGAGAGAGAGAGAGAGAATCCCAAGCAAGCTCTGCACCTACTGCAGAGCCTGAGATGGGACTCAGTCTCACGAACACTGAGATTATGATCTGAGCAAAAAGCAAGAGTGGAACATGTGCCCCTGTTGTCCATTTTGAAATTGGTTGTTTTGATGAGTTGTAACAGTTCCTTGTATATTTTAGATACACAACTTTAATCAGGTATGTTCTGCGAATATTTTCGCCCATTGAATGATTTGTCTTTCTACTCCCTTAGCAGTTTCTTTCATGAAACAGAAGGTTTGTTTTGTTTTTTTTTAAACTTGAATATAATTCCAATGATCAATTTTTATTATATAAATTGTGTTTGGGATGCCTGGGTGGCTCAGTCAGTTAAGCGACTTTGGCTTATGTCACGATCTCACCGTTTGTGAGTTTGAGACCTGCATTGAGCTCCCTACTGATAGTGCAGAGCCTGCTTAGGATTCTCTCTCGCCCCCGCCCCCCAGTCTCTCTACCCCTCTCCTACTCATGTTTTCTTTCTCTTTCAAATAAATAACCTTGAAAAAAAATTAAAAATTAAAAATAAAAACATAAATAAATTGTGCTTTGATGTTATACCTAAAACTTGTGCCCTAAACCCTAGGTCACATAAACTGTGTCCCACTTTTAGGAGTATTATAATTTTGAATTTTTATATTTTGGTATAATTCATTTTGAGTTAGTTTTTACAAATTGGGCATTTGTGTCTAGGTTCATTATTTTTTTGCATACAGATGTCCAGTTATTCAGAGTTCTTGTTAAAAAGACTCTTTTCTCCATTGAATTGCCTTTGCTATTTTGTCAAAGATAGTTGACTATATAATTGTATAAGTCTTATTCTGATCTCTCTGTTATGTTCCTTTCATCCATGTGTCTATCCTTTAACCCAGACAGTGCCACATTGATGACTGTAGCTTTATATTTCATTTAGAAATTAAATCGTGTGAGTTTTTCAGCAGCTACCACCTTCTTTCCCCTCCTCTTCCTTCCCTTTTTCTTCTTTAGTAGTGTATTTGTTATTCAAGATCTGTTGCTTTTATATTTAAAATCTAGAATCAGTTTGTCCATATCTACAAACTAGGTCGCTGAGATTTTTATTGGAAATCCATAAGTCATTGAATCATTGTTAAATCTGTAGATCAAGTTGAAAAGAATTGATATCTTCACAAAATTAAGACTTTTAATTCATAAACATGAAATACTTCCCATTTATGTAGCACTTTTATTTTATCAGCGTTTTATAGTTTTCTGCATATTAACCTTAGATTTACCTCTAAGTATATAATATTTGTGTTATTGTACTATATATATGACATAGAAGCTCAAATTCCAATTACATAGTAAATTGGGTTTTGTGCAATAACCTTGCATATTGAGACCCTGTATACTTGTTTAGCCCTTTCAGGAAATTGTGTATTGCTTTACTGGAATCTTCTACATGTACAATCATGTCTTCTGAGAATAGGGGAAGTTCCATTTCTTTTTTGAATCTTTTAACTTTTATTTATTTTTCTTAGGTAGTAGCTAGGACTTCCAGTGTGATAGTGAATAGAAACAGTGGATGCAGCTTCTCTGGCCTTATTTTGGGCCTTCCTCCTTATGTCAGAAGAAAAGCATCCAATCCTTCAATATTATGTATGATGTTTGCTGTAAGTTGTTTTGAATATGCTGTGTCAAATTCTGGATGCTTCCTAAGAAATTCTTAATTTCCTAAACATTTTTAATCATAAATGAGTGCTGAATTTTGTAAAGTGCTTTTTCTTCATCAATTGATATCATATAATTTTTCTTCTTTGGCCTGATGATGTTGGTGGATTATATTAATTGATTTTCAAATGTTGAACTAGTCCTTCATAGGTGGAATAAATTCCACTTTGTTGTGGTGTATAATTCTTTTTATACATTGTTGGATTCAATTTCCTAAAACTTGTTGATAATTTCCACATCTATATTCATTCATGAGAGATGTTGATCTGTAGTTTTCCTTTTGTGCAATGTCCTTATCTGCTTTTGGTATTAGGGTAATGCATAAAATGAATTAAATGCATTCTCTTCTATTTTCTGAAAGAGATGATGGAGAATTATATAATTTCTTCTATAAATGTTAGATAGAATTTTACCATTGAAACCATCTGAGTTTGATGCTTTCTTTCAGAAGGTTATTAATTTTTGGTAAAATGTGTGTGTGTGTGTATTCATATTTTAATCAGTTTAGTTGTTTCTCCTTATATGAATTTTGGTATTTTTTTTTAATCTTTGAAGGAGTTGGTCAATTTTGTATAAATTATCAAATTTGTGGGGATACAGTTTGGAGAATTTCTTTATTATTCTTTTTAATGTCCATGTGATCAGTAGTGATAACGTTCCTTTACTTCTAGTAGTGGTAATTTGTGTCTTTTCTCTTTTCCTTGTTAGCCTGGCTAAACATCTGTTAGTCAGCTAGTGCTAAGACAATACCAAAGATTGGGTGGCTACTAAAAGAACAGAACTTATTTTCTCACAGTTCGGGAGCCTGGATGTTCAGGACCAGGGCCTCAGCAGGATGGATTTCTGGTGAGGTTTCTCTCCTTGGCTTGCAGATGGCTACTTTCTCACTGTCTTCACATGGCCTTTCCTCTGTGCACGTGCGCTCCTGGTGTCTCTTCTTAGAAAGGCCCTATTCTTATTGGATTAGGGCTCTGCTTTTAAATGACCTCATTTAACTATAATTACTCCTTAAAGTCACTATCTCTAAAAGCAGTCACATTGACAGTTAATGCTCCAACACGTGAATTTTGGGAATGGGTGACACAATTCAGACCATAACAGGGGCTTATTAATTTTATCACTGTTTTTAAAGAAACAGCTTTTGGGGGCGCCTGGGTGGCTCAGTCAGTTAAGAGTCTGACTCTTAGTTTCGGCTCAGGTCATGATCTCACGGTGTGTGAGTTCGAGCCCCACATCAGGCTATGTGCTGGCAGTGCAGAGCCTGCTTGGGATTCTCTCTCTCTCCCTCTCTCTCTACCCCTCCCTCACTCACTCTCTGTGTGTCTCTCTCAAAAACAAATAAATAAAACTTAAAAAAATTTTTAATGAAAACAATTAAAAAATCAGCTTTTGGTTTTATTTGCTTGATTTTTCCCTTGTTTTGCTTTTATCAATTGTATTGTTTTCTTGCTCTAATTTTTTTTAAATTTTTTAACGTTTATTTATTTTTGAGACAGAGAGACAGAGCATGCATGGGGGAGGGTCAGAGAGAGAGGGAGACACAGAATCTGAAACAGGCTCCAGGTTCTGAGCTGTCAACACAGAGCCCAATGCAGGGCTTGAACTCACCGACCTGAGTTCATCCGATCATGACCTGATCATGACCCGATCGTGACCTGAGCCAAAGTCAGATGCTTAAACAACTGAGCCACCCAGGCACCCCTTGCTCTAATTTTTATTATTAGTATTGTACTGCTTACTTTAGATTGTTTTTCTTCCCCAGTTTGCCAAATCAAAGCCTAGGTATTAATTTTAAATCTTTCTTCTTTAGTAATGTATATATTTATTGATACAAATTTTTTTTACTATCTTTATTTACCTCCCCAAATTTTTAGGAAATATATTTTCATTTTTATTGAATTCAAAATATTAATTTCACTTGAGATTTCGTATTTAACTCATGGATGATTTAAAACTGTGTTGCTCATCAAGTGGGATTTATTCCTTGGATGCAGGGCTGGTTCTATATCCTCAAAACAATTAATGTGATTCATCACATCAATAAAAGAAAGCACAAGAACCACATGATCCTCCCAGTAGATGCCGAGAAAGCACTTGACAAAATACAGCATTCTTTCTTGATAAAAACCCTCAAGAAAATAGGGATAGAAGGATATTAACTCATATATAAGGCTATATATGAAAGACCCACAGTTAATATCATCCTCAGTGGGGAGAAACTGAGAGCTTCCCCCCAAGGTCAGGAACAAGACAGGGATGTCTACTCTCACCACTGTTCTGCAACATAGTGTTGGAAGTCCTGGCCTCAACAATCAGCCAACACAAATAAAAGGCATCCAAATCAGCAAGTAGGAAGTCAAACTTTCACTCTTCACAGGTAACATGATACTCTATGTGGAAAACTCAAAAGACTCTATCAGAAACCTATTAGAACTGATCCATGAATTCAGCAAAGTCGCAGGATATAAAGTCAATGTACAGATATCAGATGCATTTGTATACACCAATAATGAAGGAGAAGGATGAGAAATCAAGGAATTTATCCCATTTACAATTGCACCAAAGCCCATAAAATACCTAGGAATAAACCTAACCAAAGAGGTAAAAAATCTATATGTTGAAAACTACAGAAAACTTATAAAAGAAATCAAGATACACAAAAAAAATGGAAAAAACATTCCATGCTCATGGATTGGAAGAAGAAATGTTATTAAAATGTCAATACTACCCAAATAAATCTACATATCCAATGCAATCCGTATCAAAATAACACCAGCATTCTTCACAGAGCTAGAACAAACAACCCTAAAATTTGTATGGAACCGGAAAAGACCCCAAATAGCCAAAGCAATCCTGAAAAATAAAACCAAAGCAGGACTTCAAGATGTATTACAAAGCTACAATCATGAAGACAGTGTGGTGCTGACACAATGGAATAGAATAGAGAACCCAGAAATGGACCCACAAACATATGGCCAACCAATCTTCGACAAAGTAGGAAACAATATCCAATGGAAAAAAGACAGTCTCTTCAGCAAATGGTGTTGGGAAAGCTGGACAGTGACATGGAAAAATATGAATGTGTACCACTTTCTTACACCATACACAAAAATAAATTCAAAATGAATAAAGACCTACATAAGAGAGAAAGCCATCAAAATCCTAGAGGAGAAAATAGACAATAACCTCTTTGATCTCAGCTGCAGCAACTTCTTACTTAACATGTCTCCAGAGGCAAGGGAAAAAAAAAGCAAAAATGAACTATTGGGGCCTCATCAAGATAAAAAGCTTCTGTACAGCAAAGGAAACAATCAGGAAAACTGAAAGGCAACCAATGGAATGGGAAAAGACATTTTCAAGTGACTATCAGATAAAGGGTTAATATCCAAAATCTATGAAAAACTTATCAAACTAACACCCCCACCCCCACAAATAATCCAGTGAAGAAATGGGCAAGAGACATGAATAGACACTTTTTCAAAGAAGACATCCAAATGGCTAAGAGACAAAAGATGCTCAACATGACTCATCATCAGACAAATACAAATCAAAACCATGATGAGATACCACCTCACACCTGTCAGAATGGCTAAAATTAACAACTCAGGCAACAACAGATCTTGGCAAGGATGTGGAAAAAGAGGAACACTTTTTCACTGTTGATGGGAATGCAAACTGGTGCAGCCACTCTGGAAAATAGTGTGGAAGTTCCTAGAAAAAACTAAAAATAGATCTACCCTATGACCCAGCAATAGCACTACCAGGAATTTATCCAAAGGATACAGGAGTGCTGGTTCATAGGGGCACATGTAGCCCAATATGTATAACAGTGCTATCAACAATAACCAAAGTACAGAAAGAGTCCAAACATCCATTGACTGATGAATGGATAAAGAAGATGTGGTGTATGCATTTGCATGTATGTCTGTACACATACAAACAATGGAATATTACCCAGCGATCAAGAAGAATGAAATCTTGCCATTTGCAGCAAAGTGGATAGAACTAGAGTCTATTAGGCCAAGTGAAATAAGTCAGATTTCACTACATGTGGAATTTAAGAAACACAACAGATGGACATAAGGGAAGGGAAGCAAAAATAATATAAAAGTAGAGAGGGAGACAAACCATAAGAGACTCTTAAATACAGAGAACAAACTGAGGGTTGCTGGTTGGTGTTGGGTGGGGAGATGGGCTAAATAGGCAAGGGGTATTAATGAAGACACTTGTTGGGATGAGCACTGGATATTATATGTAAGTGATGAATCACTAAATTCTATTGCTAACATCATTATTACACTATATGTTAACTAACTTGGATTTAAATTAAAAAAAAAAAACAAAACAACTGTGTTGCTCAATTTCTAGAAGTTGGAAATTTTTCCAGCTGTGTTTCTGTTACTGATTTCTAATTCAATTCCACTGTGGTCTAAGAACATACTTTTTATACGTTCTATTCATTTAAAATTTTTACAGCGTGCTGTGTAGTATACCTTAATGAATAAAACATGTGAGCTTGAGAAGAAAGTGCGTCCTGGTCTTGTTGGATAGAGTATTGTAAAAGTGTTAGATCAAGTTGATTGTGCCAATAGATGATGTATATCTGTGTTGATTGTTCACTGCTTAATCTATCACTTCCTGCCACAGAGATATTGAAATATCCTAATAGTGGATTTTTCTAATTTTCCATTATGTACTATTAATAGTTACATTGTGTCTTTTGACTCTGTTTGGTTTGGTATATACATGTAAAAGATTGTTAGGTCTTCTTGCAAAACTGACCCCTTTATAATTATGTAATGTCCCTCTTTATCCCGGATAATCATCCTTGTTCTGAAATGAGCTTTGTCCGTCATTAGTACAGTTACTCTTATTTGCTTTAATTAGTGTTAGCATGTTATATCTGTTTCATCCCTTATTCAACCTAAATATATTTTTATGTTTAATAAAGTGGGTTTCTTGTAGACAACATATAGCTGAATCATGATTTTTGTCTTCTAATAATTCTGTCTTTTAAGTGGTGGGTTGAAGTCATGCGCATTTAAAGTGGTTACTGAAATGGCTGCATTAATATCCACCATGTTTGTTCTTTACTTGTTTTTCTACTTTTTGTTTTGCCTTCTCAAGTTTTGATGGGAATTTTGTAAGTTTAAACCTACCTACTCTGCTAGCATATTATGCTTATTTTACTAATTTTTGGTGGGTACTCGGTACCAGATTTCCCAGTATACATTTCGAAGTCCACTTTCAAATAACACTATACCACCTTATGTGTAATATAGTTGCCTTGTAACAGATATTTTCATTGCCTCCTACTCTCATGTGACGTAGAGCTGCTCATTTCATGTATCAATATGCTACAATCACCAAATAAGTGACTATTATTAAACATTCATCTTATAGATCAGTTAACAATAAAATGTCATTTTATATTCTTTTGTTGCATTGATAATGTCCTTTTTATGTAGATCCAAGTTTCTAACCAAATCATTTCCTTCTAACTTGTGACCTTTTAAAAATTCTCCTTTCAGGTTGCTGGTGATGAATTCTTTCACCTTTTACTTGTCTAAGAAACTAGTTCTTCATCTGTAAGGATAATTTTACTGCATATAGAATTCTAGGTTAGTGAATTTTTGTCTTTTAATACTATAAATATTTACCTTCCCTGTATTCTTGCATGCATGATTCCTAATGAGAAGTCTGCTGTAATTCTTATTCTTCTTTTTCCTCCACATGTTTTCCTCCTTTTTCTCTGTATTTTTAAGTGTTTCTTTGTCTTTAGTTTTCTGCATTGATAGGTTATGCCTGTTTTTTGTTTGTTTGTTTTGACTTCATTTGGTTTATTTGGTATTTATGTTTCTTAGTCTTTGATCCTCTTGGGTCTGTGATTTGGTATCTGTCAATTTGGGAAATATTTTGCTCACTATTTTTAATATTTCTTCTGCCCCATTTCTTTTCTCATTTCCTTCTGCTATCCTGACTGCATATATATATTATACCTTTTGTAATTGTTCTACAGTCCTTGAATGTTCTGCCTTACCTCCCAATCCTATTTTCTCCTTGCCTTTTGATTTAGGAAGTTCGGAAGTTTCTAATAATTTCTCTCCAATTCGTTGGTTCTTTCCTTGGCTTTGTCCATTGTACTGATCAGCCCATCAGAGGCTTTCTTTGTTACTATATATATATATATATATATATATATATATATATATATATATATATATATATATCTCTATCTCTATCTCTATCTCTATCTCTGTATCTATCTACCTATAGATATATAGATAGATAGATAGATATGTAGATAGAGATACAGATAAAGATATATCTCTATCTCTATCTCTATCTCATCTCTGTCATCTATATCTATTTATATCTATCTATCTATCTATCTATCTATATACATATATAGAGAGAGAGAGGGAGAGGGAGATGTAGATACAAATTCCCAACATTTCCTTTTGATAATTGCTTGGAGTTTCCATCTCTCAGTTTATATTACCTGCTTATTCTTACACATTGTCTACTTTTCTCATTATTGTTTTTTTTTTTTTTTACATATTAATCCTAGTTATTTAAAATTTCCTATCTGATCATTTCAGTGTCTGTGTCATCTGAGTCTAGTTCCAGTACTTTTTATCTTTAAACTGTCGTTTTTCCCCTTGTTTTTTTTGTCATTCTTCTTAATTGCTTATTGAAAACCAGGCATGTTGTATCAGATAAGAGGAATTGAGGAGAATAGACCTCTTACGTGAAATTATTTGTCAATTGATTAAGAATGGGGCTGTATTTAATGTTTTCTATAGCTACAGTTGGAAGACGCTTCAAATACTTCTTATACCTGTGTGTTTGTCTCTCTTCTTAACATTTTGCTTCAATAAGCACTCCTCTTCAAATACAGTCTGTATCTTACAGCTCTCTCTGTTATAACCTACTATTAGGATGATGAGAACCTACTGGTGTGGTGATAATGTTTGGGAAAGAGAAAAAATCTTCGGATTAAATCTCAGTGTTTCAGTGAGCCCGGGTCTTGGGGCTGTGTCATAAACAAGTGTTTTTCTAGTGGGTTCACTTATTTTCCCTACTGACCCCTGTTCTCTTTCCTGGCTTCACCATTCCCAGTCTATTCATTTGAAATCTTGACCTCAGTTGACTGTTTCTTCTTCTTCTTCCTTTAGTTAAAGAGGAAAGCTTTTGGTGAATCTTTTCCCTAGCTCTGATAAGGCTCTACTAAAGTATTTTACCCTGGATAGTAGGCATTTCTGATGTAGAAGGTCCTGGGCTTATTTCTTAATCATCTTTTTTTCTTTCCCCTGCCAGGGCTATAATGGAATCTTTCTTAAGTCTAACTATTTGAAGTTGGTGGGATTCCAGGAGGTAATGCAAGTAGACATATGGCTGCACTCTTAAGATCACAGTCTCCAGGAATTTTCATTCTCATGCTAGTTCATACATAGCTTCCAGCATTCCTTGAAATTAAAATTTGTGTTCCTACCAGTGGTTTCTGCTCCATGAGAGCAAGGTTGCTGATTTCTTTTACTATATCTCTCTGAATCTGCCTATCTTTCCAGGTGATTAGAGTAGCAGTTGTCCCTGAGACTTTAGTTTTCAGATGGATACAACAAACTAACTGATTTCTTAGTTTGTCCAGCTTTTCTTGCTGTAAGGGTAAGAGTGACAACTTCCAAGCTCTTAACATGTTGAAGCCGAAACTAGAAATCCCCATGTTCTTCGATGGATTTGACTGGATTATTTTTCCAATAGTTTCTCAGGAGGATACACCATAAGCACTTTTGTTGCTGAATATTTCTTTTACTCTGTTTTGAGCTCAGCTATGCAAGTGAAAATATATAATACTACTCTCTAATAATAGGCCAGGTAGTCTCTTACTTGGGGTTGATGCTGATGTTTGCTAGTCAAGTTTCAGGAAGAGAGGAAAATAGCTTCACTGCTCTCTGTGACCAAACCAACAAATGGAACTCTTAGTCACAGTCAAGACAGAGTGGGAACATAAGAAAATTAATGTCTGCCCCAATCTCCTGAGATTGGAAGTACGCAAGTCGAGTGCTATTGTGTGTGGGGAGGGGAGACTCAATCTGAAAGCCCAAGAAACAACCCTGAGTTTCATTTGGAAACTAATTTCCAGGTTCTTGGTAGCAAAGTAACGCACAAACCAGATTGTTTTGGTTGCTTCCTTATATTTGCTATCATAAGTCACATTCATAATTGGGACCAATATAATGATTACTTGTGAAATTTTCAAACTTTGAATTTGGAAAGAACTCCAAAATTGACCTAAGTGTGGCTGTGTAGGATAGCTTGGAGTCTAGACTATATAGAAATACTTCCCTCTTGTTAGTTCACTCTCTGTCCCCACAGGGCACTTCTGAATTAACCAGTAGATGTGTTAAAACAGTTGCAAGTACTCTGGTAGCTCCCAATTCAAGTCCCTGAGTCTTGATGTATCTGGGAAATTTCTCCAGTGCCAGAGGACTTTGGTCAGCTCATATTTATGACATCACAGCAATGGCAGGTATTTTTGCCAGGTTTTTAATGCCCCAACCACAATCTTTAGCTAGTGAGAATTGGGAGTCAGTAGAAAAGTGAAAAATAATCAGCTACCTTTTTGCTTTTAGGAAAATGGTGGGACTTGGTTGGCCTACAAAGCTTTTCCAAGAGTTTCCATGGGAGTCCTATCTTAGGGCCCCACAGTGACAGCTTGATTATTAATACATAGTATCCTTCCATGTTCTCTCACTTTACTCCCTTACTGTGCCACTAGGGATAACCACCTAAACAAATTAAACACAAGTTCCTTGAAGGGACCATAAATGATATTTTTTCTGAACGAAGACCTCCATGGCAGCAGCATATTCCTCAACTTTGAGAAACACATACCTCTGACCTAGAGGTGACAAATTTAATACTAGTATACTGCACCCTGGGTTTTTATCTCCATTTTCCAGTTCAAAGAGTTTCAAGAAGGGATCTTAAATGACACAATAAAGCTCAGCTTACCAGTCTCTTTAGAATGACATGATGGGGGATGTAAAGAGATAAGCACATATACTTCAATTAGACGAGTCTTTAGAAGTCCTAAGTAGGTATGATGCTTTCTGCTGCATATGCAACAAGTTTTCACTGGAAAGAGCTATCATATGGCCATTTCTTTCCGACTAATTTATTCTATTTTTTTAAAAAACATGAGTAAGAGTGTAACAAGGCTATATTTCTTAAGGTTTTCCTCATTTCACCTTAGGAAGAATAATGTGGTACAGACAGTACGCAGAAATCCTGGAATTGTTAGTCTGGTTGGGGTGGAGAGGTCATGGGAACCAAAAGTCTCTTCAAACATCTCTAGCCAGGAGAAGTACTGTATGGCTTTTGAGAACAAATATGGAATTATGGAATAGAATTGTAGGTCCATATGGCAATCGGTTGAACAATAGAACACAGAAGAGATTTCCAGGAGTTTTCCTCAATGGGAAATAGCAGAAATAGTTGTCAATTTATTGAGAATTTATAGGAAGCTCTCTGTTATTTTCTGAAAATCCCTAGGCAGGAAATTTTAAGAATAAAACCTATAAAGGGCTACATAATAATTATTTGTTCATGAATCATAAAAATAAAAAAAAAATTTTTGTCATTACATATCTGTCCGTTAACTCATTTGGAGTCCTAGGATTTATTATGTTCATTTCACATAGGTGTGTGTGTGAGGGGGGGGGGGTTGTGGTTGCGGGGCACATGCAAAGACACATATACAAAATAACAAGCCTGAACAGATGTGGTTATTTATGGAAATGAAATTACTCCAGGTAATTTTAAATAATTTTTCTTTTTTTTCCTAATTGTTTTGCAAGGATAACACACATATATTACAGATGATAAATTTTCTATAGTACATAGAAAAAGTCTTTTGGTAATGTCTTAATCTGGTCTGCAATGATTCTGCAAATACATTCATTCCTCTTGTCTTTTCCATTATTATAGTAAAATATATAAAACCTAAATTTTCCACTTTTGTCATCTTTAAATGTATAATTCACTGATACTAGATTGATACTGTTGTGCACCTGTCATCAACATCCGTTTTCAAAAGTTTTAAATTACTCGAAACAGAAATTCTCTACCCATTAGGTTAAAAACTCCTCGTTCTCCTTTCCCTCTTCTTCCCCAATCTATTTTCTTGCTCTATTAATTTTCTTATTCCACATATTTCATATGTGTGTCATCATACATTTATCCTTTTGTGACTGAGTCGTTTCAGTTAGCATCGTTTTCAAAGTTAATCTGTGTTATAGTTTATATCAGAACTACATTCCTGAATAATATACCATGGTATTTATAAACCACATTTTGTTTATTCATCTGTTGATGCATAATTCTGTTGCTTCTACCTTTCGTTTATTGTGATAAATGCTACAGTGAGCATTGGCATACACGTATCTCTTGAGTACCTATTTTCAATTCATTTGGATATATACCTAGGAGTAGAATAGTGGGTCATGGTAATTCTATATTTAAAATGGCAGTCTTGAGGGACTGCCAGACTGTTTCCCACAGCAGCAGCGCCATTTTATATCCCCACCAGCAATGAATGAGCATTCCAATTTACCTCCTCACCAACTCTTGCCATTGTAGGCAGGTGTGCATTGTTGTAGCTCATGGTGGGTTTGATTTATATTTCCCTAATACTTAAGGACATTTAATAGCTTTCATGTGTTTATTGACTATTGATATATTTTCTTAGAGTGATTGTCTACTCATGTCCTTTACCCATTTTTAATTGGGTTGTGTTGTTGAGTTATAGCTTTTTATATATCCTAGATATTAAGCCCTATCAGATTCATGATTTGCAAGTATTTTCTTCCACTCTATAGATTGCCTTTTCTTCTATAGTATTCTGTGTAATACCTTTTAATGCAAAAAGATTTTGATGTTGATGAAGTTCAATATTTTTTTATTTATTAGTGCTTTTGGTATCATATCTAATCTATTGTCAAGTTATAAGTCAACATGTATGTTTTTTCTAGGAGCTTTATCATTTTAGTTCTGATATTTGAGTTGATCCATTTTCAGTTGTTTATGGTGAAGAGTAGGGCTCCAACTTTACTGTTTTGTGTGTGGAAATTCACTTGCCCAGCACCATGTATTGAAGTGATATTCTTTCCCCATTCAATAGAGTAGGCACCATTGTCAAAAACATTGACCATAAATGTTTGAGTTTATTTCTGGACTCTGAATTCTATTCCATTGGTCTATGTGTCTATCCTTATGCCAGTCCCACACTACCTTGGCATTGTAGTTTTGAAATCAGAAGGTATGAGTACTCCAACTTTGTTCTTTATCAGGACTGTTTTGTCGATTTGGGGCCCCTTTGGTTTCCATATGAAATTGAAGATTGATCTCCATTTCTGTGAAAAAAAGCTGTTGGAACTTTGATAGGAGTTACATTGAAACCATAGATTTCTTCAAGTAGCACTGGCATCTTAAAAATAATATTACTGACCATGAAAATAGGATGTCTTTTCATTTCTTAAAGTCATCTTTAATTTCTTTTAGCAATGTTTTTCAGTTTCTGGTGTATGTCTTTCACCTCCTTAGTTAAATTTAATCCTAGGCATTTTACCCTTTAAATGCTATTGTAAATGCAATTGCTTTCTTAATTGTTCTTTTTGGATTGTTCATTACAAGTGTAAAAAAAAAAAACAACTAATGTTTGTGTATTGATTTTTGTACCCTGAAACTTGGCTGATTTTTTTCCTTAGTTCTAGTAGCTTTTTGTGGATTCTTCAGAGTTTTCTAAATATAGAATCCTTTCATCAGGGAATGAACAATTTACTTTTGCCTTTGGAATACTGATGCTATTTACTTGTTTTTTCTTGCCTAATTGCTCTGGCTAGAACTCTCAGTAAAGAGTTAAAGGACAGTGGTAAAAGTGGGCATCCTTGTCTTGTTCCTAACCTTAGTGAAACTTTTAGTTTTTCACCATTGAATATATTAGCTACGAATTTTTCAAAAATGTCTTTCATCATGTTGAAAGTTTCTTCTCTCCCTAGACATTCCTATTAAATTGTTATGGAGAATACTGTATTTATTGATAAAAGCTCATGATTTCATTTCAGTCACTTAAGCCTTAATGCATGAAACAGGTTATAGGACAACATTAATATAACCTGTAGTTTAGTTCCTCATTCCCATGAAAGTCTGATGGAAGAGATTAAATATGTATACACACAGATTCTTGAGTTTCCTATCCAGATTCCAAAGGTACCAAAGAGACAGTCCAGATTATTTTGAACCTTTTCTTTGATCCCTCTGTAAAAAGAAAAACAGGTTACAACTTTTGGATTTGAGGTATAGTATAGTGAGCTGGGTATATTTTAGATCTCTCTCCACATTCTTTCATCTCTCAGGAGTCCCTTTAAATTTTTCCCCATCTTTATCTATTCAGACTGTATTCTGAACTGTTGCTTTCCCTAAATGAAGTTTGCTTATCTTGTATGTATGAAATTGGTTCTTTCTTCATTTGTATTTTAACACTTTGTATCTTATTTTAACTTCTAGCATGTTGTTTGTCATATTTTACTTGTGCTTGCTTATTTTTCTCTACCACTACATAGCCTCCTTAAGGGTGGAATGGTGGGAAACTTTTCATTTTCTATCCATCATGCATGTGCTTGCCACTAGCCGGGAAATTTACCTGTTCTCCCAATTCAGCTTTTCACTGTCTATGGAATCTATTCCCAATCCCGATCAGCATAACTCAACTCTTGAATCAACATAAGTTATTGAAGGATTAGCATATGCTTCAACCTTAAGCAAATTATTGTATCACATTACTTAACCAATTTGACTATATAAGGTAATGATCAGCAAATCTTTCCTGAAAAGGGCCACATAAATACTTCAGGCTTTGCAGTCTATAAAGACTATTGCATATCCTTCTTGCTTTTTAATTATAATCATTTAAAAATGTAAAATCATTCTAAATTTGCCTGTAGAAAAACAGGTCCCTGGCTGGATTTTACCCAAAGATTTGGTTTGGTGATTCCTGTAAGGAAATATGACCCAAGCCATTGTGGGCAGAGTCACGACTTTTACTAGCAGTGCTGCATTAAAAACCTTTTATTCTTCTGCCAGGAAAAGGGAATGTTTACCCCCCAAAGCTCCTGGAATTTGTCTTGAAATTATGAAGGATTAGAACTATGAACATATTTAATACTAAGATTTCAAAGAAGAGAAGTAAAGTTGATCTATATTGAGCTGTAGAATCCACTCTCCTCATCAGTTACTTCTACATACAAACTTTACAATTTAAGTGAGCCATTACTTTCCACTTAATTTTTTAGAATCATACTTCACTTAGTTTCATTTTCAATCAAAGTTACTCTAACTGAGAGAGGTGTTAATTGTTGTGATCCTAACACATAGGACAGGAAACATTCAATGAATGTTTGCTGTATATTTGTGGGAAAGATGCATATTTATTCATTAGTTCCTTTGGCAATGAATGCTGTAAGCCTTCTTTTATATATGTGTTTTAGGGGCTGTGGTCATCAGATTTTGCTCGATGAGCTTTGAAACTGTAGTTGAAGCAATGCCACTTGCTATGCCAAGAGAGTCGAAGGTACAAGTGAATGAAGTCAGGATCTACATTCAAATGGTAATGGAAACATATTCAAATGTCAAGTCCACAGAAACCGAAGCATGATCGAAATCAGGATCAGATTGTTTTCTGTCAGAATTGGGAATATGGGAATAAGACAGTCATAAAATAAGGGCAATTCAACAACAAATATTTTCCTGTAGTTTGAGACATTTCCCTAAAGCTTTTTCATATAGGCCCATGGAGGAGATTGTTTTAAAGTTTTTGAAGATTTACTTATCTTCTATTTTAAACTCTATCTTTCTATTACTCTGGATGCTTGCATTTATTTTCCAGACAATGTTACGTCAAATCCCTTCAGGTTTCCTATGTATTGATTTTGGCTACAAACTCATCCCAAAAACACTCTTCATTTTAGATTTATTTTGAAGGATGTATGTTGCTGTTAAAAGATGGCTATTTGTTCTAATTATGTGGTTTTATAAATATGTAGTTCAAAGGCTCAGGTATATGCATAATAGTTTAGGTGCTTTGAGAAAAAGAATAAATACTGGATTGTCCTCCTACCCTTCAATCTTCACAAACCTTTTTCCTAATCCTGAAAAAAAAGGTAAAGATTCATTGCATGTGGAATCAGAAAAGTCCCCACTGTAACTCAAAAAGGGGAGAACAAACTTTCTTTGGTGTTAGCAGAAATACTGGAAATAACAAAAGAAAGAACAGGGCAATAGAAAAAAAAATCACGCTCTTTGCACACTTGAAACAGAGGAGAGGAATTCCTTCTTGTGAAGGAAGAATTAGAATTTACTTCAAGGAGAATTTCACAACTAGGAGAAATGTGAAAGCTCACACTATTTTTGAGAAGTTTACACTTAATAGAATATGATATTTAAAGAATATTAAAAAAAAAGCTTTTGGAATTAATTCCTTCATAACTGAACAGTTTCAAAGGACAACTAATAAAAACAAAAAATCAGGGTGCCTGGGTGGCTCAGTTGGTTAAGCGTCTGACGTCAGCTCAGGTCATGATCTCACGGTTAGTGAGTTCGAGCCCTGCGTTGGGGCTCAGTACTGACAGCTCGGAGCCTGGAGCCTGCTTCAGATTCTGTGTCACCCTCTCTCTCTGCCCCTCCCCCACTCGCACTCTGTCTCTCTCCCACTCAAAATAAATACACATTAAAAAAAAATTAAACATGATACTTTATTGTGGTAGAGCCCCTCCCTAAGGAAGGGACCTCCTTAGGTCCCTTTGTGCTGGAGGCCTCCTCAGAACAAAGGAAGGCAATGTGGCCCAATCAACTCCCACACTATACATAACTCTGACAGGACTCTGTAACTTGGACTGTGCCCAATCAGACTGTATGTGTCACCATATATGGTAGACAAAGAGGGTAGAAATTACATAAAAGGCTACACCCCCACTGCTCTCGGAGCTCAGCCTTTTTGGGGTTTTAGCCCACTCACCCTGTGCCAGCAAATAAAGCTGCTTCCTCGAAAGAAGAGCCCCTGTGTCCCATCTCTCTGTGAGAGAATCCTGCTACATTATATCATAATAAAGTATTATATTAAAAAATAAGATCAATTCTGTCTTCTGCATAAGCAAATGAAGATTTAGATGTATATACCATATAATACCATTATTTCAAATGCAGTTGAAAATCGGTACAGATTATTAAACTGGATTTTCTTTTCTCTATTTTCTTCTCAATTCCCTATTTTCAAATCTGGATTATCTAGATGATTTTCTCAGGTCATTGCTATCAATTACCTACATGCTAGCAATCTATCTGAAATGCAAAGTAAGGCAGCTATATTGAAGTGCATTGCCAAGTTTTTAACACAAATGAATAATCCTATAGATACTAGAAGGATTAATTGCCTGAGGCGTCTTTATAACCCCGGATGTAGCACATATGGCGTTCTACAAATAATAGGTGTTCTGTAAAGACTATGAGATGGGTTTCCATTTAAATTAAATTTGAGAAACTTCAGTAATTGAAAGTGTGAATTTTGAAAGTCTCTCTAAAATATTTGCCACAAAATTTTTATCAGACAATACTCTTGCATGAACATACATGTTATATGCTGTAAACTTGAAAATTTATTTTGCTAAAGTGCTTAAATGGTATTCATATAATTTTTAGTGAGAAAGGGGCATCTGAGTGGTTTAGTCACTTAAACATCTGACTCTTGATTTCAGCTCAGGTCATAATTTCATGGTGGTTTCTTTAAAAAAAAAAAATTAAGGTTTATTTATTTTTGAGACAGAGAGAGACAAAGCATGAACGGGGGAGGGTCAGAGAAAGGGAGACACAGAATCTGAAACAGGCTCCAGGTTCTGAGCTGTCAGCACAGAGCCCGACGCGGGGCTCGAACTCACCGTGAGATCATGACCTGAGCCGAAGTTGGCCACTTAACCGACTGAGCCACCCAGGTGCCCCTCATGGTGGTTTCTGAGATAGAGCCCCATGTTGGGCTCTGCGCTGACAGTGTGGAGTCTGTTTGGGATTCTCTCCCTCTCTCTCTGCCCCTTACCCCTCTTGCGCGCGTGTACTCTCTCTCAAAATAAATAAACATTTTAAAAATATAGAGTGAAAAAGAGAAATGGAATTTAAGGAGAAAAACAGATAAACTCATTTAAAGCTGTAAGGTTTCCTATGAATTTTTTATTGGTAGAAAGATTAGAGCTTTGGAATTTTTCATCCACTTTGACCAACATGCCTGTGGATTATAACATTCTGATACTGCATATGTTGTTAAGGGACATTGGGAATGGATTTCATTTTACTATGCCAGTTATCAGTACAGCCTTGTCATTTTCATCTGTTACACATTTTCTTTGCCTGTCTTCAAAATCTCACTATAGTATTATCTCCCTGGCCTGTTGACATAGGCCACTGGTCTAGCAGAAAGCATACTATCAATCTAAACACAATAGCAAAGAACATATTACAAAAGAGAAAGATAGTTGTCATAGCCACTTTGCTGAATTTCATTCCCATAGGCTCTGGACTCAAAAGATTCCCCTGGCCCATCAGCCAAACCCATGTTGTAGAGTAATACCATATCAGTGTCATAATCTAATCTATGGATGAAAATATTTCCTCTTTGGAGACTTGATATATTCTGACTTTATTTCTAATCTCTTTCTCCTGCTTGTCCTTTATCAATGAAGGAAGAGCTTGTCAAACTCATTAATTCTTTACCTTTTGAGTGAAATAATGTTATCAGTGGGAATGCTTGGGAAATGTAAATGTTGATTTGTTCCTTTTGGGGTATAGGCCACACAATGTCATTAAAGGTTTTAAATGCTTTCATATAAATGCTCTTCTTATATACTTGTGTTTAATACTGACTACTAAAAGCAGGATGTAATCACAAATGGGTGGGACTCCCTACTGTGGTGAAATAAACCTGCTGTAAAGGTTTATTGTTAATTCAAATATAATTTAGTTTTATATTCTAATTGCCTTAATATAAAAGAATAGTTCCTATTTTATTTGAAAAAAAATGCTATTATAAGACGTTCCATTTCTCTTTGCTTCCGTTTTTTTCCCCCCACTTACTGTGTTGGTGAGTTGACACCTGCTTTCCTCTATTGAAAAAAATTAAAAATGTCTTCCTTGACATTCATCTAAAACCCAATTGTCACTCTTATCTGCCATTTTTTGAATGAATACAAAAGAAAAATGCCTGGTAATTGTACAAGGCAATGACACCCTTGCATTCATCTTACTATTTTTCCTTGGTTCCAGATTCCTATATGGTAGTTTATGTGCATCAGACTCTTCGGTTTGTGGGAAACTTTCAGGCTCTATTCAGTAGCTAATAGGATTTGTCACTCTGTTTGAATTTAGTTGAGAATGTTCTGACATTGGACCTTGGTCTCGTGAATAAACTGGAAAAAAAAAACTGATAAAGAAAATTGATGACATATTGCATGTTCCTTTCCTTTTATTTCATGAGTATAGTAGGTTTTCAGTTATGCTGTTTGGTATGTTAGTGGTTTCTAAGTGAAAGTTCCCCATCAGTGTCCCTTACTCAAACCCTACACCCTATGTGGATGTTCGGCCCCAGCCACAGTTTATTAGATTAGCCTGGGTTGTTGGCATAGAGACGGCAGACATATAGGTGGGGAAATGAGCTGATGTTGCTTGAGGAACAAAACAAAACAGAACAGACATGGCTTTGATCAGTCCGTATCTCTATGAAATCTGAATTGAAAAACATGTAGAAAATAAGGCAACTAGAAATGGCATCCGTAGATGAAAGAGTCTTAAAAAAGATAGGGCGAAAGAAGGAGAGAAGGAAACAGGAAAGTGTAAAGTAACAATAACAGATGACACTTGGATGCTTGGCTTCAGAAATCAGAACAAAGGCCTCAGATGGAAGTGTGCACCCAGGGATCACCTATTTCCCACCAGTTTCCCAGGCTCAAAGAGATCTAGTGGTAATAAAATATTATTAGTGAGGGAAGACCCAGAAATGACACCAGATGGGATAAAATATATTCACAGAGGAAATGCAATGCTAGCATCAATTGTGGTCCAGCATAGGTATCAGGTTGTCAAGTACAAACAGTAAGATACCAGAGAGAGCTGTTGTTGAACCCTTGATGTCTGATACATATTTTCTTTGTTGCATTAATTGAATCCTAGTTTCTTGAACTCCAAAGACCCTAATTTAAAAATAAACAACATGCTTACTTGCTCAGGAAACAACATATTAAATATTAAAACAATAATATACGTGTTTGTTGAAAATGTGGTTGCTACACTCTGTGCATCAGAATCATGTGGCGTGTTTATTAAAAGTTGAGATTCCGGAGCCTCTCTCAAACCTAAGAAATCTAAGGACTTAGAATCTCCAGAGGAATGGCTCAGGAATCTATGTTTTTAACAATTTATCCAAGGTGATTCTTTTGTGTGTGTGTGTTTGTTTGTTTGTTTTTGGTGTATTGAAACAACTCCCATTTATTATCTTACAAGTTCTGTAGGTTAGAAGCCTGGGCACAGAATAACTGGGTTCTCTGCTCAGGGTCTCTCACAAAACTGCAGTCAAGGTGTTAAGAGGGTTGCATTCTCATCTGGAGTTTGAGGTTTTCTTTCACACTCATTCAAGTTGTTGGCAGAATTCAGCTCCTTGTAGTTGTGGCCCCATTTTCTTGATGGCTACTAGCAGTGGTCTCTTTTAGCTCCTAAAAACTACTCTCAACTCCTAGCTACATGATCCACTTTCTAGGTAGTTAAAAACATGGCCATCTGTGTTCAACCAGGCCAAAAAAAGCATGTCTGTCTGTCTGTTTTTGCTTTCTATCTTTTCTCAGAGCTTAGGTGAGGCCCATCCAAGATAATCTTGCTGTGGGGTGCCTGGGTGGCTCCCTCAGTTAAGCATCTTACTTCTGCTCAGGTCATGATCTCACGGTTCATGAGTTTGAGCCCTGCATTGGTTTCTGTGCTGATACTTCAGAGCCTGGAGCCTGCCTCAAGCCTGACCTCAATGTTTGCATTTGTTAGAAAAGTTGGGATGTGAGGTCTTCCTTGGTGGGTTGTACAGGAAGGAGTTGGGAGACACAAATTTGGAAATATTGGAATATATCCGTTGCAAGTTATTTAGACACCTTCTAACCAAACTACCCTTGTCAATTAGAGATAGGTCAGAGTAAACTCCTTTCACCAAGCTTTAGGAATATAAAAGCGAAGAGAGCACCAGCCTCCTGGAAATTCTTTCTGGTGACATGCTTCTTGGCAAGAGGTATTAGTGGGAGAGTCTATAATTTCTTGCTCCTGAAATGTGGGAACACAATTAATGTTATCCCAGAAGGGTACAAGCCAAGTGGTGGCTATTTACTCTCAGAGGCAAAGCAGATATACTTACCAACAAATGGGTCACTAATCAGTGTTTTGACCTAAAGTGGTGGTTCTCAACTGGAGATTTTTGCCTTCAGGGAACATTTGGCAATATCTGGAAACATGTTCGATTATCACAACTGTTGGTGGTGGTGGGGGGTGATGGATGCTACTTTCATCTGTCAAATAGAGGCCAATGATGTTGCTGAATATCTTACAATGCACAGGAAAGCCCACCTACACAAAAAAAATTATCTGATCTTGTATGTCATTAGTGCTGAGGTAGAGAAACTCTGACCTGAAAAGATCTACAACAATGACTGTTTGATCAAGGGGTACACAGAAATAAAATGGGCAAAATGCTCAAGTGTAATTTAACACACATAGGCAGAAAACTTTATATTTGATGGACAGACACTTAACTTAGTTGCCAGATTGGTGATTCATGGTCTTTTACTCAACTTCTAAAGCTAAACTATGTATAGATCCAAACACAAGGGAGGCTTGTATTTTAAGGAAAGGATTTTCAGTGAAAATACAGTCATATCCTGACTTTTCCCCCAGTCTCCTCCCCAAAATACATGTGACTCTTATTAGAGTAAGGTAAATATCCAGATCTTTGGGCAGGTAGTAAATACTGGCTCTGTGCTGATGGTAATCCTTGGGGAACATCCACCAGACAGAATAGGGGCCTGTAGAAGTCAGGGGAGATATATATAGTCTTGACCTCAATGTGCCTCATACTGGGTTCAATGGGACCATAAGTCTGTTCAGTGTCTGTGTGGGTGTATGTGTATGTGTGTTCCCGTTCATTCCCAGGATATATCCTGCAAAGAGATATGTTTGGTAACTAATAGAATCTCTACATTGGCTCCCTGACCCATTAAGTGAGGGCTATTAACACAGAGAGAAGCATCTGGACCTTCTTCCCTATCCCTCCTTGCTCATATAATAAAGCAAAATGTATGCTGAATGCCAGACTACAAAGTGCAAGAGGAAACTATGTATCAGCCATGACTCTTGTCTCTGTACTCCCAAATAAACACTGTTGCATCCTTGCTGTTCATGCAGCAGACCATTTACCTGGTTTTTGTTTGTTTATTTAATATTTTATTTTGCTTCATTTTACTTTATTTTATTTTATTTTATTTTTTTGAGAGAGAGTGTGTGAGTGACCCCAGGGGAGGCACAGAGGGAGAGGGAGAGAGATGCTTCAGCAGGTTCCATGCCTAGCACAAGCCCTATGTGGGGCTCGATCTCACTAGATCATCACCTGAGCTGAAATCAAGACTCTGATGCTTAACCCACTGAGCCACCCAGAAACCCCCAGGCCATTTACCTTTGTGTGTTAACTGTTTCTGAAGTTTTAAGATAAGGTTAAAAATAACCTTCCATTAACGTTTTTCTTGTCCATTCTGCTGTGTGCCAAGTTGCTGTTAAAAAGAGAAGTGAGAAAAGAGGTGAAGTAGCAGACCCACAATCCACAAAGCTGGGGTTCTAGGTCTCTGCAGAGATTGTCAGGTAGTCCTGAAGCCCAGGAATGTCACATATGGGAGAAGACATGCAGGCAAAGTGACATGAACCTAGGCACAGAAGAATAATTAAGTAGGAGAAGGAAAGAATACAGAGTCTGGGTGACGGTCACAGCTGACTGAGCTGAGTCTTCTTCTTCCCTACACTCAAGTTCTCAGGGCCCATAAGCTTGAACCTTTATGAGAAGATGAAAATTCGGAAAGAGAAGGTAGGAAGCACTTGAACATTCACATGCAGTATGTCAACAAAAAGAAAATCTCAGAAAAGTCTGCTCATTTTAAGCGTGAGCAACATGGGGAGGACAGGACATGGTATACTATGCAAATAGACTAGAGGGAATAAAAGTAACCTGTTCAAAATAGATTTTCATATTACCAGAGTAGTCAACAGATTGAAATAAACTTTCAATTTACCATTAGTATGTTATGGAAGCAAATAAAATCCAAGGAAAATAAGCATCTCTGAGAATTGTGTTGTAGAAGAATGTATGAAAATGTTTTTAATTAAAATAACCTTAAAGAATATGGAAGAATGAAAGCCAATGAATGGTTTAAAATTCTATATAAAGAAATATAAGGAAGACTCTAAAGAAATATAAAAAAACTCTATATAAAGAAATATAAAGAAAACTATAAAGAAATAAAACTCTATAAAGAATAATAAAAAAGATTGGAAGACTGAGAATGGAAAATGGCAAATGAATAGACATAACACAAAAGCAAATTACTGACCATGTTGTAAGACAAATAGTATAATAGAATGGTAAACAGTTTTTAAAATAAGAGAAGATAATTAATAAATAGTATAAAAGGGAAGAGTCACAAACTGTTTCTTTGAATCTCTGAAGAGGCAAGTTAAATTGAAACTGAAAATGAATCTCAAGTGAAAATACAAGATAGTTTTCTTAATTCAATGGAAAAGAAATAGATAACAAAATGGCTGCAATATTGCTGGAAAATTATATTAGAATGATCTACTTTTAAGATATATCCTAATCATGTGATTCAATTTCAAAAATGTAACATATGCAGGAATCCAGGCTGAGTATTTTAGGGTAACCTGAAATTTCTTTATAGCCATATCCATTGTCTGAAGTTGGTAGATAAATGTCTTCAAAATTCTAAGGAAAAGAAAATATGATTCAAGTGTACTCTATCCAACCATCTTGTCAATAAAGTAGAAAGGGAACAGGCACTCATTTCCAAATATAGAAACTGTCGAGGAATATAGCACCCAAGAGAGCTATAAAAAGAAACAAACAAACAAAAAAACAGCCAAACCAGAAACTCTAGGTAGAGGACAAGAGATCACAAGAATACCAAGAATGCTTAGTACCATAGAACTACTATAGCTTATTATATTTGTATTATGGAGGGTTTCTTCACTGAAGACTGTTCAAGGCTCCCTAAATTATAAAGCACATCACTAAAACTGGAACATTAAATACTGAAAGTTGGGATGTAGTGGTGAATGGGTTTCTAATTCTCTTATTGTTTGTATTTGACTCTGCAAGTATATGCTGTGTTTTTTTTGGAGACTTTATTTAAAAAATAAATAAAAAATACAATATAATTAGAAACATTCTCAAAAGCTCAAACAATATTTAAATATTTCATATTTAATGAAAAGGATTTACAGATGGCCAGTAAGTACGTACAAAGATGTTGATCAGCATGTGCCATTATTGAAATGCAAATTAGAGCCTCGGGGTGCCTCAGTCCATTAAGCTTCCCACTCTTGATTCTGGCTCAGGTCATGATCTCACAATTTGTGAGTTCAAGCCCTGCATCAGGCTCCACACCCACAATTGTCAATGGGCATTTGGGCTCTTTTGATACTTTGACTATTGTTGATAGTGCAGCTATAAACAATGGGGTACATGTGCCCCTTTGAATCAGCATTTTTGTATCCTTTGGATAAATTCCTAGTAGTGCAATTGCTGGGTTTTAGGGTAGTTCTATTTTTAATTTTTTGAGGAACCTCCATACTGTTTTCCAGAGTGCCTGCACCAGTTTACATTCCCATCAACAATGTAAGAGGGTTCCCCTTCCTCCACATCCTCGCCAACATCTGTTGTTTCCTTAGTTGTTAATTTTATCCACTCTGACCAGTATGAGGTATTATCTCAATGTGGTTTTGATTTGTATTTCCCTGATGATGAGTGATGTTGAGCATCTGTATGTGTTCTTTGGAAAAGTGTCTATTCATGTCATCTGCCCGTTTCTTCACTGGATCATTTGTTTTCTGGGTGTTGAGTTTTGTAAGTTCTTTATAGATTTTGGATACTAAACCTTTATCTGAGATGTTATTTGCAAATATCTTCTCCCATTCTATTGGTTGCCTTTTGGTTTTGTTGATTATTTCCTTCACTGGGCAAAAGCTTTTTGAGGTCCCAGTAGCTCATTTTTGCTTTTATTTCCCTTGCCTCCCAGAGACATGTCAAGTATGAAGTTGCTGGTATATACACACAGTGGAATACTACTCAGCGATGAAAAAGAACGAAATCTTTGCATTTGCAACAGCGTGGATAGAACTGGAGATTATTATGCTAAGTGAAATAAGTCAGAGACAGACAAATGTCTTATGATTTCACTCATGTAGAATTTAAGAAACACAACAGATGAATATAGGAGAAGAGAAGGGAAATAAGATAAAAACACGAAGGCAAACCATGAGGCTCTTAAATACAGAGAACAAACTGATGGTTGGGGGGTGGTTAAATGGGTGGCAGGCATTAAGGAGGGCACTTTTTGGGATGAGCACTGGGTATCATATGTAAGAGATGAGTCACTAGGTTCTAATCCTGAAATCAAGACTATACTGTATGTTAACTAATTTGACTCTAAATTAAAAAAAATAGTGATGAAACCAAATGCTTGTGAAAGTGTAGAGAAACTCCTTGGAATATGGAGTTGTACTTCATTACCTGATGTTTGACTGCTGACAACTTTTAAGATCCACAGTTTTGTGCCAGAGACGTATTTCTTAATCTCCAAGATATACACTGCTATTGCATATTACACATCAATCCCCACTATTTGCTAATACAATGCTGATCTTGATTTTGATTAACACATCAATATACCCATCTTAAAACTCCATTTCCCAGCTTCCTTTCAGGTAGGAATGACTAGGCAGTTACAGTCGATGAAATCAGTGGCAGAAGTCAGCTGGATGCCTTCTGGAAAAGGCTTGTGTTCTTGATAAAGGGTACCACTTCTCATTTACCTTTTCCTGACTATAATCTTGGTCTTAGGTCTAAGGGAGGAACACAGCTTTGCAATTATGAAGGTGAAATAAATGCTAATATTTAAAGCAATGAAAGGAGTCGAAGTTTTTGAGGACTGCTTCAAGAAAGGACATGAACCGCTGAACTGTGTACTTGGTGGGTGACCTTCTGTTTTGTGAGATAAATCACCCTGAAGTTTTGGAGTAGCACTGGTGTTATGGAGAGCCACATTTATTTCTTTTAAGTCTAAGTCTCTCCCCATAAATTTAAAAAGTTTAAGTGAAAAAAAAAATTTTAAAGAATTTCACAAATGTACTTTGAGAAAATAAGATTGTCTTGTTTAGTCATTAATATTTTTTCCTACTATTAGCTGCAAAAATTTATTTTAGCTGACACACTAGATTTGTTTTGTGTACCGCTGTATCTACTACAAATAGCCTGAAACATAGTAGGCATTAAATATATGTTTATATAAGCTCATACTATCTGCATGAATCCCACTGAACAATTGTGTTAATAAAATTTTCGTTTCTTTATACAACTTTCAATAATTACTGGTGAGGATAGATACTATGGTATGAAGTTAATACAGGCGTACCTTGTAGATACTGCAGGTTCTGTTCCAGACCATCGCATTAAGTGAATATCACAATAAAGTGTATCGAATGAATTTTTTGGTTTCTCAGTACATATAAAAGTTATGGTTATACTGCACTGTAGTCTTTTAAGTGTGCAATTGCATAATGTCTAAAAAATCAATATGTATACCTTAGTTAAAAAATACTTGATTGCAAAAACATGGTAACTATCATCTGAGCTTGCATCAAGTTTTTATCTTTTTGCTACTGGAAGGTCTTGCCTTGATATTGATGGCTGCTGACTGTTCAGGGTGGTGGTTGTTGAAGATTGGGGTGGCTGTGGCAATGTCTTATAATAAGACAACAATGAAGTTTGTCACGTAGATGGACTCTTCTTTTCGTAAATGAGTTCTCTGTAGTTTATGATGCTCTTTGATAGCATTTTACCCACAGTAGACATTGTTTTGAAATTGGAGTCAATCCTTTCATAATTTTTCACTGTTTTCTTAACTAAGTTTGTGTAATATTCCAAACCTTTCGTTGTCATTTCAACAATCTTCATAGCATCATCATCAGGAGTATTTGCTAATACATTCCGTCTCAAGAAACTATTTTCTTTGCTCATCCTTAAACAGTTCCTAATCCCTTCCAGTTTTATCATGAGATCGCAACAGTTCCATCACATCTTCAGGCTCCACATCTGATTCTCTTGCTCTTGCTCTTTCCACCACATCTGGAGTTACTTCCTCCACTAAAGTCTTGAACCCCTCCAAGTCACTTACGAGGGTAGGAATTAACTTCTTCCATACTCTTGTTAATGATGATGTTTTGACCTCTTCCCGTGAATTGTGAGTGGTCTAATGGCATCTAGAATGGTAAATCCCTTCCAGAAGGTTTTCAGTTTACTTTGGTCCATCAGAGGAATCACTATCTATGGCAGCAATCACTTTATGAAATGTATTTCTGAAATTATAAAACTTTAATGTAGAAATTTCTCCTTGATCCATGGCCTGTAGAATGAATGTTGTGTTGTTAGCAGGCATGAAAACACTGATTTCATTGTACATCTCCATCAGATTTTTTGAGTGACCAGGTACATTGTGAACGAGCAGCAGTATTTTATTTTGCTTTAATTTTTTTGCTGTTTATAAGAAACATATTTTTTTACTGAATATTCAGTGAGTTTTTAATACAGTGAGTATTAATGATAGTAGATAACATTAATGGAACTTTTACTAAGTGGTAATATTTAAGGCAAAGATTTTCAACTCTGGATGTAGGTTACAACTACCAACCGACTCACATGTAGTCACATTCTCACATTCTGATTTAACTGCTTCTAGACTGTAGTCATGCTATCTGTGTATTTTTTTCCTTTTCAAATTTTTATTTAAATTATAGTTATTTAAAATACAGTACAATATTGGTTTCAGGAGTAGAATTCAGTGATTCATCACTTGCATACAACACCCAGTGCTCATCATCAGTGCCCTCCTTAATACCCATCACCCATCTAGCCCATCCCCCACCCACCTCCCTCCATCAACACTCAGTTTTTGTCTCTATCATTATGTTTTTAATGGCTTGTTTCCCTCTTTCTCTCTTCCCCGCCCCCCATCATATGTTCATCTGTATTGTTTCCTAAATTCCACATGTGAGTGAAATTGTATGGTATTTGTCTTTCTCTGACTGACTTAACTTTGCCTACCATAAAGCTCCCTAGCTCCATCCATATTGTTGGAAATGGCAACATTTCATTCTTTCCGATAGCTGAGTAATGTTCCATTGGATGTGTGTACCATATCTTCTTTATCCATTCATCCAGTTGATGAACGTTTTGGCTCTTTCCATAGTTTGGCTATTGTTGATAATGTGAGCAGGAATATTTTAAAAGGAATCTTTTTTTTCTAAGCATTAGGCTTCAATAGTGGACTTAAACTACTCAGTAAACCATGTTGTAAACAGATGTGCTATCATCCAGCCTTTGTTGTTGTATTTATAGAACACTGGAAGAGTAGATTTAGCACAATTCTTCAGGGCCCTATGATTTTTGGAATGGTTAGTGAGCATTGGTTTTAACTTAAAGTCACCAGGTGCATTAGCCCCTAACAAGAGAGTCAGGTTGTCCTTTAAGGCTTTGAAGCTAGACATGATATCTCTTCTCTGTCTATGAAAGTCCTAGATGGTATCTTCTTTCAACAGAAGGCTGTCGTCTACACTAAAAAAATGTCATTTAATAGAGTCACTTTCATTAATTATCTTCACTAGATCTTCTGGGTAACTTATTGCGGCTTCTACATCAGCACTTAGTACTTCATCTTGTGCTTTTACGGTATGGAGACCACTTTTTCCCTAAATTTCACAATCCAACCTCTGCTAGCTTCAGACCTTTCTTATGCTTCTTCCTCACCTCTCTCAGCCGTCATAGAACTGGAGACAGTTAGGGCCTTGCTTTGGATTAGGCTTTGGCTTAAGGAAATGTGACTGATCTATCCAGACCACTAAAATGTTCACTTTATCAGTAATAAAACTGTTGTATTTTCTTGTTTGTTCACTGGAGTAGTATTTTTAATTTCCTTCTAGAACTGTTGCTTTGCTTTGGCAACTTCACTAATTGTTTGGTACAAGAGTCCCAGCTTTTAGCCTTTCAGCTTTTAATATGTCTTCCTCCCTAAGGTAAATCATTTCTAGCTTTTGATTTAAAGTGAGAGACGTGTGACTCTCTTCCTTTGGCTCAAACACTTAGAGGCATTATAAGTGTTATTAGAAGATTATTAATTGGCCTAATTTCAATATTGTTCTGTCAAAGGTAATAGGGAGGCCCATGGAGAGGAAGAAAGAGAGATGGAGAATGTTAGTCAATAGAGCAGTCAGAAGAACACACACAGCATTAATTAAGTTTGTGTCTTACATGGGTGTGTCTTTAAACAATTTTAAGAGTAATATCAAAGACCACTGATTATAGGTCCAATAACAGTTATAATAATGATGATGAAGTTTGAAATATTATAAGAATTATCAAAATATCACAAACATGAAGCAAGCAAATACTGTTGGAAAAATAGGTACATTTTTCCAAAATGGGAAAAAAAATACCCTTTCTTTGGGACGTTTACACCAAAGAAGATGAAATGATATGGAAAACAAAATGCATTTCAAATTGTGTCTATTATGGGTGCAGCTGGGTAGTTCAGTCCATTAAGTCCGACTTTGGCTCAGGTCATGATCCAACAGTGTATGAGTTCGAGCCCTGTGTGGGGCTCTATGCTGACAGCTCAGAGCCTGGAGCCTGCTTTAGATTCTGTGCCTCCCACTCTCTCTGTCCCTCCATGCTTGTGGTCTGTCTCTCTCTCCCTCTCTCAAAAATAAACGTTAAATTTTGTAAATGTTTCTATTACGAAAAATGTAGAAAATGAAAACACTTAATGACCTATATGAAACATGGATTTGGACTTAAATTTTACTTTATCTTCTAACAGTCAAATGGGTAATAAACACATTGTTTAAATATTTAAAACAAAACATATTTATAAAAGATTTCATCCCCATTTTGGATGTAACAGAATTCTTATTAGCATTCATGTAATTCTATTTATGTTTGGTTTATCCAAAAGATAAACGATAGAATGAAATCTTTAAACAAACTCCTTATGTGTCAATTCTCTAAATAATGGATATTTCACGATATTTAAAAAGTTTGACATTATTGGGGCCCCTGGATGGCTCAGTTGATTAAGCATCTGACTTCGGCTCAGCTCATGATCTTGCAGTTCTTGAGTTCGAGCCACACATCGGGTTCTATCGCGCTCTATGCTGACACCTCAGAGCCTGGAGCCTGCTTCAGATTCTGTGTTTGCTTTTCTCTCTGCCCCTCCCCTGCTTGCACTCTGTCTCTCTGTCTCTCTGTGTGGCTCTCAAAAAAAAAATAAATAAACATTTAAAAAATTTTTAAAGCAAAATTTCGACATTATTGGGGCATCTAGGTGGCTCAGTGAGTTAAGCATCCGGCTCTTGATTTCAGCTCATCTCATGATTTCAGGATTTATAGGATTAAGCCATGTGTTGGGCTATAGGCTGACAGCATGGGGCCTGCTTGGGATTCTCTCTCCCTCTCTCTCTCTTTGCCCCTTCCTACTTGCATGCTCTCCCTCTCTTTATTTCTCTCTCACTCTCTTTCTCTCTCTCTCAAAATAAATAGAAAGTTTGACATTCATTTTAGGTCTCTGAAGCAGTGGTGCTAGAAAAGTAAACAGACAGCATAGGACCTCCTTTTTCTTTTTAAAGAGGGTTACAGAGACTGAATCAGAGTAAAGTTCCTCAGAATGGCTACTTTAAACAGAATAACATGTCCTGTTCTGAGGTAGGCAAAACTCTTTCTCAGATGAAAGTAGAGTCTTGGGTTCTGAGACTGAAAGTTCTGCACTGAAGTTCTCACTTTCTGATTACACAGCAGTGAGATAACCCCAAATAGAGGAAGTGAGTGATCATCCTGATAGTAAGGGTAATTCCACACATTGAGATCCCTGCAGTGGATAATTAGGTTATTGATAGTTGATTTTCAAGTCAAAAAATAATATGAATATTACCACAAAATGTCTGTGATTAAAATGATAGTGATATAAACCTGATAGAATGTTTAGCTTATAGGTACTACTTTTTCCTCTGTACCAAAGAGAGAGTGAAAACAATGTGAGTTATTAGCTCAGTGTAATTTCAAGTCAATTATGCATCCACAACATTTCAAGTGATGAATAACTATCCACATTCTCATAATACTCTTGACAGCAAAAATCCACCAAAAGAAAACCAACAAATGAGATGAGAAACTTGTAATATTGACAATAGAAAATTATTAAGTGACAAAATGAATAGTTAATATGATGCAGTCAATGACATATGCTGATTAAGTCACCATTCTTATTAACATAGACAAAGTATCCATGGTTTCAAGAGCAATGAAATCATCAAGAAGTTCTTAGTAGTCCAGTCCGTGGAGTGCCCTTATCTTGGGGTGGGGGTTGGCAAAGAAAAAGAAATACTAAGATAGTAAGATAATTTATATGTCTACTTCTCTTACAATCCAGATGGACAGAATAAGGACTCTCTTAAATAAAAAACATAAATATTTACAAGACCTGTATATTTATTACCAGTTCATAACTGGTAATGGCCAGTTTGGAGTCAATAATTTTTATTCTTCTTTGTGGTTGTGCTGATTGCACAACTCTATTGTTTTCACTGTTTTCTGCTCCCCATCCCATTCTGACCTCCTATTAATAGACTGGCAAACACCTTTTAATGAATATTAAAGGTGCAGTGATATCAGCCTTGTCTTGTTCATCTGCTAACATACTTTTTTCTTTTTAAATATAAATTAAAGTTTTTTATGTTTATTAAATTTTGAGAGAGAAAGAGAGAGACACACAGAATCCAAAGCAGGCTCCAGGCTCTGAGCTGTCAGAACAGAGCCTGACAAGGGGCTCGAACTTATGAACCATGAGATCATGACCTGAGCCGAAGTCAGATGCCTAACCGACTGAGCCACCCAGGCACCCCTAAATATAAATTAGAAAACAGTTTTTGAAAAAAATACTGTGAAAGGACAAAAGGGAATTATTATGCACATTGCACTTGGTATACTTGTGTAAGTGATGAAGGTGGGGTATTTCTTTGCATGTTAAAAATCTATAGTAATAGATTCTTATTTCCTTTACTCTTTCTTCACGTAGCATTAATTTAATTTTGGATTGACTGGTAAGGAACAAGAGACGGCTGGTTTGGCAAATTTCTGTAAATTCTGGAAGACTTTCTTCTCTCCATGCTTCATAGGAATACTTGTACACCTGCTTATTTTCCTTTTTCCAGGCAAAACAGGCAAATATTTCCTCTCCATTTACCTTCACATAGAGAACAGATGTAAATGTTTGAAATAATAAAGATGTTTTATAAAAATGGTGGGTTATTGTTATTTTGGCAAGGTAGGCATGTCATGGTAGCAGTCGTGTGTGGAGGCTTGTTGAGTAAGTTATTATTATTTTTTTTTAAATATTTTTTAACGTTTATTTATTTTTGAGACAGAGAGAGACAGAGCATGAACAGGGGAGGGGCAGAAAGAGAGGGAGACACAGAATCTGAAACAGGCTCTAGGCTCTGAGCGGTCAGCACAGAGCCCAACGCGGGGCTCGAACTCACGTACCGCGAGATGATGACCTGAGCCGCAGTCGGACGCTTAACCAACCAAGCCACCCAGGCACCCCTATTATTATTATTATTATTATTATTATTATTATTATTATTATTATTTTGCTTGTGAATCGAGGGGGAATATGAAAAAAAAAGAAAGAAAAATTCTCAAACATCTCCTAGTGTGTCAGGATATCCATCCTTTGATATTCATGTTGAATTCTATAAACCACCAATTGATGAGAAATCTTACTCACTTTTATGGTGTTTCCTAAAACGGCACTGGCACTTGTGTTGTAACAGCCTTACTCATGAGACAAATATTTTCAGTATCTCTTAAGACAACAGAATATAATATGAATTGTCAGGGTTATTGTCAATAATATTTCTTGATAACTCATTTGCTATTCAGTTTCCATACATAACAGGAATTAAAATAAAAATGTTGGCAAGAGCCCTGGAAGGCTGTCTATTAGCCTCCACAGTGCGATACCAGACAAAGGTGAGAATGTAAGTCAGTGGTCTAGAACTTTCTCTTGAAAAATCAAAATACTCAAAAAAGTTGACTCAAACTTCTCATCCACATTGAGGCTATATGAGTGTGGGAAAGTGACAATGAGGAGGATTTTTGAATCAGATTTTTGGAGTTGCTGCGCTGTGGTTCCCCAAACCAGCCATCTCCAAGGAGGAAGGGTGACATTTGCCTGGATCTGACCTAAAACCTGTGAGAGGACCTTCAACCTGATTTTGGTCCCTTCTATTTAGGCCTAGAGTGACCTAGTATTGTGTACTTTCTTTGGAAAATGTAAAGTCAGAAGGCAAAGTGGTTCAATGCTGATGGGCCAGCTTGAACAAATGGCTGAATGGAGGATGGGCCTACGCACTGGATCTTGTCATGCCAAACAGTGCTTGAGCATTTCTCAGGAAATATGTGAGAACCAGAGATGAGTTAGGAACTGCTTGTTTGTGTGGAGTCACTGTATGTTCTTCCTAAGGTGTTGGGCTGGAAAACAATTAGTCATCAACTGATAGAGGGTAGAGGAGAGGAAATAGCAAATTAGCAAGCGACCAGATAGCAGAAATGTATCCACTCTGACGAATGGTGACATCACTAACAGGAAGAGGCAACTTGGGATGCTTGCCAAGCCTATAGATGGTGGTATATGCAAAGTCAGTGCCTTGGCTTCAGGCTGTGCAGAATGATCCTTCCCCACCACCTTTCTTGTCCTCTAGTCCTGAGAGTGAAGGACAAGGTGGGTGCAGAAGAAACAAGCCAACCATGTCCCCTTCCCTACCGAAGTTACCCATACATAGCTGGCTCAAGCAAGGAAAAATTTAACATAAAACCCAGTTCAGAATATTGATTAATATTGGACTTGACATTCTAATACCAGTATCAATATATTCTTTTGTGACTGAAAGTGATAGATGATTCCTGATATAAAAACAGCAGTTACCCAACTGCACCTTGGGAGTTTTTAAAATCCATATGCGTGTAGGCCCTTCACCCAAAAATTCTGACTTGTTTCAATGATGGTCCTGTGCAGCAGTGTTTTTAAGAGCTCCCTGTGTGATTTTACTTTACAACCAGTGTTTCAAACCACTATTTAAAGAAACAGCAAGATTGGGGGGCCTGGGTGGCTCAGGAGGTTGAGCGTCCGAGTTGGGCTCAGGTGGTGATCTCACAGTTCATGGATTTGAGCCCCACATCAGGCTCTGTGCTGACAGCTCAGAATCTGCTGCTTCAGATTATTCTCGCTCTCTTTCTGTCCCTCCTCTGCTCATGCTCTCTGTCTCTCTCAAAAATAAATAAACATTAAAAAAGAAAAAAGAAAGAAATGGCAAGATCATGGGGTCTGTTAGTGTTTCCATCCAGGAAGGCAGAAGGAATGGACCCCTCTGAACAAACTTAGGTTTATGACGTGAGACAAAAATGAGGTGCTTCACGAATGTATCACGAGTTGTGCTCTCTCAGGTTATCGTTACACATTTATTATTGCATTTGATTCCCCTACCAACAGCAAGAAAGAGCATTTAATACCTCCACTGTTGGTACACTGATAGGAAATCGAAGTACAAAGACCAGGTCTGTCGTCTTTTTACCCAAGCGTTGCTGCATCTCAGTACTAAAGTTAAACAGAAATAGTGTTTGAGGGAAAGAAAATTGAGGATCGGTTAAAAAAAAAAAAAAGAAAAGATGTGAAGATTAAACTTCTGCTCTTTGCCTTCTTACCCAGCAGTGTGGCTGCCTCTATCTAACCTCATCTGTTAGAATGCCCCAGGCCAGAGTCTCTTTCATGTCTACCAGTTTTCAGCATCCTAATTCCACCCTGCCTTCTATCTCTAACATAACTCTCTTCTTAAAATGTGACTTGGGTCAAGGAAACACCGCTGGTAACCCTTATCTTCTGAGAAAGCCGGATCAAAGAACATCAAGGAGTTCAGGCTAACAGCTTGCACCCACATTGACCATGACAACTTTAAATATGAATATAATTTCTACCAATTTAAATGGATAGCAAAGAGCTGCAGCCAGAGTTTACAGACTGACTTTCTCCCTTTCTCAAATTGTCACTTACTAAAATTACATTACCTTTTTCTCCAGTGTCTTAGAAGAATAATGGTCATTAAATAAAAAGTAAACTCAAGATTACCCTATTAGGTGCGTCAAAGGGCAGGTGTTATACACGGTGTGTTTACTGTATATGATATACAGCAACTGACTCATTTGAGAGGAGAAGAAAATACCATGACACTATTGGGAATGTCCCCTCATTTGAATTCAAGTAATTATTCCACAATAGAATAAAGACCATATGGATCATTTGTGTTGGCATGGAAACCTGTTGTGTCCCTTAAATACAAACCGTACTTCAGGCTTCCACGTATTTTCCCATATGGTAGGCAGTTCTCCATAAATATTTTCACATTTCTGCACAGTCTAAGATTTCTGAGCAAAGAACACTGAAAAACAAGGTTAAAGGCTGATTGAATGGCAGCCAGGCCTTAGAAGTTAGAGACAGGTATTGTTGCACGAAATTTAGAGACTTCAGAGACTTTTCTCCCCTAGGTCCCCTTGCTCACATTCTAGAATAGAGATCTTATTCTCTCCTAACCGGGAAAAGATTTGTTTATATTCCAGACTAAGGTTTCTCTCCCTCTCTTGTTTCCTCTCCCTGCAAGGAAGAAGGGGGCATGTGTGTCAGCTGCCTGTATATGCTCTGGGTTTCATAGTTGGAGGGTTCCTTCGCAGCGGTGTGAGCCTGCTGCACACTCAGTTGAGCACGGGGCCCATGTCGTGTGGCTCTTTGGGAACTGGAGCATAGGAACTGCTGCCAAGGTGCTTTGTGAGTACTAATCAGCATATGCTCTGTGAGAATCATGTCACATTTCCGGAGAGCAGGGAAATCCATGTATCCATGCACACGCATACATATAACATGCGTGCATGTATATATATTTACATTTACAACTATATGTGTGTACATAACTGTATAACTGTATACATAATATGTGTATATATATGTATGTGTGTGTGTGTGTGTGTGTGTATATATATATATATATATAAAATGTAAAAAACTGCCCCTCCCTTTTTGAAACATCCACTTCCCAGATGTTCTTTCAGCTTTTCTACCTGGAAAATCCCATTCTTCATTGAATCTGTGAGTGTTCCCCTTCGAGTGAAGTTGTGCCCGAGAATTCCAAGATAGTTGTCACCAATTCCTGTTGTAGCACTTTGTGACTATCTCCTCAAGTACTTTCCACTCTGTGTTGTAATACTGGGGTGCAGAATAAGTCTTTCCTTTTACAATTAGAGTCTTGAAAGGTAACTACCATATTCTATTCATTGTTTCATTCTCGACGTTTGCTAACTCCCCCAAATATAATAAGTAATTAAGAAAGAATCATCAAATGCTAAGTCAGAAGCCATAGTAGTCATCAGGGTCACAAAAGATCATAATCTCAGCCATATCTAGGTCAGTAATCAATTTTTATGGGAATAAAACTTTTAAATACCCTGAGCACGCTGGTGAGTAAATGCACCATAAGCAGAGGAAGGTACAGGCAATATGATTCATATGTATTACTGATGTTGACAGATCTGTGTTGGTTAGTTGATATCAGGGTGAAGATGTTAAATTAGCTAATTGTTAAAGAGGTACAGATTCTCCTTAGTTAACCTAACTGACCTTGTTTTCACTCTAAAACCACTTTCTGAGCCCATTATCTAAGCTCTCTAAACCAGATACTGATCCAGTACATACATTAGTAATGACTGATTTTTCTTGGTAAACTGTAATTAAGTCATGGCTTAATGAAGCAGGGGCCCACATCATGATTCTTCTCTAAATAATAGAGGTTTCTTAATATTTTACCAGAGTTTAAACAGCAAAAATGTAAGGTAAGTTCCCAATTAATGAAAGAATATATTCTTTTAGTTACCTGCTCTTGATGTATAAGGCTTGTGTAGTTTTTAAATAGTTGTTTTTCCATAGAACCATAACATTTTTACATGAGAAGTTAGTACTTAAGTTTCACTCCTACTGCCTTTTTTTATGACCTGATTTTTACTTGAACCATGAGATAGGGATTAATTGGATTAATTAAGAAGGAATTAAACAATCTTAGATGCAGTTGAGTGATAAAAGCAACTCATCTTGTGGCTATTCTTTTACTTAATTCTGTGAAAGAAGAATAAGGAAAAAATAGAAGAGGATATACAAAACATATCTTCTTAGCAAGCAATAAATGGATACATGATAAAAAATGTAAGATTGTTTTTAAAATCTTCAAAATTTATGTTCAGAAGAATATTGGCCATAATATGTAAACAATGCCACAAATAGCTACTCAAAATATATGGTGCCCTGGCCTCAATCCTCTGTATTTTCAGAAAAGAACCATAATAATCCTCATTTTTTTCTGTGTAGGAGAAAAAGTGATCATAATACACTTAAGCATTAAAAATGTGTAGAAAAGGAGGGGCACCTGGGTGGTTCAGTCAGTGAGCATCAGACTCTTGATTTTGGTTCAGGTCATGATCTCATATTTTATGGGTTCAAGCCCAGCATCAGACTCTGTGCTGAGAGCGGAGAGCCTGTTTGGGAGTCAGTCAGTCTCTCTCTCTCTCTCTCTCTCTCTCTCTCTCTCTCATTCTGCCCCTTCCTCGTTCATGTTGTATCTCTCTCTCTCTCAAACATTAAAAAAATTGATAGAAAAGGAGAATTGAAGAGATTAGCAATGTCAGGTTCCTCCTTGTACCTTGTAATGTTGTTCCTTTGCAGACCCTTAGGTGTAGTTGAGTTGACATCACCACATTTACTAGTCCCCACATTCAGTTGACAGATTCTGAATTGGCCCTGCGACCACATTGCTTCTTTTAAAAAAGAAACACAAGATCCTCATTCACCTTTAAATGTATAATGCATCTTCTGTTTCCCTATGAGTAGCCTCTCCTTTTTTATTTCAAGTTAGCCCCTTAGTTTAAGTATGAAAGCAACTGATGTCCAGCTGTATTAACAGGCTCAATTTACTTTGTGACACTCTTTTCTTTAAAATTACACTTAGTTTTCAGAATAAATGTGTGTGTATAAAGCGAATATAAAACACTGATGTGCATATATAGAAACTTACACATAAGTGTGTGTACATATACCTATCTATGTATACATTGATAAAAATTAGTACTTGCTTATCTCATTCCCAAAGACGGTACGATCGATCTCTCTTGCTCTTAGAAAGTTTGCATGACACCTTTTCATTTGTACAAGACCTACATTATCACTCTTTCTCTAAGGAAAAAATACATGGAGAGGGTTTTTGCTTTTATGAAAAAAGGTGAAAAAAAAATAGCATTCAGCATTTGTTTTGCACTGAGCTATTAAGGAGACAGTGCACACCCCTAAGCAGTGAGAGTGGCTCAGCCAAGCTCCGTCCCCAGGAACTAAACTCAGCATGTCAGCCTCAAGTTGCCACAGCTTTGAACTGTATCTGTGAGCATCTGTGCTTTATCACGATTTATTTTGTGCATTCATTAGCAGGATGTGTCCTAAGGTAGCAGAAAAACCTAAGAGAGGTGATTTTTTGGGTCCGGGAGCACACACAAATTTTTCCATATGAGTGCATGGTAATTGCTTCTTCGCTTTAAGCCACTGCTGCTGACCAAAGTCTTCCTAGGAACACTGTACTTTCAAGTATTGGGGGAAACCTGTGTTCTAAATAATTGTGGAGGAAGAAGTGATAGGTAGGAGTGGGGAAAAAAGGAAAAAAAGTCTGCATTCACTCCAGTCACTTTGATTAAATGTTTTTAGTTTTCACTCTGCATTAAAAATGAAACAGGTGAGGTCAACCAATGACATGTAACAGAACATCACTGCTTGAAAGCATCACCCACTTTGAACCTTCATTTTCATGTTATAATTTTCCTTCCTTTTCACTGCGAGCTCTTAGAGAAAATGACTTCTAATACATGCAGCACTTTGGCTATTATAGAGATGCCTGCTATTATACATTATAGGTCCAGCTATTCTGCATTTTATCTTCCATGACTTCTCTTTAATGACAGAATATTGTGAAGAAGTGAGCACATGTCTGTATGTTTCAAGGGGATATATTGGAATTGTTCAAAGCTACTGTGTGTGGCAGGTAGGCTTGTAATAGATGAGTGATGTTTCTCACTGCAATTTGGAAACACTCGGTGGTGGATAGAGAAAGAGCTTAGACAGACTGTTCTGTCATGCAGCAATAGAGGGTTTTACCTTTGTCCTGTTATCCAGCTGTCCAGAGAGTAGATAACAGTGGTCAGAGATAGCCCTTTTATCCCAATTGAAGCAATAGTGGCTTATGCATCTGCTATTCCCAGCGCACAGAAGGCCCTTTTATTTGCCTAATTCTCCATCTTCCCTCCTAGGTTTATCAAAAGAATTGCTCCTTATAATATACACACATTACCATTCTACTCCAGTCTATTCTCCAGGCAGTTATAAATGCATACAAAGACTCCTGTTACTGCGTGATCTACACAACAAACTAGAAAATACCTCTAAATTATCTGTAATTGTCTTTTCAGGATATTCAGTTCTCTATAGCCTGGCAGTTGTGAATTTGGATATTCTTTTCATCCTGGTATCTGTTTTGTTCTCTGACACCATTTCCCCCCCGCGTCCTTCAAGAAATAGCATTTATTTTAAAAGGCAGTATATCAAATGAGTTATTTCTGTACTTCAAATGATATATCCCTTCTGTATTTAAATCTTAATTTAGTAGTTGATTTACCTGAACGTTCAAGGTTCATTAGAATGGCAGTTTAACTTTTTATAAATGAGAGTTAAGTACCCTTCCAACTCTTCTCTCTTTTAATTAAATAATAACAGTTTTAGAACTGAAACTTACCTAGGACTGTCAGTCTGAGTTACTGGGAGTGTGAGAGTGACACAGAGAGAAAAAAGCTGTTTATAAGGAAGGGATGATTGATTTGAAAAAGGGTGAAATAATGGGATTCATTTGACTTTTTAAATATTGACATGAAGGTGTCTGGCACATGGCAGTGAAAATTTTGTGGACAATGAGAGATTAGGGGGCTCTGGTTTCTGTGCCAAAACTGGAGATGTTTAAGAATCAATCATATTTATGTAATAATTAAAGTTTCAAGTAACTCACTTGCCAGAGAAAGACGGGTGTAGGCAATGAGACATGGGGAATGTTTATAAATAAAGGCCTGCAATGGAAGATAAGCCAGAGAAAGAAAGAAGAGACACAACTCATATGTGTTATGGATCAGACACTGTGTTGGGTGTTTTGCCTCCATTATTTGGCCTAATCATCTCAACATTTCCATGCAATAAATGATTTTACAGATGTTACAGATAAAAAATTTTGACTCAGTAAATCAGATAATTTGATCCAGCCCTAATCATTACTAGATGTAAAATGAGGAGAAATGGTAAGGGAAAGAGAAGGAAAATGGAGAGAGTATGGCTCCAGGAAGGAAAGCGATATGAGTTTAAGAAAGGCTTAGGGGACAAGGAGTTCATAGTGTTGAATATCAAATGTTGAGATTTAAATCTCAGTAAGAGCTGGTGAGAATTTTTAAGTTGGAAGTATAAAATTAAGGTGGATTTCTTCATTTGTTTTGACATTTCGTGTCTAGGATCCAGAGGTCTCATGAAATTTCTCAAAGCTGCTTCTTCGGTTTCACCTAAATTTATCATCCTCCCCCAAATAGTTTCTTTTTTTAATTTGTATGCCCTAGAATTTGAGAATTCTGCATGGGACCCTAAAGTATAAGCAGCAAGTTTGGAATATTCAGTTTCCTGAGTAAGAGTCTTCACCACGAATTATGAGCCATATGATTTTAGAGTGAGGCTGAACCAGAAGACAAATGTGATAAATATTACATTGTAGTGTAGGACACTTTTAAACTTGGCAGTCTTACAAAAGGTATTCTATAGCCTTGGAACATCACATTACTTAGTTCTATGTTCTGGCATGGGAAATGGTCAGTAAAACAACAGAAACATTATCAAGCCAGCTTCTTTGCTGTATTGATTAAATCATCCCTAGTGTGACCAAGGAACCCACGTGCATTGGGTTTGGGTCTTGGTACTACAACGCCACACAACCTCTGCATGTCCCACCAAAATATTTTATCAATGACGATACCTCACTGTTGCAATCATCTCCCTACCAGCCTGGCCCTGGTTTAGTCTTTGTCTTCAACATTATTTGTTCTTGAGGATTTCCACACACAAACTTCTTACTTACCAAGGTCTTGAACCTTTTTCCTATAGTATCTTTCTCCTCCATCTTTTCAGCCATGTTCATACCCTTGTCTTGTCATTTACCAGTAATGCAATCCCTCCACAATCTCGAATTCATTCTTCTCTCAAATCACCACCATATAGTCAGCATCTCTCTCTCATTCCATTTCCAGTGGTCATTTAATCTACAAGCTTAATCAGCTTAGTGATGGTATATCACCTGTTTCACAGTCCCTCACTGCTTTGATTTTCCCTTGGCTTTTTCCCTAGCTTAACTCTCAAGATCAATGCAAATACTCTTCATACGTCTCTAACTGTCCCACCTACCTAAAGAAAGTAAAACCCTACTTCCTCTACTGGATGTCTTTATTCATTCAGTTGAACAGGACTAGAAAAAGTACCTAGCCACACTGGTTCTGAATTAAATTCATGAGCACAAACCTCAAATGAGCTTCCTGTGATGCCTGGCAATCATGCTACATTTTACTGATGTACTAATGCTCTAATAAAATTTACACACAGATGACTTTTTTCACACCTTTTCCCTTGCCCTAAACTCTCTGAAACCTCATTCTCCACCCTTACTCTCAACTGATAATTTTGTTTCCTACTTCACTATGGAGAATTATGAAATCAATCAAAGAGAACTTGTATGGATTCCGCCACGTTATCTCCTACCTACAACCATTTATACCCATAGATGTCTGCTTCCATAAATGAAGTGTTCAGGTTCTTACCTAAAACTATTCTCCCTTTTAATGCATCTCTCACCTACTCAAGAACAATGCTCCAGGAGTTTTTTCTCTTTTTTTTCTTTTTTCATTTTTTTCCCATCCTCAAATTTTCCTCGCCTACCTACTAGATCATCCAATAGAACTACTGGATCATTAATATATTGAAGTACATTAAATAAGAACAAAAACAACAACAATAACAAACTTCTTTTGGTCTAACTTCTCTTACCTTTGCATGAAAGCTTTTTCAAAAAAGTCACTAGTACTTCTGTGCAAATTTTTCATCTCCTATTTTCTCTTAGACTCAATTCTAATACGGTATTTGCCTTAGAGTTCCATTGAAACTTCACCAGATCATCTCTGTATGGCCTCCATATTGGTTACCTCAATGTTACATTTTCTGTCCTCACCTTATTTTACTAACAAAAGCATTAGGTGTACTTGATCTTTCTCTGATTCTTGCTTATCTTTCTTCACATGACTTTTTTTCTCTCATTTTTGTTTTGTTTTTTCTTTCCCTATTTCGCTGATCACTTCTAAGTCTCCTTTGCTGGATTTTCATGTTCTGGTAAAATTTCCTAGGATGTATTTCTTGCTCCTAAAATCCCGACTCAATTATATCTGACTGCCTACCTAACACCACCACTTAGCTACATAATTAAAACCTTATGCGTAACATGTTGAAAAGGAACATTCAATTTTTTCCAAGATCTATTAATTTTCTTCTCCATCACAGCTCTTTACAACATCAGCCTCCCAATTGTTCTGTTTGAACAATTTTGTTAACATGTGCTATTCCTTTTCCCCTCATATTCCATAACTTATCTGATAGAAGTCTTGTTGGACCCAGCTTCAAATTTATCTATAATTCAATCATGTGTCACAAGGATCTATTACAAGTTGTAAGACAGGTTAGGAAGTGATTATTTCTGAGCACCTTGTTCATTGATCAAAATCATAATTCATTTGGCACAACTAATAAATGTAGTCTTTAGTGTTTATCCACCATGGTATGCAAGAGGAGTTGATAAAAAAGAGAGCGTGGCACTTGACTAATTGTGAACTCAAACCTTGTCAGACCTTGCCTAGTTCTCCTTAATAAATGGTACGGGAAACAGGACTATACGAGAAGACACATATAATAAAGGACATTTTAATTTTCTGTCACTCAATTCACTAGTGAAATACAGCTTAATAAATATCCTGGACTCTGATCAATCAGATTGATAACTTCTGGCCTTTTAGGGAATAGCTTGGAAGGAAAAAGAAATGTGTGGAAGTTCCTGATAGAGAAAAACGAACACTTTCAAGACTGTTATTTGGTGTTATGTTTCCCTTAAAATCAAGATTAATGAAATTGAGCACATTGATCTTTCCTGTAGTCTTGCTTTCATCATAGATTTGTTTGACTGATTTGTAAGTTACATAAATTAAATTATATAGCATATTCTATTCTATATCTGAATTATTTCACTGAAAAATTAACTTTATGAGCTTTATGTTATATGTTCAGGTTTATTCTTATTTCTTTGTATTATTATTTTATTAAATATACCACAACAAATTTATTTGTTGTAATATAGGTGGATATTTAATTTTTCCCCAGGTTTTCATGTTTTTTGAACAGTACCACTGTAAACATTTTAACACATGCCTTTTGGTGAACATAGGAATGCATTTTTTAATTTTCTTTTTAAGTTTATTAATTCATTTCGAGAGAGACAGAGAGAGCATATAGGAGAGGGGCAGAGAGAGAAAGGGAGAGAGAGAGAATCCCAAGCAGGCTCTGCACCGTCAGCACAGAGCCTCATGCGGGGCTTGAACTCACCAAACGCGAGACCGTGACCTGAGCTGAAACCAAGAATCAGACACTTAACTGACTGAGCCACCCAGGAGCCCCCATATGAATGCATTTCTGTTGAGAAAATACTTAAGAGCAAAATGGCCGGTCCTAGGACATATTCATGTTTATTTAGTGATACTAGCAAACAGTTTTCTAAAGTTGTACCAGTTTATACTCTCATCAGAAAAGTCTAAGAATTTTAGTTATTTCCTTCATAATTATTAAGTATGACAAGTTTTCATATTTGTATTTATTTTTTAAGATTAATTTATTTTGTGGGAGAGAAGGAGTGCAAGCAGGGGAGGGGGAGAAAGAGAATCCCAAGCAGGTTCTGTGCTGTCAGTGCAGAGCCCAATGTAGGGCCTGATCCCAAGAACCCATGAGATCATGGCCTGAGCCAAAATCAAGAGTTGGGGGCTCAATTGACTGAGCCACCCAGGTGCCCCTACAAGTTTTAATACATTTTTTTTAAAGTTTATTTATTTATTTTGAGAGAGAAATATAGCAGGGGAGAGGCAGAGAGAGAGGGAGAGAAAGAATCCCAAGCAGGCCCTGAGCTCCTGACGTGGGGCTCTAATTCAGGAAACATGAGATCATGACCTGAGCCAAAATCAAGAGTCAGATGCTTAACTGATTGAACTACCCAGGTGCCCCAAGATTTTGTATTTTTAAAACAGTTAATCCAGCCATTCTGATAATGATTAGTGATATGTTATATACTTTTAATTTGCATTCCCTTGATGATTAATTAACCTTTCCTATGTTATCCATATGATAAATTTTTTATTAGAGCTTGCGGTCCAGTTTTTTAAATTAAACATTTGCTTATATCTTAATCCCTTGTAAGAGATGTTTACATATTTTACATACAAGCTTTTTGTAAATATTATGTAATACAAACATTTTCTGTCATTCTCTGTGTTGACATTTTCTACTCCAATAATGTATCTTTTGATCACTGAAATCTGTAAATTAAATAATGTCTAAATTTTCTTTATTTTATTGAATGGTTATCGCTAATGTTTACTAGTTTAAAATACATTTGCAAATAGCACTACTAGGAATTTATCCAAAGAATACAGGAGTGCTGATTCATAGGGGCACATGTACCCCAATGTTTATAGCAGCACTTTCAACAATAGCCAAATTATGGAAAGAGACCAAATGTCCGTCAACTGATGAATGGATAAAGAAGACGTGGTTTGTATACATAGTGGAATATTGTATACTTGGCAATGAGAAAGAATGAAATCTTGCCATTTTCAACAATGTGGATGGAACTGGAGGGTATTATACTAAGTGAAATAGGCAGAGATAGAGGGTTGATGGGAGGGCAGGAGAGAGGGGAAAATGGGTGATGGGCATTGAGGAGGCACTTGTTGGGGTGAGCACTGGCTGTTATATGTACATGATGAGTCACAGGAATCCACTCCTGAAGCCAAGGGCACACTGTATACACTGTATGTTAGCTAACTTGACAATAAATTTGATTTAAAAACATAAAATACATTTGCAAAAATCAAGCTTATAATGTTTTTCAACATTATCACTTGGAAAGAATCTTTAATGTTTTACCATACACAAGCAGATTGAAAATTTACCCACTGTTGATTTTGTGCCTTACGTGAGGTAGGGTGAAGATGTTTTTATAAAACGTGACATTCAGTTAACCCAGAAATATTTAGTAATACCATCCTTTGACTACTGGATCCAGGAACATATTTTTCATAAGTAAAGTGACTCTTCACATACAACTGTATTTTTTAGACTCTATTCTAATTTATACATGTTTATTGCTGAGTGACTGTCAATATCCTATTAATTGCATATAAATGTAAATCATCTTGTCAACTTCCACAAAAAGTCATGGTGGAATATTTATCTGGACTGAATTGAATGTATGTACAGATCAATTTAGAAAGAACTAACATCCTCTAATCTTTAACATTGATCATATATCATCATTTATTTAGGTCTTCTTTACTGTTCATTGCAGTGTTCAGTGGTTTTATTGGTACAAAGCTTGCCCATCTTCTATTAGATTTATTCTGAGGAATTTGATGTGATTTGTACTACACACATGTTTATTTATTTTTAGAGAAATTTATTAGTTTATTTAGAGAGATTTATTTTTTTAGAGAGACAGGGCACAAAGGAGGGACAGAGAGGGAGAGGAAGAGAGAGAGAGAGAGAGAGAGAGAGAGAGGTGGGGCTCACCTGAAGCAGGGCATGAGCTCACCCAAAGACAGGCTTGAGCTCACTGGAATCGGGGCTCCAACTCACCCAATGGAGGATTTGAACTCATGAACTGTGAGATCATGACCTGAGCCAAAGTCAGATGTTTAACTGACTTAGCCAGCCAGGTGCCTTTTGCAAATGTTTATTTAACTTTATTTCCAATTTCTTTTTGCTGGCATACAGAAATATTATTTTATCTTATTCTAAGAGGTCTTATTATCTTATTTTTGGTATTTATCTTAAGTATTTAATATGTTTTAAGTATACCTTAAGTATCTTAATAATTCTAATGGCATTGCATAGATTTTTTTTTTGGAATTATCTACATATGACAATAATGACATCCTTGAATACAGTAATAAAGTTTTCTTCTTTATTACAAACTTTTAACATTTCACTTATTTTACTTGTGTCCAGGAACATGTTGACTAGGAAATAAATAGTGAAAAATCTTCTCTTATTCTCGACTTCAATGGGAAAAGCCTTCGATGTTTCACCAGTAAGATTAGTGCTACCTCCTTTCTTAAAATTTCTTGTTATTTTTTAAGATACCATTTTCAGGTTAAGTAAATCTCTCTATTTCAAGATTGCTGAGAGGGGTTTGTTGTGGTTACTTCAGTCACAGAAAGAATTTTAATTGTCTTAAATGCTTCTGCACCCCAGAAAATATGACTTTTCTTTTTTTCTACCAATGTTTTGAATTGCAATGTTTGGTTTTTAAATATTAAACATCTCTTCTTTCCTGAGATAAATCTCACTGGACATGATAAATTATGTTTCTATACTTAAATAAATTCAACTTAGTGGTATTGCATTTAAGATTTTTTATGGTTCTTATGGAGAGATTTCAATTTTTCTTTGTTGCATTGCTTTTGTCTTGTTTAGGTACAAGATTGTGCTGACTTCATAAAATCAGGACATTTTCACTCCAATTTTTAGGAAAAAGTGTGTTTGAAATTGATATTAGTACTTCGTTAAATATTTGGAAAAATTTAGCAGTGAAATAATCTGGTCAGTGAAGGAGATTTGTGGTATCGTTTGAATTAGTTATATAATTTGACAGATTTATTATTTAGAGTTTCTACTTTTTCTTATGTCTGTTTTATTTTATTATTTTAGTGTTTTGCCCCTTTCATCTACATTGTAAGGTATATTTACATAAAATTTTTCATGACACCTTCTTATTTTATTTTCTATTTATATTTTGTGTGTAGGATTTGTAGCTTTTTAAAAATTCCTATATGGATATTTGTGATTTTTATTAGTAATTCTGGCTAGAGGTTTATTAAATTTATTCATCTTTCCAAAGAACAAAACTCTTAGATACCTTGAGTTTCTTAATTTTATAACACTTTTTATTTGACTAACACTGATTTCCGCTCTTATATGTATTACTTGCTTCCTTCTGCTTACTTAAGAAACATAGTAAATTCACACAAATAAAATCACAAATTTATTTTTAATTACATAATGGTTAGAGAACATTTGTCTGATTCACTTTCTTTGAAATTTACTAAGGCTAGCTTTATGGGTCAGCATATGGTTTACTTTGTATGCTTGAAAAGATTACGTCTTCTATAGTAGAATATGATAGGAGTGTCTATTATTTCAGTTTGGTTGATTAAATTTTCAAAATCTTTTAAACATTATTGATTTTTTTATCTTCTTCTATCAGTCACTTTAAGGATTGTTTGTAACTATCAAATAATTTCTATCCCATCTTTTTAATTGTTTAGTGTTACAAACACAATACTTTAAATAAATTCATTCTACTGAATGAGCATGTTATAATTATGAAACGTACCTCTTAATCACTAGTAATTCTTGTTGAAGTCCATTTTTTCTAAGAAGGGGAAGTTTGTACTGAGGCAAGGTGTTCCGTCAGAGTGGTGAATAGAAAACTAATGTATACATTTGCATCTCGTATACGTCTCTTAAACATTTGATGGATATACTTTTAATTTATCAAAGTTTAAAGTTTTTGTCACATCTACCTTATGTTATTGAAATATGCTTTTAATATTTCACCTTACATCAGTTTAGGCCCCCTTCAAAACTTTTTCATGTAGTTGTACAATAATATTTCTAAACGGGGCGTCCGGGTGGCTCAGTTGGTTAAGCGTCCGGCTTCAGCTCAGGTCATGATCTCAGAGCTCATGAGTTCAATCCCTGCATTGGGCTCTGTGCTGACAGCTCAGATCCTGGAGCCTGATTCTGATTCTGTGTCTCCCTCTCTCTGCCCCTCTCCTGCTCACACTCTGTCTCTCTTTCAAAAAGAAATAAACATATTTTTTTAAAATTTCACTTTATCTATTTAAAATCAGTCTTTGACATCCATTACCCTTGAAATAAAATCAAAACCTATGGCAGAACTTACAGGACTTTCAGTGTTTAGCTACTCTGCATAACTTTTAAATTCACCTTGTACTACAACTCTATTTTAGTACATCACTCCATAACAAATGAAATGCGTCATCATCCAATAGGTCTCTAAATAGTCACATATAATATACAATAGGACACACAATGAGACACCACCTCACACGTGTCAGAATGGCTAAAATTAACAACTCAGGAAACAACAGACTTTGGCAAGAATGTGAGAAATGGGAACCTTTTGTACTGTTGGTGGGAATGCAAACTGGTGCAGTCACTCTGAAAAACAGTATGGAAATTCTTCAAAAAATTAGAGCTATCCTACAACCCAGCGATCGAAGTATTGGGTATTTATCCAAAGTACACAAAAATGCTGGTTCAAAGGGCACATGCACCCCAATGTTTATAGCAGTACTATCAATAATGGCAAAATTATGTAAACAGCTCAAATGTTTAATATCTAATCTCATTTATTGTGTTCTTCATCTCTGATTATTTTTTTTAACTCTTTTATCTCTGTGAAAAGGGTCTCACTGATGTCTTCCATTCTTTTCTCAAGACCAATGACTATCCTTAAGAAGGTTGCTTTAAATTTTCCATCAAGCATATTACTTATATCTGTCTCACTTAGCTCTCTGCCCATGGCCTTATCTTGTTCTTTAAACTGGGATAAATTCCTCCCTCTTGACACTTTGTCTAAGTCTCTGTCTTCTTCCATGTAATAAAAAATCCAGTTACGTTTCCTGTTTCTGAACATAATGGCCTTAGGAATAAGAGTCATACAGTGTCCAAGGTCTGCCCCTTCAGGGAGTGTCTCCAGTGTGTTGCATGTGCCCTGCTGTTGTGTTTAGGCTACTCTATCCTTCAGGCCAGTTGTCTGCAGAGATTCTCCTTGCCTGCTTATAGGCAGTGTTTGGTCCCTGGCTTATAGGCAGTGTTTGGTCCCTGGCCTGCATGTGGTGACTTTTAACTAGCTGTGCTCTGGTCTGCTTGTAGAATGAAACCTGTCACCACCTCCATCAGAACTGAGGCCTGCAAAACTGTCTGGTTGGAAGATGTGGTGTGGTAGGGGTTTGTGGTGATGTTCTGGGGGAGGGGCCTGCCATGCTGGGACTGAGGCAAACTTAACTGAGAAGGGACGTTCCACTGCAGCACAGGGGCATGGGGCTTAGTGTAAGCAAGTTAAGCAGCCATTGTTGATGCTGAGTTGTTTCTCTCAGTTGGCTCTGTGTTTATGCTGATTGGTAGAGGAGGGAAATGGCACTTGACAGCTCCTTTGTTCCTGGGAGGTGTCTTCATGAATCCTACCTCTCCAGGACACACTCTGAGTAGAGCAAATGATCTCCCTACTGTGTGCCCTGGGCACTCTTTGGATTGCTCTATCCACACTGTCGACCCCCGTGTTGTTTGCCTGATTTCTCTCTAGAAGCCGTGCAATGCCATCTCACTCTATCCTAACCCAGCCCACTGACATTTAAAACTCTAGGCTCTAAGTCTGGCTGGTTGCAAGAACTCACAAAATTCAACCCCTCTCATTTTCGAAGCCAATGGCTAAGAGTAAATGTTCTCCTTATGCAATCCTTTGTGTGCTCTCCTCTCTCTCTCTCTCACTCTCCCTCTCTCTGTTGCCTTTTTCCATGACCGTGGCTCCCTCCCCTCCACAGCAGCCAGGATCCATTTCTCCCCTTACCCATGTCTCCACACCTCCTACCTTCTTGAGTGTGACCTCTTCTCTACCTTTTGTTGTGGAATTTGTTCTGTCAGTCTTTGAGTCGATTTCTGGTATATTTAGAATGATTTGATATGTATCTAGGTGTATTCATGGGACAGGGTAAGCCTAGGGTCCTTCTACCCTGCTACCATCTTTCTCAGAGTCATCCTCAAGAAAGCATTGTGAGATAGATGTGTTTTCTCATTGTATACATAAATAAATTGAGGTACCAATAGTTCAAAAAAAAAATAGAAGCAGTCACACATTTGTTAAAAAGTTTGAGGAGTTTGAACTCAAATACAACTTCAAAACCCATATTCTTTTTACATGTACATTTCACTTCTTTAGACTTTTAATGATTGTTCTGGTGCTGCTTTCCCACCACCAGTTGTGCCTGAGCCTACTGAGCATGCAGTGGACAGAGCAATTTATTTCTCAGGAAAGGTGCAGCCATCTGGACGGTGGCAGGGATGCAAGCTGTCAAAATTAGTGGTGATGACCAAGAAAACTGGTTGCCATTTTGACAGATGTAGCAGCTACTGGCATTAATTCACCTGTAGACTTTACACCTGTACCAGCTACTAGTATTAACACCATTCAAAACAGGGTTCGATGGCAGGACTAGAATTATGAATAAGGCAAATCTTCTAGGCAGGACTAGAATTATGAATAAGGCAAATCTTATAGTCCCACTACGACTGACTAGATAGATATTATGTAGTCACCATATGTCCTCCTAAATTAGAACTTTTACATATTTATAAGCAGCACAGTTTCTCTTTGCAAAGAAAAACTCTTTGTTTTAGGCTTCCTTTGTATGTAACTGAACTAAGGATTTGATCTGTACTCTGTGATCTTTAGTAACAACCCAAACACAGATGAATAAACTTTAGTCCATCAAGAACTATCCCATTTTATTTTAACTTTTTTTAATGTTTTATTTATTTTTGAGACAGAGACCAAGCATGAGCAGGGGAGGGGCAGAGAGAGAGGGAGACACAGAATCCGAAGCAGGCTCCAGGCTCCGAGCCATCAGCACAGAGCCTGACGCGGGGCTTGAACCCACAAACTGTGAGATCATGACCTGAGCCGAAGTTGGACGCTTAACCAACTGAACCACCCAGGCGCCCCAGGAACTATCCCATTTTAGACAGATCTGGATACACATTTACTTCTTTATATGATTAAAAGTTGAAAAGAATTTAGTTTAACTGACCACTTTACCTTACATTCAGTTTTATCTGAAGCTGGTGTATTATTATAATACAAATTCATAGGAAGTAATTTTGCTAACATATAAGCAAAACAGTAGGTGTACTTGAGATATTTCCTTATATAAATCTTGATTTCAAAATTAGTATTTTAAAACAAAATTTACAACGGTCAGTATAAGACTGAAGCTTCCACATCAAAATGGTGTTGCATAATCACCACTGGTGAAGCATTCTTTTTCTTTTATCTGTTCTTATTTTCTCTATAATTTCCATAGCTAGCTATCATTGTATGTAAGAGAGTTTAATGTTGTTTCTCTACGTCGTACATGATGATTACACTAGGTTAGCGATTTGATGAAGGTTATATAGGCTTCAGCGTCTCTGCATGAACACAGAGCTATAAAGTGCTTACTACAATGTCTGAAACTCAACAAACCCTGAGTAATTGATAGCTATTACTGCTGAATATTTGACTCTATATAGCACTTTTTTCTATTTTATAAAAATCTAGAACTAAGAAAAATATATACCTGTAATGAAATTTAAAAAAAAAACCTGCTTATAAAATTCCATGCCTAGAGATTGAATTTGCTTCTCTTCAGATATTCTCTTCAGACAGTATTTGAATATTATCTGTTGTGGTGCCTGTTTAGATGAGTATAAAATAGAAGCATAGGATTTTTCTACATCTTATCTGTAAGTAACTAGTAACACTAAATAATTTACTTTAAAATTGTTTTCTTATAGTTGAAAGAACATTAGGTTAATTAAAGTTATTAAAGTTAGTTATTAAAATTAGTTAACGACACACAATAAATTCAAAGGGACAGTGAGGTCTATTCACACATGTGGATCCAGCAGTCATCTCAGGTAGTTTTTCTTTTCAAATACCGGCTATGAAGCAGACATTTTCATGATAACATTGCAGCCATTTGTTGAGCTTCACTCACATGTAACAGGCAGATAGAGAATTTTATTTTTTGCTAACAAAAGCAAGATGGGAAGTTGTCTTTGAAATGGGTGACTATTGACAGCTTCTACAAACAGCCACTGTGATTCTGCAGCTGGTGACGATACCTAACGCTGCAGCTCCATAGACTTGTACTGGCTGGGGGCCAACTTGCCTGTTGGATTTCAAAGAACCCATCTGGATAATGCTCCCCGGAAACTGACCTGAATGGAGACCACAGACTGGCACAGTCCCTTCAGATTCTAGGTATTGTGCACCTTTAGAAATGGCAGGCCATGACACTGACAAAAGAAAAAACACATTATCTGTATTGACAGGTTTTTTTCTGTTGCTGTAGATGTAAACACAGAGATAGAAATCAAAATAAAGAGCCTCAAACAGAAAAGATCCTTTATATCTTGTGCATAAATTGTTTATATTTTATACTTATGTTCATAAAAATTATTTTCCCAAAGATTTCCATTTAAATTAGGGATTTAAAGAGCATTGTGTTAGGAGATTGGATACTTATATGAAGAAAAACTGATGTTTTATAGTTAAGATATTACTCTCCATGTATTACTGTCAGCTTTAGGGAGGCATGAGTTGAAAAGTTGGGAAACATGATTATGTATGACTTTTTGTTTAATAGCAAAGCAATTGAATTTTTGCATGCTTTATTCCTCTGCCTTAAGGAATATAGAAGAAGCTTTAGAAAGTGTCTTGAGTTAAGCTCTGGTAAGCTATCACTTGGGAAGAACAGGGCAGGTCTTCAACCTTTAAAATCTACTGCAGCCTGCCTGTGAGCAATACATAAAGTCTCTTAGGCTCCATGAATCATATCCTGAGAGACCCCTTACATGACATAGCATCAAGAGTCAGGGAGCAATTCTCTCACAAAAAAAAGAAAGAAAGAAAGAAAGAAAGAAAGAAAGAAAGAAAGAAAGAAAGAAAGAAAGAAAGAAAGAAAGAGAAAGAAAGAAAGAAAGAAAGAAAGAAAGAAAGAAAGAAAGAAAGAAAGAAGAAAGAAAGAAAGAAAAAGAAAGAAAGAAAGAAAAAAGAAAAAAAATAAAAGAAACTTTTGGATCATAGCAAGAGGCAGAGAGTGACAAGACTCGTCCCATTGTTGCTTCCTATTGATCTGAGTCACTGCCTCTATTGGTCAAGAGAGGCTAGGTTATTGTGCACCTAATTACCTAATGGTAATACCTAATTCATTTAAATCCCTTTTGGCTTATATCACTGGAGGTGTGTTTCTTAAACTACATGGGCATTTTAGGCAGAGTGTGGTTTGCATGTGGGTTTTCTTCCTACTGCAACTCAGGCTGATGGAGTAGGATCAGTCTGAAACATTGTTGGTTATTGTAACAGAAGGAAAGGAAGATAAAGCAAACTATGATCTTGCTTTGAAAGCTTCTGCTCAGAAGTGACATTACTTTTGCGTACATTTTATTGGCCAAAGCAAGTCAACGTGAAGCTCCAGTTATCATTTTCTAACTGGTACCAAAAATGTCAAAACTCAAAAAAGTAATTTTCCCCCCGTTTCAAGGTGTTTCTAGGCTAGTAATATACCCAGATGCCTGAGAGAAACAAATGTAAATCATTTCTAGAGAATACATTTTCATGTTAGGTCTCTATGAGGTCAGACCTTCAAATAACTTTTCAAGAGAGATGATCATTTTGCAGTCAAATATTACCAACAACAAAAGAAAAACTATGAGAACCAACAAACCGCCACCACTAACAACAACAAAAACACAACCTAGCATAATAATAATCCTAAAACTTCAGCTATCTAAATGATCATGGTAATGTAAAGAATATAAAATGAGTTTACAAATTTTGAAAAAACTACTAATGTGAAAACGTGCTGGAAACAGTAACAGACCACTTTTAAAACTTTAAGGGAAATTTGAAAAAAATTAAAATAATTTTAAACGATGAGAAAATAATTCCACTTTGATTAACAATGAAACTCCTAACAAACTAGGAATACAAGAACATTGACTTAGTCTGAAAAATGGTGACTTCAAAATTCTAAAATAAACTCTTTTATATATGTTGATAGATGGAAGGTTTTCTCTTTGAGACCAGAAGTATAGCAAAGATGCTTATTCACACTATATCAAACATTTTATTGGCGATAGTAAGCAGGTCATTAAGAAAAGGAAGGAAAAAATAAGTGGATTAGGAAAAAAACCCATCTGCCATTATTTGCAGATAATATAACTTTGTTTACAGAAAATCCAATTACGTTTGGAACAGAAATTTACTGACTTAAATGATAGCGGTTCTTAAGATACACAGTCAATATATTAAAATAAACTAAATTTCTATAATCCAATTACATCCTATCAGTAATCAACATAAAACAGAATAATTTTACTAGGATTGGCATCAACTTTATAAATTGCATAGAAGTGAACTTAACAGAAGTCACACATGAGAAAAATTATTAAAAAAATATGAGAAGATAGAAACAGAGTAAAATTTATTTTCTCACTAAGGAAAGCTTAGTAATATAAAGTTGTCAGTTCTCCCTAAAATGTTCTGTGGAACCAGTGTAATCTAAATCAGAAACTCAATAGGCTTATTCTTATGGACTTGACAAGTTGCTTTTTAAATGTATATAAAATCCTTAAGGACCAAGAATAACTAAGGCACTCTTCTGGATTAAAAAAAAAAAAAAAAAAAAAAGAGGTTGGAGGATTTACCTAAATAGATGTAAAGAATTATTATAAAGTTGGGGGCACTGAGTGGCTCAGTTGGTTAAAACTTGTAATTCTTGATTTTGGCTCAGGTCATGATCTCATGGGATTGAGATCCACATTGGGGTCTGCATTGACAGCATGGAGCCTGCTTGAACTTCTCTCACTTCCTGTCTTTCTGCCCCTCCCTGGCATGCACACATGTGTGGGCTCTCACTCGTGCACACTCTCTCTCTCTCTCTCAAAATAAACATGAAAAAAAAACATTAAAGAAATACTATAAAGCTGTAATATGAAGTCATTGTGTTATTCATGTAGAGATAGCAAATCGATCAATGGGTAAGACTAGAAGATCCAGAAACTCACCCACAATACATTGACACATATATTATTTCCTAGGGCTGCTGTAAAAAGTACCACAAACAAATATATTGTCTCATAGAACCAGACGCTAGAAATGTGAAATCAAGATGTTAGCAGGGCCATACTCCTTGTGAAACCTATAGAGGAATCCTTTCTTAACTCTTACTAGTTTCTTCGGGTTTGCTGGTATCTTTGGGGATCATGGCTTACAGATGCTTCACGGTAATCATTTTGCTTCACATGACCTTCTCTCTGTGTCTCTGTCTTTACGTGGCCATCTTCTTATAAGGATACCAGTCATATTGAATTAGTGTCCCATGCTACTCAAATATGACATCAGCTTAACTAGTTACATCTGCAGTGTTCCTATTTCCAGGAAAGGTCTGAAGGGGGCTTAACACTTAAGAATATTTGGGGTCCTCGATTCAACCCATAATAATAACATTTAAAGAACTTCTTAACATTTCTTAACACATTCAGTATGTTTAAGGAATATGGCTAGTGTGAAAATCTAGTGAGTGCCCTTAATGTTTAAAAGTGAACACTTTTCAACAGCATAGCTCTGTATTCCTTAGATGTCTTTGCTTGAATTCTGTTAACAGAAATCAGCAAGACATAGTATGTGTCTCAAACAACAAAAGCAGCGATTAAAAAAAAAAAATGTTTACTGACTCACCACAGATAATGAGGTCAAAGAGAAAAGTGAAAGCACAATACTGCCATTAAATAATAATTTGTCTCAACCTTCCGTCTGGGAGAGATATACGAGCAGCTTGTTCTGCACTATTTTGGAATTTTACTGGCAAGATAAGTAAGTGAATTATTGAGAAGGTTATTGTAAATAGAACATTTTCAAACTTTTGGATGTGATTGCCCAAGTTGATTACTTTTAGGTGTTATTTAAGGAAGATAATACTTTCAGAGCAACAAAAAATAAATAGTCCCTTTTAGAGTACAGCACATAATTTGAAAAATGAAAGTATCTAGTCAGATAAAACTTTTGAGTGTCCACGACACATGAGTGGTTATCCATTCAGTTTCAAATACGTGTGTGTGTGTGTGTGTGTGTGTGTGTGTGTGTGTGTGTGTGTGTGTTAAGTTTATTTCTTTATTTTGAGAGAGGGGAGGGGAAGGGCAGAGAGGAAGAGGAAGAGAGAGAGAGAATCCCAAACAGGCCCTGCACTACCAGCGCAGAGCCCAATGCAATTGAACCCATGAACTGTGAGATCATGACCTGAACTGAAACCAAGAGTCAGGCACCCAACCGACCGGGGCACCCAGGCGCCCCTAGCTTCAAATATATTTGAAAGAGAAAATTCAACAACACTCAATCATCCACCTACCTACCCCAACCAGAATAAATTCTGATGTTTCCTCACCGTCTCACCTCCTAACCTCACTTCATTATAGCACCTCAACTACACTGAATTTTCCTATGTTATCAGAACATAATTATAATTACTTTTTCTTACACAATTACAGCTCAGATATATCCTTTGATTAACTGAATTTGTTTCATTGTAGCCAAATTTAGTAAGCATTCCTATATTTTTAGTCACCTATGGTTAGTGTTAGGAATCTTAACCCTACTCTCCTAGAATTATTTAAAATAATATCTAAAAGTAATATGACACCAGCCTGTGGTTTAAAATAACAGATCTAACAGAGACTACTGATTTGAAAACACCTATTTTTAATACGACTAAAAAAAATCATAACCTTCTCAATTGTAGCTTGACTCTGACTTTCACTTTCTTTTGCAGAAATTTATGTTCTAAACACTTCAAAAATTTAGAAATGATATGCTTTAGAAAACTTTTGAAATTTTACTTGTTTTTCTTAATGGGAAAATATTTCCACTGATCTACTTAGGCTTTGAAAGCTTTTGTATTACCTTAATGATTTTAAGTCTAGTAACCAATGCTGTGTTTAATCTTCGCCTACATACATTAATATATTATATCCTCTTGGGTATTTTACAACCATTATTATATCTTTGCAAATTCCTTGGTCAAGAAAGCAGTTCTTTAATCTTCTTGTTAATCATCTTATATTTAATTATGATGAAATTATCGTTGGATATGTTATTTTATTTATGTTCTTCTTTTTTAAAGTCTAATTCTGGGGGCGCCTGGGTGGCGCAGTCGGTTAAGCGTCCGACTTCAGCCAGGTCACGATCTCGCGGTCCGTGAGTTCGAGCCCCGCGTCAGGCTCTGGGCTGATGGCTCGGAGCCTGGAGCCTGTTTCCGATTCTGTGTCTCCCTCTCTCTCTGCCCCTCCCCCGTTCATGCTCTGTCTCTCTCTGTCCAAAAATAAAAAAAAAAAATAATAATAAAAAAAAAATAAAATAAAGTCTAATTCTGCCGGACTTTGAGAAACCACATTAAGGGAACTTTTCTGCCTTTAGTCAGGATTCCTTGATGCGGTCAGTATGTATGTCAAATTTAATGTTTTGTGGATATTAGTAGGGCTTAGGTTATGTTTTCAGGACAGAAGTCGAAGGTATGACCAATGCACATGCAGTATTTGTAGGACAAAGGGGTAGGAATGCCAGATTAAATACATGATACCCAGTTAAATTTGAATTTCACGTAAAAAATGATAGATGTTTCTGATGTAAGTATATCCCATACATTTTTTACCATGCTATGCTTAATGCAAGTATAACATGGGACCTGAAAAAACCATTCACTTAAAAGTGTCTGAAACAACCTCACTGTACAGAGTGGGGAACAAAGGCACACTGAGCTAACTTTGGAAATGAATGCAATCTCTGACTCAGTCAATGAAACACTACACATAAGCCCTGTACTCAATTTGGTAAAGTTGTTTTCCATGGGGTGGAGGTTGACAATTGTGATATCAATATACATATACACTGGAATTAAACTATTAAGTGAATGGATTACATATGGTAGCAGGCAGTTTTCTCACTGTTGGAATCAGCGATTACATGTAAGGGGAGAAGCCTAGAAAGATTATGTGTTAATAAATCTGAGTTGAAACATCAGTGTGAATTCATGGTTACTTCGATATGGATATAGATGCTTACATACAGAAATCTTTATAGAATATTTATATATATAGGGTAGCGTACACATACATATATGTCCTTGCTTTGTCATTTTGAGAACTTAGAAGAAAGGACACCCCAGTAGCAACAAGCTGGTCTACCGTTCAGATTTTGATTTCTAGTGCTGTCTCCCAGTGCTAGTGTTCTTAGTACAAAAGGCTAATTCTTGGATTTGGGAAGGAAATACATGAGTCTGAAACATTCTGTACTGAATGCTTTAAGGGGGTGCTAAGTACATACTAACGGCGGTATGTCAGGAAAGACATAGGTGCCAAACGAAAGAGCTTCCAATGATCAAAGCTAGAAGAGTTTGACAAATAAGATGGTGTTATACTGTAACTCAAAATATGAAATAAATACCTGTAAGACCACACTTATGTAAGCGACTGAATAAAAAAAAGATGGAGGTGATGTGATAATTCCACATGAAGAAAAACTCCGGATGATTTATGTAGGTATTCCAGAATTCTTACTATCCTGCAGTTTGGAAGTCCAGCACAGCTCTCACTAGGTAAAATTTAATGTATAAAGAGGGCTGCATTCCTTTTGGGAGGTCCTGGGGGGGGGGGGATCCTTTTCCTTGCCTTTGCCAACCTTTAGAAGCTGTACCTTAGATCATGGCCTCTTTATCTTTCATCAAAGTAAGCAACATGACATCTCAATAACTATTTTTCCATAGTTACATCTCTTTTCCTGACTTCCCTCAATTTTTTTTTATTGAAGTATAGTTGATATATTAGTTTGACGTATACAACATAATGATTCAACAGGTCTATACATTATGTTATGTTCACCACAACAAGTATGGCTACGTCTCCATACAATGATATATTCTTTATCCTGTACCTTTAATTCCCATGACTTACTTATTCTATAACTGGAAGCCTATAACTCTCACTCCCTTTAGTCATTTTTGCCCATCTACCCCCACTTCTTTCTGGCAATCAGTGTTTATTTTGTTTTTAGATTCCACATATAAGTAAAATCATGTGGTATTTGTCTTTCTCTGTCTGACTTACTTCACTTTGCAGAACACCCTTGAGGCCCATCCATGTTGTTGCAAGTGGCAAGATCTCATTCTTTTTTATGACTAATATTTCTGTGTGTGTGTGTGCGCGCGTGTACACCACATCTTCCTTATCCATCTGTCAATGTGGACACAAGTTGCTTCCATATCTTGACTATTGTAAATAACGCTTCAATAAACATAAGGATACATGTATCTCTTCAAATTAGTGTTTTTATTTTTGTTGGGTAAATACCCAGGAATGGAATCATTGGATCGTATGGTAGTTCTATGTTCAATCTTTTGGACAACTTCCATACTGTTTTCCACAGTGGCCAAATTTACACTCCCACCGACAGTGCACGGGGTTCCTTTCTCCACACCCCACAAACAGTGTTATTTATCTTTTTAATACCACCCGCTCTGACAAGTATGAGGTGATATCTCATTGTGATTCTGATTTGCATTTCCCTGATGATTAGTGCTGATGAGCATCTTTTCATGTGTCTGTTGGCCATCTATATGTCTTCTTTGGAAAAATAACTATTCAGGTCCTCTGCCCATTTTTAAATCGTATTGTCTGTGGGGTTCTTTTGGTATTGAGTTATTTGTATATTTTAGCTATTAAGATCCTATAGGAAATATCATTTATAAATATCTTCTCCCATTCACTAGGTTGCCTTTTCACTTTGTTGATAACTCCTCCACTTTTAAGGACCCTTGTAATTAATTGAGCCCAACTGGAAAATCTAAGATAATCTCCCTATTTTGAGGTCAGCTGATTAGTAACCTTATTTTCTTTTGAACTTTGCCATATAAAAGGATGTGTTTACAGGTTCTGGAGATTTGAATATGGATATAGGTGGGAGGTCTTTTTGTGCCTACCACATCTTTCAAAGAGGTACAACATAACTTTCCCACTCCTTGAGTGTGGTCTCTGCATAGTGACTTCCTTCCAAAGAGCATAGTATGGAAAGAGAGATAACAGACTATCTTCACTGTTGGATAAAGCTCATCCATAATTTCTTAAACACAGGATGAAGGTTAATATCAACAACGATGTCATGTTGATGGTATATGTTATTGATTTGATGTTATGAAAATGACATTTTACCTCGTGGTCTTCCTCCCCAAAATACATAACTCCAGTTTAATCACACGAAAAATGTGAGACACATTCCAGGTGAGGGAAATTTTACAAAATATCTGAATAGCACTTCTAAAAAAAATGACAAAGTCACCCAAAACAAGGAAAACCTGAGAAGCTGTAACAACCAAGAAGAAGCTAAGGAAACATGATGAATAAATGTAATCTGTATCCTGGATGAAATCATGGTATAAAAAAGGGGCTCTAGGAAAAAGTAAGGAAATATGAATAAAGTATGGACTTTAGTCAATAACGTTGTATTAATACTGGTTCATTAGTTATAAAAAATGTACAATATGAAGGTAAGATGATTATAATGGGGAAATGTAGTGTGGGTACGTGGAAACTCTTTGTACTATCTTCACAATTTTTGCATAAATCTAAAACTGTTGTAAAATTAAAGTTTCTTTTTAAGGACATGTAAAGCCATAAATATGCTGCTAGGGGAGCCAAGTGAGGCACCTAACCCAATGTGAAAATGTTGTAAACATCACCTCCTTCCAGTGGAGTTAGCTTATAGAGTACGTTGCAGGATGAAAAAAAAAAAAAAAAAAAAAGGAAGCTATGTCATACCTGATGCTATTCCAGGTGAAGAGGGTATTAACTCATGAGATGGCACGTGTGAACTAAATCACAGCAATCTAAATTATGGCAAATGAGACAGAATTAATGAAACAGAGTTTAGTGAGAGAGTATTAAAAGGCACGACCATAGGAAGAAACAAATGGGAACCCAGTGTTAAGGATTTTGAACCAAATATTGTCAGGGAATACAATATTATTTGCAATTATTAAAAAAAAAAAAACCTAAAACCTACAAATTAGGGTTGTTAGATAGAGTTGTATACTTAGGTTTAACCATAAATCCAACCCATTGTGGTTTAAGCCACTTCTGTTTGATTTGTCTTCAGTAAAGCAACTTGAGTAAAACAGTAGTCACTTCAGAACTAGATCTTCTATAGGTTTGCTTATTTCTCTCATCATTGGTCATCGCACACCCAGCCTAGCCAAACGGACGTTAGAAAACAACAGGGCTACATGTGGCTGGATATTTGTTTCAAAGCCTCGAGTATTTCCTCTCTGGCTCTTAAAGAAGAATTTGCTGATCCTGCCATAAAGATCGCTTTTTTTTTTCTTTACTAAAAAATGACGTAGAAATCAAAAAAGTGTAAACTGTATTAAAATATAGATTTTCCCTATTACCTCAATTTCTAGAATATTCTATATACATAGCAACCTTTAGTTGCTAAGATGAAGCATATACGTTTTCATCTTTGTTCTGTAATGCTACTGCAATAATATCAACACTAAGGAGTTACTGAAGTCACTGTTTTAGATATATAACAAAAGGAATAATGGCTTCCGGAAGAACAAATGAAGAAAATTTTGAAAATGAATTAAAGAATGCAGAAAACGACTTCGTTCAGTTCAAAGAGGAGTTCTACATTTCTAGGACATGGGATGTTCCCACATTTCACAAAGCCAGATTTCGAAGTGTATGTTTTAAAGAACTTGATGATTCATGCCTGTGTTCTTTTTGTCCTAATAACCACTGAAGATAATTCAAGGAGTCCCAACATTGGAACTGCTTCTGCCCTTCAGAGGGAATAACTTTTACATGATTTATAAGGGAGGCAACCTGGAACAAAAAACAGCATACAGAAATATAATCTCTTTCCCCTTCGAACACCAGTAATATGTATATGTCCACGTGTGTATACATGTTTCTATATTTCCACATACTTACAAGAGATATTTTTGCTATCTTCTGTCCTGATTAGTTACCGTATTTAGAGACATTCAATTACTGTAACGGTTGCAGTTTGAAGGATTTTTAAATTTTTTACGATAGCAAGTTTTAACAGAAACAGTCAACCATCTACTTGTATTGTGCAAATAGGAAAAACAGGGCCTTTAAGTTGGGGGGTGCACCAAAATCCATTCTGGGCAAGGTATTAATATTTTTTAAATGAGTTTATGATGATTTTTGCCCCCAACAAACAGGGCACCTTCTTGCCTTTCTGGGAATATTTATTCTAATAATGTGCTTCACTTTTTTTAATTTCTTGAAGTTAGAAGCCTCCGTATGAGTTTTCTTTTCCTCTGTGTCTGGCTCCTTGTTTGTTTAATCACAATGCATTTTGTTTAATATTTCGGAGCTGTTTATCGAGACGTTTTAATTTGTTTCCTTTCGTATTTGTCTTCACCAGGTGTTTCTTGACTGGAACGCATTTCCCACATGATAAAATTAAAGGTCTAATTAATGCCTTTAAGGACATTGGTGCACAATTCAGCACCTAATTTTCTGCAGGGGGCATATTTAGGTGTTTAACTAGGTGGAACTCTGTGCCAGGGATTTCATTTGCATACAAAGTCCCTCTTATTTCTTTGTAAACACCCTTCAATACAGAAACAAAGAATGCATTCACATTACTTGGTATGCACCTTTCTAGCAAGCAAAGAGAAAATAAATGTATCTAAGCCACATTTCATCAGAGCAGAAACAAAAATCCTATTAGATGAGGTGTTGAAATATGAGGTCCATTTCTTTGGAGCAGTGAGGATAATACTCAGCATTTGAAAACGAGGGGCAACCTGCAAAAGCACTGCATGAAAAACGAATGCTTTGAAAAATCACATCTGAGATGTAGAGGATCTTAAGAAAAATATGGCATCACATTAAGCACAAAAAGGAAAGCTTAAATCACTACCAGGCAACTGCTGGCAGAGAGCAGGCGGGGAAACAAAACTCATTGATCTATCTAAAGGCTACAAGGACCGGAAAAAAAGACCATCTATGTAAAGACGTTTCTAATCTCATTTCATTGCACTCTCCATCTACTTTGAAACATAAATTCTGAACAAGTTGTGGATGCCTTAGAATTATTACCAATAGTGTATTTGCCTGATTATTAGCATATTAAATCTATTAAAATTACATTTCATCCAATGTCTCAAAGACATGATTTATCAGATAGGGCGATAAAGTTTCAACCTAATTTCCACATTCCCTCTACAAAACCATAAGCTTTATCAGCACTTATGATTGACATGAGCAACAGACATTTGCTCAACTTTTGTAAAATGTTAGTACCAAAGCAAAAGTTGCACGAACTAGAGGGCAAAGTTAAACAGGTAAGGAAGACTGTATTCAAGGATATTGCAGTGGGGCCAAGAGATCAGAACTCAGTCTGAGCTCAACTCCACTGAAACAAAAGGCTGAAGATGTTTTTGTTTTTTTAACTTTTTTTTTAATTTAAATTTTAGTTAGACAAAATACAGTGCAAAATTGTTTTCATTAGTAGAATTCAGTGATTCATCGTTTACATACAACACCTTGACCTCATCACAAGTCCCTGCTTTAATACCTATCACCCACCTAGCCCATTCCCCCCACACCTCCCTCCATCAACCCTCAGTTCTCTATCTTTAAGAGTCTCTTGTGGCTTCTTTACCTGTCTTCTCTCTGCACCCTCCTTCCCATATGTTCATCTGTTTTGTTTCTTAAATTCCACATATAAGTGAAATAGTATGGTATTTGTCTTTCTCTGTTTGATTTATCTCACTTAGCATAATACCTTCTAGCTCCATCCATGTCATACCAAATGGCAGGTTTTCATTCTTTTTGATGGCTGACTAATATTCCACTGTATATGTGTACCACATTAGTCAATGGACATTTGAGCTCTGGCTATTGATAATGCTGCTATAAACATTGGGGTGCATGTACCCTTTTGAATCTGTAATTTTGTATCCTTTGTGTAAATACCTAATACTGCAATTGCTGGATTGTAGGATAGTTCTATTTTTTGTTTTTTTGTGGAACCTCCATACTGTTTTCCAGAGTGATCGCACCAGTTTGCATTTCCACCAACAGTGCAAGAAGGTTCCCTTTTCTCCACATGCTCGCCAATACCTGTTTCTTGTGTTGTTGATTATAGTCATTCCAACAGGTGTGAGGTGGTATCTCATCATGATTTGTATTTGTATTTCCATGATGATGAGTGATGTTGAGCATCTTTTCACATGTCTGTTAGCCCTCTGAATGTCTTCTTTGGAAAAGTGTCTATTCATGTCTTCAGCCCATTTCTTCACTGGTTTCTTTCTTTTTTGGGTGTTGAGTTTGATAAGTTCTTTGTAGATTTTGGATACTAACCCTTTATCATGTATGTTGTTTGCAAATATCCTCTATTACATAGGCTGCCTTTTAGTTTTGTTGATTGATTCCTTTGCTGTGAAGAAGCTTTTTATTTTGATGAAGTCCCAATAGTTTGTGTTTGCTTTTGTTTCCCTTGCCTTTGACGACATATCTAGGAAGAAGTTGTTCTGGCCAAGGTCAAAGAGGTTGCTGCCTGTGTTCTCTAGGATTTTTATGGTTTCCTGTCTCAGATTTAGGTCTTTCATCCATTTTGAACTTATTTTTGTTATGGTGTAAGAAAAGGGTCCAGTTTCATTCTTCTGCATGTTGCCGTCCAGTTTTCCTCACACCATTTGTTGAAGAGACTGTCGTTTGTTAATTGCATATTCCTTCCTGCTTCGTTGAAGATTAATTGACCATGTAGTTGTAAAGCTGAAGAGATTTTAAGAGTTGGTGTGGGGGCACTATTGGTCATCTGTGTTTGTTAATTGACTTTACCCAAAGAAAAAGTATTCTTTCTTCTATCTTCATCACAGGAAGTAGTTTTACAACTTGGAGCAAGGCGCCCCACCAAAGTTAGGCTCCTGTCCTCCTACAGAAATTTGGGAACTTTGGTTCTACCTTACTTGATGTTTATATCACAAAGGGGAAGACAAGAAGTTAAAATTACAAGTGTTGTAAAGTAAATTCTCTGCAAAAAGGGAAGTCAGGGATCTAGGGTTGAGAAGAAGTCTGTCCAAAGTATAGTCAACCTGAAGGGAACTTTAAAATGATCTTGATTACTAGGCAAATACAAATTTTAAAGAAATCCAGCACACCTGCCCCTTCCAGTCTTATTTTTGCCTCTATGTCTCACCTAAATAGAAATGTTAATGACCCTGCTTCTTAATCTCCACTGTTGGAATACTGATTTCCTCTGGGATATTTATTCATAGCCGTTTACTATGTCATATTATATAAGTACTATATAGGATGCAATAAGGAAGATTTTAAAACAAGAATCAGATGTTAAAATGGAATTTATGGTAATCAGAATTATCAAGTAATGCAAATTACAGTATTTCGTGTTCTTGTTTATCCTTTGTATTACACCTATATATTGGTCCAGAAGGGTATCTCAGAAACCCTAGGGATCAGAAGATAAAAATGAGAAAATGTTAACTTCAGATGCTGTCTCCAGTGCTGGACCAGCTACATAATTTATGGTGCTTAGCTCAGAATAAAAACATGGGACCACTTGTTAAAAAAACAATTTAGAATTTTAAGATAGTAACCATGGATCATTAAACAAAGTGCAGGGCCTTCCTGGATAACAGCAGATGTCTTATACCCATAAGGCTTGTAGTTCTCAAATGCTAATTTTCCTTTAAGAATGTTTTTATCATCCTTACCCAGATATGACTGACTACCCATTTTATGAAATCTCATAGTATGTTGTCCTTTTCTTTTGCCATGTATTGTAATTTGTAATCACTTCCTCTATTCTTTATTATATAGGTGCCACTTGAAAGCACAGTGCATGTCTTATTTATCTCCCTAAACTATGCAACACTTCTGTTTTGCTTTCACTTCTGTTTGGAGTAACCCCAAAATAAGTAATACATGATATGTTTCAAAATGCACAATAATACAAGAAAAACATCTACTGCAAAGTTTTAGTCTCATCCTGCCCCATTCACCTTGTTTCTAACTCGTCTTCCGTCTGTTGATAATCATTAGTTTATGGGTGCATTCTTCTGGAGTTTCTTTAAGCAAATGTGAGCATATATGAATATATATTTCTAGTCCCTCTCTTTCTTACAAAATTATAATATGTTTTTGTACACATAACTGTTCTGAACTTGCTTTTATCACTTAACCGTGAATACTAAGCAATGTTCCATGTCCTACATAGACAATTTCCTTTTGTGCCATAGATTATTTAACCAGTTTCATTGGATGATACTTGGATTATTTCCAATCTCTTAGTATTATAAACAATGTATCAATCAATATTATACATAAATTATTTAATGTATGAATGCATGTTTGTAGGATAAATGCATAATAGTAAAAGTATAATCATAATTTTGATTGTTTTTTCCAACTTCTATAGCAATTATATTTGGCAGTCACCTCAACAGTATGTGAAAAGGCCTTTTTCTCCACTCCTACAACCCTATCACTGTAGCTGGTAAAATATTTGGAACTTGGTACTTTGGTATGCTATTTGGCTCATGAATATTCATAACTATTCTTTATTATTAACTGGGTATATTCCTAAAGTGCCCTCCTTTTTCTTTTAATATATTTGGGACTTAATTCTACTGTCACTGATTTTGAGAATGAGATCCCAACTTTTCTTAAAACTAATTAAAATTTTTATTGCAGTATAACCAGAATACAGTGTTATGTTAGTTTCAGCTGTACAACATATTAATTCAGTAAATCTGTATGTTACTCATTGCTTGCTATGACCAGTGTAGCTGCCACCTGTCACCATACAGTATTATTACAATATTATTGACTCTATTCCCGTGCTGTACTTTTCATCTTCATGACATTTATTTTCTAACTGAAAGTTTGCACCTCTTAATCCCTTATAACTTATATCAGACACCCCCCCCCCACTTACTGCTTCAGGCAACCACTAATTTTTTCTATGGATTTAAGAGTTTGTTTTCTGTATGATTTATTTTATTTTTATTTATTCACATATTTTTCCAACAAGTATTTTTTTAAATATTATTACCATACGATGGTATATTAGTTTCAGGTATGTAACATAATGATTCAGTAGTTCTGTATGTTACTCGGTGCTCACCATGAGAAATGTAGTCACCACCTGCTACCACGGTAAGTTATTACAACAGTATAGACTCTATTCCCTATGCGACACTTTACATCTCTGTTTCTTACTTGTTTTATAAATGAAAGTTTGTACTTCTTATTTATTTATTTATTTATTTATTTATTTATTTATTATTTTTGACTTTGAATTTACTTGACACATAGTTTATACTAGTTTTAGGTGTACAACATAGTGTTTTAACGTCTCTATAGGTTATGCTATGCTCACCACAAGTGTAGCCACCATCTATCACTATACAACACTGTTATAATAACATTGATGGGGGTGCCTGGGTGCCTGGGTGGCTCAGTCAGTTGAGTTTCCGACTTCGGCTCAGGTCATGATCTCACAGTTTGTGGGTTCAAGCCCTGCATTGGGCTCTGTGCTGACAGCTCAGAGTCTGGAGCCTGCTTCGGATTCCATGTTTCCCTCTCTCTCTCTGCTCCTTTCCTGCTCACACTCTGTCTCTCTCTCTCAAAAATAAAATAAACATTACAAAAAATTAAAAAAAAAAACATTGATTATATTGTCGATTCTATACCTTTTATTCCTGTGACTTAACCGTTCCATAATTGGAAGCCTGTATCTCTCATTCCTGTTCACCCATTTTGCCCAACCCCCATCTCTCCCTTCTGGGAATCCTCAGGTTGTTCTCATATCCATATGCCTGATTCTGCTTTTGTTAATTTATTTTTAGATTCTATATGTGAGTGAAATCATACAGTATTTGTCTTTCTCTGTCTAGTTATTTCACTTAGCATTGTGCTTGCTAGATCCATCCATCCTGTTGTAAATGACAAGGTCTTATCCTTTTGTATGGCTGAGTAATATACCACTGTATATGAATGTAGTTCATGTGCGTTTTCCTTATTCACTTATCTAGAATGAACACTTAGGCTGCTTCCATATCTTAGCTATTGGAAATAATACTACAATAAGCATTGTGGTGCATATGTCCTTTTGAATTGGTGTTTTTGTATTCTTTGGGAAAATACCCAGTAGTGGAATTATTGGATCATATGATATTTCTATTTTTAATTTTTTGAGGAACATCCATACTATTTTCAACAGTAGTTGCACCAATCTACACTCCCAGCAAGAGTGCATGAGTGTTCCCTTTCCTCTACATTTTTACTAAACTTGTCATTTCTTGTCTTTTTGTTGCAAGCCGTTCTGACTGTTGTGAAGTAGTAATTTTAAATTGCATTTTCCTTGATTAGTGATGTTGAGTATATTCCATGTGTCTGTTGGCCATCTGTATGTCTTATTTGGAAGAATGTATATTCAAGTGTTTTGACCACTCTTGAATGGGAATGTTTGTTTATTTTGGTGTTGAATTGTATAAATTCTTTATATATTTTGGATATTAACTTCTTATTGGATATATCATTTGCAAATTCTTCTCCCCATTCAATACATTGTTTTTTTGTTTTGTTGATGGTTTCCTTTGCTGTGAAAAAGATTTTTATTTTAATATAGCCCAAATAATTTATTCTTGCTTTTGTTTCCCTTGCCTGAGGACACATATTGCTGAGAAAATGTTGCTAAGGCTGATGTCAAAGAGATTAGAGCCTATGTTTTCTGCTCAGAGTTTTATGATTTCAGGTCTTACATTTAGGTCTTTGATTCATTTTGAACATATTTTTGCAAATGGCATGAGAAAGTTGTCCAGTTTCATTGTTTTGCATGGAGCTGTCCAGTTTTTCTAATAATGTTTATTGAATAGACTATATTTTCCCCATTGTACATTTTTGCCTCCTTTGTTGTAGATTAATTGACCACATAGGTGTGAGTGTATATTTGGGCTCTCTATTCTGTTCTTTTGGTTTATGTGTCTATTTTTGTAACAGTATAATACTGTTTTGATTACTATAGCTTTGTAGTATATCTTGAAACCTAGAATTGTGATATCTCCAGCTTTATTCTTTCTCAAGGTTGCTTTGGTTATTGGGATCTTTTGTCGTTCCTTACAGATTTTAGGATTATTGGTTTCAGTTCTGTGAAAAAATGCTACTGACATTTTGGTAAGGACTGCATTGAATGTGTAACTTGCTTTAGGTAGCATGAACATTTTAACAATATTAATTCTTCTAATCCATGAGCATCGTATATTTTTCCACTTATTTGTGTCCTCTTTAGTTTCTTTTGCAAATGTCTTAAAGTTTTCAGAGTATAGGTCTTCTCCTCCTTGCTTAAGTTTACTCGTAGGTATTTTATACTTTTTGGTGTATTCATAAATGGAATTGTTTTCTTAATTTCTCTTTCTGCTACTTCATTATTAGTATATAGAAATGCCATATATTTCTGTGTATTAATTAAATGTCCTGCGATTTTACTGGATTCTGTGATGAATTCTAGTAGTTTTTTGATGGAGTCTTTAGATTTTTCTATATAGAGTATCATGTCCTTGGGAAATAGTGATAGTTTTACTTCTTTACCAATTAGGTTGCCTATTACTTTTTTATATGAATGGTGCTGTCAAGACTTCCGGTACTGTATTGAATAAAACTGGTGAGAGTGGACATCCTTGTTTTATTCCTGTTCTTAGTGGAAAATTTTGTTTTTCAACATTGAATATGATGATGGGTGAGGAATTGTCATATATGGCTTTCATTATGTTGAGGTATATTCCCTCTAAACCCACTTTGTTGAGAGTTTGTATCATAAATGGATATTGTATTTAGTCAGATGTTTTTTTCTGCATCTTTTGAGATGGTCATATGGTTTTTATCTTTCCTTTTGTTAATTTGATATATCACATTTCTTGATACGTGAATGTTGAACCACCCTTGCATCCGTAGGATAAGTTCCCCTTGATCATGGTGACTCACTTTTTAAATGTATTATTGAATTTAGTTTTCTAATATTTTGATGAGGGTTTTTACATCTATATTCATTGGAGATATTGGCCTGTAGTTTTCTTTCATAGTATCTTTGTCTGGTTTTGGTATCAGGGTAATGTTGGCCTCATAGAAAGAATTTGGAAGTTTTCCTTCCTGTTCTATTTTTTTTTAATAGTTTGAGAAGAATAGGTATTAAATTTCATTAAATGTTTGGTAGAATTCACCTGTGAAGCAATCTGATTCTGGACCTTTGCTTTAATTTAATTACTGGTAATCAGTCTGTCCAAATTTTTTACATCTTCTTGATTAAGTTTTGGAATATTGTATGTTTGTAGCAATTGATGTAGCTTTTTTTTCTAGCAAACAGTTATCCAATTTGTTGGAATATAATTTTCTGTAATATTCTCTTATAATCCTTTGTATTTTTGTGGTTGTTTGCCTTTTTCATTTCTGATTTGATTTTAGTCCTCTTTTCTTGATGAGTCTGGCTAATGGTTTATCAATTTTTTTAAAATCTTCAAAGAACCAGGTCTTGGTTTATCTTTTTTACTAGTTTTAGCCTCTATTTTGTGCATTGTGGCTCCAATTTTTAGTATTTTATTCCTTTGACTATTCTGGGGCTTTATTCTTTTTCTGTCTCCTTTAGTTTTAAGGTTAGGTTGTTTCTTTCAGATTTTTCTTGTTTCTTGATGTAGGCCCGTATCACTATAAACTTCCCTCTTGGAACTGCTTTTGCTGTGTCCCAAAGATTTGGGGCTACTGTATTTTCATTTTCATTTGTCTGCCTGTATTTTCTCTTTATTTACTCTGATTTTTTTGGTTCACTCATTCATTGTTCTGTAGCATGTTGTTTAGCCTCTGTGTACTTGTGTTTTTTTTCCACATTTTTTCTTGTAATTAATTTCTAGTTTCATACTCTAGTGGTCAGATAAGATGCTTGATATAATTTCAAATTTGAGATTTTGCTGTACTTATTGAGACTTGTTTTTTTCTGGCCTAACATGTAATCTTTCCTGGAGAATGTTCCATGTGCACTTGTGTGCAGCTGAACCCCACCAGACTCTATGTTTACGGTGGGGGATGGTCCAGTGAGGCCAAAGAAAAGACCTAATTTTTAATTTGTGGTTACCATTGGTTCATATATATCTTATGTTATAGCAATCTATATTAATGGTCACTTATATTAGAACATATTCTAAAAACACTAAATTTTTACTAGCCCTCCATGTTCTATGCATATGATGTAATACTTTATATCTTTTTATTTTGTGTATCCCTTGACTAATTTTTGTAGATGTAATTGATTTTACTGTGTTTTAACCTCCATACTGACTTTATTAGTGATTTAAACTATTACTTGCACTACATGTTTGTTTTTACTTGTGAAAAATTTTTTTCCTTTCATAGTGGTTTTCAAGTTAGGCCTTTTCTTTCCTTTTAATTAATCCCCTTTAACAGTTCTTGGAAGGCTGCTTTAGTGGTGATGAACTTCTTTAATTTGTGCTTGTCTTACTCCTTACCTCTCCTTCTATTTTGAATGATAACCTAACTGGGTATAGTATTCTTAGTTATAGGTTGTTTTTGGTTTTGGTTTTGGTTTTGGTTTTGGTTTTTCCTTTTAGTACTTTGAATACATCATGCCACTCCCTTCTGGCCTGTGAAGTTTCTTCTGAAAAATCATTCAATAGCATTAAGAGGTTTCCCTGTTGTATAGCTGTTTTCTTTTCTCATGCTGCTTTTAAAATTCTCTCTTTATTATTACTTTTTGCCCTTTTATATATTGTATGTTATGATGTGGATCCCCTCCCCCCCCCAGGTTCATCTCATTAGGAGCTCTGTAATTCCTGTCCCTGAATGTCTGTCTTACCTAGATAAGGGAAGTTTTCACCTGTTATTTTTTTCAAATAAGTTTTCTGCCCTGTTCTCTCTTCCTTCTTCTTCTGGGATCCCTATAATGTGAATGTTATTACACATGATAATGTCACTGAGTTTTCTTAACCTATTCTCATTTTTTCCTTTTTTCTTTTGCTGTTCAGTTGATTTTTATTAACCTGTCTTCCAGCTCATCAATCCATTCTTCTGCATACTCTATTTTGGTGGCTGAATTTTTCAGCTCTTACTGGTTCTTTTTTATATTTTCTACCTTTGTTGAAGTTCTCAATGAGATCATCCACTCTTTTCTCAAGTACAGTGAGTATCTTTATGATTGTTACTTTGAATTCTCCCCAGAATGGAGTCAATTTGGAGTGATGCTGGTCCTGGCCAGGGCTGCCTGCAGTGTAGGGTGGGCTAGGAGCCATTTTGGAGGAGGTATGCCTGCCCAGAAAGGTCGGTGAATATATAGGGATGATGTGAATGTATAGGAGGAGTGGATCATGAAGTGTTACCAAGATAGATGGAGAGTGTTAACCCTGGCTCCTATAAGCATCCAACTACCTCGACTGGGTACGGGGAATGAAACAGAGCCCACCAGCACCTTTGTCTCTGAAGAAATTTCCTGAATATTTCTGCCCCTTCAACACATGTTCTAACATTAGTCAATAAATGTTTTTCACATATATCCCCAGGCACTTTCTAAACTTCTGCTTTTGTGCTGTGTCTTGGGACGAGTTACTTAGTATGGTGGCTCTTTAATGTTGAACACTCAGTTTCCTATCACCCTGTGGCCCTCCCACAGGTAAGTCCTGCTCATTTTGAAAGCCCAGCGTTTCAGGGACTCATCTTTCCAGTGTGGGTCCCCAATGCCAAGGGTGCCCCCTGTGGGCTTCTCTCTGTTGGTGATGCCCTCCCATTTGGGGTTAGTTTCATGGGGGGGGTTGGTTCTGAAACACATCTCTGCCACTTCTACCCTTTTTGATGTGGTCTTCTCTTTACAGTTAGCTGTAGAAGTTTTTTTTCTTCCAATCTTCATGCCATTTACAAACTTATTTGCACCATAATCTTGGGGTGTCCGTGACAAGATGTGCTTAGGATCCTCCTACTCCACCATCTTCCCTGTGCTCCAGTCCCAACTTATATTTTATTTGCATTCACCTGGTATATATGTTCTCCTTTTATTTTTGACATTTATAAATAATGTTTAGTTAATCACCTTATTTAACATACAGATGAGTTTGGATTTTTAACTTAGTTTTATATATTTCATTTTAGTACACAAGTTAAGCCTATCTATATTTACATGACAGATGTTTCAATTTAATTCTATGATGATTTTTGTTGTTGTTGTTGTTATACACGCACTTACATACACACCATCAAATTTAGCTTGAATTCTCTTATATTCCTTTCTCTTTGCTCTCTTTAATCTGTACTTTTAGTTAATACAAGTAATGTTCTTGGTGTTTACTCATGTATTCTTAAAATTTTACCACTTATTTTTCAGCTCTAAATGATATCTTAAATATAAGTGTATGTAGATTACATACAGATGTATTTATATTGTAGATGTCTATATTATAGGTGTTAAAATGAGGCAAACTTTCAACATTTATTTTTTCCTCATTTATTAATAGTATAATTATTCTTTTTTTAACTTTATTTATTTATTCTGAGAGAGACAGAGACCATGCAAGTGGGGAAGGGGCAGACAGAGAGGAAGACAGAGAATCCTAAGCAGACTCCACATTGTCAGCATGGAGACCGATGTGGGGTTGAAACTCACGAAACTGTGAGATCATGACCCGAGCTGAAACCAAGAGTTGGACACAACCAGCTAAGCCACCCAGGCACCCCATTAATAGTACAATTATTCTATTGTCAGAGTGTATAATATTTACATCACATTTTGTCACACTTCCCCATTTTTTTTTTTTTGCAGAATGAAAAATGATATTAGCTTGTATAATTGAAGGAGAACTTGGCTAGTTATGAAATCTTTGCCTCACATTTTCATTCTTTAGTAATTTGTGGGTGGTGCTGTACTGTCCTATAATAGAGGGTGTTGGTATGAAAATTATTTTCATTCATTTACAAGAGAATTTTATTTTTTTCTGGCTGCTCAAAAGATTATTCCTTTTCATAAGAGTAATACATTTACTAGAATGTGCTTCACCTTGATTAATGTGTTGTGCCTTTGTAATATGTAGATTCATTATTTTTACAAAAATATTTGAATTACATTTGTTTCCTTTCTTTTGGTTTTCTTCTCTGTGAATTCCATTTATGTGTAAATCAATCTTTTTCATATTCTGAATTTCATATTCTTCCTAATTATTACCTTTTCATGTCTTTCTTTTGTGTCATTTTGTTAATTTTTCTCAATTTTCACAATTTTTTTCTTTGCTTTTCAGCAGTGTATTCTCCATTTTGTCCCTTTTAATTTAGAATTAATTTATGAAACACTTTTGCCTGTTTATTTTTTGGTTCTTTCCCTAAATTTTAATATTTTTTTTCCTTCCCCTATCCATCCATATCTTTCCTGAGTGCTTGTATTTCTGTTTTGAAGATTTACTCTGTAATGATTTCACTAAGGTATATATTTTTTAAGTTATGTTAGAATATTTGACCTATACTTTGTGTAAGCTTTTCAGGTGAAATAGTCTTCTAGTCAGTTTTGCTTTTATTCATTGATTCCGTATGCTAGAATTCCCATTTTTCTTATATCACTTTTAGGGTACTATATTTGTACTTTATGTTATTTTTATTTGAATTAGTTGAGTTTCCTTGGGCCATATATCAATGTAACCAATGAAAAATGGAGGGGCCACAGACTTCATCAGATTTTTCTGTTCCCGGCGTCTCTCTTCTTTGGCTATAATGGCGTATGACTCAGATTATGAGCCTGACACATTGCATGCACACTGTGCCAAGAGAGCCTATATAATGACACACTCTTATTTAAAAAATGGCTGTTCTGTGTGACCAAATAACCTTTATCTCTCACTCAGGAACTGATATAGATTGGGAGACCTGCTATTCTTAACTTATCGCAAGCCCTGGTCAGACAAAAAGGATAGTTTCTATTTTTCCAAATGTTCTCTTTACTTTCAGAGGCATTTCTTTTTTTGCCATGAGTCAAATTTTGGACCCCAGATTCTTACTACCTGTACTTTCTCGGCTTCTGCTTCCCCAAGAAATGAACTCTGTTTGATTCAGTCTGTCATAACACTTCAGACTCCAAAATTATATAATTTCCAGGAGAATATATTTGCTATCAATGTTAGACCCCTACACATAACCTGATGTTCCTAGCACATGGCCACATAATTTCGGCTGCCCACATTAATTGTCCTCGTCTCAGTTGTTTTTGACCACATTTACATTTAAAGTGGGTCTCTTCTATGTGCTAGTCTCATCGAAAAAGTAGTTTGTAATTTTTCTTCTTTTGCGGGGGGGAATTCCGTATGATTTTCAGGCAAAAATGTAGGAAATTTGAGAATAAACTGCTCCTCTGCTCTTTCTAGACCTGGATGTGTCCGTCTAACACTTGATGAAACATGGTATACAACAAGTTTCAGTTGAGATTTTCATAATCTTATCAACCCTTCTATTTCAGAATATCCAGGCTCAGAAAGCTGTTTTCAAAGAGCAGTAATCAGCTGGAAGCAAAATACCATTTTATTAAGTTCTGGGGAAGTACTCAGTCCCTCCTAACGCAGAACTTCCATAACCTTGGAATGGAGATTGCTATTTAACCTGTGCTCTCCTTCTTTCCCCTTCATGTAACAATTAAGATAGGCAAGTATGCAGCAAATTCTGGCATCACCTCTTCACTCTGTTGTGGGTGAATGACAGAGAACAGACAGAGGAGGATAAGATATAGTCAGACCCCACCCAAGTGAGCTTGCTCTATGGAGAACACAAAGCACAAGAGAAAGACTGCAGATAGGTTTGCCTTTAAGGCAAAGTAATCATGCCTACTGGTAAACCATGGCTCCTCTTTTAGGTGAGGTGTGGTGTGAACGTAGTAAGAGGAGAGAGCAAGCATGTTAGAAGCATGGGTGAACGAATGGAAGTGTAAAACAGGTGTCTTCTAGTGAAGAATGAGCGACTGTGGGAAGAAAGGGAGGATTTTTCTTCCTCTACCACCTGACATATAATAAACACTGAATAAATATTTGTTAAATACAATTTATTGTGACCTATTTCAACACTTACATATATGGGACATTTTGGGAAGTCACTGCCCCAAGTTAAATCACCTTTGAATATTTAACCTAAGAACTTTATTTTATGGAATTTTCTAGTGTGGGCATTTGTTCCTAAATGTTTCTTAATTAATTACACTCTGGACACGGATCATGCAAACCCAGTCATTTCGTGTCCTAGGAAACGCAAGTCTGTATAAAGCCCTGCCATAGCATAGACAGGCTTTGTTGTTGTGTTCCAAAATTAGGTCCTCTTGTAGGACAACAATTGTGATTAAGAGGTCTAGAAAAGTGTAAAGAGGCTCATTTTCATTGGAAGAAATATTTTAAGGCTTTAGAGGCAAATTAATATGATTATAATTCATGTCCATAATGTTGTATATAATCAACAATTGGTCAGTTTCCATAAATTACAAGAATGTGTTCACATTGCTCTTAGAAAATTATTTCTGTTTTTCTCAGCACCATTTAGTGGAAAAATAGGGAAAAAAACAACAGTCACAGTAATAAAATTAAATATGCATACAGAAGCATAATTTCTCATTTGGATACTTTCAATAAGCCACCAAATTATAATGGGTTGGAAGTCTACATTTATAGTACCTAATATAGTTGCTTTGATCCCTGGTTGCACTGAATACTTCCCTCCCAATCTTACCAATGTGTTGTTTTGTGGGTTGAGGGTAGTTAAGGACCCTCTAATCCAGGAAGATGGTCCTGCCTGCAAAAGTTGATCATAAGATCAGACTAAAAGCAAAACACAAACCAAAACAAAAGCCAAACCAAACCAAACCAAACAAACAAAAACAAAAACAAAACAAAAACCTCACATGAGTAAAATAACAAGTACTAAATAATAGAAACTGCAAAGTTTGAGTGTTTTATTATAGGCCAGTATGGGTTTTAACAGCTCCATTTTAAAGATAAAGAAATTTAAATGCAGAACATTTCATCTGAGATCACACAACAAGCAAAAGGCAGAGCAGGGACTTGGGTCCAACTACTTTGCATTTCATAAACCAAGCCTTGCTTTTTTGCCACACTGGCTCTTCTAGAAGGCCCTGGATAAGCAAGTTCCAATTTGGACCATGAACAAAAAGAATGCTGGAGATTCCATTTTATGTGGTGTTTTGTGAAAAATACATATGTGGCTAGAGGAGCTTAAAGAAATAGGTCCAGCTGGTTAGCTCATAGGATTTCAAAATTACATGTCTAAAAATGAAGTCAACATATTTCCCCAAACCATTTTTGCTACATGTCTCCTTCCTTAATGAGAAGCACCAACAGCTACTGTATTTTAGAAACAAAAACTAAAAATCTTCCCTAACTCTTCCCTCACTGATGTCACCCTTTATATATATTGTTAAATGTACTCAGATTTCCTTCATGAATCTCAAGCCTGGATGCCTCTCATGATCACTACTCTAGTGGATTATTAAAGGAAATTCCCACCTCTCAATTACTGCAATAGCATCCCAAGTGTTTCTTCCCTATTTGTGTCCTTACCATGCCCAGGCCCTCTCCATCCGGTGCTTCACCCTATAATTTAGCATGATTTTTTAATGCTAGTTTTATCATGTTACTCTGCTGCTTATAGTCCTTCTCAACTCCTCTCAGGATAAAATCCAAATGGTATAGTGTATAACAAAGGTAAGAGTGTACCTCATCTTCTCCAGTTTAGGAAGAAAATCTAATTGCTGAGGGGTCTGGTGAAAATGATCAGTTCAGGTTTGGACATCTTTACTTTGAACTGCTTATGGTATATCTGGTTGGAAATGTCCATCTGGCATTTGGATAAATGTATATTAACTAATCTTTGCTTTCAAACAAAAAAGAAACTGGGTCAAGTTATTCATAGGAAAATACTAGGCAGACCGTTGTCACTCATCCCAGGAGCATTTCTTTGCATTAAACAATTTTGAGAAAATATTAATTCATACATATAAAATCATTTCAAAACATAGAAACTCAAGCACAGTGGAATGGAGTTGGAAAGATATTTTTTAAGGGTGGGTTTTGGTCCTTTAAATCACGATGCTTGTGTATTTCATATATGCGATAAGAGGTGCTCATTTTAGAGAAACTGCTGGAAAATTCACCGTGGCTGAAACATGCAAATCAGCACAGAATGTTTGCTGGAGGGTAAATCAGAGCGATGCCATTGAAGTAGCCTGTATATGCATATCTCATTGGTGACATCTTGAGCTCTGTTAATCAATTCCTATTTGAGATAAATGCATCTGCTTGTATCTCAAAAGACTAGATTCACAGAACCGTGACTAAGATATTTCATAGATGCTCTCCAAGGACTTTAAAAGATAGACGACAGGAAATTTACTAAATCCATACAGCTAACCTGGAGAAAAGGTTAAGCAAAATTCAGAATCCTCCTTCACAGTCTGCAAATTTTGATAAACAGTGTCATAACTTTGTCCTCCTATTTCTAGAGATATTTCATTGTAATGATATCTGTATTACTGGGACTTATAGGAGGTGCTAATTCCTGTCCCAGAAAATAATATATCTCAGAATTTCATTCCCCCATTGACAGGTTCCCTCCAAATATTTTAGAAGCAGGACTTCTATGCTTAGGAAAAAAATGAACAAAAAGTATCTGACAAGGTAATAGAGAAATGGTAGGATTTTTGTTTAGAAGGAAGTGCTACAGAATGTGGCTTACAATTATGCACAGAACTCCTAAGGGCTATCTAAGACATCTTTACCTTGGATTGTTTCTCTCCTAAATCATCTATAATAGAGGCCCCAGGCGTTGGGAAGTAAACCCTGAAGCTCACTGCACACAGACTCTAAGGGGTATCATTTTCATGGTTCAGTTAACAAGAGAAGTGAAACTCACACCATTATTTGACTCACTTAAAATGTACGCTTTTTGTGTTTTAAGCTCTCCTATCCCATGTATTCACAATTATTTGGCCCTTAGCATTCTCCTTGAAACTGTCCTCCTCTGCCTAATTCTCCTCTTGTTCCCTATGACATTTTTTACACCATAGCTTCTAGCTATCCCTCAACCACAAAGGTGGTTGGTTGTTGAAGCTACATCCAAAAATACCAGCTCCCAGGAGCTGTTAGTTCTGTGCTTAGAGTATAAAACGGGTCTCAAGCCTGGGTAATAACTGAATTCATGAATCTCAATTCCCAGATGACATTAATAGCAGCATAGAGCAGGAAGCAGAGTTATGTTAATTTCTGCAGGTAATGTGTGAAAGCAGATAGGGAAAGCTTGAAAGGTCAACATCTGCTGTCATGCAGGAGTGTTGCAAAATGTGATTGGCCAGTAAATGTCAACACCATGTTCTAAAATCTACATGCCGCCCCTTCAATTTAATCTTAGCTTGCAGCCCAGCTAACAATCATGCAGCATGTTTCAAAAGCCCTTGAATTCTAAAATGGAATTGTATGATTGCATTCCCATGGCAATAAGACACCTGTAAATTACAAACTTGTCATTTAATCAGCATAAATATAGGGAGTTTGTGCAACCACTGGAATTTTTTTCATATCTATTTTCAGGGAAGGCTGAAGACCTCTTAATGATTATATACCGAAACGGACTGCAAGTCTAACTGTTGCCATGGTATTATGTACTTCTTTTCTTTTAAAGAAGTGACTGGAATGTAGAGCAGATAATGAATCTAATTGATTGTCTCCTGCTCCACACAGATATACTTTATATTCTCTCCCTTTTGTGCTCTTCCTACCTTTCACTCCAGACTGGATTCACAGGTATACATTTGTTCAGCGACAAGAATGGCTGTTATACAGAGCAACTCCCACCTTATAAAAAAGAAAAATAATCTTCTCTGAAAAATATAACAAAAAAAGTGTATGTAAAAAGAGCGCAGAAGAAAAAATTAGCATTCACTACACATATGTCAGATTAAATTAATGAAGAAAAAGACAATGTTTTTTTGTAAGAAAAAAAAAGCATAGTCTGTACGCTCATAGTGTCGAAGGTTATGTATAAGAAGTTCTCTTTAATTTAATATGAACTTAAGTTAATGATTCTTAAACTTTCCAGATATTCAAATTCAATGAGTCGTTAGCGTATTTGATAGGTACTAGGTTTTTAGATTATAATTATTAACATGCATTTGCCAACTGGAATCCATTTATAGCACAGACACAAAATTTAATACAATTGACTTTTATCCGCATAGCATTTGCAAATAGACCAAAAATAGAATTAATTTTTTTTGAGTTGACACACAACTCTACATTAATTTCAGGTGTACAACAAAGTGATTCAACTTCTCTATATGTTATGCTGTGCTCACCATAAGTGGAGCTACCTTTATCACCATCCAATGCTTTTACAATATCACTGTTTCCTACATAGTGCCTTTTATTCACAGGACTTATTCATTACATTACTAGAAGCCGAAATTCCCACTCCCCTTCACCCATTTTGCTTATTCTCCACCCCTCTTCCCCTCTGGCAACCATCAGTGTGTTCTCTGTCAAAAATAAATTTTTTATAGAGGTCTTTTAGCTTAGGTAATTATTTTGGATAGAATTGTAAATACTTGGCTTCAGAGTACCCAGATTTCCCCCATACAAAATGGACTTACAGACTGGATATAGCAGAAAATGGGTCCTAATAATTTTCTTTGAATAAGATAAACATTTATAGATGAATCAATTTAATCATGAGAGAGATTTGGTCAGAGACCTATGATCTGATGAGGAGACTGGCTAGACCTTGGGTTTTTGGACGCCCTGTCTGAATCTCTTTATCCTTCTTAGAGTCCAGGTAGCATTTTCACATCTCTAAGAATGGCAATAAATAAGTTTTAAAAGAGGTTGCTTTTTCCTTTTTAAAAGGAAATGGATACAGGCACACATCTCTTGAGTTATGGTGTGCCACATTTCATGGGTTAGGTACTCCTGTTAGGGTTTACACAAATTTAGATTAAGAAACAACAACACATGCACCTGGGTGGCTCAGTTGGTTAAGCGTCTGACTTCAGCTCAGGTCATGATCTCACAGTTCACGAGTTCAAGCCCTGCGTCGGGCTCTGTGCTGACAGCTTGGAACCTGGAGCTTGCTTCAGATTGTGTGTGTCTCCCTTTCTCTCTGCCCCTCCACTTCTCACACTCTATGTCTCTCTGCCTTTAAAAATATGAATAGAAATTTAAAAAAAAAGAAACAACAAAGACTATACTTTCAGAATCATTTCTATATAGTTTGTTACTGGAGAAGTTTCTCTGAACGTGTAGAGTACTTGGGGAAAAACACAAAAACATTGCTTTAAATAGGAAAAGGACCACTAGATAGAAAATGATGAATTATCACAAAACCCTTTGCTTTTACTGACAACTTAAAATGCGAACGTAATGCCTGCCTAACTGTGAATATGTAAAATGTCATTTCCTTTGTTTTAGTGATGATATGCTATGAAGATAAAGCACGTGTCAAAGATGTCCACCTTTCATTCTGCACAAACATTTGTTAAGCACGTACATAAATCAGCACAACTTTGTGCTTTCCACCATGAACTATGTAGGACAGGTTTTTACTTATGCTAAGAAACCCTTTAACTGAAGTATGGGAGTGGGGTGCTGGCTCCCTAATGTTGGCTATGGAACTTTGGGCAAGATGTGCCATACAGGTTGTCTTTGTAAGTTTATGTCTAATTCGAGAATATGACTGACCAGTGAGGACTTCACCACCCTTTCATGCTTAAACTAATAGATGTTAAGATGTTATGGACGAATATACAATTGAATGAATCAGTATGAAGGATGCCACATTTTACAGAAATCTTAATAATGGAGCTATACACGGGACAGAGAGTGAGTAGGACTGGTGACCACCACACAGTGGCATCAGCAAAATAGTGTCTAAGTCATATCAGATGTAGCCATCCCATTCAGTCTGGGAAAGACTTGGGCTTTCATTTTCAGCACCACAGGGTAAGCTGGTTCTCCAATTCAGGGGGATAGGACAATTTCAGAACTGGAACAGAATCTCAGAGAAGATTAAAGAGGGGTCTGTTTGAACCCATGATCACACAGAAGGTGTTGGAGAAGTCCTTCATTGTTTGGGGGAAGTCGCCGGTGCTGGCATTGTTACCTGCGCAGCGGCACTGGACCTTACTATTAGAAAGCAGGATCTCGTGTTGAACTCGATTTCCTCCAAACTGGAATCATTTTAAAAAAAATTTTTTTTAATGTTTATTTATTTTTGAGACAGAGAGAGAGTGTGAGTGGGAGAGGGGCAGAGAGAGAGGGAGACACAGAATCTGAAACAGGCTCCAGGTTCTGAGCTGTCAGCACAGAGCCCGATGCGGGGCTGGAACCCATGAACCGTGAGATCATGACCTGAGCCGAAGTCGGACACTTAACCGACTGAGCCACCCAGGCGCCCCCAAACTGGAATCATTTTAAAAACAAATGTCTTTCCCTCGTTAGAATATGAACTAGATACCAGGGCTTAGATTCATGTCCTCAGTTAAGATTTAACCTTCATACACTTGCAGAGGCCCTCTCTCAAATGTGTGTCAAAGCAGTACAGGAATCATAAAATTCTAAGAGGTTTTGATCACTGCGATGCCTTCTCTTCCCCACATTTAGTTCATCACATGAAGAATTTACCCATGGGGATTTTTGAGACTGAATTGGCAAGTATGAAGTTTTAATAATTCCAAAGAAAGCACAGTGACACATCCTATTTCACGTTTAAATGAAAAAGGTTCACCAAGTCCCATTAGTCATCAGAAGTGTGATCAGTAACATGACTGTATCATTTTCTCTTTTTTGCAAAGTGTACATTGAAAGAGATTCGACTGTATTTGTGAGTTTTAAAAGAGTTCTGGGTAATCGTCTTTAAAAAACATGATGTAAATTTCCCAGTTACAGAAAGGGCCAGATACAGCCTCCTTGTGTTCTCCTCTTGAAGCTGAATACTTAATATACTATAAAACTTCATCTGGAATATTTTCAATGCAACCGTTTATTATACACTACCTCATGTTTCACACATCACCAGTTTGTTGCTACATGTTGGTGATTGCCAAATTTATATACTTCTCTGTTTTTTAAGTACCATAGCAACACATCCACAAGAAAACTCTTTCTAGATACCTTCCAGGAACCACACACTCACCACAGACAAATAGGAAAATAAGTACTTTTCACTTTCTTCTTCTGTGATTGTTGGTTCGCTTACTGAGAGTGGCTTAATCTAAGATAAGAAACTAGAGTGACCTTTGCTCCCTTGATCTAGATTATTCCCAAAATATGAATAGTATCATGTATTAACATTAGAAATCCACTCATACCTGGTCCCCTTTTCTTCATCCTTCTACTTTTGACCAGCCTATATTATGGTCCAGCGACTATAAAGAGATGATCATGATGATGATGATTGCTATTGCAATATCCCTCAGAGAAATGAAAAAAATAACCACGGGGAAACAAATACTTCTCTGGCATAAAAATCTTTACCCTACTTCTGAAACAATATCAGTTCATAAAACAGTTAATGAGTGGTATACATGGTAAGCCTGTTATATGATCATGCAACAGCAATTAAAAGTGAAGCCAGAGGCAGGCCTATTCCAGTAACCAAATGCCAAGTGAAGGCAGGGAGAGAAGATCTCTCAGGTAAAAGTCTTTTTTTTTTTTTTAATTTTTTTTTAACGTTTATTTGTTTTTGAGACAGAGAGAGACAAAGGATGAACGGGGGAGGGTCAGAGAGAGGGAGACACAGAATCTGAAACAGGCTCCAGGCTCTGAGCTGTCAGCACAGAGCCTGACACAGGGCTCGAACTCACGGACCGCAAGATCATGACCTGAGTCGAAGTCGGCCGCCCAACCGACTGAGCCACCCAGGCGCCCCTCAGGTAAAAGTCTTGGTAGTTGTATTTGAACTTAAGTATTTTAAGCTAACAACTAACAGGTAATCACCTTGGTATAACCTCAGTAACTAATGACCACTCGTTCATGGCTTTGGTTCCTGGCATTCATGTCCAGTAGTAGATAGGGCACAAGCAAAAACTTTATTTTTCTTCTTAACACTCGCGTCTCTTCCTTCTTGCCCTCTCATCATTCCTCTGGAACTCATCTGAACTGTGCCTTTCCATAGAAACAAGAACATTTTGGGGTGTGTGGGTGACTTGTCAGTTAAGCATCCAACTCTTGATTTCAGTTCAGGTTATCAGGTCATGAGCTCATGGTTCATGGAATCGAGCCCTGAGTCCGATTCTGCACTTATAATGCAGAACCTGTTTGGGATTCTCTGTCTCCCTATCTCTCTGATCTTCCCCCACTTGCATTCTCTCTCTCTCTCTCTCTCTCTCTCTCTCTCTCTCTCTCTCTCTGAAAAATAAGCGTGAAAAAAAAAGAAGAAGAACCTTTCCCCATTGCCTTTCTCTTGTCCTGTCTCCCTTGTATTATTTTTGGGATTGTTTCATTCTCTCCAATTATTACACAGTAGTCTAGGAATCTACTGTAACAGAGAATATGGGACCGTTATATAACATTTGCATTTATTGGCGGTGCCTAGATATAATTCATCAGTTGAATAACAGGCAGAAGTAGAATATAGTTTGAAGCAAGAAGTCCTTTGGCCGTTCATATACGTATAGCTTCTTGCTGCACTGTATAGACTATTGGCTCTTTTAGTAACATACTTTCTGAAGAATAAAGAGGAGTAGCTGAAAGCAGATATATCTCAGCAGTGGTGATGAGATTAGGCCATCTAGTCAAAGAGTTGAGGTACTTTGTCCACCTGTTTAAAAAAGGCTTGAAATGTAAAGAGACTAGTATTAGTTGAACAGTTTATAACACATCTACTTCTTTGCAACTGTTTTATATAACATTATCCCATGGAATACTCAGAATGATGATAGAGCACCAAAGTTGAACTGAAAGAATAAACCTGGCTAAATTTCCAACTTTTTATAATTCTAATACCTGTGAAATTCATTAAAATCGATAATTTTGACAATAAGACTTCTTCACTCAGAATGTGTTTAAGAGGTACCCATTTCCCCATATCGCCTTTGTTATCCCATTACACTTTTTATTTTCCTACCTAACAAATAGCATCTTGGGACACGTGGGTGGCCCAGTTGGTTCAACTTCCAACTCTTGATTTTGGCTCAGGTCCTGATCTCATGGTTTGTGGCATTGAGTCCTGAGGTGGGCTCTGTGCTAACAAGGAGGAACCTGCTTGGGACTCTCTCCTTCCCTCTCTCTCTGACCCTCCTCCCTCACACACTCTATCTCCCTCAAAATAAAAAAAAAAAAATAACCATTTAAAAAATAGCATACTAAGCTTGCGTGTAAAATATAATTTGATATTGCATAATTTCATTGTCAAATATCTTATACAAATGCACATACTTGTATACACACTAGCCCAAATAGGAAAGAAAAGCAATGATCCCAGATTACACTATCAAATACTATTAGCTGCACTTTTACTCAAGTATAGATTAGAAACATTTTCAAGAATCCTGACCCCTTTCCTCATCTGGCAGAGAAGATTGAATGGGTCTCCTAACTATACTGATGATAAGAAGGCAAAGATAAACCAGAGAAGTCATCCTTGCCTTTAGGGATTCACCTGGTAAATTGCTGCTTAAAGAGTGCTGTCAATAAGTTAACTTCTTTACTGTCAGGAGCAATTCTCTACCAGCGGTGAGATGGACAAGATGACCAAATAGATCTTTTTTCATCTCAAGATCCAAAGTTTCTTTTCAAGGAATTGTTACTGGAGAACAGAAAGAGTGTTTAGGGCCTGCCCACAAACTTTTAACTTCTTAAAATAACTTGCAGTTTATTATGTTCTTTCTTTCGCGAACTCATTTAAAATCTCTAAAAACAAAAAATCTTTACCCACGTATTGCATCGCTATCTTTATTTTTAAAATAATGACAATGGTTAAGAGACATTCTAGGATTTAATATTATAGGGTGAAGATTTCTTCTTGCACCCTTTTTATTCTCCTAGCTTCCACCATACCTTAAAAGGAAGACTTTCCTCTTCCATTTCTATACCTAGTCAACAAAGAGATACAGTGGAATGGCTAAAAGCACAGAATTTAGAACCAGGTTGGGTTTTTATTATTTATTTTAACTGAAGTATAATTAATGTACAATGTTATGTTAATTTCAGGTGTACAACATACTGATTCAATAATTCTATACATTATTCAGTGCTCATCATAAATGCATCTGCCATCTGTCACCATAAAATTTATCACAGTATTATTGACCATATTCTTTCTTTTTTTAACTGACCATATTCTTTACTCTGTACTTTTCATCTCTGGGACTTACTGATTTTATAATTCTTAATCCCCTTTATCTATTTCACTGATCTTCCCACCCACCTCCCCTCTGGCAACCACCATTTCTCTGTATTTAAGCGTCTATTGGGGGCACCTGGGTGGCTCAGTCGGTTATGTGTCCAACTCTTGATTTTGGCTCAGATCATGATCTCATAGCTCATGGGTTCGGGCCCTGTGTCAGGCTCTGTGCTGACAGTGTGGAAACTACTCGGGATTCTCTCTGTCTCTCTCTCTGCCCCTCCCTTGCTTGCTCACTCTCTCTCTAAATAAATAAAAAAACATTAAAAAAAAATAAGAGTCTGTTTATTGGTTTGTTTATTCATTTGTTTTTTTAGATTCCACATGTAAGTGAAGTTCTAGGACATTTGTCTTTGCTTTATTTCATTTAGCATAATATCTGGTAGGTTTGTCCATGTTGTCATAAATTATAAGATCTTTTTCTTTTTGATTTAGTAATAATCCATTGTATGTATGTGTATACACACACACACACACACACACACACACATACACACACGTATATATGCCATATCTTCATTCATTGATTGATTTATTTTAAAGCCAGTGTTGTTAACATACAATGTTATATTAGTTTCAGGTGTACACCATAGTGATTCAACAATTCTATACATTACTCAGGGCTCATCACGGTAAGTGTATTCTTAATCCCCTTTACCTCTTTTACCCATCTCCCCATCTACCTCTCCCGCTGGTAGCCATCAGCTTGTTCTCTGTAGTTAAGGGTCTGTTTTTTGGTTTGTCTCTTTCTTACCATTTCTTCTTTATCCATTTGTCTATTGATGGACACTTGGGTTGGTTCCATATCTTGGCTATTATAAATAATTGCTGCTATCAACATAGGAGTACATATTTCTTTTTACATTAATGTTTTCATTTTCTTTGGGTAAGTATCCAGTAGTAGAATTACTGGATCATTTGGTATTTCTTTTTTAACTTTAGAAGAACCTCCTTAGTCTTGTCCCCAGTGACTACACCAGTTTATATTTCCATCAGCAGTGCACAAGGGTTCCCTTTTCTCCACATCTTCTCCAACATTTATTGTTTCATGCCTTTTTGAGTCTACCCATTTTGACAGGTATAAGATGACATCTCATTGTGGTTTTAATTTGCACTTCCCTGATGATTATTGATGTTGAGCACCTTCTCATGTGTCTGTTTGCCATCTGTGTATCTTTGGAAAAATGTCTGTTCAGGTTTCCTGCCCATTTTACAAAGTCTATGTTAAAATCACAGACTTTAGAGCCAGGTTGTGTTTTTTTGTTTTTTTTTTTAATTTTTTTTTAATGTTTGTTTATTTTAGAGAGAGAGAGAGCATGCGCGCTCGAGTAAGGGAAGGTCAGAGAGGGAGGGAGACACAGAATTCGAAGCAGGCTCCAGGCTTTGAGCTGTCAGCACAGAGCCTAATGTGAGGCTCAAACCCACAAACAGTGAGATCATGACCTGAGCCAAAGTTGGATGCTCAGCAGACTGAGCCACCCAGGCGCCCTGGTTGTGTTTAAATATAACTTTGTCACCTATTAGCTATGTGACCTTGAACAACTAACCTCTCTGCTGAGCATAGCCTCTCTCTGCTTCAGTTTATTTATCTGTAAAAGGGAGAAAACAGCACCTACCTCATAAGGCTGTTGTGAGACTAAAGTGAGTTAATCTATTTAAAGAGTTTAAAAGGCTATCCGGTACATGCTAAGTATTGAATAGGTGTTTGATTCTGTTGCTGTTATTATGATAATGCTTATTATTGTGGCGGTTCTTATTAAATGCACTATTCTTAAGAATGTTAAATTATTCTCCAATTATATACATTAAAAAATCAGTTTCAGAAATCATGCCACATTCAGTGTGGGACTCCACATTCAATGAGTAGTTGAAGGGTTTTTGCATTATTCTTGCCAAGTTAGGATGATAATATTGGAGAAATAAGAAAGTTGCAAATCATAGAAGCCTTTGTAATTTAAACAATAAAGGTATCTCGTCAGAGTGAGGAAAATAAGTGTGTGCCACCATCACTTCTCCTGTATCATGCCACATCTCAAATAGTGTGAATGGTTACTAGAGACTCCAATGTTGAGAATAAATAAGAATCGATTGATTCTTACAAAGACTGTATTTTGTGTTTGACAGATCCATTGTAATTAAATCAATACATTGTTTATGAGGAATTCCAAAATCTTTCCATGTTTCAAATCAGGTTAAATGCAGGTGACCAGCACAACCAGAACTTGACTTCTCTGAGTTGTTCTTCACTGGCTGCAGTAGGAATGTGGCTTCCATTGCATTCTTAGGGCTCACTGTATCCTCGGGTGCATAACTCACTTCCAGGATTATCTTGTGTGGGGACTGAGCCTCTCATTTACTAGACCTTGAGCCACTTATGAGTAGTAGCAACATTTCTTTAATCTTTGTAGTTGTCAAAGATTATCCACCATACTGGTGTAGAATAGGTTTTTAATAAATATTTGTGGAATAAAGGCATCAGTAAATGTCATCTGTCACTTAAAATTAATGATTAAAGCTACTTACTCACACACTGTGATGTTAGCATAGTTGTCTGTCCTCATATATTTTATTATTGAGACAGAAAAAAAGTGGAACAGTAGCGTGTGACTTAATCAATATGAATTTATGTTACAGAACTGGGATTTGCCTTTTAGGCTCTTCAACTTTCACAAATCCAATATATAGTCAGATTTTCAATGTATAAAAAGGTCTACTTTTTCCTGGGAACCCTGGAAACTGTTGCTGCCATATAATTTTGTCTTGTAAAATCTCTGGATCTGGTTACATATAGCCAAGGTCAAACTGTTATTCAGTATATTTCATGATGCATATATTAAATGCATAATTTATGTTTTTACTGAGTTTTCTGTATTACTGACCATGAGTTTTCTATGGTCTATAATTATGTCGTTTACTTATTTGAGAGCTAAAATTATAAGAAAGACTATGTTCTAGTACCTGTTTCCCTTTACTCTACTATACTAAAACAATGGTTCTCTGAAGGTGCAGATAATTTATATATGCTTCCACATTGTGTCCTTTTGGGAAGAAAGGGAGGACTTAGATGAGGAAGCTGAGGTTGCACATTCTTTACACAGAGAATTTCCACCTTGGGGTTTTTAGGGGTGAAAAATGCTTGAGAAAAATCTTCCAAAATTTGCCCCTGAGGAAATAACGTTACAACCACAGTCGCCTAACCTAATCACTTTCTTATTCCTTTCATGGATTCATCTCACAGGTGGAATGGTTTTCCTCATTTTCATTCTTTCCATGGATTCTTTTTTAGCCTTGGATTCCGTATTGATATCAATCGAAAGTGCACAATTGCTATTTTAGTATTAAATCTCTCTATAATACTGCTTGTCTCTCCCCCTCTCATTGACCCAAAGTTGTGTGCCAAGTCAATGGAGCAAAATGAGTTTAATTCTTCCCTTGGGTTGTTTACCTTTCTTCTTCGTCAACCAGCAGCCATTAGAAGACCCCACACCTCAATTCTTGTCTTTGGTATAATTACATGAGTAATTGTTAAGAAGATCTGCTTAGTATTGATTCCTTTCAACTTTTCTTCCTTTCCCCCATTCTCACTGCATCCCACTTCACTCCCTCCAAAGTTAGCCACAGAAGTGAGACATCTGCTCAGAAAAACATTTAGATTGCTAATGATTCTTTTTAACATCTGTTACACTGCTACTGAACAGTTGTTGTTTCTTTAAGGAGGCTCAAGGGACAAGACCTATGTCACCTTAATAGTGGGTACTTTTTGGAAGTAGTAAGCCCTGTGCCTTTGGGAGCTATCCAGAAGTGCTAGTGTGTACATACATAAACTTAATGTCTCCAGCCTTACATTTCTTTTTTGTCCGGGGTAGTATTTCTGATTAGAGTATTTTGTGTCTGGTTATTGTTAATAGTTCACAGGGCTGTTTTTTTGTTTCTTTCGTTGTGTTTTTTTCTTTTTTTTATTCCACTGCTCATTACAGTTGCACTTTTAAAGAGAAACACTATTAAGCACAAAACCTATCTCCTATCGCCTAGTGAATTGGATGTGAGCTTTTATCAAAAAAAAACAAAAACAAAAAACTTAAATGGGCTTTGATACCAACAACTCAATCTGTATGATAATTCACAATAAGGAAATGACTTGAGAATATGGTCTGAGACCAGATTTTTTATTTTCTGTTGAGTAAATGCATGTATACTTATTCACAAATACTTTATATGAAAAGAAATAAAAGAGTTTCATTTAAATACATCTGCCCCCGGTATCCTGGAGATATTCTCCTGTCCTCATGTTGCCAAAAATGTTACTCACACATTCAGACGGCAGGAGCCAGGAGTTACTGGTGAGACTAGACATGGCTCACATAAAAACCAGTTCTCCGGTAATTCAAAACAGTGGTGAAAGATCTAAAAGAAATTTTAGGAAATCAGACTTAGCCATAAGGAAACAAACAAACAAACAAACAAACAAACTGATAACTGAAACAGAACTTAAAATAAATACAAAAAGATTGTTTTGCTAATTTATTTTCCATTCCATTTTAGATTAAGCCAAATCTAATATCTAAAGGTGTTGTCACTTGGCTGCTATTTATTAGATCCTTTTTACATACAAATAGATAGATAGATATTAGTGTAGATAGATATTTGACAGATAGTAAATAGATGGTTAGCTTTGTTATATTCTGTACAGTCTTGATATTTCTCATTGTCTTTCAACTGCAAAAAGCCCTATGGCAACCTCTGGTGGATGAATCAATTATGATACTGGAGAAAATAACCCACTATCTTTACAGGAATTTATATATCTAAGAAGAGTATCTTTTGCTTCACATAACAAATCAAAACTCTAATATCAATGTGAAATGCAGACTAGTTTTCATTGATACCTTGAGGTAAATATCATGGTGAGGGGGGAGGTTGTTCTGTTTTTTTGTTTTGTTTTGTTTTGTTTATTGTACATCAGGAAAATCCAAGTAAAAAATAAAAGCAACAATCAAATTAACTCATCTCCTTAGATTATTCCACTTTTGACTTTTCACGTAGCTATAACTAGGTTGGGTATAAGTGCTCTGATATTTTAGGGATTTCTTTATGGAGATTATTCATTAAAGTAAATCATCTGTAGTTTGTTAAACTAATTAAATGAGAGCTAATCTAGTACAAGTTTTTTCTGGGATGTATAACACAATTTTATGTCAAGGCATGAAATTTAAAAATTAAGGTTTTTGTTCCTTCTTTCCTAAATATTGTTCAAAAAATGATATATCACTTGATAAGTAACAGGACTTGAAAAACTTTTTTTACATTTATTCATTTTTGATAGAGTGTGAGTGGGCGAGGGGCAGAGAGAGAGGGAGACACAGAAGACCACGCAGGCTCCAGACCCTGAGCTGTCAGCAGAGAGCCCGACGCGGGGCTCAAACTCACCGACTGTGAGATCATGACCTGAGCTGAAGTCAGACGCTTAACCAACTGAGCCACCTAGGCACCCTATAACTGGACTTTTTTAAAGTGTTGTAGACAACAGCTGTTAATTGGCATAAAAGAAATAATGACACAGCTTAAACAGGTCATGTGCTTGTATAAAAAGTAGCCCTGGAAGACACTAGTACAAAACAAAATACGATAAATAGTACCCCTTGGACTAATTCTAGATCTAAGATTCTCTGACTCCAAGACCATTATGTTTTTCAAATACATTAAAAACTCGATAATTGACTTTCAGTTTAGTTACATACAATGAGATTCCTGTATGAAAAGTTTACACACTTGGATAATGTATTTTACTTTGTTAAATTTTTAAAAGTGTTTTTATTTTCAAGAGAGAGAGTGTGTGTGTGGGGGGGAGGGGGGACATGTGTGTGCTTGGAGGGTCAGAGAGACAGGGAAACAGAGAATCACAAGCAGGCTCTGTGCTGTCAGCACAAAGCCCAACAATGGGCTCCAACTCGACAACTGTGAGTGAGATCATGACCTAAGCCAAAATCAAGAGTCGAACGTTTAACCAACTGAGCTGCTCAGGCACCCCAACTTTCTTAAATTTTAATTTTAAAGATATAATGGTACACTTTTAAAAAAATGAATATAAATCTCATTGTGCAAGCTATCCCCCATCATTTTGCACATACAAGATGATTCAATCCTCATTGATTCCTATCCAATGAGGAGTTTCAGATAAAATGTGGGAAATTTCAGATGAATCCAACAAAGTGTGAGTCTATGTAGGCTCTAACAGTGACTTTCTTTGATGTTTTCTCAGCCTTTCTTTTACATTTTCACGTATCTGAAATTTATATGCATCTTGCAATTAATGACGGATCATATTTTAATAAATGCTATTTTTCTGTCTTACTGAACATAAAATAATGGTACATCATACCATTAATGACATCATAGGGTCAATAAACATGGTCAGTAGGTGCCAAAGAATATCCTGGATTTAGGAGGAACCCATTGGTCAGATTGTGCAGAATATTCCTTTTTAAGCAATAGCTAACACTTAATGCTCTTTTTCCTTCCTGTTAAGTTACCTAGAATCCGTCCCAGTCACTCAATAAAATTTTTAAGCTCATTACTTTTTCCTTTATTTTCCTGTCAGCCAATTCTCCGAATTACAGCTTTATGAGAGAAAACAGTGACCCTGGTATAGATTGTATCTGTTAGATTGTGTGACCACAGTACTCAGTGATTTGTGGAATATTATCAATGAGATACTTGAGTGGGTTGTTATAGTGCAACGCTCAAAATAACCTAGTACATGCTTAGGTGGTATTTCATTATGTAAACAGATTTTCCCTTATATATCTTTTAAAAATTTTTTTAATGTTTGTTTATTTTTGAGGGAGAGACAGATCATGAGTGGGGAGAGGCAGAGAGACAGGCACGCACAGAATCTGAAACAGGTTTCAGACTCCAAGCTGTCAGCACAGAGTCTGATGCAGGGCTCAAACTCACAAGCCCGTGAGATCATGACCTGAGCCGAACTTGGGACGCTTAACCGACTGAGCCTCCCAGGTGCCCCTCCCTTATATATCTTAAACTTTATTAATATCCAGCCAGCCAGGGGAACTTTCTTGATCTATAAATATAATATCTTTCAGACTTTATAGAGCAAAATTTGTGTTTAGGACCTTTGTATTGCTGTTTTTGAGCATCTGAACATGCGGTCAGCAAAGCATTAATTCCATGGCCTTAGGTACCACATTGTCTTTCTTGCCATTGGTATCACTGGGGAGACATTATATAAAGTTACACAAGTAGTGAGGGCCTGAGTTTGCTGTAGATTCAGAACTCAATAGGATAAAAAGCCTGTTTGGGTAAATCTTTCCAAAAAATCCAACCTCACTACCAACGACAAAAAGTGCCATCCATTAGCCCGTTCTTTATTCATATGCAGCAGGAGGCAAGGAATTGAAATTGGCAAGGCAATATATGCCTTTTCTCAGCCTTTATGTCTTTGTATTCAAGGGGTATGGCAGCCCTTTCCATTTAGCACCACTCAAGATCCCTTGGGTGTGTCAGTGTCACCTTGGTGAGTCTCAGCTGCCTTGAGATGTCTCATCTTGCTACCCTAAGTGTCAGGTCTTCTATCTCAAAGGGCATGTGTGTGTTTGTGTGTACAGCCCCAACATAAACACGTAATATTGCCGAGTTTGAATCCAGAATTTCAAAGTGAGTTTAATGAGCACACACAACACACAAAAATAACTAGCATGTCTGTTCAAGCACAAAGCAATAGAATTGTATGCAGGAGCCCTGCATTATATTTATTCTAGAATAAGCAATATTTAAAAACTCATTTTAATCCTTCAACTCCTTAGAAAGGTCAAGATCATTATATATTTTTCTTGGACTGTTTAATTTATTGTTCCCATTTACACGGCTGCCTTCATTACTATGCAGATATAAAATGATAGGAAAAATTTATGGAGGGAGGCTATCTTCAAAATATTCATTAGTGCAGAGAATTAGTAATATTCATTATCATCTATAAAAAATGGGGACTGTTTCAGTAGAACTTATGTTCAAACGGTTTACTTAAAGTCCCTAAGATATAGTTTGGAAAAGGTAATAGAATGACAATAAAGAAAGGAAATTGAGAAATCGCTATTGAACCACTTTCTTTAACTGTATTTATTACTTTTGATCCTCAAATTTTAGTGAAAAAGCATTCCAATCTCAAGGTATGCATATTAGCAACAAGGAATAAATAACCAATGTTATTTCATTCAATTTTAAAGCAAGCCTGTTTTATGTCTTTGTTCACACTGAGCTTGGGGGGGGCGTGGTGCAGGGAAAAGCAAAGGCCAGTTCCTAAGCCACTCAAACGTTTTACTCCCACCTTGTGGCAGTGTGCTGCATGGCTACTTTTCCAAATTTGAGACTTCAGGATTTGACTTATTTTCATATTGTCTTAACCATTGATCAAAATAAGATTGATTAGAAAAGGAGCTTTGTGATTTACCAGATACAGAGGTCAGTGATACAGGGCTTTTACAGCATGCAAATCAGCAGAGTGATGTGAACAGTGCTACAGAATAAATAGGCTTCCTTTCTCTACCTGGGACACGGAATTCGAAAAGAAATTTTGAGGCTTCTCTTTTTGACCAATTCACCTAACAAGTGTTGATTCAAAATGTTTTAAAATAAATGCCAAAATTATTTCACAAGCCCGATTTAAAATGTTAACAAAAGCACATCTCCTGTGGGTTCTTGTAGCATTAAAAAAGCATACAAAGAAATACATTAGATACTTCCAGAAGGATACTACATGAATTTTCTGCAGAAGTACAAAGAAAACTGAACTTGAAAGCTTATTTGCACAATTTTCTTTCTTTCCTTTTATTATTTATTTATTTTTTCATTTAAAGTGGATTGAGAAATAAATGAAAGAAATACCTCTGGCTGAAAAAATTAGAGAAATAGATTTGAGTATGTTATTTATCTCATTAGACATCTGCTTATTCCACAGTTTACTACTCCCTTAAACTCTTAGCCAAAACTACGCCCATCAAATTCCTCATCCCAGATTGATTTTAGTCTCTCCTTAATCGAATTTAGCAACCACCTTTATTAGAAAAAACGCTCAGCCTCTCTCAGCTAGAATAAAATAAAAGCATCTTATTTTCAGGATGAAATAACCTGGGAACCAGGGACCCTTTCTCCCATACTACAGCCAGGGACTTCTTCAAAGGCATCCTGTGAGTTCTGCCGAATTGTGTTTCGCCGAGGCCTGGCAATTTTTGGAGACAACTAGTTTTATATTTTCCAAAAGCTCGCCCCACCAAAAGTTGTGCTGGTACCAGCAAAATTTAACTTATGACTGACAGCCTCTCTGAGAACTGCCTTTGCACTCAAACTTATCAGATTGAGTTCAGGGAGACACAGTTAAATGGATTTTATTGTTTGACAAATGTAGGAAAATACGAGTACGAGTTAGCCTAATTTATGAAACAGCCTAATTTAATTCAAACTGATTTGAAACTTGATATTCCCTTTTTTAAAAAAAAAACATTAAATCTGTAATTTTTTTTATTATTTATAAGATATACAGTGACTTTTATATATGAATGAAGACGCACACATATCTACACACACATACATCTAATGTTTTTACTCTTCCCGATTTTTGAGAATCACTACCAAAAGTACTGTAATTCCAGTATATTTTAGTCCTCAGAGTGCCTAGATTATGTGATAAATGAACTTTGTTCTTCATTCAAGAGTTTGCCATTTCTCTTTCCCTTAAAAATAATAGACATGAGGTTTTACTAATTATTTACTACAAATTAGTGTTATTAAATGAGAAAAATGGTTCATTCTCATCATGATTGTCTTAATATTATTAAAACACACACACACACACACACACACACACACACACACACACACACACACAATTTCAGACATTTGAAATACTTGGCCAGAAACTCCTTGCAAGTTTATGAATGATGAGATTAATTTCAAAATGCCTGCCACATAGCTGCTTAACATTTCAAGTCAACGATGCATAAGGATTAATAGTATACCCATCTCCCATATCTACTTTATTTCACATATTACGTTCACTTCTAGATAACATGTTTCCCAATTCCTCTAAGAGCATATAAAAGAGCATTCCTATTAAATATCGTTAGAGACAGACAAAAATACCTATCTCCTATTTTCTTTCTTAACACTTATATTGTATTTGTACGGTATTTTTTTTTTTTCTCGGTAAAACTGTTACTTTGAGTTAGGAACCAGTCATCTCTGTATATCTCCTCACACTCTCCACCTGCATCCTTATCTGAATGTCTCATCTGGGAGAATTTGAGTTTTGTTTATTGGTGTTGCATTCGTAACTGACTGCATGTTAAACCAGCCTGCCATCCCTTTAGGAGCTAAACCACAGTTATAAATGAAGTTGAAATTCTTTATTCCTCATCTGGCACAAGTCATTTTTCTAGGTGAGGAGGTATTTGTAAGTTTGCATTCCAACCTTTCTCAAGCCCTAAAATTTTTTCTTTCATTGTAAAATTTTCTTCCATATACTATATTATTCTATCCATGTAGAATTTCATCTTAGGAGTTTTCACAGAAGACTGAGGAAAGTAATTTTTTTTTCTTCTACTTCATGTCACAATGCCTCAACAAGATTTACAAATGCACAAGTCACTCAAAAGAATAAATCAAAATTATCCTTTTCTCCTCAATATCCAAATAGCAAAATAGTCACATTAGGCATACTCCAAGATGGCAAGAATATGTTCCTTCTCATCAGAAACAGGGATCTCAAACTCAAAATCATGAAAAGTTAAAAATTAAATTTTATTTTTTCACTCCTAAGTTATACAGAAACTAGAAACCATATAACTTAGGCCAATTTTTGTATTCCTAAATTTATTACCTTCAGTTTTTTATGATTGCATATGTAGAATATGCCATTTTAGAAAAATTGGAGAATGAGCACAAAGAAGTAAATAGCAACAACAATGAAACTGTAGCCTGGAGAAAACACTGTTCTTTGACATAAAACAATGATAGGTGAAATTTTACCAGGCTTAGTTAGTGCCTTCTGGAATCCTTTGCCCTGACAGAATTGAATAAGGTATTTGGATTTAATAATGAGAGAATGGAGTCTCGTTATCCTGTGACTTCAAACTGGCTTCATGTATGCAGGCTACATGGAGGTCTATTCCATGCTTTATCACTTACTAAGGAGAAACAGCACAGAAGAAAAACAGACATATTCATGCACATATACACACAAATCCAGGTGTATCCCACTCTAATCTAGTGGTGGTATGGTCTGCATGTTTGTGCCCCTGGCCAAATTCATATGAAGAAACCTTAACCACAAAATGATGCTCTTTGGAGGCAGGGCCTTTGGGAAGCAATTAGATCACAAGGGTAGAGCTCCAGTGATGACACTGGAGTCTTTAAAAGAAGAGAAAAAGGGGCGCCTGGGTGGCTTAGTCAGTTGAACATTGGACTGTTGATTTCAGCTCAGGTAATGATCCCAGGGCATGGGATCAAGCCCTGCCTCGGCTTTGTGCTTTTCCCTCACTCTCTCCCTCTGCCCTGCTCACTTTCTTAAAAAGAATAAAATAAAGAGAAAGAGACTAGAGCTTTCTCTCTCCCCCAGCCATGTGGGATACAACCAGGAGGTGGCTGTCAGTAAACCAGGAAGAGGGCTCTCACCAGACACCTAATCTGTGGCACCCTGATCTTGGACTTTCCAGCCCTCACAACTGTGAGAACTAAATGCCTCCTGTTTTTTGTAACAGTATTTTTTTTTTTTTATTTTAGAGAGAGAGCGTGCATGAGAAAGAGTGGGGCAGGGGCAGAGAGAGAGGGAGTGAGGAGAAATCCCAAGTAGGCTCTGCACCGTCAGTTCAGGGCTTGATGAAGGGCTGGGAACTCACGATCTGTGAGATCATGACCTGTGCCAAAATCAAGAGTCAGGTGCTTAACTGAATGAGTCACCCAGGCGCCCCCGAAATGCCTTTTGTTTTAAGCCATCCAGGCTATGGTCTTTATTACAGCACAGTACAGACTCACGAAGACAAGTGGTATTCTAAATTTGAAGAGCTAGGATGCCATGTGAAAAATCTTTCAGATTTGTCATACTTTTAGATTCCTGAATTTCTATTTAGCACATCTAATAAGTGTTACTTCTTTGAATAATGGAAAAAATAATTGTATTTAGCAAATAAGTGAAAAGATATGGAATTTTATAGCTTAAAATACAGGTTTTTTTTCCCTAGACTCATTCAACATCAGTCAAAAGATATTTTTCTTGCTTAATATTACTTTGTTGGCTTATCCAAAATTGATGAAGTGACTACTGGGGGTAGGCATGTTACTTTGAAAATATACAAAAAGAAACATTTTCCCTATTCCAAATTGTTACCATAAAGTTTGGCCTCACAAGAGCAAAATGAAAATTATTACAAAGCATGACAAGGTTACAATAAAGACATGTTAGAGTAACACTGAAGAAGACCATGTAAATAACACTTACAGAAAATGATAATGGTGTTCTTGGTGATATCCCACCAACTCTGAGTTTTCAAAGAATACTCTTTAAAATTTTTTTGGTTTGACACAGTTTAATAAGGAAGGTCTTTTCAAACAGGAGACACAATAGAACATATTCATTTTAATGTATAAATATGCTTTTTTTTGCAATATTATGAAATACCAAATGACCTGAGTGGTCATGAACTTTCTCAATAGAATGACACAACTTTTTTTGAGCCCCTACTATTGATGAGGCATTTTATTTGGAAAAATATAGGAAGAAAAAGGTGTTCAATTTCTGCAGATCAACACTTTGTCTACACAAGCCAAGTGGAGTAAAGATTTGAGTAAAAACATATCTAGATAATTTGATCAAGGTAGAAATCCTTTCTATGATTACTCTAGTGTAAATACAAGCCACTTTGACCCTCTGAGGACCAGAACCGTGTGCATTATCTCAGACTGAAACAGAACACTGTGGGAGATCTGAAAAGGCAATTGAAACCACAGTGGGGAAACTTGTTATTGGATTTTTTTTTAGATCTCATGCTTTGTGACATACTAGCATTTGAGAAGGTCAGCCTTGTAGAGGCGTGGATACTTTAATAACAAGCATCTCTTCATAACAAACTTCACATGATAGTGTAATTGACTTCACATCCATGAGATTTTTATTACTGTGGATTTTCATCAACACTTCACCCAACATCCTAACTTGCCACTGAATAATGCCTCGTGAGTATCACAGACATGAGATTACAAAGTGGGCTATGTGGCTGATAGCCTCTGTTGTGGGATCATTGCCAACATATAAATATGATGAAGAAAAATGTGTCAGGTGCTTGTATTTGACCCTCGCAACAGTTATCTGTTTATATCACCGTGCTACTGGAAGAATGACTTTTTCCTCCCTGGCATCTTCGTGACTCATTGTGAACTCATACAGAAATGAACTAAGCCTTCAACTTTCTGGAAAACTCCTTGTAAGAAACTGCCACATTTCCGTAATTTAAACTCATTTGCAATATTGTTCAAAAAATTCAAATGAGTTAGAAAGTACACCCTTCCTTTAAGATGAGATTAGAAAGACCAGCAGAAGTTATGGAGTTGTGCTGAAGTCAACACTCCTTCATACAGGCTTTCCTTCATATAGGCTTTCTCTTACTCAGAGTCGAAAGCAACTCCTGAGAGATGAAGGTGAGTGAATGACTGCTTAAAGAAGACACCAAGATACTTAAGCCAGGGACAAAGTGTCAGGCAGCATCCTTTCCCCCAGATTACTTAATTAGTGGGTATCTCCTAAGTGCAGCATCTTCTCTGGTAAAACTAGCAAGCAGAATCACAGCACAGTCAAGTTAGGTAACCTTGACACCAACCCCCAAATTCAAGCGGGCAGGAATTTGGTGCAATCCTGTGCAAGGCTGTCACACGCAAAAAAGGCTGAAGTTTGGCTTCGATTGGCAATACAGTATTAAAATGAGCAAGTGAAGGGAATCAGAAAGAAAAATACTTACAACTGAGGAGGGCAATGAAGAAAACCAAAGCAAATGAGTTTCTCCCTTAATGACTACTGTTCTTACTGTTCTATTAATTCTTCCAGAATTTTCTAAAAAAGTTTAGATTTATATGGAAAAGCAGGGAACATTGTCATTCCTCTTCACTATAAAATTCCTTTGCTATGAAAACCCAAATCGGTGTCAGTGACATCTTACACTACCCAACACACCAGAGGGGAAAAAGAAACCATTGCTATTTAATAGGCATCTACTATGTGCTAGAGACAACAGAGAACAATTGCTTAAATCTTCAGTTGCTCTGTGATGTGGCCATTATTTTTCTTTTACAGACGAGAAAAACAAGACATAAATTATATATATTGTGAAAACTTCAGCTTATCAGGGGCTAAGTCAGCATTTTACTGGAGTTAGGATGGACACCAAAGTCCATATTTTTTCACTCATCTGACATTATAGGTACCAAGAGCTGCTGACTGCACAAGGCCAGCCGTTTAATTAATGTTGTAGGTGGACTAATTGATTTTAGTCAGTGAATGTTTAACGATTATCTCACTTTCTCCCTTGACTACTTTAGTTGTAGTTAATGCGTCAGGAATGCGCTGAGTATTTGGAAATGCTAAAAATATAAAAGATAAATTGATAAGGGAGTGCTACTTGCATGAAATATACATATTTTCTGTAACTGCATTATAACGATGATCATAATCTTTTTTCCATGAGTCACCCTAATATTCTCTGTCCCAAAGTAAAGGCACTATAGCTATCACTTTAATTCTTGCCAATACATAGGAAGCAAAATACATACTGGGAATGGGGGAAAATCTAAGATTAGCTACTAACTGTTATAAATTGGAAAATTGAAATATATTCTAAGGGGAGGTGGGTGGGAAGATGAGTGAAATAGATAGAGGAGATAAAGAATATACTTGATGAGCACTGTGAAAGTATAGAATGGTAAATCACTATATTGTATACCTGAGGCTAACATAATACTATATGTTAATTGAGACTTAAATGTAAAAAAAAAAAAAAACAGGATAGCAAAAACTTATGACAGATGATACTCTTAGGTGACAAATTGCTCCTGTTTACTATGTGTTTACTTGTCATTGAAGGGGCAACAACTAAACAGGGTGAAATAACACTTTTTCAGATTCCAGAAAGAACATCTTGAAGCTACCTGCACCCTTACTTTATTTTCACTCTTATTTATCCAGAATCTATCATTTTATTACTTGGTCGTCTAGAGAATCTGACAAAGCAGTGATTAAAGACACAGATAAGTTAGATGTAGGTTTGCATCTTAAAAAAAAAATTCCAGCCTAATTAATATACATTGTTCTCTTAGTTTCAGGTGTACGATATAGTGATTCAATAATTGTATACAGTAGTCAGTGCTCATCAAGATAAATGGATTCTTAATCCCCATCATCTATTTCACCCATCCCCCTTATCTACCTCCCCTTTGGTAACCATCAGTTTGTCCTCTATAGTTAAGAGTCTGTTTTTTGGTTTGCCTCTTTTTTTCTCTGTTCATTTGTTTTCTTAAATTCCATATATGAGTGAAATCATATGGTATTTGTCTTTCTCTGACTTATATCACTTAGCATCATACCCTCTCGATTCATTTATGTTGTTGCAAACACCAAGATTTATTTCTTTGTTGTGGCTGAATAATATTCCATTGTATATATTTACATCCCACTTCTTTATCCATTTATCTATTGATGGACACATGGCCGCTTCTGTAGTTTGGTTATTGTAAACAATGCTGCAATAAACACGGGGTGTATATATGTTTTGAGTTAGTGTTTTTGTATTCTTTGCGTAAATACCCAGTAGTGGAGTTACTGTATCACATGGTAATTCTATTTTAACTTTTTTTGAGGAATATCCATACTGTTTTCCACAGTGGCTACAACAGTTTAAATTCCTGTCAGCAGTTCATGAGGATTCCTTTTTTTCTGCATCGTCACCAACACTCGTTTCTTGTGTTGTTGATTTTAGCCATTCTGACAGGTGTGAGGTAATACCTCACTATGGTTTTGATTTGCATGTCCCTGATGATAAGTGATGTTAAGCATCTTTTCATGTGTCTGTTGCCCATATTAATGTCTTCTTTGGAGAAATGTCTGTTTATATCTTCTGCCAGTTTTTTAACTGGATTTTTTTTTGTTACTGAGTTTTATCAGATCTTTATATATTTTGGTTACTAACCCTTTATTGGATGTCATATGCAAATATCTTCACCCATTAGGTAGTTTACCTTTTAGTTTTACTGATTGTTTCCTTTGCTATGCAGAAGACTTTTATTGTGATGAAGTCCCAATAGTTTATTTTTGCTTTTGTTTCCCTTGCATCAGGAGACACATCTGAAAATACGTTGCTATGGCTGATGTCAGAGATTACTGCCCATGTTCTCTTCGAGGATTTTTATGATTTCCCCTCTCACGTAAGTCTGTAATCCATTAAAATTTGTGTGTGTGTATGTGTGTGTGTGTGTGTGTGTGTGTGTGTGTGTGTGTGTGTAAGGTATAAGTAATCCAGTTTCATTCTTTGGCATGAGGCTGTCCGTTTTCTCAACACCATTTATTGAAGAGACTTTTGCCCATTGTTTGTTAATTCATCCTTGGTTAAAGATAAAGTGACCATATAATTTTGGGTTTATTTCTGGGTCTCCCATTCTATTCCACTGATCTGTATGTCTACTTTTATGCCAACACCACATTATTTAAATTCCTACCACTTTGTAATATAACTTGAAGTCCAAAATTGTGATGCCACCAGCTTCGCTTTTCTTTTGCAAGGTTACTTGGGCTATTCTGTATCTTTTGTGGTTCCATACAAATTCTAGGATTATTTGTTCTAGGCCTGTTAAAAAGGCTGTTGGTATTTTGATAGAGATTGCATTAAATATCTTCATTGATTTGGGTAATAGAGACATTTTAAGCATATTTGTTCTTCCAACCCATGGGAATGGAGTATCTTTTCATTTCTTTGCATTGTCTTGAATTTTTTTCATCACTATTTTATAGTTTATAGTGTACTGGTCTTTTATCTCTTTCATTATTTTTATTCTTAAATATTTTCTTATTTTTGGTGAAACTGGAAATTGGATGGTTTTCTTAATTTCACTTTCTGCTGCTTCATTTTAGTGTATAGGAATGCAACAGATTTCTGTACGTTGACTTTATGTCTTGAGACTACTGAATTCATTTATTCTAGTAGTCTTTTGGTGGAGTCTTTAGGGTTCTATATATAGTATCATGTCATCTGCAAATAGTGAAAGTTTTACTTCTTCCTTACTAATTTGGATGATTTTTATTTATGTTGTCTAATTGCTGTGGCTAGGACTTCCAGTAATATGTTGAATAAAAGGAGTGAACATGGACAGCCTTATTTTGTTCTTGACCTTAGGGAAAAAGCTCCATATTTCACCATTGAGTATGATGTTGGCTGTGGGTTTTTAATATATAGTCTTTATTATGTTGAGATATGTTCCCTCTAGACCTACTTTCAAGAGAGTTTTTATCATGAATGGATGTTGTACTTTGTCATATGCTTTTTTTGCATCTATGGAAATGACCATATGGAATTTATCCTTTCTCTTATTGATGTGATGTGTTGCATTGTTTTGCAAATATTAAGCTAACTTTCATCCAGGGAATAAATATCAGTTGATCATGGTGTTTAATATATTGTTGGATTTGGTTTGCTAATATTTTATTGAAGACTTTTGCATTTATATTCATGTTAGTGGCCTATAGTTCTCTTTTTTGTGGTGTCTTTTTCTGGTTTGGGTATCAGGGTGATACTGTCCTCATAGAATGAATTTGGAAGGTTTCCTTCCTCTTGTATTTTTTGGAATAGTTTGAGAAGAATTGGTATTAACTCCTAAATGTTTGGTGGAATTTACCTATGAAGCCATCTGGTCCTGGACTTTGGTTTTTTGGTGTTTTTTGATAATTAGTTGAATTTAATTGCTGGCAATCAGTCTATTCAAATTATTTATTTATTTTTGATTCAGTTTTGGTAGGTTATATGTTTCTAGGAATTTATCAATTTCTTCTAAGTTGCCCAATTTGTTGACATACAGATTTTCATAATAATCTGTTGTGAATGTTTGTATTTCTGTGGTATTTATTGTTATTTCTCCTCTTTCATTAGTAATTTTGTTTATTTGGGTTCTCTCTCTCTCTCTCTCTCTCTCTCAAATGAATCTTGTGGAGTTCCTGGGTGGCTCAGTTGATTAAGCATCCAACTTCGGCTCAGGTCATGATCTCGTGGTTCATGAGTTCAGGCTTCATGTCAGACTCTGCTGACAGCTCAGAACCTGCAGCCTGCTTTGGATTCTGTGTCTCCTCTCTCTGCCCTTCCCTCACTCATGCTCTGTCTCTCTCTTTCTGTCAAACTAAATAAACATTAAAAACAAAATTAAAATTAAAAATCTTTAAAATAAAGCTTGTTAGAGACTTAATCAATTTTGCTGATCTTTTTAAAGAACAAGTTCTTGGTTTCATTGATATGTTCTTTTTGTTTTTAATTTCTGTTTCATTTATTTCTGCTCTAATCTCTATTATTTCCTTCCTTTTACTGGGTTTAGGTTTTTTTGTTCTTCTTTTTCTAACTTTCTTAGGTATAACATTAATTTGTTTATTTGAGATATTTCTTGCTTTTTGAGTAGGTCTGTGTTGCTATAAACTTCCCTCTGGGAATCATGTTTACTGCATCCCAAGATTTTGGACTGTTGTATTTTCATTTTCAGGTACTTTTTGATTTATTCTTGGATTTCTTGGTTGACCTATTCATTGTTTAATAGCATGTTATTTAACCTCTATGTATTTGTGCTCTTTCCAGATATTTTCTTATGGCTGGTTTCTAGTTTCATAGCAATGTGGTCAGAAAAGATACAAGGTATGACTGATTTTTAAAAATCCATTGAAACTTGTTTTGTGGCCTAAATTGTGATATATTCTGGAAAATGTTCTGTATGCACTTGAAAAGAATGTACAACTGAGTGTGTTTTTTTCTTCCAAGTTTTTATTTAAATTACAGTTAGTTAACATACAGTGTAATATTAATTTCAGGTATAGGATATGGTGATTCATCATTTACATATAACACCCAGTGCTCATCACTACAAGTGCTCTCCTTAATACCCATCATGCATTTAACCTATTCCCTCCTCCCATGCCCACCTTCCCTCCAGCAACCCTCAGTTTCCTCAGTTTGTTCTCTCTGGTTAAGCATTTGTTTTCTGGTTTGTCTATCTCTTTCCCCCCCTATGTTCATCTCTTTGTTAAAATCCACATGAGGGAAATCATACGGTTTTTGTCTTTCTCTGACTGACTTAGTTCACTTAGCATAATATTCTCTAGCTCCATCCATGTCATTGAAAATGTAAGATTTCATTCCTTTTTATGGCTGAATAATGTTCCCTTGTGTACATGTACCACTTCTTTATCCATTCATCAGTTGATGGACATTTGGGCTTTTACCATGATTTGGCTATTGTTGATAGTGCTGCTTTAAACATTGAGGTGAATGTGCCCCCTCGAATCAGTAGTTTTGTATCCTTTAGGTAAATACCTAGTAGTGCAGTGGCTGGGTCATAGGATAGTTCTATTCTTAACTTTTTGAGGAATCTCCATACTATTTTCCAAGGTGGCTGCACCAGTTTGCATTCCTACTGACAGTGTAAGAGGGTTCCCTTTCTCTGCATTCTGGCCAACATCTGTTGTTTCCTCTGTAAAACTGAACAGTTTTCAAACTTAACTCAATAGTTTCCATCTTTCAGTTAAAAATTTCAGCTCAGTCTTACTTAATTTCTTTACTTTATCTTACTGTGTGTTTATTAGGGGATTCTTTTAGTACTCTTTTCTTTTATTCACTTAAATTTATTCTTTAATGACTTGATCTAATTGCTATACCCTTGAATTTACCCCTTGTCAATCAAGAGAACTATGTGATGTTCAGTATAAAAGATGTATTTCTCTACTATCACATAGTAAAAAGATACCAGTTATGTTCCCCCACAAAGGTATGCTCACGTGTTTGTTCTTTCTGATTTTACCCCAAATAAGATAAGCATTTTAGAATATGTCTCATTCTCACTTTTCTCTCAGCACTTATCAAATGTGACATTTGATGCATGTTCTCTATTATCCTGAGACCATTTAGTGTATTTAATTTTTATTAGTATATTTTTTTCTTAAAATATATGTATTTCCTCTCAGGAATACTGATTTAAGGAAATATTCTCTTACAGATTAGAAACAACTATATTTTCACTATTGTTTTATCTTCTTCTCTACCTCAAGTCTCTGGTTTCATTCATCAGTAATCTGGTTAGGGTTTTGTTTTGTTTTGTTTTTAATCAAGAATTTACCTAGATGAACTAGCTTGAGTACTCTCTGGATCCTTGCATATCTGTGAATATCTTTTATTCTGACTAGTGAATGATATATGGACTGTGTGTAGTTTCCTGTCCATAGGCTGTAATTGCTCCAAACTGCTTTCCAGCTGTCAGATTTGCAGAGAAGAGGTTTAATACTGTCTGATTATTTTTTCCTTTATAGGAAATCTGTGCTGCTATTATATATTGACATACATATGATGTACACACGCACTCACTAGAATTATACCAGAAAATGCTGAGGCATATATATTTATCAGACAGTGTTTCCTGGATTTTGATGAGTCATTTTGATCAATAAAATCAGTTTTTTACAGAGTTATTTACAGAGAACTTATATTTTGTTTCATATGGTTTTCTCTTCTGCATCTTCTTTCTTCTTGTTTTAAATGGAAAGTTTTTTGATCTATTTTTAAGTCTTACCTTTCCAGTATGATTTAAATATAATTGCAATTTTGGTTTTTGATATGTACTACTTCTTATATTTGATCTGTCAAACATAAAATTTTATTTCTACAGGGACCTTCCATTTCTAAAATTTATTATATATTTCAGTTTTAAAATCATGATTTTAGGGGAGCCTGGGTGGCTCAGTCAGTTAAGCATCCAACTCTTGATTTTGGATCAGGTCATGATCCCTGAGCCTGTTTGGGATTCTGGCTCTCCCTCTCTCTCTGCCTTTCCCCACTTCTCCCTTTCAAAATAAATAAATACATAAATATTTTCTTAAAAGGAAGTCAGGGTGCCTGGGTGGCTCGGTTGGTTAAGCATCTGACTCTTGATTTGGCTCACTCTCATGGTTCGTGAATTCAAGCCCCATGTCAGGCTCTGTGCTGATAGTGGGGAGCCTGCTTGGGATTCTGTCTCCCTCTTTCTGCCCCTCCCATGCTCGCTTGCTTGCTCTCTCTCTCTCAAAAATAAATACACAATAAAGTTAAAATTAAAAAAAAAGAACGTTATGGGTTTAGACCCATAATATCATTTTATGTGTTTAACTGAAATATGCTTAGGCATTCTTAGTAAGTGATAATTGGAATATACAATGCAATAAATTGCAAAAGTGTTCACCCTGCAAGTTGTTTTTATACCTGTAAGGACATTTTATTCGTCCTGGTTAAAACCTTCTTTTGACATTTCAGAATGACCTAAAGCAAGAATAAATATTAAAATCTTTTCACAAAAACAAAGTGGCAAGAACGTGTAAATTTAGAGGAAATTTATGAAGAATATAACTGGCACTGTCATGACAATGAGAGGAAAAAAGTATATCAAAATTACGGTAATCAAAATATATTGTTTTCAGAAGTATCAAGGGAATTCTTTGGAAGATATTTTTCATAATTTATTTGGAATATTTCTAAAACAGGGTGTTAGCATCACTCTTGTATTAGTGATCAGACATAACAGGAAAATAATAATAAGAAAATAGATGAAAGAAATAAAGTAAAAATTGGCTCTGTTTTTAAAGATAGATACAGGAAAATGTTGTATGCAAACAGTATTCAAAACTTGAATTTGTTAAATTAGATTGGGAGCATGGGTCTTTTTTGCAATACTGAACTCCACAGAAACACACCTGTAATTCTAAGTAATACGCTAAGATCGTGTGCAGAAAAATAAGGAGGAAAATATAAATGTTTATATTCCTCACACTTGAATAGTTAGATAAGACAAAAACACAGTTGGACTTTTGCACAATGAAACAGAACTGAACCAAGATGAAACTAAGTAGGTGGGACTCTAGTGCCTTGGCAATAATACCTCTTACATAATTATGGTGGATCTATGAGAATAATGTGTGGAATAATTAAAATCAGGTAACAATTTGTTAAGGTTTCCCTAATGGGAACTTTGGGGGAAGATCTAAGAAAAATTGGCAGGTGTATTTTATCTCACATAGATAAGATGAGACCATAATTGGAATTATGTATGAAGCATTTAAATCTGGTGTGCATGCATAATATCACCTCAGGATAACGAATATTTATTGTTTGTCCAATGCATTTTAATCTAAGTCTTACAGTTAGTTGCAAGTCAGTATTGTGTCTCCAGCTCTATACTTTAGTATCACTGCATGGAAGGGTTTTGAAAGATTTGGTAAACATTTTCCTCCTGGTAACCTGGGTAAAGTGGCTGAAAAATGAACCAGGGGTTACAGTCTGTCACTTACATGCTTCTAGAAGATGTAGATATATAAACTGTTACTCTACATGCAAATACTAAGAGGATCATTGTTTTTTATGCCTTTAAAAAATAAGTGCATTGCTAACTCAGAGGTGTCACAATGTGAATTCATGAAACATGAAAACGGCCATCAGCCAAGTTTAAACCTTGTTTGACAATAACGTCCTTGTGTTTCTTGCCTCTCATTCTAACTCTCTCCAACTTCATTCAACACACTGCTACCACATTACTCAGTCTAAAGCATATCTCTGATTATTTTAGCACTGTCTACAAAAAGTCCTTTATGTCTCCCTATCAGTATACAAAATCAAACACAGGATTCTTAGAGTCTTTACTATATTTTTTGTAATACTTCAAGACGATGGGGGGAGTTTGAATGAAATCCCGGCTGATCAGTCATAAATAGCGCTGTGCGCTCTTTACTGCAGTCACATGATATTTCTGGTACTTACATATGCTGTGAGCATCTGTAACATCAGTATTTCACAACCTACATGGCACTTTTCTTCCATCTCTACCTTTTTACCCTTACACATCTCCACAAAGTCTTCTTGAGGTGTATTCTGCCTCTTTATCATTCTAAGTACCTCTCTCACAGCACTTATCCTAGCTTGAGTTGCCTGCAAGATATTTGTATCTTATCTCAGTATTCCTTGGTTTTTAAGTTTTTTGAGGGCAAGATCTGTGCCTCATTTACAATTTTTTCCCACTCCAGGGGCCTAATGTGAGAGATGTTTGACAAATACCTGTCGGATACATGCTGTTGTTTAGTTCATAAACATTATGTTATCCGATTTGTTAGGTCGGCAACAAAATAGGCCAAATTCAACAGCAAAACATACCCAGTGCCTAACACAATGCCTTCTGTGTATGAAACACCTCCAAAGTTTTTAATGAAGTAATTAATCAAAATGTGAATATTGATTTTGCTCTGTTAGATATGGCTTCTTGTAGGTCAGTTATCACTGACATGTCTAGCTTCTTATTTTCCAAGTGGGAAATGTTGTCAGGAAGAATGGTAATTTGTTCCTTAAGTGTTAAGGCAGTATCATGTTAGCCATTGGGGACAGTTCATTCTAATTTGCAGTAAGAAACTCCAGCAAACAAGTTAAGTCACCCTGGACTATGCAATCTCCCATGCATTAATACTGGTCCTATTGAGTTTAGAAGCTATGAGCCCAATACCATTCTACAAAATAGAGAAAGTAGCCCGTAAATACTTAGAACTTCCTTTAAGTTCAAAGGGAAGATCTAAGACACGATCAGACTTTTTGGGTATGGCTCAAGATTTAAGAGATTTGATCATAGGGTATCACCTGTCAAGTAATTATGACTACTTTTTTACACAAAAGCATAAGCAGCATTCCAAAGGATAATACATCTAGCCTTTCCAAATATCAAAAAATCCATATTCCTCATTCAAATTTGTGTTTTTTCTAAGTGCTATTCCTGAAAAGCCAATGCATCCTAGATACTCAATAACATTTACACTATATATAGATGATAACATTACAAAATACCAGCTTTGTAAAAATAGTTTCCTATCAACCATTTTCTTCAGAAGATTATATTTTCCAATGTTCTGGCTGCCATCAACTAATAGACTTGCCAAACTTATTTTTTTTTAATTACCTATGAAAGTTCCCTGTAGAAACAGTCTGCGTTTCTCTTTGTCAGGCATAGGTCACTTGGACAATGTTTAAGTCTAAACCAGCAAGAATAAAAAAAATTATAATACAATTTCTTTGGAAATTGAATAAGAATTCTTTTAAATAGAAAAAAAGTGTTCATTAAAGAGAAAAAATGAACCTCACTTACATTGCCTATTATAAACTGAGAGTAGTTATTTTGCCTAGCTGGTGCAGATATAGACAAGAATGCTGCTGCTTGCTCAGAACTTCAGATTTTGGATAAATAGGACTCCTAGTCTTTGTCATATTTCAGTTAGATGGCACAATGTCATGTTGATGATGACAGCTAGCAGTAAAAATATGTATCAGTTTTGCACATAATATCTCATTTAGTATTCAAAACAGATCTGAAAATATGTAATCTTATTTTCCCATTTTGCTTACTGGAAACTGAGGCATAGAGAGACTGAGTAACTTGTCAAGGGTTATGTGTCTACTGAGTCAGAGAGCCAAGATTCCATTCCAGTCCTAATTTCACAGCATGGTCTCTGTGTAATTACAGAATGTTGTGAATGCCTAATTTCCAGTGTTTATAACTTGACAATTGAAATTTCATCAAAAATTGAAATGGTGTTAGAAACTTATACAATAGAAGCAGTTTGGAACTGAGGACTACACAAAGATTTAAGAGAATGGGATTCAGTGTCAATTAGCAGTTGTTTTCCCTCTCTCATTCATTCCCCTTCAGTCTCTCGCTCTTATTCTCCTTTGTCCCCCCAAATGATAAGGATTTAAATTTGAGTGTATGGGGATATGGCTAATAAGATATTAAATGTGCAACCCTTAAAGCACAGTTTAAAAGGAATATCCAATAAAATCAAATTACATTAAAAGTATTTTTGAAAGTTATTAATATAACGGGATGCCTGGGTGCCTCAGTCAGTTAAGTGTCTGACTTCGACTCAGGTCATGATCTCATGGTTCATGGGTTCGAGCACCACATCAGGCTCTGTGCTGACAACTCAGAGCCTGGAGCCTATTTCAGATTTTGTGTCTCCTTCCCTCTGTGTCCCCCGCCTACCCCCACTCTCCCTCTGTTTCTCTCTCAAAAATAAATAATAAAAATGTAAAAAAAATATTTAAAAAAATATAGTTATTAATATTATGCAAAAATACAGGGCACCTGGGTGGTTCAGTTGGTTAAGCTTCTGACTTCGGCTCAGGTCATGATCTCGTGGTTTGCGAGTTCAATCCCCATGTCCGGCTCTATGCTGACAGCTCAGAGCCTGGAGCCTGCTTCAGATTCTGTATCTCCCCTTCTCTCTGGCCCTCCCATGCTCATGCTCTGTCTCTCCCTGTCTCTCAATAATAAATAAATGTTAAAAGGATATTATATAAAATTAACTTGGTCATGCTCATAAAATTCTAATAAATATTAGAAATAATTTTAAGTATTTCCTGCTCATTTTTACTCTAAAATCTCACAGCAATATGTATTCCTTTATGAGGCGTCCTTAACCAGTTCAGCCGTCCACATCTCTGCTAGTATTTTTGATTGGTTGGCATCTCCTTTAACTTGTTTCTGCCTATATTGTACTAGTTGTTAAATATTTTTTAATAACAATATCGGTCTTATGATTTCCCTTTGGAATTTGGAAATCACTATTACATGGTAGATGAGTTGGACCTGGTCCATCAAAAACCAAATGCCAAGATAGAATTACATTTGAATAAATTGTAATAAGAGAAAATGCCTATGAAAGAAAATAGGAGGGAGTTGGGATGACTGACACAGTTACTCTTGTACTGTGGTCTCATGGCTAACCTAGTCGTCCAAGCTGCCTCCTTTTTAATCTAAAAGAAATGACTTTAAAATAATGTTTCTAGGGCACCTGGGTGGCTCAGTCAGTTAAGCATCTGACTTAGGCTCAGGTCATGATCTCATGGTTCGTAGGTTCGAGCCCCAAGTCAGGGTCTGTGCTGAAAGCTCAGAGCCTGGAGCCTGCTTCTGATTGTGTGTCTCCCTCTTTCTGCCCCTCTCCCACTCACTCTTGTCTCTCTCTATCTCGCAGAAATAAACATTAAAAAATAAAAAAATATTTCTATAGAAACATTATACTAATATATATTATATGTATCTTCAGTGCTCTCCATTGTCAGTTCTATTATGAAATCTATTATGAAAACTGCCTAGTTTGGGAACGATTTTCTTTAAGCGCATTTTTAGGAACTTATTTTTCTTCCCAGAAATGATAGGAGATGAAACATCCAGTTACCCTTCCCCCCCGCAAAACACTGACAGATTAACAATTCTATTCTAAATAATAATTCAGTTAATTCATTTTTAATATACATTTATTTATGTACACTAAGAACAGAAATTGAAAAAAAAAACAAAATTGGCCTTTCTGTTTTGATTTCTGACAGATGAAAGAAAAAAGCACCAACAGAAATAAATTGAGACATTTGGCCACAATTACACACTTTTACCTAATTCTGGTGTCTAAGAAACAAATAACAAGGAGTTGAAATACAGAACTCTGTTTGAAATAAGTGTGGCTTGGCGTACCTGGGTGTCTCAGTTGGTTAAGCATCCAACCTCGGCTCAGGTCATGATCTCATGGTTCATGAGTTCAAGCACCTCGTTGGGCTCTGTGCTGACAGCTCAGAGCTGGGAGCCGGCTTCAGGTTCTGTGTCTCCCTCTCTCTCTGCCCCTTCCCCACTCACTCTCACTCGCTCCCTCGCTCTCTCTCTGAAAAATAAACAAACACTGAACATTTTTTTAAAATGAAGTGTGGCTTTCTGGTAGCAATATTTGAAAATTATAAATGAATTTAAATTCCTTGATTTACAACATCAAACAATAACAACAAGCAAATACTTGAGAGCTCACAGTTCTCCATTACCATCTGACTTGGTAAAGGAGTAATATGTTTTTCAAACTGAGATTAGAGGGTAAGTGAACCAGCAAAAGACAATTAAGTTGGAACTACACTTGCTTTCTCAAGTACTCAGCAATATGAATGCAGGCATAATGCTGTTTTTATTCACCAGGCACACAAATAATTCAACTTTAATGTCAATAAAGTCAGTAATGATAGATTTCATCACTAAAATATAACTAAGCAATAATGACCAGGAAGAAAGTAAGTAGCTCACAGCCACAGAAGTGATTTCTTTTTTGTCCTAGGTGAAGTCAAGGGTGTCTGAAAAGACTGGCCTTTCCCCCTCTATTATTAACTGCAAATCATTCTTGTCATGTTAGAAAGCAGATTGTTTTTTTCAAGAGTTACACACCATTATGTTTGGATCACGTAACCTGACCTTATTCCAAGCAACTTAAATTCCATTTCCAATTAGCAAGAATGCTTCTAGAAGAGATGATGTCTATCTGCCTATTAAGCCTTTTGTATTATATCAATCTGAGCAGAAATTTCTATTTTCTACCCCCCCCCCCCGCCGTGCTGATGTTACCTTGTGGCTAAACATCCCAATTTATTTTCATTGCTGTTTTTTTTTTTTTTTCCATCTGTCGAAAACCACAACCAAAAGGCCAATTTTGAGGTTTTTAAATTCCTATTCTTAGTGAGCTGAAAAATTTGTCACATAACAGTAGAGGAATTGCAAGGTGGGGTAAAGGGTTTGTTTATACAATTAAAACAAATATAATGCCACAGCTACATTTGGGACTTAACTAAAACCACCACTTGAGGAAAGATGCTATAAATTGTACAATTCACTCAATTTTTGTCTTAAAACAATGTACTGCCATGCTATGTATGGAGGGTGTTTAACCCTTGTGCTTGGCACTCAGTGGCCATGTATCCATGTTGTTGGCTGACATTCAACCAGTGTCGAAGCAGATTATAATACATTTAGTTCAGTTAGTCTACCCATCTGTCCTCTGCATACACATATCCTTTGGAAAGCTCTTATTACAGTGTTTCTCCCAACTTCAACATTGCCATGGTGATATTGTTAAAGGAGAATGTACGCCATTCTCATACTTACCATATTACAAATAATCTTTCATTTGAAAGAAATAAAGTTTTAAAACAATAGACCTCATATACAAATGCAGAGACTGTTTTTCCCACTTAATGGTTCTAAAGCATCTGACTCTGCCTTCATGTCACCTTGTGCTCCCACTACAAGAGAATCAAACAGAAAAGGAGATGGAATACTTCTTGAACATGTTTTCATTAAAATGGCTTAAGTTTACTGTAATGCAGTTTAATCCCTTAAGCCCAAATAGAACATACAGTTTCTTCATTTTTTTTATCTTGATTCATTCCTTATATCACGAAGAAATTATTAAAAAATGAGGAATAATTTGCTGTAAAACTGAAAATGAGTAGCTATATGAAGCTTAAATGAAGTCTTTGATATATAATTGTAAAATTTAGTATTGGGCAAAAATAAATGTTCACCACAATGAAACTGTTCTGAAATAATATCTCATTAACAATTTTGCCATTTGCACGTGACAACTCTAAATTACAGCTATCTTATGATACCTCTGAATATATAACCAAATAGTATTATAGAGGTCTAAGTATGAGAGAATATACCAAGAGTCCCCTTTCTTATATCACTTTACATATAAGCTTACTATATATTTTATTTCGTTCAACATCTATGTGGTTTGTATTAATGCAAGTGAATGGAATATCGAAACTGCAATATGTTTGTGATGCTTCATCTTAAAGCTTGCTATTTAAGCTACTGTGGTAAACAATGAGAATTCGAACATTGTTCCAAAGAAATATAGGTAGCTCTATACTACAGAGACCGTAATTATATTTTTTCCAATAACAAATAAATTAGAAAACCTATCATGTCTTTCTAGATTATACTGCTTTAATATTTCTTATTGCTACTTGGAAAAAATCAATACACAGATTACCTTATAATGGAAATGAAAACTTAATAAATTTAGATGTTAGGTGGTAAGATTCTTTTTTTTTTTTTTTTTAAATCAAGTTCTATACAGTTAATGTAGGAAATTGCCATGTTGTCTACAAAAGATAGTTTTAAAGAATTGCTCCAAGATTTTGGTTTCTAGCATTATGGAATAAACTCTAACAAAGCGATTCCCCAAAAGGTAACAAATTAAAATTCTGAAAAAAAAAAAACAAAATGAAGGGCGCCTGGGTGGCTCAGTCGGTTGAGCCCTCGACTTTGGCTCAGGTCATGATCTCACGGTCTGTGAGTTCGAGCCCCGCATCTGGCTCTGTGCTGACAGCTCAGAGCCTGGAGACCACTTCAGATTCTGTGTCTCCCCCTGTCTCTGCCCCTCCCCTGCTCATGCTCTGTCTCTCTCTGTCTCAAAACAAAAACAAAAACAAAACAAAAAAGTAAAAAAAATACAAAATGAAACAATACGGTGTGTTATGTGCAAAAGCATGTAGATGTTGGAAGGGATTTTGAAGAAGGGATTGATATTGTAAATTACCCAAGTTTTGGCTTTCCTGAGGGCAAACAACAGGGCGTGGTTCAGGGTACTAAAACTAAGTTGGTACACACTACCTACTTCATCAACAAACAAACACAACCAACGAAGGGAAACTGGAATAGCTAGAAAGGGAAGAGGGAGTGATCTGAAAAATAAAGATCAAACAAAGAAGAGTTCCAAATACTATGTATAAATTCTTCCTAACTTTCTTGCTGAGCTGCAATTCATGGAGCATTGAAGCAGACTCAAATCAGCTTGGCCTTTGGCAAAAATGACAGCTGATTTTTGAACTGCTGACCCTCACAGGAAAGACAGGTTGAAAGTAACTTAAGAAAGTCAATATTCTTACCCTATTTGGAGGAATATGAAGCCAGAGACTCCATAAATAAACTTTCCAAATGTAAATAATACAATGCAAAGTATTTGGCATGAAAAGAACCAGAATAATGTGACTAGTTTTTCAAAGAAAAAGTTCATAAGGGTCAGACCTGAGATGGCCCTGCCAGGTACTTTGAAGGAACTCTCATGACTATGCTCAATGACTATGTATATTTAATTGCTTAGATTAGAAAAGAAAATTGTTAAGACCTGACATTATTTTAAGAAGGTAGATAAACAAGGGCAAACCCAAAACTATAGGAAGAAAATAATAAAGAGCAGAAGTCAATGTAATAGAATACAAACTGTGAAGAAAATTAGCAGCCAGTTTGATGAAAATGCCAATGAAATAGAGGATGACAACAAAACAAGAAAGTGTCCAAACAAAAAATAATGAAATAATTAAAACAAAACCTATCCAAATAATTATAAGTTACTGCATTAATTATTTTTAAAGAAAATTTGTATTGAGATAGAATTAATAGAGAATATCAAATTAATTTCAGGTATATAATGATTGGATATTTATGTATGTGTATATGTATATACACATATATATGTATATGTATATTTATATGTAATAAATCCAATTAACATCTATCACCATATATAGTTACAAATTTTTTTCTTGTGATAAGAACATGTAAGGTTTGCTCTCTTAGCAACTTTCGTGCATACAATACAGTATTAACTAGAGTCACCATGTACATTATATCACTATGACTTATTTTACAACTGGAAGTTTGTAACTTTTGACTACCTTCACCCATTTTGCATACTCCCCACTCCACCTTCACTCTCTCAACTGTGAATCAGTCTGTTTTTGGTATCTATGAGCTTGGTATTTTGTTGCTGTTGCTTACTTTTATTATTTTGAGATTACACCTGTAAGTGAGATTTGTAAACCATCCATGTCGTTACAAATGGCAAGATTTTATTCTCTTTTATGGCTAAATAATATTCCTGTGTGTGTGTGTGTGTGTGTGTGTGTGTGTGTGTGTGTGTAGTATAGTTACCTTAACCATTCATCCAATGATGAATACTTAGGTTACTTCCTTGTCTTGACTGTTAAAACAACATGTTAATAAAAATAGAGTGCACATATCTTTTTGAGTTCATGGTTTTTTTTCCTTTGGATAAACACTGAGAAGTAGAATTGCTGGATCACTGTAGTTGTATTTTTCATTTTTGAGATGCCTCTATACTGTTTTCCGTAGTGGCTAAACAGATAGCAAATAAGTTCCCTTTTCTCCATCTCTTCACCAATACTTATTCTTTCTTATCTTTTTGATAATAGCTATTCTAACAAATGCAAGGTTATAATTTCATTGTGATTTTGATTTGCATTTCCCTGATGATTATTGATGTTGAGCATCTTTTCATGTACGTCTTAGCCATTCCATATGTCTTCTTCAGAAAAACGTCTATTCAGATACTCTGCCAGTTTTTTTTAATCTGCTTGTTAGTTGGTTGGTCGTTTTTTTTTTTTTTTGCTGTTGAGTTGTAGGAGATTTTTATATATTTTGGATATTAACCCTTTATCAGACACATGATTTGCAAATACTTTCTCTCATTTGGTACATTGCTTTTTCATTTTGTTGATGGCTTCCCTTGCTATGCAAAAGCTTTTTAGTTTGGTGTGGTCCCACTGTTTATATTTGTTTTTGTTGCCTTTGCTTTTGGTGTCAAATCCAAAAAATAATTGTCAAGACCAGTGTCAAGGACTTTACTGCCCATGTTTCCTTCAAGGAGTTTTATGGTTCCAGGTTTTATACTCAGATCCACAATCCATTTTGAGTTAACTCTTATATGTGGTGTAACATAGCGATCTAAGTTCATTGTTTTGCATGTGTATCCAACTTTCCCATTATCACTTGCAGAGGAGACTGCCCTTGCCCCCTCGTATATTTTTGGCTCCTTTGTAGTAAATTAATTGATGATGTATGTGTGGGTTAATTTCTGGGCTCTATTCTGTTTTTTAATCTCTTTGTCTATTTTTATAACAAACCATACTGTTTTGATTCCCATAGCTTTATAGTATTGTTTGAAATCAGGGGTCATAAAGCCTCTAGCACTGTTTTTCTGAATCAAGATTGGATTGGCTATTAGGTTTCTTTTTTCTTTTTCTTTCTTTTTTTTCTTTGTGTGTGTGTGTGTGTGTGTGTGTGTGTGTGTGTGTGTGTGTTTCCATACAAATTTAGGATTATTTGTTATCTTTCTGTGAAAAATGCCATTTGAATTTTGATAGGGATTACATTGAATCTATAGATTGCTTTGGACGGTATGGAAATTTTCACAATATTATTTTTTTTCAATCTAGGATCATGGAATATCCTTTCACTTTATTCTGTCATCTTCAATTTTTATTCCTACGTACTTTATTCTTTCTGATGCAATTATAAATGGGATTGTTTTCTTAATTTCCCTTTCTGATAATTCATTATTAGTGTATATAAATTCAATATATTTCTGTATATTGATTTTTATATCTTGCAACTTTACTGAATTTATTTATTAGAGTTTTTTGATGGAGTCTTTTGGATTTTCCATATCATATCATCTGCAAATAATGACAGTTTTACTTCTTCATTTTCAATTCTCAAGTCTTTCATTTCTTTTTGTCTGCCTGCAGCAGCTAAAACTTCTAGTATTCTGTTGAATAAAAGTGATTAGAGTGTATATCATTGTCTTGTTTCTGATATTACAGGAACTTTTTTCAGCTTTTTACCCTTGATTTTGATGCTCGATGTGGGCTTGTCATGTATGGCCTTAATTATGTAGAGGTAATTTCTGCTATTGCTAGGGTTTTGAGAGTTTTGTGTTTTTTCTGTTTTTTTTTTTTTTATCATGAACTAGTGTTGAATTTAGTCAAATACTTCTTCTATATCGAGATGATTATATGATTTTTATCCTTCATTTTGTTAATATGTACCACGATTGTGGATGTTTAACCATCCTTACTAGGATAAATCCCTCTTGAACATGGTATATGATCCTTTGAATGTACTGTTGAATTTGGTTTGCTAATAAATATAATAAATAAATTAATTAATAATAAATAAATAAGTAAATAAATATTGAGGATTTTGAATTTGTGTTCACCAGGGATATTGGCATATAATTTTCTTTTATTGTGGCATCTTTGACTAGTTTTGGTATCAGGGTAATGCTGGCCTTGCAAAATGAGTTTGAAAGTGTTTCTTCCTATATTTTTGGGAACAGTTTGAGGAAGGGGGTATTAACTATGCTTCAGGTATTTGGTAGACTTCACCAGTGAAGCCACTTTGTTCTGGACTTTTGTTTATTGAAGGTTTTTGACTACTGATTCAATCTCCTTACTAGTAATCAATTTGTTCGACATTTATTTCTTCATGATTCAATTTTAGTATACTGCATTTCTAAAAATTTATCATATCATTTTATTTCTAGATTGTTCATTTTGTTGGCTTATAGCTATTCACAGCTGTCTCTTAAGATCCTTTGTATTTCTGTTGTATCAGATGTAATATCTATTTCATTTCTGATAATATTTATTTTCGTCCTTTATTTTTCTTCATAACTAGCTAGAAGTTCATCAGTTTATTATGAAAAAAACTAGCTCTAAGATTCATTTATTTTCTCTTCTGTCTTTTCAGTCTCTATTTCATTTATTTCTTCTCTGATCATTATTTCTTTCCTTCTACTGACCTTGGATTTGTTTGTTCTCTTTTCTCATTCTTTAAGGTATAAAGTTAGGCATTTTACCTGTAAATTTTCTTGTCTCATGAGATAGGCATCTAATACCATAAAACTCCCTTTAAGAACTGCTTTTGCTGCTTCTCATAAGTTTTGGGATGCTGTATTTTCATTTTCATTGGTCTCAAGATATACTTTTTTTCTCTTTTGATGTTGTCCTTGACATATGTTCAGTGTCATGTTGTTTAATATCCACATATTTGTGAATTTTCAAGTTTTCTTCTTGTAATTGATGTCTAGTGTTACACCATTTGCATAATTTGGTTGGAAGAGATACTTGATACAATGTTTATATTCTCAAATTAACCAAGAGCTGTTTTGTGGCCTAACATATGATCTATCCTGGAGAATATTCCATACATGCTTGAGAAGAATGTGTATGCTATTGCTGTGGGATGGAACGTTCTGTATGTAACTGTTAAGTACTTCTGTACAATGAGTCATTTAAGGTAAATATTTATTGATTTTCTGCCTGGAGGATCTATCAGTTGATGTAAGTCAGATATTAAGTTCCCAATTATTATTATTATTGTATGGATTATTATTGTATTGATAATTTATTTCTCCCTTTTGGTCTGTTAATTTTGCTTTATATATTTAGGTGCTAAATGTTAATGCATTAAACATTCCTCTCAAGAGATTAATTCATACTATTTTTTGCTATTAAGTTCTTCCAGTTTACATTTTATTCTGATATTACATTTTCCCTTTATAAATTTTGTCGATTCTTATTCGTACTTTTTATGCTAAAATTTCCTTTTTATTTCTTGTGGTTACATTTTTCTTAAATATTTTAGTCTTTTACTGATTTTTTAGAAAAGTATTTTAATTTTTAAAAGTTTATCATTTTTTTAAAATTCCAGTAATTCACTAATATTAGTCCCAGTAAACCCATATTAACAATGGTGATTGTGTCTTCCATGTTTCCACAAAATATGTAAATATATATAGAATTTCTGTCATCTTTTTATATATCAAAAGGGAACACATATCAATCTTTTATGAATCTTATTTTTATTACTAAACATAATTGGCTAAAATCCTTACAAATCAGTGATACAGCACTGTGTCACGTATAATGAATTATTCAGTCATTTCTTCTCTGGTGTTGTCAATGTATTATACAGAATGAGATTATGGAAGTTACCTATTTGTGTATGTCTCCTTATTTTCAACATTTTCTACTCCCTTGTTTTAATTGTTTTCTTTGTAACAATACAAAACTTCCTTCTGTTTTTTAATGCATTGTAACTTTCCCGTTAATAAGAAACCTCAAATCTTTAACATGAAATATCAGGACACACATTAGATTTATTCCTACCACCTTTATATATAATTAAACATTTTAACTTTTATTATTTTCACTTTTTAAATTTTTTTTTTAATTTTTTTAAAGTTTATTTATTTTGAGAAAGAGAAAGAGCAGGGGAGGGGCAGAGAGACAGAGAAGGAGAGAGAAAATCCCAAGCAGGCTCCACAGTGGCAGTGTGGAACCCAATGCAAGGCTAAACTCACAAACCATGAGGTCATAATGTAAGCCAAAATCAAGAGTTGGGTGCTTAACTGACTAAGTCACCCAGGCGCCTCTTTGCTTTTTTTTTTTTTTTTTTTTTTTTTATGATGGTTTGATTCACATCTGAATCAGTTGGTTCAGCGTCTGACTGTTGATTTTGGCTCAGGTCATGATCTCACAGTTCATGAGATGGAGCTCTGCATGGGGCTCTGAACTGACTGGATGGAGTCTAATTGGGATTCTCTCCCTCTCTGTCTCTCTCTGTCTCTCTGCCCCTCCCCCACTCATATGCACACACTCTCTCTCAAAATAAATAAATGAACTTAAAAAATGGTGGTTGGATCAAATTCTAACTGTTCTTTTTCCTCTTTTTTTTTTTAAGTCCCTTATTCTAATGTTATTTGCCTTCTCTTGAATTGCTCTCATTAATAAAGCATGCATTCCTACATCATAATAGAAAAGGATATACTATTTTTTCCATCATTCCTGAACTTTTACTAATTCCCATTCAGAGGAAGGACTCAGTACATAGATCCAATACTCTCTTATCTCTTAGGAACCAGGGAAAATGGTGGCCTTTAGTAGAGCATCTGTCACAGACTCAAAGATCTCTGTAGTCCAACCTCTTCCCAGTATCTTCAGCTTTCCGGTCTTTTCCCTTTCTTCTGACACTTACCTCTATTATCTGACCCAGTTCACTGGAGAGAAAGCACCATGCAATGCTTGAAGCCAGACTTAAAGACAGCCTAGGGTCTCCCATTCCCACAGTAGTGCTAAGTCTGAGAGTCTTGTTGGAAGTGGGAAGGAAAATGTCACATTTTTTTTCTGTCTTCACATAGTTGAGTTATTTATTTGACTCTGGATATATATATATGCACATATATATGTATGTATATGTATATATATATGTAAACACACACATGCGCACACATATGTAATTTGACTGTATGTGATAAACATTAGAGATACATATGTAGTGACCCAACCAAGATGGCTTTTAACTGAAAATGAATATTAGTCATTTTGTATAAACTGACAAATTTAAATGTCCATATATATTTAGGTTCATGTTATTCTATGGAATGCCTGGGTGCAAGGTAGATACACCCTTTTTCACCATCATCAGACTACATATCAACCTTTTATATTTGATTGATGCTATGCATTGAGATATGTCTTCTCTTCAAACTCACTCTGGGTTTATGATGTGAAGTGAAATGTACATTTACATTGGTAGCCTAAGAGTAATTCTTAAAGCATAATTTTTGTACCTACGTATATTTTATTATTCATCTGGAACAAAGAATCATTTTAAAATGAGGTTAAATTTTCCCATGAAACAAATTTATGATTGGATAAGATAGCCAATTTCTTTGTATTTAAAATGAAAAGAGCTTGATTTTCTTGTTACTTATAATTGGTGATCTATATACCATTTCTTTATGTTTGGGGGAAATCTGTTCTAATTTTATAAGTGTAAATTGACTACAAATGTTTTGAGATTGTTTTAAATATCCAATTAATTTTGCTAATAAGGAATGTAAGAAGCAGATGATAAAATTTGAGTTGTGATTCTCTTTAATATACAGAGTAGAATAATCAGTAACTATCTCTTTTCTGTAGTTCAGAGAATAGATGTGGAAATCTTATCTTTTATTTCATGTTTGACTTAGTCCATGTTTGAGAGTTCATACTTATAATTTCTACAACGAAAAAGGCAAATGACAACAGCTAGAATGTGCCAGAACACATTATTTCTTGGAACTGCATTATATTTCATAATAGTTAGATTTAAAGGAAGAAAGCTATTCCTAATACTGTTTCCAAAAATTAACTCACAATTTAAATTGAATTTTATTTTTTAAATCATTTATTAAGTAATTGTGGTGAGCACTTATGGAGGAAAGCGTAACATTTTTCTTCTGTTCTTCAAGTATGGATAGTCTGATCTAGAGGGCAGACACATAAATGCCTGGTATATAGGGCAATTTACTGTACTTGGGAGAGTCAGTGATATCTACACAAAGGAGACTTTCATTTGGTGTTTAATGTTACATATGAGTTTTCCAGGAAGAATTTAGGAATGGGAATTAAAGACGGCAATTACAAGAAGAATAAAGTGCATGTGTGAAGTCATAAAGGAAAAAAATGTTCATGGTGCTTTTGAAATGAGAAATTAAAAAAAAAAGAAATGAGAAATTTAGTGTGACTACAGCATATTGTGTCAAGGGTATGTGTGTCAATTTATGTATAGCTAATCAGATAGGTGACTTCCTATGAAAAGATGAGAAAAAGTTCTCCTCAAGCTTCAAACACATATATATACTTAGTAAAATAATTAAAAATACATAGCCAGTGGAAAAGAAGAGTCTCTTCAACAAATGGTCTTGGGAAAATGGGACAGCAACATGCAAAAGAATGAAACTAGACCACTTTATTACACCATACACAGAAATAAATTCAAAATGGATGAAAGACATAAATGTAAGACAGGCAGCCATCAAAATCCTAGAGTAGAACACAGGCAACAACCTCTTTAACACTGGCCACAACAACTTCTTACTAGATATGTCTCCAGAGGCAATGGGAAGAAAAGTGAAAAAGGCCTACTGAGACTTCATCAAGACAAAAAGCTTCTGCACAGTGAAGGAAACAATCAACAAAACTAAAAGGCAGCTGATGGAATGGGAGAAGATATTTGTAAATGGCATATCTGATAAAGGGTTAGTATTAAAATCTATAAAGAGCTTATCAAACTCAACACCACCAAAAAACAACAACAACAACAAATAATCCAGTTAAGAAATAGGTAGAAGACATGAATAGACATTTTTCCAGAGAAGACATACAGATGGCTAACAGACACTTGAAAAGATGCCCCAAATCACTCATCATCGGGGAAATACAGATCAAAACCACAAGAAGAACCACTTAACACCTGTCAAAATGGCTAAAATTAATAACACAGAAGGGGCATCTGGGTGGCTCAGTGGGCTGAGCATCCAACTTTGGCTCAGGTCATCATCTCTCAGTTTATGAGATAAAGCCCCACATCAGGCTTGGAGCCTTGAGCCTGCTTCGGATTCTGTGTCTCCTTTTCTTGCTGCCCCTGGCCCCCTCACACTCAGTTCTTCTCTCTCTCAAAAATAAATTAAAAAAAAAAAACAATTAAAAAAAAAACACAGGAAACAACAGGTGTTGGTGAAGATGCAGAGAAAGGGAGAAGCCTCTTAAATGGTTGGTGGGAATTCAAACTGGTGCAGCCAATCTGGAAAACACTATGGGGGTTTCTCAAAATGTGAAAAATAGAACTACCCTGTGATCCAGAAATTGCATTACTAGATATTTATCCAAAGGATAAAAAATACTGATTCAAGGGGCACATGCACCCCAGTGTTTACAGCAGCATTATCAACAACAGTCAAATTATGGAAAAAGCCCAAATGTCCATTGACTGAATGGATAAAGAAGGTGTGTGTGTGTGTGTGTGTGTGTGTGTGTATACATATATATATATATATATATATACACACACACATATATATATACATATATATATATATATATATGTATAAAATAGAATATTACTCAGCCAAAAAATAATGAAGTCTTGCCATTTGCAGTTACGTTGATGGATTTAGAGTATATTATGGTAAGCAAAACAAGTCAGTCAGAGAAAGACAAATGCCATATGATTTCACTCATGTGTAATTTAAGAAACAAAGTAAATGAATCCGGTGGTAAAAGGAGAAAGAGGCAAATGATCAAACAGACTCTTAATTATAGAGAAAGAACTGACAGTTACTGGGGGTAAAGGATAGGGCATAGGTTAAGTGGGTGATGAGTATTAAGGAGCTCACTTGTGATGAGTACTGGGTGTTGTATATAAGTGATGAATCACTAAATTCTCCTGAAACTAATATCACACTGTATGGTAACTAACTGGAATTTAAATAAAAACTTGGGGGGAAAACATAGGCAGATGTGAAAATAAGAAACAGGAATAGTGAAGTTTCAGGGAGGAATAGGATTGGGAAGACTGAAAGTGAGAGTTGAGCAGAGACTGAATGTGTAAGGGTGTGATGCTAGTGAAACTTGACATACCCCAGGAGCAAAGAGCTAATATTTTAAAGGTGAAAGAGGATTCTTCCTCTTGCAGTTGTGCCTTACTTAAAGCTAGGAGGTATTTTTCACTTATTCCAAGCAAATGAATTAATTTAAAACTAGTTTAGAAAGGGGAGAACTACATAGAATCCTGAGAGTACCAAATAAACAAAATCATAGAAAGGTGATAAAAATGCCATAGAACATAGAAAATAGAGAGATTGCATGGAAAACAACCCCTCTGAAGATGAGTTCACAGTCAAAATTACATATCACCTAATGAAGAATAACACTATTAAGAAGACACACTTTAAATGTTTTTTTTTTTTTCTTATTTGAGAGAAAGAGAGAGAAAGGCAAAAAATAGGCAGGGGAGGGCCAGAGACAGAGGGAGAGAGAGAATCCCAAGCAGGCTCCATGCTGTCAGTGCACAGCCTGATGTGGGACTTGAACCCCATGAACTGTGAGACCATGACTTGAGGCAAAATTAAGAGACCCTCAGTGTGCTTGAGTGGCTCAGTCATTTAAGCATCTGACTTTGGGTCAGTTCATGATCTCCTGGTTCATGGGTTTGGCCCCACATCAGGCCCTGCACTGGCAGCTCAGAACCTGGAGCCTGTTCTGATTCTGTGTGTGTGTGTGTGTGTCTCTCTCTCTCTCTGCCTCTCCCTGGCTTGTGTGCTCTTGCTCTCTCTCCCCCTCTCTCTCAAAATAAATAAGGGGTGCCTGGGTGGCTCAGTCAGTTAAGCATCCAACTTTGGCTCAGGCCATGATCTCACGGTTTGTGGGTTTGAGCCCCGTGTTGGGCTCTGTGCTGACAGCTCAGATCCTGGAGCCTGCTTCAGATTCTGTGTCTCCCTCTCTCTATCTGGCCCTCCCCAGATCACACACTCTCTCTCTCTCTCTCTCTCTCTCTCTCTCTCTCTCTCTTTCTCTTTCTCGCTCTCAAAAACTAACATTTAAATGAATAAATAATAAATAAATGTCTAAAAAGAGAGAGAGAGAGAGATACTCAACCGACTGAGCAACCCAGACACTCCAGGAAGAAACACTTCAGAAAGAAAAAGAATTATTCTTACATCAAGAACTAAATATAATAAAACCATTTGGAGGATACATTAAGCATATTTAACATCCACAAGAAGAAATAATAAGGCACAGAAACCCAAAGTCAGTAAAAAGAAGTAAAATATTGAGAGGAAAAAAAGAATTGTTGCTATAAAAATAGTTATAAATATTTTAGATGTTAATGAACGATATAAGCAGCAGACTACATCCAGAAGAAGGTTTAAAACTTTGATAGCTAGCTTTGGGAATCACTCAGGATGCAACACAAGACAGATAGCAAAACTATAAAGGAATAGTGAAGAGACATGGTAAATAGATTGATGAGACCTATCACACATTTACTCATTCAATAAATATTTATATTCTTTGTGCCAGCCTGCATTCAAAGCACTTGCATACATCTGTGAACAAAATAGACTCCCATTCTTTGGAAATTTACATCTTAGCCAGGTGTGAGAGTAGGGACCTGTTACAGTATTTGATAGAGTGTTCAGGAAAGGACTCATTGAGGAATTTGAAAGAAAATATTGAAAGGACTAAGGGATTTAGTCAAATAGATAGGTATTAGAGTTGTACTTCGGGTAGAACGAAGATCTAGAACAAAGGCCCTATGTTGTGGGCAAGTGTGATATGTTCCACAATAAGCAAGGAGGTAGAGGGGCGCCTGGGTGGCGCAGTCGGTTAAGCGTCCGACTTCAGCCAGGTCACAATCTCGCGGTCCGTGAGTTCGAGCCCCGCGTCAGGCTCTGGGCTGATGGCTCGGAGCCTGGAGCCTGTTTCCGATTCTGTGTCTCCCTCTCTCTCTGCCCCTCCCCTGTTCATGCTCTGTCTCTCTCTGTCCCAAAAATAAATAAAAAACGTTGAAAAAAAATTAAAAAAAAAAAATAAGCAAGGAGGTAGGAAGAGAGAGACTGTGAGAAACAGGAATAGGAGTTGAGGTCAGATACCATATCATGTAAGGAACTGTAAGAATTATAAAGTAAGTTAATTAAGTATGGAGGCATTTGTGGGTCTTGAAAAGCAAAGGAATGCCATTTGAGACCAGATTCATGTGAAAGGATCCTTCTAGCTGGTATATAGGGAGTGGACCACTGAAAGAAGACAAGCTGAAGTTTGGAGGCCTATTATGAAGCTATTGCAGTAATTCAGTTCCCAGTGAAAACTGGGAGAGATTGTATTCAAAGAGATAATTAAGAATATTGCAGGGCACCTTGGTTGCTCAATCAGTTGAGCATCTGACTTCGGCTCAGGTCATGATCCTATGGTTCGTGAGTTCAAGCCCCATATGGGGCTTGCTGCTGTCAGCGCAGAGCCCACTCAGATCCTCTGTCCCCCTCTCTCTGCCCCTCCCCTGCTTGTGTTCCCTCAAAAATAAATAAAATATTTTAAAAAACTAATTGCAAAATTAGAGTGCAAAATTAGACACTTAAGTGTCTGACTCTTGGTTTCGGTCCAGGTCATGATCTCATGGTTTGGTGAGTTCAAGCTCCACATTGGGCTTTGCCCTGGCAGCATGGAGCCTGCTTGGGATGCTCTGTCTCCCTCTCTCTCTACCCCTCTCCCACTCACACTGTCTCTCTCTCAAAATAAACTTAAAAAAAAATTCAGAATGAAGAAAAAAATTATTCTGAGGTTGAAGCAGTAAACAGAGTCATCTCTCTTTGCCTGACTTTCTCTCACACATACACACCTTAAAGCTAGACACATTTTAGGGGGCACCTGCGTGACCCAACTGATTAAGTGTCTGCTTGGGCTCATATCAGGATCCCATGGTTTGTGGGCTGACAGCTCAGAGCCTGGAGCCTGCTTTGAATTCTGTGTCTCCCTCTCTCTCTGCCCCTTTCCCGCTCATGCTCTGCCTGTATCAAAAATAAATAAACATTAAAAAAAAAAAGCTAGATACATTTTAGGAAAATTGAAGAAAACCAATGAAAATGAGAGCAATTAAAAAGCAATCAGAATTTACCTATAAAAATGATAATTAGATCAAAGTGTATTGCTCATTAGCAAAACTAGATTCAGAAGTCAATTGTATAATATCTCCGAAGTTTAAAATCACTCCGTGTTCTGGTAATAGGTTATATCAGACTACACCTCTCTCTCATAACATTTGTAAACTCTGAACAAAATCTTCTAAAACACAACTATTTGAAGGCATTGAAGCACAACTAAATAGTGGCAGCAATTGGAAATGATTTGACCTTTAAAAGAAGGAAAGAAAACAGAGTGAGAGCTATATTTATATGGTTCAGAGTACAATCTTCAGTTCACCTAGCATGGGCCAGCTAAATTCAAGTAGAATATTCCTTTTTTTTTTTTTTTTTTTTTTTTTTTTTTTGGCTGGAGGTGTCAGAGGAAAGAATTTTGTGTTGCCAGAAGGCTAGAAGCTGAGGAGGAAAAGACTGAGGAAGATAGTTCAGGAAATGGAAGTCCAAAATTGGCATATATGCCCCTTAAATTCTTGACTGATTTTTGAAATATGAATGTATGGGGGGCCCCAAGGAACACAGTGGAAAGTAACTAAAAATCTGAAAGATAAAAAGCTAAGTAGATATTTCAGGTCCAATGTGACTCTAAGACAACAATAATTCTACATTATAGTTTAGGGCTGGACTTACTTGGTGTATTTCCTGGAAACGGAAAATTAGTTCTCAAGCAGATACATCAAGAAAGAACCCCTGGATGGGGATGAAACACTTATGAAAGCATAAAAGTTGTAGAGTATGTTAGTCAAATATTGTACATTAGGCAAAAATATAAACTCATGGTACTCTACCATATGTTACAAGCTCCCGCCCAAGTTCTTAATCTAGCAACATGTATTTTCCCTGCCTACAAGCCTCAATAACCTATTTTTGTCTCTCTCTCTCCTCCAAATTCCTATCTCTACCGTCTCCTTTAAAATTCTGTACAAAATTCTGCCACAAAAAAAATCTTATGAAATTAATTTCATATAAAACTTCATGGTGAAATGTTTTCATTTGGAAAAATGTACAGCTACAAAATTTTGGTGTTACGTTTATAATTTGTATTTTTCTTTCATGTTTCTTTTGCTATATTTGTGTTTCCATATTGGTATGCACGCATATATTAGTAATTGATGCCTATGAAAGGTTTAATTTATCATAATATAGAAACATAGTAAATTATATTACGTTCTGCAATGCCTTTAGAATCTTATTATTGTCATAAAAATCACAAAAGTTAGAAGAATAGCTACCATTTATATTTTGCTGGCTTTTACTTTTATTTATACATTTTTATTTTTTGTATTGAGATAAGTGACATGTCACATTATCTTAGTTTCAGATATACAGCGTGCTGATGTATTATCTGTATACACTGTGCAATCATCAACACAATAAGTCTAGTTAACATCTGTCATTATACATAGTTACAAATTTTATTTATTATGAATTTTTTAATTTTATTTTTAATATTTATTTATTTTGGAGAGAAAATGACTTGAGCCAAAGTCAAATACTTAACCAACTGAGCCATCCAGGTGCCCCACTTCCGATAATTTTTTTTTTAATTTTTTTTTAAGGTTTATTTATTTTTGAGACAGAGAGAGACAGAGCATGAACGGGGGAGGGTCACAGAGAGAGGGAGACACAGAATCTGAAACAGGCTCCAGGCTCTGAGCTGTCAGCACAGAGCCCGACACGGGGCTCGAACCCACGGACCGTGAGATCATGACCTGAGCTGAAGTCGGACACTCAACCGACCGAGCCACCCAGGCGCCCCCTTCAGATAATTTTTAATATTTGCCCTTCTAGCAACTTTCAAATAACGCAATACAGTATCACTAACTATAGTCACCATGCTGCACGTCCTGTCATCATGACTTATTTATTTTATAACTGGAAGCTTGTACATTTTTTTTATCCTTCACTCATTATGCCCTTCTTCACTCCCCCCAAAACACCAGTCTCTTCTCTGTATCTGTGTGGGTTTTTTTTTTTTTTGATACCACACCTAAGTGAGATCAAACTATATTTCTCTTTCTCTGCCTGACTTATTTCACTTAGCGAAATGCCCACAAGGTCCATCCATGTGGTCATAAATGGCAAGATTCTATTCTTTTATCTGGCTGAATAATGTTCTATAACATACCCTCGCTCCACATTTTCTTTATCCTTTCAAACATCTACGTATAGACCCTTAGTTTGCTTCCAAGTTTTGACTATTTGACTAACACTGCTGCAGTGAACATGGAAGTAAATGTATCTTTTTGAGTTAGTGCTTTCATTTTCTTTAGATGAATACCAAGATGTGGAATTGCTGAATCATGTGGTGCTTCTATTTTTTTTTAATTTCTTAATGTTTTTATTTATTTATTTATTATTTTATATTTGAGAGCAAGAGAGAGTGACTCAGAGTGCAAGCAGAGGAGGGGCAGAGAGATGGAGACAGAATCTGAAGCAAGCTCCGAGTTTCAGCACAGAGCCCTGCCCGGGGCTTGAACTCACGAGCAGTGAGATCATGACCTGAGCCAAAGTCAGATGCTTAACCAACTGAGCCATCCAGGTGGCCCATGGTGGTTCTATTTTTAAATTTTTGAAGAAAGTCCATACTCTTTTCCATAGTGGTTGCACCAATTCACATTCCTACCAACAGTGCACCAGGGTTCTCTTTTCTCCATATTCTTGCCAACACTTGTTATGTCTCGTCTTTTTGATCAACAGCCATTCTAACAAGCGTGAGGTAACATCTCATTGTAGTTTTGATTTGTATTTCCTGATGGTTAGTAATGTTGAGTACCTTTGCATGTACCTGTTGGCCATCTGTTTGTTGCCTTTGGGAAAAATGTGTGTTCAAATCCTCTGCCCATTTGTAATCAGATTTTTTTACTATTAAATTATGTGAGTTATGTATATATTTTGTATATTAACCTTATTTTAGATATACAATTTGTAAATACTTTCATTCTATAGGTTGCCTTTTCACTCTCTTCATGGTTTCCTTTACTGTTCAGGAGCTGTTGACTTTTATGTAATTCTACTTGCTCATTTCTGCTTTTATTGCCTCTGTTTTTGATGTCAAATCCAAAAAACAATTATTGCTAAGACTGATGTCAAGGAATTTGCCAACTATGGTTTCTAGTAGGATTTTTATGGTTTCAGTTCTTACATTCAAGTCTTTAATTCATTTGGTTTAATTTTTGTGTGTGTAGTGCAAGTTAGTGGTACAGTTTCATTCTTTTGCATATGACTGTGGAGTTTTCCTGACACCATTTATTGAAGAAACTGTCCTTTCTCTATAGTAAATATTAGCTTGTCATTACTTAATTGACCATATATGTGTGGGTTTATTTCTGGGCTCTCTATTCTGTTCCCTGCTTCTGTGTGCCCATTTTCATGGTAACTCCATACCATTGTTATTATTGTGGCTTTTTAACATATTTTGAAATCAGAGAGTGTGATGCCTCCAGCTTTGTTCTCATTCTGAGGATTTCTTTCTCTGTTTGGGGTCCTTTGTGATTCTATACAAAGTTTAGGATTGTATGGTCTGTTTCTGTAAAAAATGTCATCAGAATTTTTTTAGGGATTGCATTGAATCTGAAGATTGCTTTGGGTGTATAGATGTTTTCACAATACTATATTTTCATGAGCATGAAATAGTTTTCCATTTATTTGTGTCCTCTCCTAATTCTTTCATCAATGGCTTATAGTTTTCAGTACACAGGTCTTTTACCACCTTGGTTAAATGTATTCTTAGGTATTTTATTATTTTTTATATGATTATAAATGGGATATTTCTCTAAACTTCTCATTCTGATGGCTCATTATTAGTGCATAACAATGCAACATATTTTTGTATGCTGATTTTGTAGCCTGCAACTGTGCCTAGTTTATTAATTATAACTTTTTTGTTAGTCTTTTGAGTTTTCTATATAGAATATAGTATCATCCACAAATAGTGACAGTTTTACTTCTTTTCAATTTGGATGCCTTTATTTCTTTTTCTTACCCTAATTGCTCAAGGTAGGATTTCTAGTACAATGTTTAACAGAAGTGGTGAGAGTGGGAAGCCTTATCTTGTTGATAATGTTGGTGAAAAAGCTTTCAGATTTTCAGATTTTGATTATGCTGCTAGTCATGGGCTTGTCATATACAAAATTAACTATGAAGAAGCAATTTCTTCTATTCCCAGTTTGTTGAGGGTTTTTTTTTTTTAATCATAAACTCATGTTGAATTTAGTCGAATTCTTTTTCTGTATCAATTGAGAGGCTTCTAAGATTTTCATCCTTAATTTTGTTAATGTGGTGTGCCATATTGATTGAGTTGGAGAGGTTGGGCCATCCCTGCATCCCTAGAATAAATCTCAATTGATCATGGTGTATGGTCCTTTTAATGCATGGTTGAATGCAATTTACTAATTTTTTTTGAACGCATCTGTGTTCATCAGGTCAATTAGCCTATAATTTTCTTGTGGTTTTGGTATCATCCTTGTCTGGTTTTGGTATCAAGGTAATGCTGGCCTTGCAAAATGAGCTGTGTTCCTTCCTCTTCCATTTTTGGAAGAATTTGAGAAGGATCAGTATTAATTTTTTTTTAAATGTTTGGTACACATCACCAGTGATGTCATCTTTTCCTGAACTTTCTGCTTGTTGGGAATTTCTGATTACTGATTCATTTTCCTTATTAGTAATTGCTCTGTTCAGGTATCTATTTTTCATGGTCCAGTCTTAATAGGTTTTTTTGTTTCTAAGAACTTATCTATTTCTTCTAGGTGTCAAATGTGTTGGCATATATTGGTCATAGTAGTGTATGATACTTTGTATTTCTGTGGTAATAGTTGTAAAGTTTATTCTTTCATTTCAAATTATATTTATTTGAGTCTTCCCTCTTTTTTTTCTTAAGTCTAGCTAAGTGTTTGTCAATTTTGTTTATTTAAAAAATTGGCTCTTCGTTATATTATTCTTCTTGTCTTTTAGTGTCTATTTCACTTATTTCCATGCTATCTTTGTTATTTTCTTCCTTCTAACTTTAGATTTTTTTTCTAGTTCCTTGAGGTATAAATTTAGGCAGTTTATTTGCGATTTTTCTTTTGTGTGAGGTAGACCTTTATCCCTCTGTATTTCCCTCGTAGAAATACTTTTCTTGCATCCCTTAAGTTTTGGGATGTTGTGTTTCTATTTTCATTTCTCTCAAGGTATTGTTTTTTCTCTTTTGATTTCTTCTTGGCTGTTCAGTAGCATGTTGTTTAATCTCCATATATTTGTGGATTTTCCACTTTCCTTCCGGTACTTGATTTCTAGTTTCATACCATTTGTTCCACAATGATCCTTGACAGTATTTCAATCTTCTTAAATTTATGGATGCTTGTTATATGGCCTAACATATGATCTGTCCTGGAGATTATTCCATAAGTGCTTATGAAGAATTCTCTTGCTTTCAGATAGAACGTTCTGTATATATCTGTTAGATCCATCTGGTCTAATGTGTCATTTAATGCCAATGTGTTTTTATTCATATGCTGTCTAGATTATCTACCACGTGGTGAAAGTCGGGTATTAAAGACCCTTAATATTATTGTACTGCTGTATACATCCCTTAGGTCTATTAGTCTTTGTTTTATACACTTAGGTACTCCAATGTGGAGTTTTTAACCATTTATAAATATTATACCCTCTTGTTGGATTGTTCTCTTTATCATTATGTAATGCCTCTCTTTATCTCTTATTACATTCTTGTTTTAAAGTCTAGTTTGTCTAAATATAGCTACCCCAGATTTCTTTGATCCATTCGCATGAAATATCCTTTTTTCATCCCTTCCCTTTCAGTCTATGTATGTCCTTATATCTGAATTTACTTTCTGGTTGGCAGCATGTACATGAGTTGTGTTTTTCTATTAATTCAGTTACTGTGTCTTTTGATTTCATAATTTAGTCCCTTTACATTTGAAAGTATTACTGATAGGTATGCACATATTACCATTTGGTTATTTTTTTTTGTGGTAGTTTTGTAGTCAGTCTCTTTCTTTTATTCTGTCTTGTGATTTGATGATTTTTTGTATTTTTTTTGTATTTTTATGCATACTTTCTCTTTATATTTTGTCTATCTACTTTGTGCTTTGTGGTTTTCATAAGGCTAACATATAACAACTTAAAATTATAACAATCTGATTTAAGTTGGTAGCTTCTTGAGTTTAAATGAATTCTAAAACTGTACATTTTCCACCTCCCCCCATCTTATGTTTTTGATCTCACAATTAACATTTTTTTGGCTTCTGTATCTCTTAACCAATTATTGTGGTTATAATTATTTTCACTACTTTTATGTTTTAACCTTCACACTAAATTTATATGTAATTGTTCCATTATCTTTACAAAATTATTCCAAATTTTACCATTTATCTTTACCAGTGAAATTTATACTTTCATATTTATTTGTTAATAATTAGCATCATTTCGGGGCGCCTGGGTGGCTCAGTCGGTTAAGCATCCGACTTCAGCTCAGGTCACTATCTCACGGTCCGCGAGTTCGAGCCCCGCGTCGGGCTCTGGGCTGATGGCTCAGAGCCTGGAGCTTGCTTCCGATTCTGTGTCTCCCTCTCTCTCTGCCCCTCCCCCGTTCATGCTGTGTCTCTCTCTGTCTCAAAAATAAATAAACGTTAAAAAAAATTTAAAAAAAAATTAGCATCATTTCATTCCAGCATAAAGAAGTTCCTTTAACATTTCGTAGGAAGTTGGTCTAGTCATAATGGACTCCTTGTTGTTGCTTGATGGAGTACTGTACTCTTTGATTCTCAATGACAACTTTGCCAGATAGAGTATTTTGGGTTGGAAGCTTTTTCTTTTAGTACTTTGAATATATCATGCCCTTCCTTTCTGGCTTGCAAAGGATCTGCTAAAAAATATGATAGTCTTATAGGGGTTCCCCTTGTCCATAACAATGTGTTTTTCCTTGATGCTCTTAGGATTTCCTCTTTACATTAAAATGTCAAGTTAAAGACCATGTATTTTTTTGTTGGCCTCTGGGTTCAACTTATTTGTAACTCTCTGGTGTTCATGGATGTGGATGTCCATTTCCTTTCTCCATTTAGGGAAGTTTTGAGTCATTACTTCTCCCAATAAGTTTTCTGCCCCTTTCTTTCTCTCTTCTCCTCCTGGGACTTTGGTAATGCGATATTGTTCCACTTGATATTGTCTCATAAGTCACCTCAGTTATATTTTTTTTTATTTTTTTACTTTTTTTGTTTAAGGCCACTTGGAGTTTTTATTTTTTTTAATTTTTTTTCAATATATGAAATTTATTGTCAAATTGGTTTCCATACAACACCCAGTGCTCATCCCAAAAGGTGCCCTCCTCAATACCCATCACCCACACCCCCTCCCTCTGACCCCCCATCAACCTTCAGTTTGTTCTCAGTTTTTAACAGTCTCTTATGATTTGGCTCTCTCCCACTCTAACTTTTTTTTTTATTTCCCTCCCCCTCTCCTATGGGTTTCTGTTAAGTTTCTCAGGATCCACATGAGAGTGAAAACATACGGTTATCTGTCTTTCTCTGTATGGCTTATTTCACTCAGCATAACACTCTCCAGTTCCATTCACGTTGCTACAAAGGGCCATATTTCATTCTTTCTCATTGCCATGTAGTATTCCATTGTGTATATGTACCACAATTTCTTTATCCATTCATCAGTTGATGGACATTTAGGCTCTTTCCATAATTTGGCTATTGTTAAGAGTGCTGCTATAAACATTGGGGTACAAGTGCCCCTATGCATCAGTAGTCCTGTATCCCTTGAGTAAATTCCTAGCAGTGCTATTGCTGGGTCATAGGGTAGGTCTATTTTTAATTTTCTGAGGAACCTCCACACTGTTTTCCAGAGCGGCTGCACCAATTTGCATTCCCACCAACACTGCAAGAGGGTTCCCGTTTCTCCACATCCTCGCCAGCATCTATAGTCTCCTGATTGGCTCATTTTGGCCACTCTGACTGGCGTGAGGTGATATCTGAGTGTGGTTTTAATTTGTATTTCCCTGATGAGGAGTGATGTTGAGCATCTTCTCATGTGCCTGTTGGCCATCCGGATGTCTTCTTTAGAGAAGTGTCTATTCATGTTTTCTGCTCATTTCTTCACTGGGTTATTTGTTTTTCGGGTGTGGAGTTTGATGAGCTCTTTATAGATTTTGGATACTAGCTCTTTGTCCGATATGTCATTTGCAAATATCTTTTCCCATTCCGTTGGTTGCCTTTTAGTTTTGTTGATTGTTTCCTTTGCTGCGCAGAAGCTTTTTATCTTCATGAGGTCCCAGTAGTTGATTTTTGCTTTTAATTCGCTTGCCTTTGGGGATGTGTCAAGTAAGAGATTGCTACGGCTGAGATCAGAGAGGTCTTTTCCTGCTTTCTCCTCCAGGGTTTTGATGGTTTCCTGTCTCACATTCAGGTCCTTTATCCATTTTGAGCTTATTTTTGTGAATGGTGTGAGAAAGTAGTCTAGTTTCAAGCTTCTGCATGTTGCTGTCCAGTTCTCCCAGCACCATTTGTTAAAGAGACTGTCTTTTTTCCATTGGATGTTCTTTCCTGCTTTGTCAAAGATGAGTTGGCCATACGTTTGTGGGTCTAGTTCTGGGGTTTCTATTCTATTCCATTGGTCTATGTGTCTGTTTTTATGCCAATACCATGCTGTCTTGATGATGACAGCTTTGTAGTAGAGGCTAAAGTCTGGGATTGTGATGCCTCCTGCTTTGGTCTTCTTCTTCAAAATTACTTTGGCTATTTGGGGCCTTTTGTGGTTCCATATGAATTTTAGGATTGCTTGTTCTAGCTTCGAGAAGAAAGCTGATGCAATTTTGATTGGGATTGCATTGAATGTGTAGATAGCTTTGGGTAGTATTGACATTTTGACAATATTTATTTTTCCAATACATGAGCACAGAATGTTTTTCCATTTCTTTATATCTTCTTCAATTACCTTCATAAGCTTTCTATAGTTTTCAGCTTACAGATCTTTTACATCTTTGGTTAGATTTATTCCTAGGTATTTTATGCTTCTTGGTGCAATTGTGAATGGGATCAGTTTCTTTATTTGTCTTTCTGTTGCTTCATTATTAGTGTATAAGAATGCAATTTCTGATTTCTGTACATTGATTTTGTATCCTGCAATTTGCTGAATTCATGTATCAGTTCTAGCAGACTTTTGGTGGAGTCTATCGGATTTTCCATGTATAATAACATGTCATCTGCAAAAAGTGAAAGCTTGACTTCATCTTTGCCAATGTTGATGCCTTTGGTTTCCTTTTGTTGTCTGATTGTTGATGCTAGAACCTCCAACACTATGTTAAACAACAGCAGTGAGAGTGGACACCCCTGTCGTGTTCCTGATTTCAGGGGGAAAGCTCTCAGTTTTTCCCCATTGAGGATGATGTTAGTTGTGGGCTTTTCATAAATGGCTTTTACGCTGTTTAAGTATGTTCCTTCTATCCCTACTTTCTTGAGGGTTTTTATTAAGAAACCTTGCTGAATTTTGTCAAATGCTTTTTCTGCATCGAATGACAGGGTGATATGGTTCTTATCTTTTCTTTTATTAATGTGATGTATCACGTTGATTGATTTGTGAATACTGAACCAGCCCTGCATCCCAGGAATGAATCCCACTTGATCACGGTGAATAGTTCTTTTTATATGCTATTGAATTCGATTTGCTAGTATCTTATTGAGAATTTTTGCATCTATATTCATCAGGGATATTGACCTGTAGTTCTCTTTTTTTACTGGGTCTCTGTCTAGTTTAGGAATCAAAGTAATACTGGCTTCATTGAATGAGTCTGAAAGTTTTCCTTCCCTTTCTATTTTTTGGAACAGCTTGAGAAGGATAGGTATTATCTCTGCTTTAAACGTCTGGTAGAACTCCCCTGGGAAGCCATCTGGTCCTGGACTCTTATTTGTTGGGAGATTTTTGATAACTGATTCCATTTCTTCGCTGGTTATGGGTCTGTTCAAGCTTTCTATTTCCTCCTGATTGAGTTTTGGAAGAGTGTGGGTGTTTAGGAATTTGTCCATTTCTTCCATGTTGTCCAGTTTGTTGGCATACAATTTTTCATAGTATTCCCTGATAATTATTTGTATTTCTGAGGGATAGGTTGTAATAATTCCACTTTCATTCATGATTTTATCTATTTGGGTCATTTCCCTTTTCTTTTTGAGAAACCTGGCTAGAGGTTTGTCAATTTTCTTTATTTTTTCAAAAAAACAACTTTTGGTTTCATTGATCTGCTCTACAGATTTTTTTAGATTCTATATTATTTCTGCTCTGATATTTATTATCTGTCTTCTACTGCTGGGTATGGGTGTCTTTGCTGTTCTGCTTCTATTTGCTTTAGGTGTGCTGTTAGATTTTGTATTTGGGATTTTTCTTGTTTCTTGAGATAGGCCTGGATTGCAATGTATTTTCCTCTCAGGACTGCCTTCACTGCATCCCAAAGCGTTTGGATTGTTGTATTCTCATTGTCATTTATTTCCATTTATTGTTTAATTTCTTCTCTAATTGCTGGTTGACCCATTCATTCCTTAGTAGGGTGTTCTTTAACCTCCATGCTTTTGGAGGTTTTCCAGATTTTTCCTGTGGTTGATTTCAAGCTTCATGGCATTGTGGTCTGAAAGTATGCATGGTATAATTTCAATTCTTGTATACTTATGAAGGGCTGTTTTGTGACCCAGTATATGATCTATCTTGGAGAATGTTCCATATGCACTCGAGAAGAAAGTATATTCTGTTGCTTTGGGATGAAGAGTTCTAAATAGATCTGTCAAGTCTATCTAATCCAATATATCATTCAGGGTCCTTGTTTCTTTATTGACCATGTGTCTAAATGATGTATCCATTGTTGTAAGTTGGGTATTAAAGTCCCCTGCAATTACCACATTCTTATCAATAAGGTTGCTTATGTTTGTGAGTAATTGTTTTATATATTTGGGAGCTCCCATATTCAGCGCATAGACATTTATAATTGTTAGCTCATCCTGATAGATAGACCTGTAATTATTATATAATGCCCTTCTTCATCTCTTGTTACAGCCTTTAATTTAAACTTTAGTTTGTCTGATATAAGTATGGCTACTTCAGCTTTCTTTTGACTTCCAGTAGCATGATAGTTCTCCATCCCCTCACTTTCCTTTTTTTTTTTTTTAATTTTTTTTTTTAATGTTTATTTTTGAGACAGAGAGAGACAGAGCATGAATGGGGGATGGGCAGAAAGAGAGGGGGACACAGAATTGGAAGCAGGCTCCAGGCTCTGAGCCATCAGCCCAGAGCCTGACGCAGGGCTCGAACTCATGAACCGTGAGATCGTGACATGAGCTAAAGTCGGACGCTCAACCGACTGAGCCACCCAGGCGCCCCATCCATCCCCTCACTTTCAATCTGAAGGTGTCCTCAGGTCTAAATTGAGTCTCTTGTAGACAGCAAATAGATGGATCTTGTTTTTTTATCCATTCTGATACCCTATGTCTTTTGATTGGCACATTTAGTCCACTTACGTTCAGTGTTATTACAGAAAGATATGGGTTTAGAGTCATTGTGATGTCTGTAGGTTTCATGCTTGTAGCAATGTCTCTGGTACTTTGTCTCACAGGATACCCCTTAGGATCTCTTGTAAGGCTGGTTTAGTGGTGACGAATTCCTTCAGTTTTTGTTTGTTTGGGAAGACCTTTATCTCTCCTTCTATTCTAAATGACAGAGTTGCTGGATAAAGGATTTCGGCTGCATATTTTTTTTTCTGTTCATCACATTGAAGATTTCCTGCCATTCCTTTCTGGCCTGCCAAGTTTCAGTAGAGAGATTGGTCACGAGTCTTATGGGTCTCCCTTTATATGTTAGAGCACGTTTATCCCTAGCTGCTTTCAGAATTCTCTCTTTATCCTTGTATTTTGCCAGTTTCACTATGATATGTTTTGCAGAAGATCAATTCAAGTTACATTTGAAGGGAGTTCTCTGTGCCTCTTGGATTTCAATGCCTTTTCCCTTCCCCAGATCAGGGAAGGTCTCAGCTATTATTTCTTCAAGTACACCTTCAGCACCTTTCCCTCTCTCTTCCTCCTCTGGAATACCAATTATGCGTAGATTATTTCTCTTTAGTGCATCACTTAGTTCTCTAATTTTCCCCTCATCCTCCCGGATTTTTTTATCTCTCTTTTTCTCAGCTTCTTCTTTTTCCATAATTTTATCTTCTATTTCACCTATTCTCTCCTCTGCCTCTTTGATCCGAGCTGTGGTCGTCTCCATTATATTTTGCAGCTCATTAATAGCATTTTTTAGCTCCTCCTGGCTGTTCCTTAGTCCCTTGATCTCTGTAGCAATAGATTCTCTGCTGTCCTTTATACTTTTTTCAAGCCCAGCAATTAATTTTATAACTATTATTCTAAATTCACTTTCTGTTATATTGTTTAAATCATTTTTGATCAGTTCGTTAGTTGTCGCTATTTCCTGGAGATTCTTCTGAGGGGAATTCTTCCGTTTCGTCATTTTGGATAGTCCCTGGAGTGGTGCAGAACTGCAGGGCACTTCCCCTGTGCTGTCCTGAATAACTTGCATTGGTGGGTGGGGCCGCAGTCAGACCTGATATCTGCCCCAAGCCCACCGCTGGAGCAACAGTCAGACTTGTGTGTACCTTCTCTTCCCCTCTCCTAGGGGTGGGATTCACTGTGGGGTGGCATGGCTCATCTGGGCTACATGCACACTGCCAGAATTGTGGTGCTGGGGATCTGGTGTATTAGCTGGGATGGATGGGCAAGGTGCACAGGGGCATGAGGGGAAGGCTCAGCTCAATTTTCCTTCGGTGATCTGCTTTGGGAGGGACCGTGCAGCATGGGGAGAGAGTCAGACCCACCGCCGGAGGGATGGATCTGCAGAAGCACAGCATTGGGTGTTTGTGTGGTGCAAGCAAGTTCTCTGACAGGAACTGGTTCCCTTTGGGATTCTGGCTGGGGGATGGGTGAGGGAGATGGCGCTTGTGAGTGCCTTTATTCCCCGCCAAACTGAGCTCTGTCAACTGGGGCTCAACAACTCTCCCTCCTGTTGTCCTCCAGCTCTCCCGCCCTCCGAGCAGAACTGTTAACTTATAACCTTCCAGGTGTTAAGTCCAGCTTGCTGTCTGAACACACTCTGTCCAGCCCCTCCGCTTTTGGAAGCCAGACTCGGGGGCTCTGCTTTGCTGGCGGGCTGCCCCTCCACCCCGGCTCCCTCCCTCCAGTCCGTGTAGTGTGCACCGCCTCTCCACCCTTCCTACCCTCTCCCGTGGGCTACTCATCTGCACTTGGCTCTGGAGAATCCATTCTGCTAGTCTTCTGGCAGTTTTCTGGGTTATTTAGGCAGGTGTGGGTGGAATCTAAGTGATCAGCAGGACGCAGTGAGCCCAGCATCCTCCTATGCTGCCATCTTCCTCAGGATCTCTGTTACATTAAAAAAAAATTTTTTTTTTTCTACTCTAATTGGGCAGATTCCACTCTGGTCTTTGCATGTGCTTACACGTGACCTCTTGAAGAATTGTTTCTCCTTTTGCTGAAGCCTTGTGGTCATGACCCCCATTGGGTTTCATACATATGTGCTTTGGGGGGCTTGTCTTTCTGATACAGGTATTAACATTTGGGGTGTTCAATGTGGGGTTCAAACCCTTTGTTCCTCAGGGTAAAGTCCTGGATTTTGTGTTTCTTCCCAGTTGTGGCTCAGAATGCTGGAGTTTATAGTGAAATTGTATCTCAGTCTTTCTACCTATTCAGTGATGGTTTTCTTTGTTTGCCTGGTGTGGAGTAGTTGCTCAGCTAGTCCCCTCTACCCCCAAGGTCATTTTTACATATGTGGATCTGTTGTGTCCCTGGGTTGAGGTAAAAACTCTTCCTATTTCACCATCTTAAACTGGTGTCTTTATTATATTTTAAGCCCTGTGTTAATTGATATTAATAAAGATTAGCTTATCAACCTTGTAAGGTATGTATTATTATTAGACTCTTATATAAATGATAAAACTGAAGCAGAGAGAGGCTAAAGAATCTACCTAAGGCTATACAGAAAAATTGAGAGCCAGTTCATCTAATTCTGTGGACTGCCATCGTCATCACTGTTCTATGTGCTTTAAAATCTTAAACAAGAATTTCTAAGAAAAAGAAAGAAACAGAGAAAGAAACAAAAAGAATTAGGTGGTGAGGGGGATTAAGAAGTGCACTTCTTGTGATGAGTACCAGATGTATTTAAGTGTAGAATCACTAAATTGTACACCTGAAACTAATATTACACTGCATTTTAACTAGAATTTAAATAAATACTTAAAAAAAAGAAAAAAAAACAAGCAAAGGAAAAAAAAAGAGAAAAAGAGAGGCAGGGTTGGGGGAGAGAAATCAAGAAACAGACTCTGAATTACAAACAACAAACTGATAGTGGAGAAATGGGTTGAATGGGTGATGTGGATTAAGGAGTGCACTTGTAATGATGGGCACAGGGTGTTATACAGAAGTGTTGAATCACTATATTGTATACTTGAAACTAATATAATACTGTATGTCAGCTAATGGGAATTAAAATAAAAGAAATCATATTATTCAAACTTCTGATTATTGAATCTGAAGTCCAGAAAAGTTATATGAATTTACCTGGATGTTCTTGAAAAACCATTAAACCTTCTGAATTTTCTCATCTTTCTTTGCCGTTACTATGACAACAGTGTCTCTTACTCTTAGCTGTACAATAGGGAAAATGTTGTAGGTATGAGAAAAGATGAAAACTTGGGGATAATAACTGAATTCAGTTACCCTCACCAGTTGTTACGTGTAGTATTATTTTATATTCATATACGCTTTAAAATGCTTGCCAAAAATGGGGGAAATCCAAAATTTTAACACACACATTTATATGTGAAAAGAACTATATCTCAAATAAACAACACAACTATAGGTAAAAAAAAAAAAAAAGAGTAAGAACAATTCAGTAACTGTGAAGAAGTATCTGGATCATACGTTCTCTGGCTAAAGTCAAAAGTCACTCTAAATAAATAGTATGATCAAATTCATAGGCATTCCTCTTGCTTTTTTGATTGGTAGCAGAGGATAGCAATTCAGAAACTTCTTTTTATACATTCTAGAAATGAGGAAGTAAGTATATATATATGCCAGTTTTGTCCTGTTGAAGAGAATCACAGATAAGGAAATGAGTAAGAATTAAAAGAACACAGCAGTGTTGAACCAGAATTGGAGATATCAATGTGAACCTCAGGAAGATAGATATGTATATATGTACATGCTTTGAGAGGGTCTAGAAACAATAATACATAGTAGTAGTGAGCACATGTAGTGTTCAGATACATTGGTTTTTATACACCATTCTCCAGTAAATGGGGCTTGTAGGAGATTGGCTGACTCCAGTGCTGGGCAGGGCAAGAATAAAATGAACCTGGAATGCTTTGCTGGACTACAAAACAAGACATAATGGTAAGAGCGTGTTAAAAGGACACCAGGCAAACCTTAACAGACTTTTAAATACAAAGAATAAACTGAAGGTTGCTAGATGGGCGATGATGGGGGAATGGGTTAAATGAGTGTTAGGCATTAAGGAGGGTGCTTTTTGGGATGAGCACTGGGTGTCATATGTAAGAGATTAATCATTGTGCCCTACTCCTGAAGCCAAGACTACACTGTATGTTAACTAACTTGAATTTAAATTTTAAAGAAGCCCTCTGCCTCCAAAAAAAACCAAAAACAAAACAAAAAAAAGAGGATACCAGGGCTACTTTAAACAGAATACCACTGGCCAAATATGAGATAGCTGGAGAAACAAAATGACAAATGATTATAATGCATTATACTTTATAGAGTAAAATTAGAATCCATAAAACCATAGAAATATTATTTAATCAGTAGTGGTAAAAGAGAAAGATTTTCCTAATAGAAAATCAACTAAACGATGTAGAAAGAATAATGTAAGTAGAGAATAACTATTTTCAAACATCATCATATTAATTTAAGAATTATCAGTGGATGCAACAATTAATGGATACAATTTGGAACAGTTACAGGATATTGTTTTCAAAGCATATCCCCAAATGATACTCATTAATGACAAAAAGTAAAAATAGGTGTGAACTTGGTAGGTATGAACTTAAGCAAATTATCAAATACAACTTTTTAGTAACAAGACTACTGACAGAAAGTGCTTTTTCTGATATGATGCCAGGTAAAGAACTTATGGTAAAGCCATAAGATGGCTTCTGTGGTATCCTTGCCAAAAGGGAATAAGCTGGATCTTATCATGAGGAAACATGAGGTAAACCTAAACTGAGAGTAGTTCTATAGAATACTTGGCCTGTAGTCTTCAAATAGGTCAAGGTCAAGAAGTATAAAGAATATAGGAAATGATTCAAAATAAAAGAGACAAGAGAGACATGACAATGTAATGTAACCCATTCTTTTATATTTTCTTTCATTGTAAAAGACAAGTGATACACTTGGCAAAATATCAATGAAGTCTTTATATTGGATAGTAGTACAATATCAATGTTGAGTTTCTTATTTTGACAATTCTATTGTGATTATGTAGAATTCCACAATTTTAGGAAGTACATACTGAAGTACTTAAGAATAAAAGGATGATGTTGTGTCTTTAACTCATTCTGATGTCTCAGGAAAAAAATTCACATACATATGCATTGAAGAGATGAGAGAGAATAAAGCAAATATATAAAATGAAAATGAAAAGCATTTGGGAACTCTTTGTGCTCTTCTTGCAATTCTTCTGTAAGGCTAAAATTATATCAAAATGTAAGGTTCTCAAAAAAAAAAGTTGGGGGGTACCTGGGTGGCTCAGTCAGTTGAGTGTCTGACTCTTGATTTCCATGTAGGTCATGATCCCAGGTTCATGGGCTTGAGCTCCACACTGAGTGTGGAGCCTGCTTAAGATGCTTTTTCTCTCTCTCTCTCAAAAAAGTAAAGTTTTCTTATAATCTTAAATTACAATAAATACTTCTCTAATAGTAAACAATTAATTGAATAGGTTTTGTTAAGATTAGTAAAAATATTGAAATATATGTATTATGTACGTATAATAACAAGTAGAATTCTCCAAACACAGTTGAGATAGAAATTTGTTAAGTGACATATTACAGTTGTGATAGAACCTCCTATATCACATATTCAGTAAGAGAGGAGACATAAACTATTTTCTTAAACATAAATTGCAGATGCTTTAGTGGGGAAAGTGAAAACCAAAGCAGTGTAACGTAAACTTTATGTACTAAATAGGTTATATATAAGATTTATTGTTAAACTTTATGTTCTAAACTTTATATATTCCATTTAACATGGAATTGATATAGAAGAAAATATAAGAAAAAATAAATGTAGTTATACCTTTTTCAATAATTTCAAACAAATATTTCCCAAGTCAGTAAAAATGTTTGATAATGATGATGTATTTTAGCACACTGTCAGAATCTATTAAAATTTAGCAATTTTTATCAGGTATTCACCAATTATTATAGTATCCTATTAAACAGTTATCCATCAATTGATGTATTGTACCCACAATAAGAACTTGAAAACAAATATGTATATATTTACTTATGATATCCCACATGCAACAAAAAAGGAATCGTTAGGATTTAACAAAAAAATTCTAAAAAAAAAAAGATTGTGACAAATACATGGGTAGATAGATCTATATATCATATCATAGAATTTTGAATATGATATATAGATACATGTATCTGTGTTATATTAGCTCTATATCAGTATCTACCTAACTATCCAGCTAGTTATCTAATCTCTTAGTAATTCTTTTTTTTTTTTTTTTGGAACGGATATGTTGTTCAATTGGAAAGTTATGAACACATTTATTCAAGCATAACAATTTTTTTACAATACTTTTATAAAAGATCTCTTACTGCAGAAACAAATACATGCAAACAAGAATATGCAAATATAGATGTAATGGATACACTGTTGTTTAATTTATTGAAGATGTGTTGAGGAACATAAAGACCAACTTGTATAAAAACATTGACTGACAAGTGCTTTCCTTTCACAACTATAAACCAATCCAGATTGTTTATAAACAAACCACAGAGTTAACTAGCTAGGCTCTGTAACAATGATGAAATTTTTTTGTGTTGTGGCTCATCTTGAAATTAAGTAATCTATTTAAAATTAGTTAAGTCTGATCACAGATGTGATTTTGTGTTATACATCTTGTTACTTAAGTCTGAGGTGGTGACATTTGGCAGACTTTTACTTGAGGTATAAATTGCCACATTCAATGGGAACTATTTCACAATAAAATTGCTGCATCTTGGGGCGCCTGGGTGGCGCAGTCGGTTAAGCGTCCGACTTCAGCCAGGTCACGATCTCGCGGTTTGTGAGTTCGAGCCCCGCGTCAGGCTCTGGGCTGATGGCTCGGAGCCTGGAGCCTGTTTCCGATTCTGTGTCTCCCTCTCTCTCTCTCTGCCCCTCCCCCGTTCATGCTCTGTCTCTCTCTGTCCCAAAAATAAATTAAAAAAAAAAAAAATTGCTGCATCTTGATTAAAGTAATTACTGACCACAGACAGTTCCAAGTTGTGTTTGATAAATTAGAGTTCATCAACTCTCTACTGTATTATATGTAGGTTAAGTGGTTTAATAATATGTGATGCACAGAGATGCTTCAAACTGACTAAAAGTTTTAAAATTTGATTGACAGTGCAACTTATAAATTATAAAATTATATAAAATTATAAAAATTATAAGTATATAATATATAACTATATAAATATATAACTATGTGATTTATATATAGTTTTAATATTTTAAATAGAAGTTTATAATTTATATAAACCATATAAATATATAACTATAAAATATAAAAATTATATAAAACTTATAAAAATATTTTTACATATATATGATTAAATTTGGCAGGTATCACTGGCAACACTCAGTTTCAAACATCTTATTTGCCTACATAACAATGAAAACAGTTTTGAACTCTGACAAGTTTCCAGAAGCAAAAAAAAAAAAAATGTCATAAAATACAGACTAAAATAGTTAAGAAATAGTCTCCATACTTCAAGGTAGTATATTAACAGTACACAATTTTAACTTTATTTGTGAAAATCATATACCCAACTACCATCCTGCTATTTAAATTTTCCATTAAAATTACATGTTAGGGAGAATGTTCAGGAACTGGAATAATTCTGCTTATGACCAAATAAGGCAGCATCTTTGATTCACAGTAAAGTCTGATATGGTCCAGTGTTTGTGGCAGATGTATAAATACACACTAGGGCATACATAAAAACACACTCTTCCTATTTCAGCTAATAATAATTTAGGGTTTTCTCAGTTCAGTTTTTTTTTAATGCACGTATAGTTGACATAGAATATTAATTTCAGGTTCACAACATAGTGATTTAACAAGTATATACATTATAAAATGCTTACCATGACATCTGTCACAATTAAAAGTTATTAAATAATGTTGACTATATTCCATATCCTGTAGTTTTTATCCTTGTGACTTATTTATTTTATTATTGGAAGTTTGTACCTCTTACTTGCCTTTACTTATTTCACACATAAAAACTCCCCTAAAATCTACCAGGTTTTTTCACTGTATTTATTTATCTGATTCTGTGTTGTGTTTGTTTTTTAGATTCCACATATAAATGAAATTATATGGTATTTGTCCCTTTCTGACTTAACTCACTCAGGATAATACCTTCTAGGTCCATCATCTTGTCATGAATGGCAAGATTTGATTCTTTTTTCTGATTGAGCAATATAACTTTGTGTGTATATACCACTTCATCTATGGATGGGTACTTGGATCACGTCCATATCTTGGCTGCAGTGAACATAAGGGTGCACATATCATTTCAAATTAGTTTTTTGGCTTTCTTTGGGGAAATACCCAAATTTAGGCGTTGAATACATATTGAGTATACTGTTTGTGTGTAGTAGAAGAAAGTGGTCCTAGTTCATTTTTTTTCATGTAGCTGGCCGAAACCATTTATTGAAAAAACTTTTTCCCATTACACATTCTTGCCTTCTTTGTTGTAGATTAATTGAGCATATAAGTGTGGGTTTGCTTCTGGACTCTGTGATCCATTGGTCTATGTGTCTACCTTTGTGGCAATATCATACTATTTAAATCACTTAGCCTTTTTAGCATAGTTTAGGACCTAGGATTATGATAATTTTAGGATTATTTGTTCCAGTTCCGTTACAAATATTACTGGTATTTTGATAGGGATTGAATTGAATCTAAAGATTGATTTGACATTTTAATGATACTAATTTTGTGATCCCTGAGCTCTTTATTCATTTATCTATATAGGATGGGTACTTGGGTCACTTCCATATCTTGTCTGCATTGAACATAAGGGTGCATATATCATTTCAAATTAGTGTTTTGGTTTTCTTTGGGGAAATACCCAGAGGCGGAATTCCTGAGTCACATGGTATTTCTGTTTTTAAGTTTTTCAGGAACCTATGTACGCTTTCCTATGGTTGCATGAACTTAGATTCCCACCAACAGTGCACAAGGTTTCCCATTTTCTCCACATCCTTGCCAGCTCTTGGTTGTTTGGTTGGTTTTGACTTAGCCATTTTGGCTGGTGTAATGGGATAACATATTGTGGTTTTGTTTTTTATTTCCCTGAAAAATGTTGACCATTTTTTCATGTGTGCTGACTGGATGTATTCTTTGCAAAAATGTTTATTCAGGTCTTCTATACATTTGTTTAATTATTTGCACTTTTTTGATGTTTAATTTTATGTATTCTTTATATATTTTGGGTATTAACCACTTACTGGATATATAACTTGCAAATATCTTCTCATTTCACTAGGCTGCCTTTTGTTTTGATGTTTCCTTTGCTGAAAAAAAACTTTTTAGTTTGATGTAGCCAACTATTATTATTTTTTTGTTTGCTTTGCCTGAGGAGAAACATCCGGAAACGTATTGCAGACTCATGTTCAAGAGATAACTGCCAGTATTTTCTTTAAGGCTTTTCATGGTTTTAGGTTTTAATAATTGAACTATTCTGGAGAATGTACAATGTCACTTGAAGAGAATGTGTATTGTGTTGTTTGGGATAGAATGTTCTGTAAACCTCTGTTAAGTCATTTGGTCTAATGTGTCATTCAAAACCTTTGTTTCCTTGTTGATTTTCTGTCTAGATCTAGCCATTGATGTAAATGGGGTATTAAAGTCTCCTACTATTATTGTCACTTTCTCCCTTTATATCTGTTAATACTTACTTTTTTTAAGGTGCTCCTATGTTGAGTGCATAGATATTTATAATTGTCATATACTGGTGTTGGATTAATCTGTCATTATTTAATGCCTTTGTCTTTTGTTACTTTGTTTTTTATTTTATTAATTTTATAAAATGAGCACGAACAGGGGAGAGGGGCAGATAGACAGAAAGAATCTTAAGCAGGCTTCACGCTCAGTGCAGAGCCTGATGAAGGGCTTGATCCCATGACCCTGGGGTCATGACCTGAGCCAAAATCAAGAGCCCAAAGCTCTACCAACAGAGGCACCTTGCTTTAAAGTCTCTTTCGTGTGATAGAAGTATTGTTACCCCAGCTTTTTTTTTTTCCACTTGCATTTGGGTGTGTCTCTGTAAATCCCTTTACTTTCAGTCTGTATATTTCTTTAGGTCTGATGTGAGTTTCTTTTAGGCAGCATACAGATGGGCCTGTTTTTGTTTTTTAATCCATTCAGTCAGAATATGTCTTTTGATTTGAGCATTTAGTCAATTTACATTTAAAGTAAATATTGTTACATATGTACTTACTGCAGTTTTGTTTTTGTTTTTTTTTGGATGTTTTATAGTTCTTTTGTTGCTGTGTCTCCTTGTGATTGTTGGCTTTCTTTAATGTTATGGTGGGATTCCTCTCTCTATATTTGTACATATTATAAGTTTTGGGTTTGAGTTAGCATGAGGTTCATATATAATATCCTAAGTATATAGCAGTCTTTATTAAATTAGTGGTCACCGAAGTGCAAACACATTCTAAAAGAACTACATTTTATTCCTCTTTTTCCTCCTCATTTTATTTATATAATTTCATATTTTATATATTTTTAATTTGTGTATCCTTTGACTAATTTTTGTCGAGATAATTTATTTTACTACCTTTGTCTTTTAACCTTCAAAGTAGCTTTAAAATGATTGATCTACTACCTTTAGTCAATTTTTGCTTTGGCTAGTGAAATTTTCTTCTGTCATAATTTTTTCATTTCTAGTTATGGCCTCTTCTGCTTATAGAATTCCCTTTAAAATTTCTTGTTTGGCAAGTTTAGTGTTTCCGAACTTCTTTAACTTTTGTTTATCTGGAAAACTATTTCTTCTTCATTTGAGTGCTTATTTTGCTAGTTAGAGTCATCTTGATTGTAATATTTTTTTTCTTTCAGCACTTTGTGCAGGCCAGAAACGAGTGACATAACACATTCAAAGTTTTTGCTGAAAAAAAAAAAAAAAGAAAAAAAAAAAACAGCTAATAGTTTTATGGAACTGTTTGCTGTTTTTAAGATTCTCGCATCAATCTTTGACATTTTAATTATCATGTGTTGTTGTGGACCTATTTGGGTTCATCTTTTTTGGTGTTCTCTGTGCTTCCTGAACCTGGATGTTTGTTTCTTTCCACAGACTAGGTAATTTTTCAGCTATTACTTCTTCAAAAGTTTTCTGTCCCTTTCTCTCTTTTATCTTTCTGGGACCCTTATAATGCAATGTTTAGTACACTTGATGTTGTCCCAGAGGCGTCTTAACGTATTCTCATTTTTTATTCTTGTTTTGTTGGTTCCTGCTATTACCATCTCCTTCAGATTGCTGATCCCTTCTTGTGCACCCTCTCATCTGTTGTTGATTCCCTCTCGTGTAGTTTTCATTTATTTTATAGTTCACCTCTGCTAGGTTCCTTTTTATATTTTTTTGAATCTATTGTTGATGTTCTGAGTTCATCCATTCTACTCTTAAGTCCAGTGAGCGTTTTTATGTCCATTACTTTGAACACTTTATCAAGTTTTAGGTCTTTTTCTGAAATTGTGTCTTGTTCTTTCATTTGAAGCATATCCTTCTATCCTTTCATTGTGTTTGTGTGTGTTTCTATGAGTTAGGCAAAACAACGACTTCTCCCAATCTTGAAGAAGTGGGCTTGTGTAGGAGTCTCCCCTGTGTTGACATAGATGCCTACCAGCTTCGACTGGCTGGCTGGAGCTGAAGTAGACATGAAGCAGAATACTTTGCACAGGAGATACCCTGAGAGGATGCCTCGTGCTGGAGGTGAGCCAGACATGGGCTGTGGTGTCTCAAGGTGCTTTGTGCTTGGCCTGCCTTGGTAAGTCACTGGGAGCTGGTGTGGGCTAGGGAACTGGGGCTCAGTGAGGTGGCAATCCAGCTCTAGCACTGGGACCCTGCACCAGTCTGCACTATCATGGGGAAGAGGGAACATAAGCGAAGGTACTCACCAACAGCTCTATCCCCACAGAGAGCTTCAGTAGTTTCCCCATGCTTGGTGGACACTCCAGGCCTAGTAAATGGATTTTGTTCACTTACGGTCTAATTTCCTTTAAGCTACTGTGTTTTTGTTTTTTGCTGTGCTGCATGCTGGGTGAGTCTGCACATGAACCCCTCAGTGATACGATTCCCTCCTGGGAATGGAGTTTCCATGCTTCCATCTCTCCTGCCATTCTCTATGTGGTCCCTCTTCCCTGTGTTGTGCAAGGACTGTTCCATCACCCCTCGGCATTTCCGGAAGACTTTCTCTATGTGTAGGTGTAGATTCCATGTGTCCAAGAGAGGGGGTGAATTCTGGGTCTTCCTATCTTGGACCTTAAGCCAATGATACTTTAGATCTCCTAGAAAACACTGTGATCCTTTGTCTCTGCCTTAGGTATTCACTACTGGCAATTTTTTTGAGTGTCCTTCCTCCTCCTTTTTCATGATGGTTTAAAATAACGAAAGAAGAGAAATCTTTACTGGTAAAGTTGTATATATTACTAAATTAATATTGATAGTGTGAAAACAGGACTATAATTGAAAGGTATTATGCTGCCATGCACTGTGTTAATAAATTATACATATTGTAAAGCAAAAATTGTCAAAGGTATTATCCAAGGCTATTGTATAAAGAAGGGAGGGAAGAAGGCAGTCTAAACTCAAATCCACTGATGGGAGGGGTTTTAAAGTCAGAGGTGTGCTAGTAGAGAAGTATGAGAGTAGGAGGAAGTTGATCAATGGGTAATGATGTAAGAACTTTGAGTTAGTTCCAAATTAAGAACTATATTTCAATGGGGTTAGGCCATCAGCATTTGCTAATTAGCACCCAACAAAGTTAGACTCTTATCCCAACAGAGACTGGAAGATAAGGGAACTTATCTTACATAATGACTACCTTCAAAGCAGTGGCTCCCAGGTCCTTAATATACACATTCGTGGGTTGTAAAACTGACAACAGGCTTGTAAAATGTTTTCTAAAGAAAATACCCTAAAAACAAAAGACTTCAGGGCCCAGTATCAGGAAGAAGCCTATAAAAAGTTTAGTTAAGGTAAAAAAAAATGTTTGGTCAACCTGGTAAGATTAAATTTTAAAAAATCTCTATGCATTATTATTTAAGAAAAATCACTGTGCTAAGATCCTATCCCTGTTTTAAAGTATCCAGTTTTGTAAACTGTTGCTTTTAATGACAAAACTGAACATAAATAACACTTATAACATTTATTTATTTATTTTGAGAGAGACAGGGAAGGGGCAGAGAGAGAGGGGAGAAAGAGAATCCCAAGCAGGCTCCTTGCTGTCAGCACAGAGCCAGATGCAGGGCTTCCTCTCATAAACCATGAGATTGTGACCTGAGCCCAAATCAAGAGTCTGAAGCCTAACTGACTGAGTGACCCAGGTGCCCCAAATAAATAACATTTTTGAAATAGAATCCATTTTGGCATGAAAAATGCATTTTGAAAAAGAGGAAAAGAAAAACTAAACTTGATTTTTTTAGTATACGAAGAATATTTGTTTTTAAATTCCAAATAAAAAGAAATTATTAAGTAATGTAGGTAATATTTCTAGCTTTAAATATATGTGTTGTCATTTTGGAATAAAAACATTCATGGGTTTGTTATGCTATATGCGTAACAGTCAACACAAAACAAATAATTTAGTAACTCTAAGAAACAAAGAATTATTTCTCACTCGTCTTTTATGTCCCTTAATATTTTCTTTCATCCTCACCCCTGAATTCAGGTTGATGGATTTTCGTGGAACATGGTACGAGAGGATGGTAGAGAGTAGGTAATTGTTTCCCGGATCTTTAAGCATCTGCCTTAATATCACTTTCACGCCTATTTCATTGAAGCCGTCCATGATATTTAACTTCAAGGGGTGAGACCTGCCTGGAAAGCAGAGAAAGTATTTGGTACAAAGCATTAGTGACTATCATAATCCACTGACTCATCCCTATATCATCATTCTGTATAACAAACATGGAAAGATAGAACATCAATTCATTTTTAGGTTGTGTGTGATGATGGAATTTTAATTTAACCAATGAAATTTAAGAAGATATGATACACAGTTTCCTCAAGGAAACATTAATATCTGTATCCTCTTCCCCTTACTTTAAAATGAAGTCACAATCAGTTTGAATTTCTAAATGACTAAGAGAACAACCTTTGGCTGAACTATGCTGGGCGTGCAACATAAATACACCTATTCATAGAATATACCTATTTTTAAAATAAGCTGACACAGAGCTCAATCCTGTGACACGGAGGTCATGACCTGATTAGAAATCCAAAGTCAGATGCTCAACTAACTGAATCACCTTCCCCAAGGTAAGTATACTCTTCCTCCCTTTTATTTCACCCATTCCCCTACTCCACCTCCCATCTACAATCACCAATTCTCTGTATTTAAGATTTGGTTTTGTCTCTTTTGTTCCATTTTCTTAAATTCCACATGAGTGAAGTCATAGGATATCTTGCACTAACTGACTTAATTCAGTGACCATTATCCCCTCTAAGTTCATCCACGTTGTTGCAGTTGGCAGGATTTCTTTTTTTTCATGGCCAAGTACTATTCCATTGTGTATATATACACCACATCTTTATACATTGATCTCTGGATGTTTAGGTGGCTTCGGTATCTTGGCTGTTGTTAATCATGCTGAAATTAACATGGGGTGCATGTATCTTTTTAAATTAGTGTTTTCATTTCCTTGGGTAAATACCTACTAGTGGAACTACTGCATCATATGGTAATTGTTTTCAATTTTTTTGAGAAATTTCCGTACTGTTTTCAACAGTGGCTGCACCAATGTAAATTCCCATCAACAGTGCAATCTTCACATTCTTGCCAATGCCTGTTGCTTGTGTTTTTGATAAAAGGCATTCTGATAGCAATAAGGATACATCTCCTTATGTTTTTAATTTGCATTTCCCAGATGATTAGTGTTGCTGAGCACTTTTAATGTGTCTGTTAGCAATCTGCATGTCTATTTTTGGAAAAATGTCTGTTTAGGTCTTCTGCCCATTTTATAATCAGATTATTTATGGGGTAGTTTGGTGTTAAGTTCCATACGTTCTTTATACATTTGGATATTAATTCTTTATGGGATATATCATTTGCAAATGATATCTTCTTTCATTCCATAGGTTTTCTTTTTGTTTTGTTAATGGTTTATGTTGCTGTGCAGTAGCATTTTATTTTGATGTAGTCCCAATAGTTTAATTTTGCCTTTATTTCTCTTGCTGGGGAGATAAAACTAGAAAAATATTTCTATGGCCAATGTAAAAAAAATATTACCTATATTCTAGGAATTTCATGGTTTTAGAACTCACATTTAGGTCTTTGAGTTTATCTTTGTATATGATGTATGAAAGTGATCTAGTTCATTCTTCTGCATGTAGCTATCCTATTTTCCCAGTACCATTTGTTAAAGAGATGTCTTTTTCCCTTTAAATATTCTTGCCTCCTTTATCAAAGATTAACTGACTGTAAGAGTGTGGGTTTATTTCTGGACTCTCTATTCTGTTCCCTTGATCTATGTGTCTGTTTTTGTGCAAGTACCATATTGTTAGGATTACTACAGCCTTGTAGTATATCTTGAAATTTGGGACTATGATATCTCCGGCTTTGTTCTTCTTTTCAAGATTGCTTTGGCCATTTGGGGTCTTCTGCGGTTCCATACAAATTTTAGGGTTCATAAAAAATGTTGGCATTTTGATAGCGATTGCATTGAATTTGTAGTTTTCATTGGGCTGTACAGACATTTTCATGATATTGGTTCTTCTAATCCATGAGTATGGTTTATCTTTCCATCTGGTTTTTAGAGTACAGATTTTTACCTCATTGGTTAAGTGTATTCCTAGGTCTTTTGTTACTTTGATGCAATAATAAGTGGAATTGTTTTCTTAATTTCTGTTTCTGCTACTTCATTATTAGTGTATAGAAATGCAACAGATTTCTGTTTATTGTGCCCTGTGACATTACTGAACTTATTAATTAGTTCAGATGGTGCTTTGGTGGGGTTTTTAGGGTTTTTCATGTATAGTATCATCTTATCTGCAAATAGTGACAGTTTTACCTCTTTCTTGCCAATTTGGATGCGTTATATATTTTATCTGATTGCTGTGGCAAGGAGTCTGGTATTATTTTGAATAAAAGTCATGAGAGTAGATATTCTTGTCTTGTTTCTGATCTTAAGAGAGAAGTTCTTGGTTTTTTCCTATATCGACTTTATTATGTTAACATATGTTCCCTCTAAACCTACTTTACCCTGTTAAGAGTTTTTATCATGAATGAATGCTGTATTTTTACAAATGATACTTCTAGCTCTACTGAGATGGTCTTATAATTATTATCATTCCTCTGGTTAATGTGATTATTGACATAGATTGGTGTGCAAATATTGAGCCAATCTTGCATCCATGGATTAAATATCACTTGATTATAGTGTATTATTTTTTTAATGTATTGTTGAATTCAGTTTGCTAGTATTTTATTGAGGATTTCTCCATCTAAGATCATCAGAGACATTGTCCTGTAGTTTTCTTTTTCATAGTAATGTGGGCCTCATAGGAAGAAGAAGAAAACTTGCAAATTCAATTTTTTGGAATAATTTGATAATATGTATTAACTCTATTTCCTGTCTACCAATCACTTAAACACAGGCAACAACCTCTCTGACATCAGCCATAGCAACTTCTTACTAGCACATCTCTGAAAGCAAAAATGAACTATTGGGACTTCATCAAGATAAAAAGCTTTTGCACAGTGAAGGGAACAGTCAACAGAACTAAAAAGCAACCTACAGAATGAGAAAGATATTTGCAAATGACATAACTGATAAAGGGCTAGTATCCAAAATCTATAAAGAATTTCAGAAAACAAATAATCCAGTAAAGAAATGGGCAGAAGACATGAATAGACAATTTTCAAAAGAAAACATACAGATGGCTAACAGACACATGAGAAGATGCTCAACATCAGGGAAATACAAATTAAAACCACAATGAGGTACCACCTCATGCTTCTTAGAATAGCTAAAATTAATGACACAGCAAACAACAGATGTTGGTGAGAATGGGGAGAAAATGTAACCCCTTGCACTGCTGGTGGAAATGTAAAAGGATGTAGCCACTCAGGAAAAACAGTATGGAGGTTCCTCAAAAAGTTACAAATAGAACTACTCTATGATCCACTAATTGTGCTAATAGATATTTTCCCAAAGAATACAAAAATACTGATTCCAAGGGGGAACATGCACCCTGATGTTTGTAGCAACATTATCAACAATAGCCAAATTATGCAAAGAGCCCAAATGTCCATCCACTGATGAATGGATAAAGAAGATGTGGTATATATAAATACAATGGAGTATTACTCAGCCATCAAAACAAATCTTGCCATCTGCAATGACACAAATGGAGCTAGAGTGTATGATACTAAGCAAAATGAATCAGAGAAAGACAAATACTCTCACTTACATGTGGAATTTAAGAAACAAAGCAAGTGAACAGAGGGGAAAGGAAAAAAAGCCAAACCATAAAACAGACTCTTAACTATAGATAATAATACCTCATGGTAATCAGCAAGCACAATCTTATGGTCAAAAAAATGAAAAAATATAAATGTAACACTAAAGAGAGCCATCAGGGTACTTGGGTAGCTCAGGTGAGCAGCTGACTGGTGATTTTGGCTCAGGTCATGATCCCAGGATCATGTGATTTTTGACATAGACTGGTGTGCAAATATTGAGCCAATCTTGCATCCGTGGATTAAATCTTCCCTCTTCCCTGCTTGTGCTCTCTCTGAAATAGAAATTTTTCTTAAAAGAAAGCCATCAAACCACAAAAGAGAGAAATAGAAAAGCAAAAGAACATAGAAGAACTCCAAAAAAGGGACAGCAAACTATTGACAAAATGGCAGTAAGTACATACCTATCAATAATTACTTTCAATGTAAATAGACGAAATTGTTGCATCAAAAGATAGTGTGGGAGAGAGCTGATGGCAGAGTAGGAGGATCCTGAACCTACCTGATCTAATAGACACAATGAGGTGACAGCTATATCTTTACAAAAATGACCTGATGCTGGCAATACAGACTTTCCACAGCTAATTAGGGAGACACAGTGATGCAGTTGGCAAACAAATCTGTAGCAACCACAAACACACAAATGGGAGGGATTGCAGAAACATGGAGAAGTGAGAGCACCAAACCCATACTGGGCACCCCCAGCACTGGGGTCCCACACTGGGAAGATGAATCCCTATAATACTGGGCTTTGAAAACCCAGTGGGGGTTAACTACAGGAGTGCAAGATGGTAATATAAAACAGGGTACCTATTCTTTTTTTTAATATTAATGTTTGTTTACTTATTTTTGAGAAAGAGAGAGACTGTGAGTGAGGGAGGAGTAGAGACAGGGAGACACAGAATCCAAAGTAGGCTCCAGGCTCTGTGCTGTCAGCAGAGAGCCTGATGCAGGGCTTAAACCCATGAACTGTGAGATCCTGACCTGAGCCACCCAGGTGTCCCCAGAGTGCCTATTCTTAAAGAGCCAGCATACTAATAACACTACCCAAGACATATTACAGAAGCAGCAGTTTGAAAAGTGCCTGAAGTGTATGTGAAGGTGGCTTAATGACTAATCTTATGACATGTGCTAAAGGGGCAGAGATCCTTAGATTTCTCCAGGAACAAGAGAGCTAGGGAGGGGAAAAGAAAAGCCTACCAGCAGAGATAGTTGCTGCTTGCAGGAGTCAGTGTTAACCCTCTCCATTAACCTTGCTAATACCCTATGATTCATCAAACCTACAGTCTTGGCAGGCATTCCTCCAAAATAGCTACTGCCCCACCACACACTACAGCCTAAACTAGGGCTGGCACCATTCCAAAGTGACTCTAGTGTTGGGGAAAGAGGGAAATAGGCTCACACATCACCATGCCTATCTGCCTGCTGTTGCAGCAACCCTGAATCTTCAGTGGCCGCACAGGAAGCAAGCCCTACATACCAACAAGCCTGTGGTGACCCAAGAGATGGCTCTCAAAAGCACAGGAACCAAACATACAGCAGGCAAAGTAGGTCATTGCAGCCCATTGGTCTGAAGTCAATCTCTAGCCACAACAGTATGCTTCCTATAAAAAGACTCAAATCAGACCTAAACACACACATACACATAAATATCTCTGCATCTAACATAGGAGCACCTAGACATATAAAGCAAATATGAATAGACATAAAGTGAGAAATGGACAGTAATATAATAATAGTAGGTACTTTAACACCCCACTTACATCAATGCATAGATCTTTCAGACAGAAGGTCAACAAGGAAACAATGGCTTTTAATTATACATTGGACCAGATGGACTTAATATGTGCAGGATATTCCATCGAAAACAAGAATATGTATTCTTTTCAAGTACATATGGAATATTCTTCATGATAGATTACAAATTAGGCCAAAAAACAAATCTCAATATTTAAGAAGATTGACATCTTATCTAGAGTCTTTTCTAACCACTAGCGCATGAAAGTAGAAATCAAATAGAAATAAACTTCCAGAAAAAAATTGAAAAAAACCCCACAAATATAGGGAGACTAAATGACATGCTACTAAATCCTAAATGAGTCATCCAAGAAATCAAAGAGAAAAATGAAAATATATATGGAGACAAGTGGAAATAAAAATACAATGGTCCAAAATCTTTGGGATACAACAAAAGCAGTGATAAGAGAGAAGCAGAAAGTGATAGGCATACTTCAGAAACAAGAAAATATCAATCTAAACATACACTTAAATGAGCTTAAAAAATAACAAGCATTGTCCCAATAGTAGTTGAAAGGAAATAATAAAGCTCAAAGCAGAAGTATATGAAAGACTTTAAAAAAAAATCAATGAACCAACAAGTTCTTTGAGAGATAAAATTGGTAAACATTTAGCCAGATTCATTAAACAAAGAGAAAGGACTCAGTTATTATAAGAAAGGGAGGAAAACTAACAACCAATACCACAAAATACAAAGGATAAAAGAATATTATGAAAAATTAAATGCCAATAACTTGGACAACCTAGAAGAAATGAATAAATTCCCAGAAACACATAACCCTCCAAAACAGAATTAGGAAGAAATTGAACAGACCAATTACCAATTGAATTCCAATGCTAGTAAAAAAAACTCCCAACAAACACAAGTCTAGGACCAGATGTCTTTATCTATAACGTTAATACCTGTTCTTCTCAAACTATTCCAAAAAATAGAAGAGGAAGAAAACTTCAAAATTTATTCAATCAGGCCAGCATTACCGACATACCAAAAACAGACAAAGACACTACAAACAAAGAAAACTACAGGCTAGTATTTCCAATAAACTTCAATTCAAAAATCTTCAACAAAATATTAGCAAACCAAGTAGAACAAGAAAAAGTTTTTTCTTGTAATATGTCAGACATCATCCGTATCCACATATTTATGGATATATCTCCTCAGACAAGGGAAACAAAAGCAAAAATTATTGGGACTACAACAAAATAAAAAAGATAATACACAGCAAAGGAAACCATCAACAAAATAACACAGCACCTAGTTAATTGATGAAGATATTTTCAAATTCTATATACCATAAGGGTTACATCTTGACACTGAAAAACTAAACAATCTGATTAAAAAATGGGCAGAGGACCTCAATAGCCATTTTTCCTAGGAAGACACACAGATGTCCAACAAAAGTCTCAATGTTGCTTAACATCCAGAAAATGCAAATCAAAACCACAATGAGCTATCACCTCACACCTGTCAGAATGGCTAGACTCAAAAAGACAGGAAATAGGTTATTTTATTCCATATACTCACCAACACCTATGTGCACTGTTGAAAACCATTTTAAAGTTCTCAAAGATTAAAAATAAAAATATCACATGATTCAGTATTTCCACAAATGAGGTGACTTTTCTTCTACTACTACTAAGACTATGATTATTACTATGACTATGATTACTACTACTTTTCCCAAGGGAAAGGAAAACACTAATTTGGAAAGATGAATGCACTTCTATGTTTATTGCAGCACTATTTATAATAGCAAAGATATGGAAGCAACCCAAAGGTCTACTGAAAGATGAATGGATAAAGAAGATGTGGTATATGTATACAGTAGAATATTACTCAACCATAAAAAAGATTTCTTGCTATCTATGACACCATGACACCACAGATGGACCTAAAGGATATTACACTAAGTGAAGTAAATCAGAAACAAACCCACCATATGATTTTACTTATACATCCTCAATAATATTATCATAACTCTGTTGGTGGCAGAGGGTGACTACCCATAAAATTCTGAGCATTAAATACTGTATAGTATTGTTGAATCAATATGTGGCACACCTAAAACTAATGTAACATTGTATGCTAATTATACTTCAACAAAACAAGACATATAGTGGCTAAATTAATAAAACCAAAACATATCAACATACCATATACAAGAGATTCATCTTAGACTAAAGACACATGCACACACACACAAAGTGAGTAGATAAAACAAGATATTTCATACAAAGGGAAAGAAAAGAAAGGTCACGTAGTTATATTCCTATCAGACCATATAGACTTAAAACAAAGATTGTAATAAAAGACCAAAAGGGGCACTATATAATGATAAAGAAGTAAAGCAAGAAGATTTATAAATATACACACTCAATACATCTTAATGTGTTTTGGTACTCTAATGTTAACAATCCTAAAGTTTAAAATTGACAATAAAATAATAAGCAGTAGCATATGTTTTTCCCAAGTGCACATGAGACATAGTGAGATTACATAGTAGGCTACCAGATAAAGTCTTAATAAACGAACAAACATTCCAATTATATCTACCATATTTTGCTACCACAATTATATGAGCCTAGAATGAATTATAAGAGAAAATTGGAAAAACTGCAGATATGTGGAAATTAAACAACATGGTACTGTGTAACTACTGAGTCAAAGAAAAAAAAATGAGAAGTAAAATACACCTAGAGACAAATGAAAATAAAAATATGATGTATCAACTTCTATGTGATGGAGCAAAAACAGTTCTAAGAAGTAAATTTATAGCAATAAAGACCTACCTCAAAAAATGTACAACAGAAATATCCAACAAACAATTTAAATATCTAAAGGAACTAGAAAAAAAAGAGCAAATGAAAATTTAGTAGAAAGGAAGAAATAGTAAAGATCACAGAAGAAACAAGTGAAATACAGACTGAAGACAATAGAAAAAGGCCACTGAAACTAACAGCTCTTTCTCTGAAAAAAGAAAAAGAAACATAGGTGAATTACTAAGAAAAAATTAAGGCTAAAATAAAATCACAAGTGAAGGAAAAGTTATAAATGACACCACAGAAGTACAATAAGAGACTACTACAAGCAATTATAAATTATATGCCAACAAATTAGACAACACGAAAGAAATGGATAAACTCTTAGAAAAATGCAACCTTGTAAGGCCAAATTATAAAACAGAAAATTTGAAAAGACTGATTATTTGCAAAGGGATTGAGCCACTATTGAAAAACCTCTCAACAACACAATCTAGGACCAAATGTCTTCCGTGGTGAATTCTACCAAACATTCAAAGGAGATTTAATGTATATCCTTCTCAAAGTCTTCCAAACTCCTTTAACTCATTTTATGAAACCAGCATTACACTGATATCAAAACCAGAAAAGGATACCACAAAAAAATCAGGAAAATTACAAGCCAATGTCCCCAATAAAAACACATGCAAAAATCTCAACAAAATACAATAAATTTAAAGGATCATATACCAAGATGGGATGGGATTTATACCAGGGATGCAAAGATGATTCAACAACCACAAATCAATCTATTTGATACACCACCTTAATAATAAGAAAGATGGGGTTCTCTTTCCTTTCTCCCTGCTGGACACATGAGGGGATTTTTCTCAGCTATTCACTGGGGGAAACCAGGGAAACTTATAGAGGTAAAATGCAACAAAAGCCATCTGTGTTCGCTAAATGACACCATTGAAATTTGGCTCCTACCCTTCCACAGAGACTGGGGGATTGGGGAACTATCTCCTTTAATATTCACGTTTCCCAGAGATGGGTCCCAGAAGGTTGACTGGGAATCTGGCCAAATAGGAGGACCCTAAGCTCACCTCATCTCACAGATAGAACTAGATAACACCCATATCAGTATAAATAACCCAGGAAAGGACTCCAAGACTGGTAGAACAAGACTCACAACTAAAGGCAGGGAAGAAGCGACATGGAGGAAGGTAGGGAGGACTAGGACATGGTCTGGGAGTAAAATGGACTGTGGCTGTCCATGGTGGGGAGGAATCTGGTGACAAAAAGAAGGACAGAAAACAGACTTTCACACTGAGGAGCCAACAGACATGAAGGAAGAATATCCATATTTGCCTTTGAAAGTGAGAGGGGCTAAATCTCATGAGTTCTTAAAACCAGCAGGACACAAAGTTTGGAATTGTATTTTTATTTACTTTGAGAGACACAGACAGTGGGAAGGGCAGAGGAAGAAGGAAAGAGAGAATCCCAAGCAGGCTCCACACTGCCTGCACAAAGCTCAATGTGGGGCTAGTACTCACGAAACTGTGAGATCATGAACCTGAGCCAAAACCAAGGGTCAGACGCTCATTCGACTGAGCCACCCAGGTGCCCCAAAGTTAGGAATTTTATTTTATTTTTTAAATGTTAATGTTTACTTATTTTTCAGAGAGAGACACAGAGTGTGAGTTGGGGAGGAGCAAAGGGAAGGAGACACAGTCTGAAGCAGGCTCCAGGCTCTGAGCTGACAGCATCACCCAGGCACCCCCCAAAGCTTGGAATTTAAAAAATTAGTCCCTGCTTTGGGAGAGCCCAAGGGCATTAGAAGGTGGAATCCCACCCTTAAAGAGGCAGCATGACAGAAAGCTCCTGCAGATCCAGCATAGAATCAGCAGTTTGAAAAAAAAAACTGTGGTCAGACAGAAGAGAGTAATTTGCTCATCTCAGAACCTGGCCCCACAGAGACGGGAATCATGGGGAAACCCCTTCTAGAATGAAGGAACTGGCAGGCATCTTTTTACTCCCTCACCTGCCCCCCAGCATAAACAATGGGCACGCCTTACCTAACTTACTTGAACCAACCTCCGCACCCCCAGATTTTGGCAGATTCATCCTTCCTGGTCACACTCATCTGGGTCCCAGCACTGTGAGCCCCTCTGACTTGTACAAACTTTCCCAACACCACATCTCTTGAGTCATGCATTCTGTGGAACGTCAGTTCCAGCAGTGGTGGGGGCCGGTCTCATTTTACAAGCAGACCACCACATACCTTGATGCCCACAATAGGCAAAGAGAGCTTCTGCAGCAACTGCACTGAAGGAAAAAGAGGCAAAGACTCAAAAGCACAGAACATGCAGCACACATAGGAGACAATCCCTGAAGCATCAGGCCCTGGAGAACAGGGCACACTGCACTGCAGGGCATTACAGTACCTCTTCTTCATAAGATTATTATGCTTAAGTGCAAGAGAAATAGCTGACTTTCCTAGCACACATAAACAGATACTGAAATACAGACAAAATAAGGAGTAAGAGAAACCTCTCCCAAATGAAATAATATGACAAAACCATATGGAGAGAGCAAAGTAAAGTGGATATAAGTCATATATCTGACAGATAACTTAAAAAAATGCTCATAAAGTTACTCAGAGGACTGGAGAAAACACTGGAAGACATCAGTGAGACCCTTAACAAAGAATTAAAAAATAATAAGCCTGGGGGAACCTGGGTGGCTCAGTTGGTTGAGCATCCAACTTCAGCTTAGGTCATGATCTCACGGTCGTGAGTTTGAAACTCACATAGGGCTCGTTGCTGACAACATGGACCCCTCCTTGGATCCTCTGTCTCCCTCTCTCTATGCCCCTCCCTCACTTGCACTGTCTTAAAAATAAACAAAACGCCATAAAAATAAATAAATAATCAGAGGGGTACCTGGGTGGCTCAGTTGGTTAAGCATCTGACTCTTGATTTTGGCTCAGGTCATAATCTCACAATTGTGAGACAAAGCCCTGTGTCAGGCTCTGGACTGGTAAAAGCCTACTTAGGATTCTCTCTCCCTCTGTCCCTCCCCTGCTGATGCTTTCTGTGTCAAAAAACATACATACATACATAATGTATCAGCACAATAAATGAAAATAAAAATAAACTTGGTGAAATAAAGATGATAGATGAGGTACAGGAACAAATTAAAGACCTGGAAGATAGAGTAATATAAAGTAACTGAGTTGAGCAAAGGAGAGGATAAAATATTATGCAAAATGAGAATAGACTTAAGGAACTCAGTGACTCCATTAAGTGTTATAGGGATCCCAGAAGAAGAGAAAGGTGGCATAAATTGTATTTGAAGAAATAACAGCTGAAAACTTCCATAACCAGGAGAAGGAAACATATATACAGATCTAGTAGGAAGCATAGAGATCCCCCTAACAAAATCAACCCAATGAGACACACATCAATACATACATTAATTAAAATAAAAAAAAGTAGTAATAAAGAATTTTAAGGAAAAGAAGAGAGTTACCTAGAAGGGAAATTCCATAGGTCTATTAGCAAATTTTTCAAGAGAAACTGCAGGCCCCAGGGCAGTGGCATGATATATTCAAAGTGTTCACAGGGGAAAATCTGCAGCAAATAATACTCTATCCCTCAAGGCTATCATTCAGAATGGAAGGTGAGATAAAGAGTTTCTCAAAAAAACAAAACCAAAGGAGTTAATGAACACTAAACCAGCTGCACAAGCAATATTAAACGAGTCTCTCTGGGTGGAACGGAACACAATGAGAAAGTATGAAAAGTAAAAAAAAAAAAAAAAAAAGGAACAAGTATTTCTGTAAAAATCAGTCAAGGGATTCGTCAAATAAAAGGATTTAAGATATAATCCCCATGTACCTACAACGTGGGAGGGAGACAAGACTGGGTTTAAACTTAATACAGAATACTATATGAAGATGATGTTTTATACAAACATAATGGTAACCATAAATCAAAAACCAGTTCTAGATATGTAAAGAATAAAGAGAAAGGAATCCAAGTATATCATTAAAGAAAATACACCATGAAAGAGAGCAATAGAATGATCAGAGAAAATCTATAGAAACAACCACAAAAGTAACAAAAGGCAATAAATGCATACTTATCAATAATTAGGTTGAATGAAAATAAACTAAATGCTCCAAACAAAAGATACAGGGTGACACAGTGGATTAAAAAAGCAAGACCCATCTATATGCTACCTAAAAGGATTCATTTCGGATGGAAAGATACTTGCAGATTATAAGAGAATGGAGAAAGTTATTATGTTAAATGGATACCAAAAGAAAACTGTGGTAGCATACTTATATTAAGCAAAATAAACTTTATTTTTTTAATGTTTATTTTTGGGGAGAGAGAGTACGCGCAGGACAGGGACAGAGAGAGAAGACAGAATCTGAAGCAGGCTCCAGGCTGTCAGCACAGAGCCTGATGCAGGACTGGAGCTCATAAACCATAAGATCATGACCTGAGTCAAAGTCAGACGCTTAACCAACAAGGCACCCAGGCATCCCATGGGCAAAATAAACTTTGAAACAAAGACTGTAAGAAAAGACACAGGACACCATATAATAATAAAGAGGACAATCCAACAGGAACAATTGGAAATATGTGTACACCCAACATGAGCACACACAAATACATAAAATAGTTGATAATAAAGGAACTAATCAATAATAACATAATAATAGTAAGGGACTTTAACACCTCACTTATATCAATGGATGGATCATTGATCCAAGAAATAAACAAGAAATGAGTGGCTTAGAATGGCACATTGAACCAGTTGGATCTAACAGATATATCCAAGCATTCCATGCTAAAACAGCAGAACACACATTCTTATCAAATGCACAAAAAATATTCTCCACTTAAAAAATTCTCCAGTTGATGCAAATTAGGCCACAAAATAAATATCAAAAATTCAAATAGACTGCAGTCATATCATTCATCTTTTGTAACCACAATGCTATGAAACTAGAAATCAACCACAAGAAAATATCTAGAAAGAACATACATATGTGGAGGTTAAATAACAGCTACTAAACAGTAGATGGGTCAACCAAGAAATCAAAGAGAAAATAAAAAAAATACATGGTGGCAAATGAAAATGAAAACCAATCGTTCAAAATCTTTGGGATGCAGCAGAGCTTTTCTAAGAGGGAAGATTATAGAATGCAGGCCTACCTCAAGAAGCCAAAAATCTGTCAAATAATCAACCAAACCTTACCCCCAAAGGAACTAGACAAAGAGCAAACAAAACTCAATACTAGTAGGAGAAAGAAAATAATAAAGATTATCTATTTCTGCTCTAAAGAAGACACTAATATAAAAGCAAAGAATAGATCACTGAAACCAGGACCTGATTCTTTGAAAATATCAACAAAATTGATAAACCTTTAATCAGTCTCATTGAGAAAGTTAATATAGAGGATTCAAATAAATAAAATCAAAAATGAAGAAGTAACAACCAATTCCACAGTAATACAAAGAATTCTAAGAGAATATTTTGAAAAATTATATGCCAACAAATTGGGCAACCTAGAATGAAATGGATAAATTCCTAGAAACATAACCTACTAAAGTTGAATGAGTGATCACAAAACTCCCAACAAACAAAAGTCTAGGACCAGATTTCCTCACAGATGAATTCTACCAAACACTTATAGAAAGATTAATACCAATTCTTCTCAAACTATCCCGCTCTAAAAAATTGGAGAAGAAGAAAATTTCCAAATTAATTCTATGAGGCCAGGATTACCGATACCCAAACCAGATAAAGGCCACTACCAAGACAGACAGACAGAAAGAAAGAAAGAAAGAAAGAAAGAAAGAAAGAAAGAAAGAAAGAAAGAAAGAAAGAAAGAAAGAAAGAAAGAAGGAAGGAAGGAAGGAAAGAAAGAAAAAGAAAAGAGAGAGAAAGGAAACTGGAGGCTGATCTCTCTGATGAACAAAGATGGACAAATCCTTAACAAAATATTAGCAAACTGAGTTAAACCATGTATTAAGAAAATCATTCACCATGATGAAGTGGGATTTATTCCAGAGATGTAAGAGTTGTTCAATATTCACAAGTCAAACAACAAAATACATCACATCAACAAGAGAAAGGATAATAATTATATGATCATTTCAATAGATACAGTAAAAGCATCTGACAAAGTATAATGTCCATTTGTGACAAAAACCTTTCAGCAAGTAGGTTTAGAGGGAACATACCTCAAGATAATAAAGACCATATATGAAAACCCATGAGCTAACCCATGTTAGTATTAGCTAACATACTGAGTGGGAAAAACAGAACTTTTCCTTTAAGATCAAGAACAAGACAAGGATGTTCACTCTCACCACTTTTATTCAACACAGTACTGGAAGTCCTACCCAGGGCAATCAGACAAGAAAAAGACATAAAAAGAGATTTCAAAATACACTACAAAACTGTAGTTAGAAAAAAGAAAACAGTATGGTACTGACACAGCAATAGACACATATATCAATGGAACAGAGCAGAGAGTACGGAAAGAAACCTACAGTAATATAGTCAATTTTCAACAGTGGAGATAAGAATATCCAGTGGGAAAAAGACAGTCTTTTCAACAAAAGGTGTTTGGAAATCTGGAGAGCAATATGCAATATAATGAAACTGGACTGCTATCTTATACCATACACAAGAATAAACTCAAAATAGATTACAGAGCTAAATGTGAGAAAGGGAACTATAGAAATTGTGGAAGAGAGTACAAGCAGTAATTTCTTAGTGCTGTAGGAATTGTCTAACATTTCCCATGTCCCTTCAGGCATGGGAAACAAAACCAAAAATGAACTATTGGATCTACATCAGAATAAAAAGTTTCTGCACATCAAAGGAATCAATAAAACTAAAAGGCACCCTACTTAATGTGAGAAGATATTTGCAAATGATGTATGTGATGAAGTGTTAGTATGTAAAATGTATTTTAAAAACTTAAAGTCAACACCAAAAAAAAAATAATTCAATTAAAAAATGGGCAAAAATATGAACAGACATATCTCCAAAGAAGACATACAGAGGGCCAACAGAGACATGATAAAATGCTCAACATCACTCATCATAAGGGAAATCCAAATCAACACCACAGTGAGATATAACCTCTCATCCATCAGAATGGCTAGAATCCAAATCACAAGAATAAGTGTTGGCAAGGATGTGGGAAAAAAAGGAACCCTTGTGCCCTGTTGGTGGGAATGCAAGCTGGTGAAGCCACTGTGGGAAATAGTACAGAGGTTCCTCAAAAAATTAAAAATAAAATTTCTATATGATCCAGTAATTCCATTACTGGCTATTTACCAGTCCCCCCAAAAACACTAATTTGAAGGGATATATGTACCCCTATATTTACTGAAACATTATTTACAGTAGCCAAATTATGGAAGCAAAATTTCTATCAATAGATTAATGGATAAAGAAAAGGTATGTGTGTATATATATATATATATATATATATACATACACATATATATATATATATATATATATATATACACACACACACACACACAATGAAATATGAGTCATATAAATGAAGGAACTCTTGCCATTTACAACAAAATGTATGAAGCTAGAGAGTATAATGCGAAGTGAAACAAGTAAAAAACAAATACCATATGATTACAGTCATATGTGTAATTTATGAAACAAAAAAAATGAGGAAAAAAAGAAAAACCAGACTATTAAATATAGAGAAGAAACTGGTGGTTGCCAGAGAGGAGGTTGTAGGGGAATGTATGAAATAGGATTGAGAGTACACTTATAATGATGAGCACTGAATAATGTATGGAATTTTTGAATCATTATATCATACACCTGAAAATAATATAATACTGTATGTTAACTATACTGGAAGTAAAAAAATAAGTTATCTTCAAGTTTAATATGCTTGAAAACTTAGTAGGCTAGATGGTGAATTACGAAGAGTACAGGGAACTATGAAAACATGACAGGAAATTGAGAATGAATTCAACACAATTTAAAGACACAACTAAAAAACAACATATAATGACTGTTTTTTCAAATTGAAGAAAAAATTCAGTTGTAGACTGAAGAAGTATTATGAACTCTATGCAGATGAATACAAAAAAAAAATCCCATGTAGCAACATCATAGTTAAACTAGTGTAACAAAATATAAAAAAGATTCTTAAAATCATTCAGAGATAAGAAAATATATCTGTTGGGAAATAGGTTCAAGAATTCCTTATACTTACATAAACGGGTTAAGAAAGCTTACGGCCAAAAGCCTCCACAGACAGGGAGAAAGCACCCGAGATTAGTCATTAAGTAGGAAGAAGCTTAGGGCGGAAAGGTGCCACCACAGGTGAAAGCGCCCAAGGTTAGTTAGCGAAATATAACGAGATCACGAGTAACTTGTTACATCACCTGCAAGAAATTACTTTCCATCTGGCACCAATATACTATTGTGCTTTGATCACAAAATCCACTTGCCCCCCGGACCCTTTGCTTTTTACACACATAAGTTAACGATTGCTATCTGATTGTTTTCTTCACATCCACCATGTGTGTAAGATCTTGAGAGCTCAATAAATTAGGAAACGAAACCCCCTGTTTGGGGCTCTTGCCTCCTCCCGGACATTGGCCTCTCTCATTTTCAATTCTGCATCGGCTCTCCTCCTGGACAAGAGAGAATTCCAGACTCCTGGTCTGTGACATATATCCAACAGCTTGATTTGACAAAGAGACTGCCTAAAGGAAAATTTATTCTATGTTATAGGTATTTTTTAAAACTTTCATCAGGAATTACACACAATGGTAACATGTTGAAATGTTACCTCCAAGTCTGAGAATAAGACAAGAATGCTAGCTGTCACTTAAGGTTACATTTGAGCTCACAGTATTAAAAAAATTTTTTTAAATGTGTAAGTACACGAAATAAATAATAAGCCTGTCATTATTTGCATACCAGCATTATGTCCAATAGTACTGATCACAAGGTCCATATACAAAATTGATAATATTCATATATTTTATATAAAAATCATAAAAATAAAATTTTTAAATGTTAAAATAGCTTCAAAATTACAAAATACCTCCAAATAAATGTAAAAAGCATCATAAAAATACACTGTATAAAGGGAAACTGCTATTGATAACAGATCAAATTTTGGAAACACCCAAATATCTTTTGAGTGTAAAATGGATAAAAAAATTGTTACATTCAATGGACTATCATACAATATAATCTTCAGATATGCATAAATATTACATAAGTGATTAAATATTATAAATGTAATAAGTAAAACACAGAAGGACATATTAAGATATAATTTATAGAGAGTCTTTTAAAAAAAGTAAACCATAATCTTTTTCGAAGTCAGTTTTTTTGGGAGGACAGAAGATGTAGAAACTAGTAGGTAGCAATGAGGGTCTTTAGTGGTGCTGGCTAGTCTATTCCTTCACATGATGGTTACCTTTGTATGTGTAGTTTATGCTAAGTCATTGATGTATGCAGTTATGACTTATGAACTGATATATGTATGCCATATATGGGGGGGGGGAAGCATTTGATAGTCTGAATAATCAGTCCCTACTGAAATTGTAGTCTGTTACACTGATAGCTAATTGTACGTCAAACACTTGAATCATAGCCAAGGAAATGAATCAGGTCTTTATTTATTTTGTTTTTTTAATTTTTTTTTCAACGTTTTTTATTTATTTTTTGGGGACAGAGAGAGACAGAGCATGAACGGGGGAGGGGCAGAGAGAGAGGGAGGCACAGAATCGGAAACAGGCTCCAGGCTCCGAGCCATCAGCCCAGAGCCTGACGCGGGGCTCGAACTCACGGACCGCGAGAGCGTGACCTGGCTGAAGTCGGACGCTCAACCCACTGCGCCACCCAGGCGCCCCGAATCAGGTCTTTAGATCACTTCAACAACTATCACAAGCAAAAATATTTTTACTTTAGTAATTTGCCTTCTTAATTCAAAATCTACTCAAAATTGCAAATAGTGCAGAGTCCCAGTTCAAGATAGTGATACATAAAAATCTTGAACTCACCTTCTCCCACAGACACACTGACTCCACAACTACATATAGAACAATATCCTCTGGGCAGGGTGGGTAACCCTTAAAAACTGAGTCACTCCAACACATCTGGCAAACAAGAAAAACAATCCACAACAAGGCAGATAGGAGAGGCTGACACAATCTCACGATAAACCCCACCCCTGGTGCAGTGACCCATCATCAGGAGTGAACTCAAAACCCAGACCATCTCTCTGAAGAGTGGAGGGTTTAACCCCCACATGGGGAAATCACATTATATTTATGTTAAAGCAATACTGTATTCTGGAGTAAAAATTCCAGTTTCATTAAAAATACTAAGAAAATTTATTATAATACAAAGCCCCCATAAACATCATTTCCTCTTTTTACCTTGTGGGATTTACCAGTAAAAAAACATTTAAGGTAGAAATAAACCATGCTGAATTCATACAACAAAGGAAGGTCTATTAAGTATTATTTATCCTGAATCTATTATATACTGAGTGACATAATAGTACTGCATGTGTTATGAAATTTGATTAATATTACTATCAATTTTTACTTTTTAAATTCTAGAACCCAGGGAAAGACAAATTAGGTCACTGGATCAAATTCTTTAAGATAATGGATAAGCCAGTTCCTGGACTCAAGCCTGATGGTTTCTAAAAGATGTGGTCATATTCATTACTACACTAACTTGATTTTTTATTGTTAAATGGAATGGCATAATATAAATATACTTTTATGATGTAATCCCAACTGTGTTTATATTTCCCAAAGAACATTAAAAATATTACAATTATTAATCACATTTATTACCAGGTGATGGAATCACAAGTGATTTTTCTATTTGATGAATAAAATTGCTGTTACAATTATAACAATTGCTTATACTTTCAGAGAATTTTTTCAAAATATATCTTACACACACACATTCATGAATTAAGTTGAAATGTTACTTTTGGGTTTTAAAAGTTTTGGCTTAATTGTGAGGAACAAGGGAAATTTTTCTTAAATTGCTTCATTCTATAGATATTTTTAGAACTCTAAAGAAAGAAAAGATCTTAGAAATCTTCCATGTTAGCAAGAACTCATTTCATTGGCTGATAAATAGAGCATGAAAAAGTTTTAAAATAGAATCACAGAGTATCTGAGCTGGCAGACATCTTTGCGGTCATTGAGCTCAAATTCTACAATGCTGTAAAGAGACTGATATAGCACTATCTTGGGCATACTGGCATCCATTTTCTGTTTGGATGCTTCCAATGACAGGTTGCTCATGATTATCTCAGAACATGGTCCATTCCAAAATTGGTCAGTTATAATTATTGAGATGTTCCTTTTATACTGAGATGAAGCCTCCTTGTTACATTCACCTGAGTATAATTGCTTTTCCAGAATGCCAGTCCAAATACTAGACATTTAATACTCTTTCCTTAAAATATCTCAGTTTTTAGTTACTCAAAATATTCTCTTTGAAATGGCTTCAACATTCTCATTCACTCATTTCAGAACATGTTTCTGCACTTGTCAATGTCCTCTTAAGTATGACACCCAAAACTGAAAATTATACTCCAGATGATGTATGATTCATGCATAAAACAGTAAAACCAATTCCTTCTTTATTCTGAACACTACATTTCTATTAATGTAACCTAATAATGCATTAGCTGTCTTTTGACAGTCATGTCACACTGTTGACTCTCATTGAAATCATCATTATTATAATAACTTCTAGTTAGTTTACATACAGAAAGTGATTAAGTCATACTTCAGGAAGGCAGAAATTTTAATGAAAAACAAGTAAGAATAACGTGGGAATTTCTTAGAAGCAGATCAGACAACCAACTATGAGTCATTTTGATGTTATTTTAAAAAAGAAAGTGAGGAAAAGTAACTTCAAAGGTGATACTAGATACATCAGTATCTTTTCCCTGACATGACAGACAGGAAGGGCTATGTGTAGAGTTCTAGATAAATTAACAGTAAAACCATGTTCTCTTCTTTTGATTAGTATTAGCATGGCATATCTTTATCAAACCTTCTACTTTGAACTTGAATTTTAAATCGATTTGTTGAATTTTTTGTAGATAACTTATTCAGTCTGAGAATTTTTGTCTTTTAATGGCTGCATTTATTTTTTTAATGTTTATTTATTTATTTTGAGAGAGAACCAGGGCATGAACCGCCAAAGGGAGGAGAAAGAGAGAGAAAGAGAATCCCAAGCAGGCTCTAAACTGCCAGAGCAGAGCCTGACATGGAGCTCCGTCCCACGAACTGTGTGAGATCATGAACTGAGCTGAAATCAAGTCAGACCCTTAACTGACTGAGCCACCGGGGCGCCCCTTAGTGGCTGCATTCAGATACCTGCATTTACAGTGTTTATTAAGCTATATTAATATTTGCCATCTTGTAACTATTTTCCATGTGTTGCATTTCTTCTTAGTTTCTTTTTTCAGTATCTTCCTTATCTAGTTTTAATTAAGAGTTTAACATAATTCGATTGTATCTGCTGTGTTATGCCATTTAGGCTTTTTAGGTTCTTCTATGTTCCCTTGAAATTAAGTCCACTTTTAAATACACTTTATGAGGGCACCTTGGTGGCTCAGTCTGTTGAGCATCTGACTTCCACTCAGGTCATGATCTCACACTCATGGCTTCCAGCCCCGCATCCAGCTCTGTGCTGAAAGCTCAAAGCCTGGAACCTTGCTTGGGATTCTGTGTCTCCCTCTCTCTCTGCCCCTCCCCCACTCGTGCACGCAAGCGCTCGCTCTCTCTCTCTCTCTCTCTCTCTCTCTCAAAATAAATAAACATAACAATAAAAAATTTAAATACACTGTATGACTTTACATATAGTATTTTACAATAGACTATCCCAATTCCTCCCTCCTACCCCTTATTACATTGCCCTCATTCATTGCCCTTATCCATGTAATTATTCAATGCATTGCAATTACTGCTTTAAACAGCTATAATTTAGATAAAATTTATAAAAATAAAAGATTATATATTTAGCCTTAATGTATTCTCTGACACATCTTCTTTGTGTGTTCCAAATTTCTGATCTGCATAATTTTTCTACTCCCTGAATTACTTCTTTTTAATATCACTGGTACAGAAATTCTAGGTTTTTTCTTATTTTGTTTTGTTTGGTTTTTCTTTCAGTGTTTAAATGTATCACTTTACTCACTTCTTGCATGATTTCTGAAGAGAAGTCTGATACAATTCTTATCTTTATTCCTTAATAGTTGAGATATTTTGTCTTTCCTTGGCTGCCTTCCAGGTTTTCTGTCTCAGATTTCCTGCTTCCTGAATATGTCCAGTTCTGTGTGTGTGTGTGTGTGTGTGTGTGTGTGTGTGTGTGTGTGGTATTTATTTCCAGCTCTCTTCACATGTTAGAGCTGAAAGTGGAGGCCCACATGTTCTGTTAACTCAAATTCCAGGATGAATAATAAAAATAGTAAATGAAAAACATTTACTATCTTCTGTTATGTGCTAGGCACTGACAGATATCATATATACATATATGTTTATGTAAATAGATTCATTTAATACTTACAATGACTCTATTAGTAGCTATTATCCCCATTTCACAAATATACAAAATAAAGCCTAGCAAGATTTAACAATTTGCCCTAGTCCACAAAACTAAATAATGGCAGAGCCTGAATTCAAATGTAGGCAGTCAAAATTTAGAACTTAGAGTAAGTAATCACTGTATTTTATTGCCTGTGCAACCAAATACACAAGTAGTTTCTAGCTCTGTACCAGAACGAGAAGCTGTGGCCGAGTGCTATCCACAGGTGAGAACCTCTGAGGAATTTTTAGCGCAATTGGTGCAACTGAGAACTACATTCAAATAATAGAAAATGGGTTAATGTGCAACCATCCTTCGGGGAAAAAGCAGAATAAAGTCAAGAACAAGACAGTGGTAGCAATTAGCTGACATCCCATAACCCAAAGGGTTAAGTTTAGGCTGCAGGGTCCTTTGGAGACACACAATTCTCCTTGTTTCTGGAAATTCCACCAGAGGTCTATGATCTCAGTTATTATTTTTCCACTGAGCGTCATCCTGAACAGAGATCAAGTCCTGTTAAACCTTGGTCTTTTATGAAGACTCACACCAAGTCCAGAAAACAGAGACTAAGACACTTCTGTAGTTTCACCTGCCTTCTCACTTCTCTGGGCCTTGTAGATCTCAGTAAAAATAATAAATAACTTACCGTGAAAATTGTTTTTCATTTAAATGTGAAGTATTCAAGTTAAACTAATCTCCTATTTAACTATAAGCCAAAATCGGATGAGCACAACCTTCCTATCCAAGAAGTCACTAATGACGAGAAATCATTAGTTTAATGAGAAAATGACTGTTAATAAAAGGCAAACTTTGAGTCAAAAACATGTTTCTAAAATATAATTTTTTCAAGAAAAAGATAACATTTTGTAAAATGCCCTATGCATATTCTTCAAGTATTTTCTGTCCAGAGTAAGTTTGAGCTCATGACTTTAAAGCCTGCTTAAATGATCAAATAAACCTAATAGGACAAATTACATATTCCAGCAAGAAGCCAGAGAATATTATCAAATATTGACATTTCAAGAAATTGGATATAAATTGGACCATAGTAAGAAATGGAACAACTGACCAAGGAGAATAAGGAATCTGCCTGAAAATGAGTACTGGGACTAAGGGTAAAATTCAAGGACCCCACCTAATCATTTTTTATAATATTGCTTAGGTAAAAGTGCTGAGTCAAAGTGGGTACTGAAATCTGAATTTGTGAAATCCAGGTTGTATTCTGAACATGTGTCTTAGGGAGAGGGCCTTATGCTAGAGGGATATCTGCCCAGAGCATCTTTTCCTAATTCTGATAAAGTTTATTTTTCTGCTATTCCTTATGATAATGACAGAGCTCATGACGCACAGATCAAGGTGTGGGGAGTAGTAATAAGGTAAAGCAAGGCATGAGATGAAAATATGGGATCTGTTGGAATCTGTTGCAAATGAATAATTAACAATCTGTTAACAGCAATAAATAACAAATAATAGATATAACAACCTGTTGCAGCTGAACAATTGTTCTCCATACACTAGTCTGGAACCTCACCCATTGTAGTACATTCATCTTTTATATACTATAAACATTCTTATAAACATCTGGCCTTCCTATGGATGTCACCTGTTAAGGGCAGTTAGAAAATCACATTATTTAGTTTAGGCCTCTGTGATGATTTTGGAAGACAAAATACTTTGGAAGTATTTTCCATACCTATACATCCATCCTTGCTTAGTAAAGACTGTGAAATCCATAAATGGATGGGAAATCATTAGAAAACTGCCTTCTTTTCTTTTTTGCCTATGCAAGACTAACATCCTTTGGCAAAATCCACACAAAATCTAAATTCTACGCAGTCATAGATCCTCTTCTAACAGGAATAGGTTAATTTTGGAGTTTAAAGGGAGGGCCTAATATGTGAGAGACTAAAAATGTCTTACTTTAAAAAAAATACCAAATGAAGTAAAATAAATCTTTCTTAAAGTTTATATTTTCAATGTGATTCAAAAGGATATTTGCAATGACATGGATAGAACTAGAATGTATTACACTAAGTGAGATAAGTCAGTCAGATAAAGACAAATACCCTATGATTTAACTCATAGGTGCAGTTTAAGAAACAAAACAAATGAGCGAAAGGAAAAAGAGAGAGGCAAACCAAGAGACAATCTCTTACATATAAAGAACTGATGGGATAGGAGGTGAGTGGGGGATGGGTTGAATGGGTGATGGGGATTGAGGAATGCAAATGTTGTGATGAGCACTGGGTACTGTATGCAATTGTTGAATCACTATACTGTATACCTGAAACTTCTATTACATTGTATGTTAAATAACTGGAATTTAAATAAAAACTTAAAACAATAAAGGAATACTGCATCAAAAAAAGAGGAAATTACATGTGTATTTTTTAAACAGTGAGAATAAAACAGAAAAAGAAATAATCATAGATATGAAAAACATGGTTATCAAGGAAATAAACTCAATGAAGTCATGCTCAAAGTACTTAGAAGCAGTGAAGACTGGCATGATAAATTATTTCAGAATATATACAAAATAAAGAATGAGCATGAAAATTCCCTTTGGTTAGCATTTTCTAAAGAGAAAAAGACATTCTCAAAAAATGATGCTATTCTTTAAAATAAACTTACAAATTTTTAAATAAAGTATTATGAAAAATAGGAGGGATAAGTAAAATAAGACTGAATCTGTATTAAAAATGAAAACAGATATTATCAACTAAATTTCCAGAATTTTTCTGATATCGCTATGAATTTTACATGACTTAATGTGTCTAATACACTTATTTAAACACTTGGTACATAGTAAAGCAGTACTAAATAATAAATTGTCTTGTTACAATTATTACCATTATTACTAAGAAGAAGGTCCACCACTTACTACTTCAAGCTTCGACAAGGAGACAGTATTCACAGCATGTGTAAGTATATGTATAAAAGTATATCTAAGTCTGACAAAAGACTCAGGTTCAGAATATATAAAGAACACCCACAAGTCAATAATGAAAAAACAAATAACTCATTAAATACAAGCAAGAAGACTTTGACAAGGAGTTCACAAGTAAAGGTGTATGAATGGCCAATAAACACAGTGGAAGGCATTGAATACCGTTTGTCATCAGATAAATGCAAATTAGGAACAGAGACATAAAACCTGCAAGAATGGCTAAATTAAAAGTCTGACAGCAACAATTTTTAGTTAGGAAAGGAAAATATATATTGTTGGTAGGAGGGTAAAAGACTAAAATGATTTTAGAAACAAATTTTGCAATTCCTTACAAAATCAAACATTCATTTACTCTGTGACCATTCAATTCTATTTCTGTTTCCATTTTAAAGAGAAATAAAAATATATGCCTGCAAGAAAGAGTTGTAAAAACATGTTCATAGCAATTTTATTCACAATAGGAAAACCAAAACAACCCAAATATCCTACAATACATAAGCACATTTTAGTATATTTGTATAATACTATTCAAAAAAAAAAAAAAAAGGAAGAAACAACAGTATGGATGAGTTTGTAATACATACCCAGAAGAAGAAAAAAAACTCTGGATACAAAAGGTACATACTGTATGATTCCATTTATATGAAGTTCTAAAACATGTATGTGGTTGTTGCTATGTCAGAAGGGGCAGGAAGGAACTTCCTAGAATGATGAAAATGTTTTTATACTAAAACAGGTGTGGTTTCTATGGTGTATACATTTGTAAAATTTATCAAATTATAAGCTTAACGTTGTGCATTTCACTTTATATAATTTTAACCTAACAACCAAAAAAAAAAAAATACTGAAAAAAAATTGAACTCCTTCGAGTAGGTTTCCTGTTCATTGTAACATGTTTAAAAATTCTTGGGGTGCCTGGGTGGTCCAGTCAGTTAAGTGACTGACTTTAGCTCAGGTCACTATCTCACTGGAGTCCAAGCCCCATGTCAGGCTCTGTGCTGACAGCACAGAGCCTGGAGCCTGCTTTGGATTCTGTCTCTGTCTCTCTCTCAAAAATAAATAAACATTAAAAAAGTTATAAATTCTGAAACCATTTTTGTGTATCATCTGTTGAGCAAATAAGTAAATGTATTAAGGATTATGGTAGCCAGATTTCTCACTGTTGGTAAAAAAGGGTATTACAAATATGAAAAAAAAACAGAATAGAATATACTCTTTGGTGTTTGGAATCAGAGGTGATATATTAGTATAGAATCATGGTTTCCAATATATGTAATGACTGTGTGTATATTCTAGCTAGAGAGAGACTAGAGATAATAACACACAAGTGCTACTGCATTTATCTAGCAGTTGCTTACTAAATGCCACATTTTGCTAAAAAGAACTAGGGCTCAGAGAAACAGATTATCCCATGACTGGAAGGAGGTAAGTTCAAGAAGAGTCTGAAATAATTTTTTCATGTAAAGTTGGAAAAAACTTCTAAAATGACTTATAAAGAGAACATAAAAGTTACCTTGAAAGGGTTGCCACTGGCTAAATTTGGGGAAATCTGACCATTAAAGTAAACAATATCACTAATGAATGACAACCCATGGTAAGAAATAGGAATCCATGAATCCACCTTGATGTAAACAAAATGCATGAGAGACAAAGTAAATGTGGGAGGAAAAAAATACTCTTCCTGTAGAATACTAGCTAACAAATATTGCAGTAGAGAACCAGTACAAGATAAAACTAGTGTGTGGCAGTTTAATGAATGAAGGATATTATATTTACACAGTTTCAAAATACCTACCTATTAGACAAAGAAACAAAACTGCAGCAGAAACCTAACACTATATAATTTAAGAAAATGATTAAAGTTATCATCATCATTTTATTGGAACGAACTGACATTGCATGTTTCCAGATGGAAACATCATTTCTGTGGTATTCCTGCCAAAATGCGAAACTTGAATTAAGGAAGAAATGTCAGAGAAGCCAAACTGAGGCATGGTCTATAAAGTAATTGGCCTGTATTCTTCAAATATCAAAGTCAAGACAGACAAAGAAAACTTGAGGGACATTAAATGAAAAGAGGCTAGAGACATGACTAAAACGAATTTTGCATCTTTGATATTTGCATTTTTTTAATTGTATCATAGTTGTCTTTTTTAAGCTGTAAGGAAATCATAGAACGAAATGATGTGATACTTCACTGGAAAGGTGGCGGTGTAGGACACTGGGCTCACCGCACCCTGCTGATCATTTAGATTCCACCCACATCAGCCTAAATAACCCAGAAAACTGCCAGAAGACTAGCATAATCGACTCTCCGGAGCCAAGCGTTGACAAAAGGCCCCCGGAAGAGGGTAGGAAGGGCAGAGAGGCAGTGCACACTACACGGACTGGCAGGAGGGAGCCAGGGCAGTGGAGGGGCAGCTCGCCAGGAAAGGCAGAGCCCCCGAAGTCTGGCTGGCAAAAGTGGAGGGGCTGGACTGTGTTAGTTCTGACAGCCAGCGGGACTTAACATCTGGAATGTTTAAAAGTCAACAACCCTGCTCTAGGAGAGCTGGGAGGGTGAGAAGATGCCAGGAGGGAGGGTTGTTGAGCCCCAGAAAACAGAGCTCAGCTTGGTGGGGGAACAAAGGCACAGGCAAGCACCATCTCCCTCTCCTATCCCCCAGCCAAAATTCCAAAGGGAACCAATTCCCGGCACCGAACTTGCTTGCAGTCTGCAAACACCCAACCCTGTGCTTCTGTGGATCGATCCCTCTGATGGGCTGCCTCCTTCTGCTGTGGCCCTCCCACAGAGGCCACAAATGACAAGGCAAGCTAAGCCTGCCCCTCCCGCCCTTGTGCACATTGCAGATCCCCCAGGCTAATTCGCCCTTGGACAGATCCCATCAAAGCAGCACCACAAGCCTGGCAGTGTGCCAGCAGCCCAGACAGGGGCCACACCACTCCACAGTGAGTCCTGCCCCTGGGAGAGGGGAAGATAAGGCACACGAGTCTGACTGTGGCCCCAGCAGTGGGCTGGGGGCAGACATCAGGTCTGACTTTGGTCCTGCCCATCAACACAGGTTTCTCCAGGCAGCATAGAAGTGCCCTACAGTTTGGAGCCACTGCAGGGACTACCCAAAATGATGAAACGGAAGAATTCTCCTCAAAAAAACTCCAGGAAGTAGTGACAGCTAACGAATTGATCAAAAACTATTTAAGCAATATAATGGAACAAGGATTTAGAGTAATAGTCATAAAATTAATTGCTGGGCTTGAAAAAAGCATAGAGGACAGCAGAGAATCTATCGCTACAGAGATCAAGGGACTGAAAAAAGTTATGAGAAACTAAAAAATGCTATAAATGAGGTGCAAAATAAAATGGAGGCAGCCATAGTACAGATTGAAGAGGGAGAGGAGAGAATAGGTAAATTAGAAGATAAAACTATGGAAAATGAGGAAGCTGAGAAAAAGATAAAAAATCCAGAAGTATGAGGGGAGAATTAAAGAACAAAGAGATGCAATCAAACAGAACAATATCCATAATATAGGAATTCCAGAAAAAGAAGAGGGAGAGAAAGGGGCTGAAGGGGTACTTGAACAAAGCACAGCTGACAACTTCCCTGATCTGGGGAAGGAAAAAGGCATTGAAATCCAAGAGGCACAGAGAACTCCCTACAGATATTAACTTGAATCGATCTTCTGCAGGACATATCTTAGTAAAACTGACAAAATAGAAGGATAAAGAGAATATTCTGAAAGAAGCTAGGGATAAACAGGCTCTAACTTACAAAGGGGGACCCATAAGACTAGTGGCAGACCTATATACTGAAACTTGGCAGTCCAGAAAGGAATGGCAGGAAATCTTCAATGTGATGAACAGAAAAAATATGCAGCTGAGAATCCTTTATCCAGCAAATCTGTCATTCAGAATAGAAGGATAGATAAAGGTCTTCCCAAACAAACAAAAACTGAAGGAATTCATCACCACTAAACCAGCCCTACAAGAGATCCTAAGGAGGATTCTGTGAGTGAAATGTTGCAAGGACCTCAAAGTACCAGACACATCACTACAAGCATGAAACCTACAGACATCACAATGACTCTAAACCCATATCTTTCAATAATAACAATGAATGTAAATGGACTAAATGCTCCAACCAAAAGACAAAGGGTATCAGAATAGATAAAAAACAAGACCCATTGGGGCACCCGGGTGGCTCAGTCAGTTAAGCGGTCGACTTTGGCTCAGGTCATGATCTCGCAGTTTGTAAGTTTGAGCCCCGTGTCCGGCTCTGTGCTGACAGCTCAGAGCCCAGAGCCTGCTTCGGATTCTGTGTCTTCCTCTCTCTGACCCTCCCCCGTTCATGCTCTGTCTCTGTCTCAAAAATAAATAAACATTAAAAAAAATTTTAAAAAAATAAATAAAAAAAAAACAAGACCCATCTATTTGCTATCTACAAGAGACTCATTTTAGACCGGAGACCACCTTCAGATTGAAAGTAGGGGGATGGAGAACTATCTGTCATGCTACTGGAAGTCAAAAGAAAGCTGGAGTAGCCATACTTATATCAGAAAAACTAGGCTTTAAATTAAAGGCTGTAACAAGAGATGAAGAAGGGCATTATCTAATAATCACAGGGTCTATCCATCAGGAAGAGCTAACAATTATAAATGTCTATGCACCGAATATGGGAGCCCCCAAATATATAAAACAATCACAAAGATAAGCAAACTTATTGATAAGAATGTGGTAATTGCAGGGGACTTTAATACTCCACTTACAACAATGGATACATCATCTCGACATAGGATAAACAAAGAAACAAGGGCCCTGAATGGTACGTTGGATCAGATGGACTTGACAGATATATTTAGAACTCTTCATCCCAAAGCAACAGAATATACTTTCTTCTCAAGTGCACATGGAACATTCTCCCAAATAGACCACATACTGGGTCACAAAACAGTCCTTAATAAGTATAAAAGAATTGAGATCATACAATGCACACTTTCAAACTACAATGCTATGAAACTTGAAATCAACCACAGGAAAAAGCCTGGAAACCTCCAAAAGCATGGAGGTTAAAGAACACACTACTGAAGAATGATTGGGTCAACCATGCAAATAGAGAAGAAATTTAAAAATATATGGAAACAAATGAAAATGAAAATACAACAATCCAAACGCTTTGGGATGCAGCGAAGGCAGTATTGAGAGGAAAATACATTGCAATCCAGGCCTAGCTCAAGAAACAAGAAAAATCCCAAATACAAAATCTAACAGCACACCTAAAGGAAATAGAAGCAAAACAGCAAAGACACCCCATACCCAGCAGAAGAAAAGAAATAATAAAGATCAGAGCAACAATATAGAATCTAAAAAAACTGTAGAGCAGATCAATGAAACCAAGAGTCGGTTTTTTGAAAAAATAAACAAAATTGATAAACCTCTAGCCAGTCTTCTCAAAAAGAAAAGGGAGATGACCCAAATAGAAAAAGTCATGAATTAAAATGGAATTATTGCAAACAATCCCTCAGAAATACAAGGAATTATCAGGGAATACTATGAAAAATTATATGCCAACAAACTGGACAACCTGGAAGAAATGGACAAACTCCTAAGCACCCACACACTTCCAAAACTCTTCCAAACCAGCAAGAAATAGAAACCTTGAACAGACCCATAACCAGCGAAAAAAATTGAATCAGTTATCAAAAATCTCCCAACAAACAATAGTACCAGATGGCTTCCCTGGGGAATTCTACCAGACATTTAAAGCAGAGATAATACCTATCCTTCTCAAGCTGTCCCAAAAATTAGAAAGGGAAGGAAAACTTCCAGACTCATTCTATGAAGTCAGCATTACTTTGATTTCCAAACCAGAGACCCACCAAGAAAAATGAGAACTATAGGCAAATATACCTGATGAATATGGATGCAAAAATTCTCAAGATACTAGCAAATCGAATTCAACGTCTTATAAAAAGAATTATTCACCATGATCAAGTGGGATTCATTTCTGGGCTGCAGGGCTGGTTCAACATTCGCAAATCAATCAATGTGACACATCACATTAATAAAAGAAATGATAAGAACCATGTGATCCTGTCAATCGATGTAGAAAATGCATTTGACAAAATTCAGCATCCTTTCTTAATGAAAACCCTTGAGAAATTCGGGATAGAAGGAACATACTTAAACATCATAAAAGCCATTTATGAAAAGCCCACAGCTAATATCATCCTTAATGGGGAAAAACTGAGAGCTTTCCCCCTGAGATCAGGCACACGACAGGGATGTCCACTCTCACCGCTGTTGTTTAACATAGTGTTGGAAGTGCTAGCATCAGCAATCAGACAACAAAAGGAAATCAAAGGCATCAAAATTGGCAAAGATGAAGTCAAGCTTGCACTTTTTGCAGATGACATTATACATGGAAAATCCGACAGACTCCACCAAAAGTCTGCTAGAACGGATACATGAATTCAGCAAAGTTGCAGGATACAAAATCAATGTACAGAAATCAGTTGCATTCTTATACACTAATAATGAAGCAACAGAAAGACAAATAAAGAAACTGATCCCATTCACAATTGTACCAAGAAGCATAAAATACCTAGGAATAAACCTAACCAAAGATGTAAAAAATCTGTATGCTGAAAACTATAGAAAGCTTATGCAGAAAATTGAAGAAGATACAAAGAAATGGAAAAACATTCCATGCTCATGGATTGGAAGGATAAATATTGTTAAAATGCCAATACTACCCAAAGTAATCTATACATTCAATGCAATCCCAATCAAAATTGCACCAGCATTCTTCTCGAAGCTAGAACAAGCTATCCTAACATTTGTATAGAACCACAAAAGACCCCGAATAGCCAAAGTAATTTTGAAGAAGAAGACCAAAGCGTAAAGCATCACAATCCCAGACTTTAGCCTCTACTACAAGGTTGTAATCATCAAGACAGCATGGTACTGGCACAAAAACAGACACATAGGCCAATGGAATAGAATAGAAACTCCAGAATTGGACCCACAAAAGTATGGCCAACTAGTCTTTGAAAAAGCAGAAAAGAATATCCAATGGAAAAAAGACAGTCTCTTTAACAAATGGTGCTGGGAGAAGTAGACAGCAACATGCAGAAGTATGAAACTAGACCACTTTCTTACACCATTCACAAAAATAAACTCAAAATGGATGAAAGTCCTGAATGTGAGACAGGAAACCATCAAAACCCTAGAGGAGAAAGCAGGAAAGTACCTCTGTAACCTCAGCTGCAGCAATTTCTTATTTGACACATCTCCAAAGGCAAGGGAATTAAAAGCAAAAATCAACTATTGGTTCCTCATGAAGATAAAAAGCTTCTGTACTGCAAAGGAAGAAACAATCAACAAAACTAAAAGGCAACCAATGGAATGGGAAAAGATATTTGCAAATGACATATTGGACAAAGGGCTAGTATCTAAAATCTATAAAGAGTTCACCAAGCTCCACACCCGAAAAACAAATAATCCAGTGAAGAAATGGGCAGAAAACATGAATAGACACTTCTCTAAAGAAGATATCCGGATGGCCAACAGGCACATGAAAAGATGCTCAACGTCACTCCTCATCAGGGAAATACAAATCAAAACCACACTCAGATATCACCTCACGCCAGTCAGAGTGGCCAAAATGAACAAATCAGGAGACTATAGATGCTGGCAAGGATGTGGAGAAACGGGAACCCTCTTGCACTGTTGGTGGGAATGCAAACTGGTGCAGCCACCTGGAAAACAGTGTGGAGGTTCCTCAAAAAATTAAAAATAGATCTGCCCTATGACCCAGCAATAGCACTGCTAGTAATTTACCCAAGGGATACAGGAGTACTGATGCATAGGGGCACTTGTACCCAATGTTTACAGCAGCAGTTTCAACAATAGCCAAATTATGGAAAGAGCCTAAATGTCCATCAACTGATGAATGGATAAAGAAATTATGGTTTATACACACAACGGAATACTACGTGGCAATAAGAATGAAATATGGCTTTTTGTATCAACGTGGATGGAACTGGAGAGTGTTATGCTAAGTAAAATAAGTCACATAGAGAAAGACAGATACCATATGTTTTCACTCTTATGTGGATCCTGAGAAACTTAACAGAGGACCATGGGGGAGGGGAAGGAAAAAAAAAAAAAAAGGTTAGAGAGGGAGGGAGCCAAACCATAATAGACTCTTAAAAACTGGGAATAAACTGAGGGTGAGAGGGATGGGAAAGTGGGTGATGGGCATTAAGATGGCACCTGCTGGGATGAGCACTGGATATTATATAGAAACCAAATTGACAGTAAATTTCATATTAAAATAAGTAAATAAATAAAAATAAATAAATAAATAAATAAATATATAAATATATAAAAGAAATGTAATTTGAATATTGGCTAGAGTTGTGGGTAAAATAATACTACAGTAGCAATACAAATTTTCTGATTTGGGTAAAGTACAACACTAAGAGAATATTATTGTTCTTTAGAATTACATGCTGAAATATTTAGAGCTAAATGAGCACAATATGTCCAACTAATTGTCACCACATTCAGAAAAAAACAAAATTTCCATGCATGCTTTGGAAGCTGGACTCCAACAGGAGCTCTCATGGTCCCTATTTCCTGGTACTTCCTGGACTGGACTGGGTAACTTGCTTCTATGGACCAGAACAAAAAAGAGTTATGGTGTATGCCGTAAGTTACTAGGTCACAGGTGTCAGTGTGGTGTTACTGCCTCTTTCTTGGAGTGGATTCTCCAGCCGCTTCAGACCGCAGCCTCAACACACATAATGAGTACAACTCTAACAACACCCTGAGAAGAGAATTTAATAAAAATTAGTCCTAAATAAATAGTCCTAACGGACTAAATAACCACATTTTCAATGGAAAATTCATAATAAGAAATCATTTTTAACAATAAACGTAGAGGTAAACAAAACACAAGGAAAAACCAAAATATTCAATTGGGGAATTGACAGAAAGAACATAAAAATATAGACATTTTAAAATGGAAAATAATAAATATAAAAATGGCAAGAAATGCCTATAATTAATATATTTATAAAATATAAAATCAAGAGCTTGTTCTTTGAGAACTATACAATTGTAAAAAATATATAACACAATCAAAAGCAAAAAATAGTAAAAAATAAAAATAACCATTAAGTTTAAATAATTATAAAGTACTAATTATCAATGAAAATCATTTGTAAAAATTTTTTTAATGTTTTTATCGTATTTTTGAGAGAGACAGAGTGTGAGTGGGGGAAGGGCAGAGAGAGGGAGACACAGAATCTGAAGCAGGCTCCAGGCTCTGAGCTGTCAGCACAAAGCCAGACACAGGGCTCAAACTCACGGACTGTGAGATCATGACCTGAGCTGAAGTTGGAAGCCCAACTAACTGAGTCACCCAGGCGCCCCAAAAATCATTTATTTTTAATACTCTCAGTGCATCATAAGTTCTGAGAAGTGAGTCATCGTCTTGACTTTGCTCAACACTATATAATCAGTACCTAATACAAAATAGGTAGTCAACAAATGCCTCTTGAGTATGTACATATACCAATGCATAAATGGGTATTCTCTCACATTAACTAATTAAAGAGGAAAAAGCAACATACTCATATTGATAGAGAAATACAAATGAAAGCAATGATTATTTATAGCTCATACATCTAATCAGCATAATCACAATATTTTAAAGGATTAGTTGTTTTCAAATTTGCAGGAAAATAGTCATCTCATACATAGTTGCTAGGAGTTTACATTGGGTAGAGGCACTTTGGTGGGAGATGTGAAAATGTTATTAAATGTTTGCCTATTTTTTTTCTCTTTTTTTTTTCTTTTTTGAGGCTGGGGAAGGTCAGAGAGAGAAGGAGATAGAGAATCCCAAGCAGGCTTCACGCTGCCAGTGCAGAGCCCAACATAGAGCTCAAACCCATGAACCACGAGATCATAATCTGAGCCAAAATCAAGAGTTGGATGCTTAACTGACTGAGCCACCGAGACACCCCTGTTCACCTTTTTCTTTTTATCACATATATATACATCATCTCTAGAAAATATTCAAATATGGGCATAATAAGCATGTATAAGAATATCCCTACAACACGGTTAATAATAACCAAAGGAAGAAGAAATATTACTGAAGACAACTAACTATTCACATGGACCTAGCTAAATAAATTACGTAATATTCACTACTGGATGCCATCTGTGCAGCAGTTCTAAAGACTGAAGAACTGAATGGGCTGAGGAAGATCTCCAATATATATTACCAAAAAGGAAAAAAAAAAACTATGCAAAACAATATAATGATATTTATATAACAATAAAATGAAGTATGTATTACTTTGGTAGCATATATATACTTATAAATATAGACTCCTGAAACATTTTATCCATAAACTGCCATCATATTACTTCCCTAACTATATTTAGAATAAGATGCATGTCTAATATACTTTAGGCGAAACCTCTAAAGGAACAGGAGATTTGACTAATGAAAGGCACTTTCAGATTTTGTTTTCTCTTTAATACTAAAAGTGGATATAATCTATATTGCTCACTTCTTTTCATATTGAATTTTGGCCTTTTAAATATCCTTTGTCTAAGAATATACCTTAAAATTATCCTTCAGCTTACACAGTTTAGATATGAATTCTACAAGTAAGTAGCATTTTAGGCTGTCAAATGTGAGGAGGAAACATCTATATAGTGGGCAAAATGTTTGCTTCCCAAGTTTTAAAACCACTTTGCAATAATTATCTTATCTGATCATATTTATTTCCCAAAAAATGATTTTAATACATTTTCTTAAATAATTGGCATTGAGAAGTCTTCAAGAAACATTTATATGTATATAAGAAAGTGAGTTGATTTATTTTATTTTTTATTCAGTTTCCTTATAGGATTTTTTTTTTCTTCTCTGTTTTTGGTTTCATTCAGTTGGAGATATTTATAAACTCTTTTAATTAGCTGCAGAATTATAATCCAGTTTGTATCATCCAATGCACATGTATATTTTAAAAACTACATTTGTGAAATGCCATACTTAACTGAGCACAGAGTGTCCTGCTGCTGAACATTGACTTAATCTTAGGCTATCAGGGATGTGAAGTAAAGAACTAGGCAAACTTAAATAGTCGGACTGTTGAACGCTTCAATTCACCTGCAGCTAATCCACCAAGTGGGACACCCTATTTGTTGAGAAATGCTGTGCCAAGGATACCACATTTAATGGCTTTGGCAATAAGAATGATTTTCATCAGCTGTAACAAACAAGTTCCTCATCTCCAACCCTACCATCTGTCCTCCTGGTTCCCACCCAGAACTCTATATATGGGCTCAATTGAACAGGTTTCAGACTGCCTAAGGTCACTGCACAATCAACCTTAACAGATGGCATCACAGCGAACATCTAAACTGTAGCAGTGGCCAAATGCAGAGGATAATCCTCATTGCTGAGGAAGAATGCCCTCTGTGCACGCCGCCCTGATGTTCTGATTCTACTAAACATTTCACATGAAAATAAGGCTCCATAATCTCTATATTAATAGTTTAAGTGGATCAGTCTTTGTATTCATTTTCCAGTGCACTTTCTATCTTAAACCTGGTTTCTATTGTTTTCATTGTTTGGATATAATTAGATAAAGATGATACTCTGCAATAACATCTACTCCTAATGACTCTACATATATATATATATATATATACATATATATATATATATATATATACATGTATACATGTATATGTATATATATATATGTATACATGTATATATATATATATATACATACATATATATATATATGGAGAATTGAGTACACATGCTTACTTTAAGATATTAGTGTGTACTGAAAAAAAAAATAGTCACTGTTAAAATGGTCACATACAGCTTAAGATAACCATAAGTGATTAACGATAAACATAGCATCTTTTTAACTCCAAATTTAGTACTACTAATTAATACCCAGACACACATACTTATCTCAGTTGACTTATATTCTTACTTGATTTCTCAGCATCACTTCAAATTCAACAGTGAAATCATTATTCTTGCTTACAAGATGGCTTTAATCCTTAACTTTCCTATTTCTGTTATGGATAGTTTTATTCCATCATTTGTTTACCTATAATATTTGGAGACAAAGAATGCTGGAACTTAAAGCTCATCCAGTCCTCTCCCTCCCCCCACCCCTCAAATAAGAACTGTTAGCCACTTATTCCATCATGTTCCAAGAATCCTGGAAACTAAATACATGTGCTCCAAGTGGAAAATGAAGACATCCTTTATGAAAAAGCAGACTGGCCCAAGAGAAAGCCCTATGTATACTGAAACCTCAGAACTCCCAATCAGAAGAGTCAGAGAAAATTCTCTGTAGCAAAAACTACCTTCACAAGCCCTATTATGCACATTGAAGAATGTAAAATACAATTGAGGGAATACATTTAAACTTATAATACAGTTTAAATAAATTTAAACTGGAGAAAGATGGCAGAATAGGAGGACCCTAGGATTGTCTTGTCCAATGAACACAACTAGGTAATTATCAAATCATCCGAAATACCCCAGAAATTGACCTGAACACTGACAGAACAAAGTCCCTAAGTAAAGGGAGGGAAGATGTAACAGCAAAGAAGATAAGAAGTTGGAGATGTGGTTTAGGGGAAAAATGGATCACAGTGCTGTGGAGTGGAGAGTGGTGATCGTAGAGAAGGGTGAGAGAGAAGGGAGCACACAGGGGGAATGTCCAAGGATAATATTTTCCCAAATCCATTGGCTTGAATAATGAGAGGGGCTGAATTTCATGAGTTCTTGAAACGAGAAGACCTTAAAACCTGGAGTTTTAAAGGTCAGCAGTCTTGGCTGCCATACAGCTGGAAGGGCATTGCACTGCTCCTAGAGAGAAGGCAGACAACAGCCTGAGGGCAGAGAATGTGGAAACAGCAGTCAGAAAAATGCTTAGGGCACGATGGGGAGAGATTATTCCCTCTTTTCAGAGTGTATCCTGAGAGGCAGCATTCCCTGGGACGACTCTCTGGGAACAAAGGAGCTGGCCAGTACCATTTTCCTCTCTTGCCCCTCAGCATAAACACAGAGCTACCTGAGGGAATCAGCACAGTGCCAATGCTGGCTGCCTGACTTGCATACACCAAGTCCTACCCTCCTGTGCTCTGGCAAGACTACCCTTCTCAGTCAAGCTTGCCTCAGTGCCAGCATGGTGGGCCCCTCCCCCCAGGACCAGCACAATCCCTTGCCCACACAATGTTTTCCAACGAGAGAGGTTTGCAGGACCTCAGTTCTGGTGGAGTTGGTGTCAGTCTCATTTCACAACGAGAGCACAGCAGTTAAAATTCACTGCATTCAGGCCAGAGACCAAATACTGCCAACAGCAGGCAAGGAGAGCCTCTGTAGACAACTGGCCTGAAGGATAGAGCAGCCAAAACACAATACCAGAGTGCATACAGCACACCAGAAACACTCCCTGAAGCACCAGTTCCTGGGTACTACATGACCTCTTATTCCTAAGGCCATTACTTTATCAGTAGCAGGAGACATAACTGGCTTTTCTAACACAAAAAAAGGTGGAGACTTAGACAAAATGCCAAGAAAGAGGAATTTATCCCAAATCAAAGAACAAGATAAGGCTACAGCTAGAGATCTAAGCAAAACAGACATAAGTAACATGCCTGATGCAGAGTTTAAACCAACAATATAAATATATTCAGTGGGTATGAGAAAAGAATAGAAGACATCAGGGAGACCCTTACCACAGAGAGATAAAAGAGTGAAGAAAGAATCAGTGAGAGATTAAGAATGCAATAACTGAGATTAGAAAAAGGCTTGATGCAATGAACAGCAGGCTAGAAGAAGCAGAGGAATAAAACAAATCACTACTCCAGATGATAGGAGTAAAAGGAGGGAACATGGTCTTTAAGAAAATAGAGTGTATGGAAGGGCTGAATCAGCATATTGTAAACCTGAAGCTAATATTACGCTGTATGTTAACTAAATGGAATTTGAATAAAAATGTTTAAAAAATGCAATATGTTCCTTAAAAACTTTCAAATAATTTCCTATCAATGTAATGTACCAATTTGTATCTAATTGAATGTATTAATATAGTTATTGCTCAGGTTTTTTATGTTGAATTAAACCAATATAAGGGAAAATAGTATACAATTATTTTCTACTGTATTACTATAAAAAGGTGTTATTTTATACTTTTATAATCTTTGTCATATCTATTATTAGATTTCCTTATATCTCCTTTTCTTGCTATTTTTTGTTAAATGAATTTGTTGATACTAGTTTCTTCAGTAGGCTTGTAAATTTATTCACTGATTAAGTTTTTGCTGTTCAATAATTCCAAAATATGTATTTTCATTAAAATGAAAGTTATTTTTCTTACAATGGAATATACAATAAATTAACAAAAGTTAAACAATAAATTGGAAAAAAAGGTAGGAAATGGCCCAAACTCCCAGAAATAACCAGGAAGGCATTAGTGTGCAGTCTTCCAGTCTTCGTTTTAAGCATTTGTTTATTTCTGAGTGTACATTTGTATATATGCAGAAAGAACAAGAGATAAGAAAAGACACAGAGAAAAATATAACCTGTCTTACAAAGTGAAGAATCTACTCTACAACTTTTTATTTTGACTTAAGAGTACATTAAGGGTATGTTTAAAAATCCATGTATATACCTTACATCATAAAAACAATCTCATAGGGGCGTCTGGGTGGCTAAGTTGGTTAAGTGACCGACTTTGGCTCAGGTCATGACCTCACGGTTCATGAGTTGAGCCCACGTCGGGCTCTGTGCTGACAGCTCAGAGCCTGGAGCCTGCTTCGGATTCTGTAACTCCCTCTCTCTCTGCCCCTCCCTAGCTCGTGTTCTGTCTCTCTCTGTCTCTCAAAAAATAAATAAATGTTAAAAAAAAATTAAAAACAATCAAACAATCTCATAAATATTTTAAGTATTCACCCCTATTTATTTTACCAGTTCAGCTCTTTGGACATTTTAGTTATTTATAAGTTTCTACTGTAATTTATATAACATTAAAATTAATGTTTTAATTTTAATTTTATTTTAATGTTTAATGTAATGTTTACAGATATATGTTTACATACAATGGCAAAAAATATATTTAGGATGAACTCTTAAAAGTAAAATTCCCTCCACCTACTGGACAACCAAAAGGTCAAAGAAGATATCAAAAGTAAAATTAAAAAAATACCCTGAGATTAAAAAAAGGAAAAAAGGAAAAAGAAAACACAACATACCAAAATTTAGGGAACCCAGCAAAAGCAGTTACAACAGGGAAGTTGATAGTGATAAGTGCCTACCTTAGACACAAATACAATCTCAAATAAACAACTTAACTTTATACTCCAAGGAACTAAAACATAAAGAACAAACAAAGCCCAAAGTTAGTAGAAGGGAGGAAATAACAAGGATAAGGGTTAATATAAATGAAATAAAGACTACAAAGGCAATAGAAAGATCAGTGAGAATAAGAACTGGTTCTTTGAAAAGATAAACAAAATTGATTAACCTTTTCATTTCTGAAAGAAATGAAAGAGGAGAAATTATAATAGATGCCATAGAAATACAAAGAATCATGACACTACTGTGAACATCATACATCAATAAATTTGCATTTCTAGTAGAAATGGATCAATGCCTAGAAACATAAAACCTAAGAAGACTGACTCATGAAGAAATAAAAAAATCTGAACAGATCAATTGCTAGTAAGGAGATTGGAGCAGTAACCAAAAACTCCCACAAATACAAGTCCAAGAGCAGAGGGCCTCACTGGTGAGTTCTATTCACATTCAAAGAATTAACCTCATTCCTTCTCAACTTTTTCCAAATAAATAAATAAATAGATAGATAAAAGGGGAATGAACATTTCCAAACTCCTGTTATGACTCTAGCATTAACCTGATACGAAAAAGGATGCCACAATAGCAAACCGAATTCAATAATACCCTACATATATATTATATATAATATATATAAAATATATATACATGATATATTTAATGTATATATACGTTATACATAATATAAATATATACATAAATATATATATACAGTATACTATATATATGTGTATATATATATATACAAACACATACACTATAATCAACTGGGATTTATTCCAGGAATGCAATAATGGTTCAATATCTACAAATCAATGTGATATACCACATTAACAGAATGAAAGATAAAAATCACATAATCATCTCAATAGCAGCTGCAAAATCATTTTGCAAAATTCAATATCCATTTATAAAAACTCTCAACAGAATGAGGGTAGAGGAAACACAACTCAGCACAATAAAAGCCATATATGATAAGCCCATAGTTAACATCCTACTCTAGGGTACAAAGTTGAAAGCATTTCCTCTAAGATCAAGAACAAGACAAGGATGCCCACTCCTACCACTTGTATTTAACATAGTACTGGAATTCCTAGCCACAACAATTAGGCCAGAATTAGAAACATAAATAAATAAAGCATTCAAATTGGAAAGGAAAAAGCAAAACTGTCACTGTTGTCAGATGACCTGATTCTAATATAGGAAACCTTAAACATTCCATTAAAAATGTTATAACTAATCAATGAGTTCATTAAAATTAGGGGATTCAAAATCAATACCACACTCTGTGTTTCTATAAACTAGTAATAAACTACCAGAAAAAGAAATTAAGAAAATAATCCTATATAAAATTACATGATAAAGAATAAACTACCTAGGAATACATTTAACCAAGATGGTGAAAGACCTGTGCACTGAAAATTATAAGACATTAACTGAAGAGATTGAAGTCACAAATAAATAGATATTGTATCATCTTGGATGTGTAGAATACTGTTTAAGTGGCAATCCTACTCAAAGCATCTAAAGATTCAATGCAATCCTTGTATAAATTCCAATGGCATTTTTTCACAGAAATCGAACAACCCTAAAATTTGTATGGAACCACAAAAGATCCTGGATAGGCAAACTAATCTTAAAAAAAGAAGAATACAGCTGGAGGACTCATATTCCATGATTTCAAATGTTACAAAAAAATAGTAAGCAATACAGTGTGATAAGTGCATAAAAATCAGACACAGATCAATAGAACAGAATATGGAGCCCAGAAATAAACTCACGCATATATGGCCAATTAATTTATAACAAAGTAGGAAAGAGTATACAATGGGATAAAGACAGTCTCTTCTATAAATGATGGGAAAACTAGACAGCCACATGTCCAAGAAAGAAATTGCACTACTGTCTGCAGCATCACAAAAACTAACTATAAATGGATTAAAGCTGTGAACCTAAGACCCGAAACAACACAACACTTAGAAGAAAATTAGTTTAGGTGGTAAACTAATTTACATCATTCTTGTGATCATTTTCTGGATCTGACGCTGAAATCAAAGGCAACAAAATATTTAAAAAAATGAGATTACATAAAACAAAAAAACTTCTGCTAAGCAAAGGAAACCATCAACAAAATGAAAAGGCAAACTACTGAGGGGGAGAAAATATTTGTAAACCATTTATCTAATGAGGTTAATATCCAAAATATATAAATATCTCATTCAACTCAATAACAAAAAACAATCCAATTAAAAAATGGGCAGAGATATTCAATAGACATTTTTCAAAGACATATAACCACAGGTACATGAAAAGATGCTCAACATCACTAATCAGCGACATGCAAATCAAAACCACAATGACATGTTCCCTCACATCTGGTAGAATGGGTATTATAAAAGACAAGAAAATTACAAGTGTTTGTGAGGATGTGGAGAAAAGGCAATCCTGGTGCACTGTTGGTGAAGTGTAAATTGGTACAATTGCTAGGGAAAACTGTTTAGAGGGTCTCAAAAAATTAAAAATGGAACTACTATATGATCCAGCAATGCACTTCTGGATATTTATTTAAGGGAAATGGAAACACTAACTCACAAAAATAAATCTACCCCTCCTTTCCCTGTAGCATTATTTACAATAGCCAAGATATGAAATCAATCCAGTTGTTCATTGGTAAATGAATGAAGAAAATACGAGATACACATATAGATATTATTCAGCCATAAAAAGAATGAAATCTTGCCATTTGCAAAAATGTGAATGGATCTTGAGGGTGTTAAACAACAGAA